>NC_089264.1:55769169-56413169 GCF_963930625.1 Muntiacus reevesi
AGCGCGTTGTAGGGGTAGCCGTAGTAGGCGAGCGCGTAGGGGTCGCAGGGGTACACGAAGCTGGGCGGCTGCAGCGCGGCCGCCTCGGCGGCGCCGCCCTTGGCCGCCTTCTGGTAGCGGGAGTACTGCTCCTTGTCCACCGGCTTGGCCAGCGTCACCTCCAGGCACGAGCCCTCCAGCTCGGTGCCGTTGAGGCTGTTCATGGCGCGCACGGCGTCCTCGCGGCTGGCGAAGTGCACGAAGGCGTAGTCGCGGATCTTCTTGACGCGCTCCACGCAGCCCGGGTTGAACTGGCCGAAGCTCCTCTTGATGGTGTCCTCGGTGGTCTCGATCATGAGGTTGCGCACGTAGAGGATCTTCACGGTCTCCATCACGTCCTCGTCCACGTCGATCTCGGGCTCGGCCCAGTCCACGGCGATCTGGTGCCCCCAGAGCTGGATGCGGCCGGGCATGAGCTTGCGGCGCGCCATGGCGGCGGCGCGGTGGCTCTCGTACTCCACGAAGGCGAAGCCGCGGTTCTTCATCTTGTCGGCCGCGCTTGCGTAGACGATGACGTCCAGCACGCCCTCCGTGACCTTGGCCACCTCCTCCAGGATCTCCTCGCGCTTCTTGGTCTTGGGGATGCCCCCGATGAAGAGGCGGCAGTTGTCGACGCTGCAGCAGACGCCCAGCAGGCGCCCGGGCCGGATCTCGTGGTTGTTGAGCTCGCGCACGGCGCGCTTGGCCTCGTGCTTGTGGCAGTACATGACGAAGGCGTAGCCGCGGTTCTTGCCGTCGAAGTCCATCATGAGGCGCAGCTCGTAGATGCGGCCCACCGCCTCGAACACCGGCACCAGCTCGTCCTCGTAGACGTCGCGCGGGATCTTGCCCACGAAGACCTCGCAGCCGCGCTGCGGGTGCGGGCCCTCCCAGCCGGGCGGCGGGCCGCCGTACTTGCGCTGCCCGTTCTCCTGCACCATGCTGTAGCCCGTGCGCGCCAGCAGCGCCAGCAGCGCCGCCTCGTTGGGCGCGCCCGCCACGCCCTCGGGCACCTTGGCGGAGGACCCGGCGGCGGCGGAGTCGCTGCTCATGGCTGCGCTGGAATCCTCTGCGGTCATGATGTCACAGGCATCCACGGCCGGTGGAGACCTGGGGACGGCAGCAGGGACACGGTGAGCCTAGAATCTGCACCCACTTGAGCCACAACTTGACTGCAGGTTTTTTTTTCCCCTTCTTTTTCTCTTTTTCTTCTCTTTTTTTTCCTTAAAGCCATCCAAGACTCATGCTTAACTATAGGGTGGTTAAATGAAAAAGAAGATGGGGACTTCTCTGGATGAGCGGCAGCTCTAAAATAGTCTAAATTAGGCAACTTGTTTTGCAGGAAAAACCAGAAGTGACTCAGGAAAAAAAAAGTCAGAAGGAGCAGGTACTTCCGCCTAATCAGTACCCCCAACAGCTTTGAAGCATAGAGAACCTGCTGTCATTGTGGGTGCAAATCTCATGTTCTTGAGGCAGTTGGCAAGATCTTTTGCTTAATTCCTGCACTGTCAACTCAGATTGATTTCCTTTTAGTTACAGCATTTTACCCGGTTTATTTCTTTGGCAGACAAAGCCTGCTTTCTTTTTAAAGAGGCTTTTTCATTTAGGAATGGAAAGAGGGCAGTGTATTTATATTGTTAAGGAAAAAACTGAGGAGGTGTTATTATAGAAGATAGAGAACTGTGTGCTGAAGCTTTTTACAGGGAAGAAATGGAACATCCACAGTAACGAAGGACTTGGGTGAGGAACTGTGCGAAGAGCTGGTAAGTCTGACTTTTTAAGGGGTCACTCCCTGTCAACAAAATTCTTGATATGAACCATTCATGGATTTGGATTCAGTGCACAGAGCTAGATTAGGTTCAGGCTGGGGGTTTTTGAAACAACAACTATCTGGTAAACTATGGATAGTTTTCAGAGAACTGTCACATGCATTATCTTATTTGATCTTAATCTCCTTTCGTGGTAAGTGATAGTATCATTAGTCCCAATTTGTCTATGGGGAAATACACTCACGAGAGGTTGAATAAATTACTCATTTCACACAGTAGGTATCAGCTCCTATCGGGACTCAATTTCAAGCCGTCTTGTGTTCTTTCTTCTAAACCAGTGCTGGGCAATAGAACTTTCTGTGATGATGGAAAAGCTGTCAGTAGCCACTTGTGGCTACTGAATACTTGAAATGGGATAATTGCAGAGTTTTTCATTTTTTTCTAAAATTAAATAGCCACATAAGTGCAAGTCTAAACCATGCCACCTTCACTCCTTCAGATCAGGGCCCTTAGAAATGATTTAAAATTATACAGTGAGATTATCACTAGGTGCTTCTTACTGTGCCTTTGTAAAGAATAGCTCTGATTAGCTTTTTTTTTAAATGAAGTTTACTTCATTTTTTTGGACTATGAAAGTATTCAAGTAAATTTTATGGAAATTAAGAAAAGTAGGAAAAGAAGTTATTCCTAATTCTCCTACCCAGTGATAGCCACATAAACTTTCCCATCTTTCTTTTGATAGTTTCTTTGGGGGGAATGGGAGAGGTGGAGCTAGGCTTCCAACAAATTTACATCTGCTGCTTTACTTCATTTTATAAGCATTCCTCCACATTCTTAAAACTGTAAAAATATGATTTATAGTAGGAATATGGTTTCATCATTCAACTAAATTTTTAAAAACTGACTACTGGGAATTCTACACAAGGATATTAAGGGAAATTTCAAGGTTAATTAAAGTACATTTGCTCATCTAAAGAAAAGAAAAAAAAGAATGATAGGGACACAACAGAATGTATGTTTTTGCCTGTTGGCCAACCAGTACTACTTTGGTTCATCTGCTGAAACATTAAGCAGCAGTACAGTTTCATGGGTTAGTGAGTGGCCACTGGACTGATGCTGAAGCTGAAACTCCAGTACTTTGGCCACCTGATGCAAAGAGCTGACTCGTTTGAAAAGACCGTGATGCTGGCAAAGATTGAGGGCAGGAGAAGGGGACGACAGAGGATGAGATGGTTGGATGACATCACTGACTCACTGGAGATGAGTTTGAGTAAACTCCGGGAGTTGGTGATGGACAGGGAGGCCTGGCGTGCTGCGGTTCACGGGGTCTTAAAGAGTTGGACACGACTGAGCGACTGAACTGAACTGAACTGGAACCAGAGTGCATGACTGTGTGTGAATCCTAGCTTGAACACTTCCTAGTTGTATGACCTGAAAGGATATTCAGCTCCTTCACGCCTCAGTTTCCCTATCTATAAAATGGGAATGATGATAATAGTATTAATTTTGTTAAGTTTACAAAAGTGAGTCAATACATACAAGCATTTTGAACTGTGCCTGGGAAATTGTAAATGCTCAAGAAATGTCAGTTATTATACTTCATCCGAACTTCTCGGTAAAACTTAAGACCAATTTAGTTTTAGAGTAATTTTGACACTTTCTCAGTTCTTTAAAAACATCTGTTTGATATGGCTGCTATTCTTATTTTTAATTTTCTTTGCTCTTCAGTTGCTTGAAAGCTGTTTTGGCAACATATCCAATTATTATGAAGCCTTTTTTCTGGTTTAAGTTTGAAAATAATACAGTTCCTGGAGTTTTGTGTTGAAGCAGAAATTTCAGTATCAGATTTGAACATGAAGATCTTTCCCCCCTTCCAAAAGGAAGCTAAGGATATATTCTAAAGAAGATAAGAAGATTCTTTGTACAAACACATGTGCCTTTATAATCTGTGACCTGGGAAGGAAATGGCAGGTATATATAAACACATATGAGGGAATTCAAGATCTTAACATGGTTTAACTACATAAAACAGTGACTAAAGTCCAAAGGAATAGCCCTCTCTCTTCTGAGAGATGTAGAGTTGACTTATTCTTAATATTTTCATAATTGTACTTTGAAACTACTCTTTAATTGGCACAAAAAGCTGTATAATGCCAGGCTGAGGAAGTCATTTCCAATTCCAGCCCTATTAATTTCACCAGAAAATCTGTTGCTTTCAGTAAGTAGTTATCGCTTATTCTCTTGCACCTGCAAGCCGAGAAGAGCCTTTTTCCCCCTGAGCTTTCATCATCTGGGATAAATGAATCATGTTACTGGCCCCCTTTCTCTTTTTACTTTGGCTCCTAGGAGGTTCAGAATTGAATTTGTCACTTTAGTTTTATAATTGTGTAAGACATTACAGCACACTCTCAGGTTCATCTGATCTTGGCTATAGTTTCATTTTTTTAGTCTCCTATATCCCCAGTACCATGAATTTAGCTATGTATATTATTCATCTTACTGTTTTCATGTCCTTGGAAGCCATCTCTCATAATTTTGGAGTTAGGAGAGGAATAAATGCATATACCCATGAAAAAAAATATATATATATAATTTGCATGAAATATAAATTAGTGTGGTATTTAAATGAACTATTTTTACACTAGAGATACATAAAAGCAATGAGAACCACAATGAGATTCCACCCTGCATCCATGTGTGTGTGTGTGTGTGTGTGTATACGCACATGTGCGCGCTCAGTCATGTCTGACTCTTTGTGACCCCACTGACTGTAGCCTGCCTGGCTCTTCTGTCCATGGGATTCTCCAGGCAAGAAAACTGGAGTGGGTTTCCATTTCTTGCTCCAAGGGACGTTTCTGACCCAGGTATTGAACCTGGGTTTCCTGCACTGCAGATTCTTCACCACTGAGCCACTTGGGAAGTCCTAGCATGCTATTATAACCAACCAAACATACAAACTAAGAATAAAGTGTTGACAAGAATGTAGAAAAACTGCAACCTCTGCTCATTGCTGGTGGGAATGTAAAATGGTGCAGCTACTGTGGAGAACTGTAGAGTGGTTCCTCAAGAACATAACAGTTATCATATGATCCACCAATTCCACTACTGGGTATATATTCAAAAGAACTGAAAATTGGGACTCAAAACAGATATTTGCACACCATTGATCATAACAGTATTATTCACAGTAGCCAAAAGGTAGAAACAACTCCGAAGTCCATTGAGACATGAATGGGCAAACGAAATGCGGCGTGTGTACTCAATGGATTGTTACTCGGCCTTGAAGAAGAAGGGAATTCTCACACATGCTGCAGCATGTATGAACCATGCAGATGGCCTAAGTGAAATAAGCCAGGCGCAAAAGGACAAATATTGTGTGATTCCACTGTCATGAAGCACCTAAAGAGTCAAATTCATAGCAGAGCAGTGGTTGCCAAGAACTGTGGGGAAGGAGAATGGGGGGGGAACTATGGTTTATGGCGTTCCAGCGAGAGATGATAAGAAAGTTCTGGAGAGGGATGGTGGGGATGGTTGCACATCAGTTAATACTTAATGCCACTGAACTGTACATGTAGAAACAGTTAAAATGGTTCTTTGTTATGTAAAGGTTAACACACATAGTGAAAAGGCTCAGAGATGCAAAAAGGATAAAAATAAGATTCTGTAAAGTTAGGATTTCATTAGAGGCCATTACAAATGGTATTTTGCATTAGTTTAACACATTCAAGAAAATCTTATGGTCTACAAACTGCCTTCTTCTTATCTATATGTCTAAGATGCCATAGTTAAATAAATTACCATGTTGTTTAATGAGTTTCCAAGGCCAAAGGCTTAGATATGTAAAAGATACATGGCTTATTTAATGTCTTAAAAACAGGGGAACTATATAGCATTAGCTGTATGACCCTTCTTTCAGAGATGAAACAGAAACCTTACTACAACTAGACATGCTTTAGACCAGGGCTTGGCAAATTACATCATGGTCCAAATATAGCTTGCCATTTGTTTTTTTTAAATAAAGTTTTATTGTAACAGTCATCCTCCTTTTCTTTTCTTTTTTTTTTAAAGATGGCTCTTTTTCCATTTCAGTGGCAGACTTGACTAGTTCAGACAGAGACTGCATGGGCCATAAAGGCTAAAATATTTACTCTCTGGCCAGGTATAGAAGTTTGCCAACCTTTGTTCACAGAGAACATCAATGAGGCCAAATAACAAAGATTCTTCTTGCTAAGGTATTACAGTCACTTTCCCTCTGTTTCCTACGCTGAGCAATTACTTACCAGTTTTAAAGAGCCTTCTCAAACTGCTTGCGGCCCCCCCCCCCCCCCCCCGCCGACCCCTGCAATTCTAAGCTGTCTTCAATTTAACTACACAGTCAAATTTATGAGACCAGAAGAAGAGACATCTGGTGAAGAATGCTGGCTCAGCTCCTAGCACTTACATGTGAACAAAATTTCTTAAGATTTTAAATTCATTCATTCTGCACATATTAATTGAGCACCTGCTGCTGCTGCTAAGCCGCTTCAGTCGTGTCCGACTCTGTGCGACCCCATAGACGGCAGCCCACCAGGCCCCCCCGTCCCTGGGATTCTCCAGGCAAGGACACTGCAGTGGGGAGACATTTCCTTCTCCAATGCATGAAAGTGAAAAGGGAAAGTGAAGTCGCTCAGTTGTGTCCGACTCTTAGTGACCCGATGGACCGCAGCCTATGCAGGCTCCTCCGTCCGTGGGATTCTCCAGGCAAGAGTACTGGAGTGGGTTGCCACTGCCTTCTCCAAATTGAGCACCTACTATGTGCCAAATACCAGTGGACCTCGTCCTCATGGAGCTTACCTTGAACCCTGACTGTGTCTTAAGGGTCTGTACTCCAGCTGCCCTGAGTGACTCCTACCATTGAACTGAAATGATCTATGCAAAGCTCCCTGTGCAGAACCTTGGGCCAAGTGCTCAAGAAATGTTGGCATAAGAAATCTGAACTTAAAAATCTTACCCAGTCTTAAGACTGAGTTAAGAATCTTCCTTGTGTTTACAGGGAAACAAGAGGCTACCCCAGCCAACCTTAAACCAGTCAGGATGAGAGGCCTAGCCTGTGAATTCTGGTGTAGACCGGCATATCAGAGCTTCCCAGATTCCGTTCATAGCAGGTAAGTTGTCTGGCCGTGTGATTCTCCACTGGTGACGTGGCTCAGCCATCCGAGTGTAAGCCTGTTTCTCACCTAACCTTTGGCTATAGCAGTTTGCAAGAGGCTCTTGCAGAAAGAACCTGCAGAGACCTGCTCCACTGGGCTCAGATGGTCCCGGGGCCCACATGGATGCCAGATCCCTGGCAGCAGGACCTCCCCACACAAAGCTATGCTCCCACACACTGAAGACGCATCAGTCTTCACTGAAGGCTGCTCTCATTAAACAAACATGGCATTATATTCAAAACTACTCATTTATTCACAGCTTGGCATGTAAAACAGGAGAATATACTATCAAATCAAACTATTATTATTTTGACCTATTAGCTAGAATTTTTGTTGTCTTTGTTTTAGGTTGAGTTTGGGCTTGTTAGCGTAAAATAACATCTCGGGGTTAACTCAGGCTTAAGGCAGAAATCATCAAGGATTTGAATTCCCTTAACACTGGCTTAGAGTACCTTTCAGTAGGATTTTAAGTTTGCAGCGGGACATTTTTCTTTTGGCCCTGACGCATGGCTTGTGGGATCTTAGTTCCCTGACTGGGTATCAAACCTAGGCCCCCCAGCAGTGGAAGCATGGAATCCTAACCACTGGACTACCAGGAAATTCTCTGAAGTGGGACATTTTAGAGGGCAAGGGCTAACACTGTACTGGGAAATATTTCCAATGTTTACCAACCAGTCTACCTGGGATCAAAAGCAGGCATGAGTTTACACTCATGGTAATGCAAACTACCAGTTAATTTTGGTTCAGAGCCATGTGTGTGTGATAAATATGCAATTTGGAATTGGAATTCTTAGGGGAGTCTTTTTTGCTCACTAATAGACACACTGCAACTTGAAGATAATACTCAGTGGTGAACAGTGTCTTCCAGCACTAGCTGGAATTTAATCCAGTGGAAGGTTTTAGAATTTATTCAAGAGGTAATTCTGGCTCTCCTTGCAGTTAGGGTTCTATTTTTATGTCCCCTTATTTATAACATAAAATGTGTCTTTTCTAACAGTCACTTCTTAGGCATGACTCAGCATACACAGTGTATAGATATAATACATCCTGTACTGGAGACAGCAAGGACTTTGGAGCTGAAGAAACATGAGTTCAAGGTCATGACTGTGCCACTCACCCGCCATGTCATATGAGGTTCCATGTCTATATCTCCAAGACAGTTCTAGTAATAGCACCCATCTCAAGAGGATTGGTTCCAAGATTAAATGATATTTAATATCACACATGAGGGGGAGAAGAATTGAAGACCAACTTCTACAAGAAGTTTCCAAGATTTGGCCTCACCCTGGGCGGTTACCTTACTGCTCTGTGCCAAGTTACCACCACCCATTACAGTAAACAGCAGAGCAGACACTCCTCCGCCGGGCAGGCCCCCGGGCCCGAGGACGGGCGGGCAGGCCTCTGGGCAGAGGGACATTTCTGTTACCCCAGAGCCTGAACGTGTAAAAGCAGTTCTGCTGAAAATGGAGGCAGGACACTTGGAAATCACCGGGGGCCCAAACAAAACGCTGAGGCACAGCAACCTTTTCGACCTCGGCCAGCAGCCTTGTGCTATTTGAAGGCATGGCCCTCGGGACACACAAAAATCCTCCCGTGATTCTCTTTTATTTAGGGAAAATCCTGGAAGGATGAAGAGGCCCTAGAATAGTGGCACTCTGGGCCATACCTTCTATCAGCTCCTGGCTAATTCTGAGAAGAGTTAATTCATAATGGGTCTTCAACCGCACTGATGCTGGTACAGATTTTGTTACGGTAAAGCACATCATTCAGTGAATGACTGATAAACAGGTGAAAGCCGAGAGGTTCTCTTTTCCCAGGCATTTCTATCAACATATCCCTGAAATGAGGCACTTGGCTGTGGGTTCCCAGGGACATCGGCTGTGTACCAGGAGAGGGGTAGAACCACCTGCCCCAGAGGGGTGGCGTGGGGGAACTTTCTGCGGGGTTTTGGCAGCACATAAATACCTGTTAAGAATCTGCTATCTGTACTCAGCCATTTAAAAGAATGAAATAATGCCATCTGCAGCCCCGTGAATAGACCTGGAACTTGTCTTACTGAGTAAAGTAAGTGAGACAGAGAAGGAAGAATATCCTCTGACGTCTCTTATACGCGGAATCTAAAAATTAAAAAAAAATTGATACAAATGAACTTAACAAAACAGAAAGAGACCCACAGGAGAGGGAACTAACTTACGGCTGCCGGGGGGCAGGGGAAGGGAAAGTTAAGGAGTTTGGCACAGACGTGTACACACCGCTGTATTTAAAATGGATAACCAACAAGGACCTACTGTATAGCACGTGGAACTGTCTGTGCTCGATGTTATGTGGCAGCCTGGATGGGAGGGGAGTTTGGGGAGAGTGGACAGGTGTTCGTGTATGGCTGAGTCCCTTCATGCTCTGCGGTTCACTCGAAACTGTCACAGTGTTAATTGGCTATACCCCCAATACAAGATAAAAAGTTAAAAAGAATATGCCAACTGGTTAAATAAGCATTACACACGTATACTTCTTTCTCAACAGGTCGATGGGTAATGCTGGGGAAAAAAAAAAAAGGAAACCTGCAAATTCGAACACATCTGCTTCCTGAATTAATGTTCTCCCAAGCTGTGAAGAAGCAGTAGAAGGGACTTCTAGTTTCACCCCCTATCTTGGCTCTTCTGACCTACACCTTTGAGGCATCTGGCTCAGAACAGAAAGGTTGACAGGCCCAGAAATCCTGGAGAGGAGAAGGAAAAGCAGTGATAGCTTGTATCATAATAGTAGCTTGAATATATGTAGTGTTTGGCAATTTAGAAAATTCTTTGATGTATGTAATTTAATTTCCTAAAATCCAGAATTTGAGCTGCAAAGGAACCTTGGATGTCATTTAACCCAAAGTTTCTGAACTGGGTTCCCCGCTGCCATTGTGGGTGTGATAATTCTTGGTTTGGGGTGGGGAGGTCTGCAGACTGCGGCATGTTTCACAGGATCTCTGCCCTCTACATTCCCACCCCCCTACATGTGACAACCACAAACGTCTCCTGGGAGGCAAAACCGCTCCCTGTTGAGAATTACTGATCAAGGCTATCTTGGAGTTATAAACAGATTATACACTTACACATGTGTGCGTGCTAAGTTGCTTTAGTTGTGTCTGACTCTTTGCGACCCTAAGGACTATAGCCCACCAGCCTCCTCTGTCCATGGACTCTCCAGGCAAGAATACTGGAGTGGGCTGCCATGCCCTCCCCTGGGGGATCTTCCCAACCCAGGGATCGAACCCAAGGCTCCTGCATTGCAGGTGGATTCTTTACCGCTGAGCCACTAGGGAAGCCCAAACACTTACACATGAAACATGAAAGTGTAAGTTTCATGTACCAATGAAACAGTAGTATCTCCACACTCAGCATGGGCTTGGTGTCTTGACCTGGCTCTTCCTGTCAAGCCTATCAAAACTGAGACACGTGCAAGAGATTTCAAAGGTCCAAAGCAATGTCTCTTTGATACAAAACTACTCAAATTAATTTGGTTGGAAATCTATCAATTTAATTTTTCAAAGCAAAGAACTACCACCATAAAGCCCTATCACACTGATTCTGTTGTTAGACTGACTTGCCATCCAGCAAACTGACAGGCCTACGTCACACAAATAGCACTTCTGCAGTCAGGCTAAGGATCTGCCAAGCTATAGAAATGCCTTATTAAATTCAGCCCCCTTGGCTTCATGCACATGTGAAAACTGCTGACAAGCTGGTTTTTAAGACTTAGACCTTTTTCTGGTGTCACTGCTCGTTTCTAACTATGTCAAAAGCTTCACTTAAGACTGAGAATTTTGTTTTTTGACATTGCCCCTGGAACAAGTCAATTCACTGATACTAGAATCAACCTCTGTACCCCTTAGGCAGAAGGCAATGGTCTGATAAAACAGATGCTCAGTGTTTGTGCATGCATTCATTCAGTCATTCATTCGTGCGAACACTTGCTGACTAAAATGACTGAACACTTGCTGCCTGCCAAGCTGTGTTGGTGCTTTTGGCGATCCAGTCGTGAAAGCTGCACAGCCCTTGGGGTTCCCAGCCTAGCAAGGGTGGACGAAGAAGGAGGGAGAAAAGAGGGCAGAGCAAACACCATGAGCAAAGACGAGCAGCCACATAAGGTTATCTAACACCAGGACTTCCCGGGTGATGCAGTTGATAGAGAATTCGCCTGCCAATGCAGGAGATGCAAGAGATGCTGGTTTGACCTCTGGCTTGGGAAGATCCCCTGGAGGAGAAAATCGCAACCCACTCCAGTAGTCTTGCCTGGAAAATTCCATGGACAGAAGAGCCTGGAGGGTTACAGACCATGGGGTTGCAAAGTTGGACATGACTGAGTGCAGACACACACAGGAACACGCATGTGTTCTTTCAACAAACATTGAGTGCCAAAGGTATGATCATAGCTTTGTAAAGTTTACAAGCAACAAATGGACTGTGGGTCAAAACAGAACCCAAAGAGCGATCCAGCTTTAATAGGTGGATGAGAACTGAAAATCTGCACATCTGGCTAATTATATTTAGAGACAGATGGAAATTCTGCAAGGGTAATCCACCTTATCCACCTACACCTAAAACTACATTATCATATATTGATTGCATTACTGCAAATGTAATACCCAATGATGTTGTAATAGAATGAATTAATTAAAATCATGAAGATCAAAATCAATTTTATTGAGCATCTTTACAAGCCAGACACTTTGCTCACTGCTATCATTTACCGCAGTGGGACGATTTCAGAGGAGGACTGTATTCCACAGCATCGCCAGCATTCCTGGGAAAGTGGTTGAAGAGTGTTATTTCCCTCATATGCTAAGAAGAGAGTGGCATAAAAGAGAATGGATGACTTAAATGCAACTTAAATGCAATAGATGACATAAATTCCCTGGAGGGAAGGAGATGGCCTAGAAATAATCTCTCACAAAATTTCTGTAATGTATGGTTTAAAAACTCTCGAGTTGAGCACTTACTGTGTGCCATGAGACACCTTAAGGAAGTTAGCTGATTTTTCGAGATGTCCCTATGAGATGAAGTTTAAAATGTGGGCTTTAGAGCAGGGAATCTGATTCAACCCTGTGGCTGTTCTTATAGAGTCTTTTTGGACTCAGTTTGTTTACATGTTGTCTATAGCTGCTGCTCTGCTATAACAGTGGAGCTGAATCCTACAGCAGAGACAGGATGGCCCACAAACCTGAAAGATTGACTGTCTGGCCCTTTCTAGCAAAAGGCCTGCTCTCTTTGGTCAGATTTCCTGCGTTTGAGCCCCAAACTGTGAAGCCGTGTGACAGTGATGTACTTATTTATTTAAAGTCTTTGTTCCTCACCAGCCTCATCTGCAGAATGAGACTGGACTGGCGGTAACAACAATTGCTATCTCAAGGCGTCACTGTGAGGAATAAATTAGATAATAATACCAAGTCCTTAGAACAAAACCAAGTATACAGTAAGAATTTAATACATGTTAGCTATTGCCTCCTTTTTAAAGATCAGGAACTTGAGGCTCGGAGTGATCAAATAACTTACCCAAGACCGCTGAGAATTGAAATTTAGCTGATGACAAAGCCCGGGGTCCTTTCTGCCATGGTAACTCTCTTTGCTGTGTTCTTAGTAACAGCAGAGTTAACTGCAGCCAGTGTTTATAGGGTAAAACTATCAGTGAGAGATGGACTTTGGTTGACAGAGTTGAAGGAAACTCAAGCACAGGTCCACAGTAAAATTGTTGGAAAACCATTCCTTTCTATAATACCAAATGCCTCATTGCACTGCCCCACGTCCCACATCCTTCAGAGAGTGCTGCAAACTGTTCCATAGCCTATTTCTGGCCCTTTATAAAGTAGTTAATAGGTTCAAATTCGACTTTTTAGACTTAAAAAAGAATTATTAAATTCTTAACTGGAAATGTTTTAAGGACTAGAATTCACATAAGCCAAATGTTTAAGTGAGGAATATGGGACCATGATATAGCAGTGGGAATGGGGGCTACTCACCCAGGCCCTGGAATCAGACCTGGCTTCATACCCTGGCTCCCCCGCTTGAGAAGCAAGTGTTGTCACACCAGGCATTTAATCTCCCTAAGCCTCAGTTTCACCATCTATAAAATGGTGATACTACACCTCACGATGTTGTGAAGATTAAGTGAGATAATGTATAGAAAATACTTAGAAAAGTACTTGGCTATATTAAGTGCTCAAATTTACTATTTTGCATTTTATATACTATATGATTTTCAAATAATTATTATTTCAGTTGAGCAAAATAGATGTTTTTCAAGGGTGTACTCTTGGGAGTACAGCCCCATGTCCAAGTCACACCTAAGAATCACAAATTCTCTGCTTGACAATGTAATTTTAAAAGCTAAAGAATCTGAAGGAATTTACTCCCAGATTTCTGTGGACAAACTGAAAGGGAACTTCTGTAGCTATTACCTTCTATATTGATATAGAAAATGCATCATCATAACCACACATGTCACATGTGGTTATAATGATGCCTTCTTCAAAGCTACTGACTATTTTATGCCAAAGAGCAAATACTATGTTCTTTTTGATATTTGTTCAATTGCATATTACCTCTTTATGACTACATTGTAGTGTAGTATACCTACACTAATGCTTTATGTCTACTCAATGTGAATGTAGTTGTAAATACTGTTTATTAACTATGATATATTCAGAGTATCAGTGCAAGTTTAAGAAAGTTACCTGGGAGTAATATTCGCAGAAAAGCTTCATGTGCCAGCATTGGAATATATGAACTGGTGGTTTGATGGATGGCAATTTTTATCATAAAAATACTCTTTAATTTGCAAAGGGATTTATCATAGAGTTCCTTTAGCTAGAAAGTCCTCTGTGTCATCTAGAATATGATTCAAGTTATTGAAAAATTGATCTCTGTCTCTCTATATATCTTTCCTGAATATACCTTCCCTATATCAATATAGACCTACAACACTGTGCCAAAGTATCGGTCCCATTTTCTTGATGGAGAAACCGGATAATCATGTGCTTAAGCTCAAAATCACAATTACACAGTGATAAAATGGGAATCACAATTTAATAAAGGAGCTTCATCTTTGGGAGTACAGTCTCTAGTTTAAATTCTGTTTGATAAATGGCCCATTTATCTTCAAGACAAATCTGGATAGTCCAAATATAGAACATATATATATATATATATATACACATACACACACACACACACACATATTTTAGAGTATATACACCTATACATATTTTAGAATATATATATTACATATATATATTCTAAAATTTGTGTATAAAGAGTATTTTTCATTCAGTTTCTTGAATTTATACCAAAATAGATTTAGAAAGTGAACTTTCCCAAACATAAGCGTATGTAGCTTAATGATGGTGTGTAAATGCTCTTCCTTTCCCCCAGTTTCAAAGTATATTAGCAAGTGATAGTTATGTAGTAATAGTATAGCCATTATTATTGCGCCATATTATACATGAGCACATGCTCTATGGGTTATGTTCTTTTATTACCTTCTGCTGGTACGTCAAATCATAGTATACAAGAATATCATAGGTCTCCTTGTAAGAAAAATGACAAATTGCCTGTTCTGAAACAAAGACTCTCTAAGATAGAATGACATAGACAAACATTAGTTTCAGTTTTAGGTGTGACCTTCTGATTTTGTTTGGTTAACATTAGTCATCTCAGTTCTGACTAGGGAACAGTATCTGCCAGCACAGAAAAAAATCAGATCCTGTTTAATGTTGATGTTCTTGTATTTGATTGACAAGTATCCCAAGGCACTAGTTACAGTGAAATAGAAGTTGGCCAGAAATACTCTCAACATTGATTAAGCCATGGGTTACTTTCTTCTACAAATATTTAAGTTGAATGTGGGGTATTTTTGAAGTTAAAAATATTTTCAAATGCCACAGCAATTTGACTATAATAGGCTCTTTGTGAGAAAACATATAAAAGGAAGTAAACTTTCTAGTGGGAGGCAGAGACAATATGCATTAAAATGCAACTTTAAACTAACCCCAAAATTACATTTTCTTCTTATCCACTAAACATTTAAGTGTTATTCTCCCTTAACTAACTTTCTAGCTTTGTTCTTCCTCTGGTGATACTTTGTTTATTATTATTGCTATTATTATTATTTTTGCATATAGTGAAAAATGAAAATGATAGTTTAAAGAACACATGCTTCTAGCAAAAGTATGCCTAAAGTTAAACCCTAGTACTTAGTAGCTTAATTCTTGTTATAAAAACTTGGACTCTATTAGAAATGGGGCCATTTGAGAGAGGGCCCTTTTTAACAGAGAAAGTATAATTTACTTCCTATTGTGAAGTGATTGTAGACAGTTTAGTCTATTTCCACTTTATGCTTCACTGTTTGAAATGTATTAGAAAAAATAAAGAAACATAGTTTATTTCATTATCTATAATTGAAACTTTTCAAAGGCAGAGACCTTAATTGGTATCCCTAGTGCCTAGCACAAAATGAAGAAATGTTTCAGTAAAGGAAAAAAATTAATGAAAGAAACAATGAATGAGCACCGTCTTTTGTAAGAAATGTAGTAAGATAAAGTTAGAAAAAGAATTGTAATATTATATATAACTACCAATAAATTGCTTTGGATATCCTATTTATATTTAACTTTTGTTTTACCTGCATTTAGAACTATGTACAAATAGCCATACAGAGTATTGTCCAGGGAATAGATAGGGGAAACTCCCTGGCAGTTCAACGGCTAGGACTCCACATTCTCACTATTGAGGGTCTGGGATCAATCTCTGGTTGAGGAATTAAGATCTCACATCCCATGAGCCACACACACACACACACACACAAAAAGAATGGACAGGTCCGTTTTGGCATTGCTGTTTTTGTTATCGAGTTGCTAAGTCGTGTCCGACTCTTTGGAGGCCCGCCAGACTCCTCTGTCCATGGGATTTCCCAGGCAAGAATATTAGATTGGGTCGCCATTTCCTTCTCCAAGGGATCTTTCCAACCAACATCTCCTGCACTGGCGGGTGGATTCTCTAGCGCTGAGCCACTGGGGAAGCCCCAGCTCTGGCACAGGAGCTGGCATTTCTGAGACACAGCTCAGGCATCAGCAGGGTCAAGGGGAAAGCCCCACCGATCACTGACTGATGGACTACAGCCAAGGCCCCCAAGAGTCTGCTTGGGAGGCAGGCACTGGTCGGTCAGGCAGCTGGAGAACTTCCGTGACTGTGTTTTTCGCCTGAGCCGATATGCTTCGCTTCTACTATATGGTCTCAGAGATTCGGTAGAGAGTTTATGCTGCCACAAGGAAGGAGATGCCAAGACAGGGCCTGACCAAGAGGGCAGCTTCCAAACGCCCCTTCACGTGCGGGCACCCTGAAAGGCTGGGGTCCAGTGCTTGAGCCCCCACAGTGTTGGCGGGTCCTTCTCCCCCGGCATCACTGCTCCCGGGCGGTTCTCGCCCATGCAGTAGTGAGTCCTGATGACTTGGAAGAGAAATCGCAAACTAATCTGACGCTGGATATAATACAGAAGTTCACAAACGTCCGCACGGGAACTCTCCATGATCCAGCATGTCACTCGTGTCGCCTCATGGGCACCCACAGCCTCTTGTTCAGGGGGTGAGAGCTGGGGAAGCAGCAGGGGGCCTCGGGTCTTTGGGGAGGGAAAAAAAGCCCCGCTGCCATTTTTCCTGTTTATTCATTTTTCTTTCATCTTTTCTTTTTCTTAGTTGTTTTTTTCTCTTTCTCATCTTAAGCAGTCACTTTATATTCCTGGCTTTCAAATGTAAATACACAGTTAATAAGCACTCCAGATGATCATATAGGAATAGAGTGATGCTACTGTCTGATTAGTAGCTGTTTGCTTTAATTCTTGTTTAAATAACACACACACACACACACACCTTTTTACCAAGAATTCACCACTTGAACAAAATGTGGTAACATATGGTTTTAAGCTAGGGAAAGGAGAAGAGTTTGTCATTTATGAATTATTTAAATGCTAAATGTCTAATCTTTTTTCAAGGTAGAATTTGCAGGTTTGGGGGAGGAGAGGGAAGTTGTTCTATTCTGAGGAGAGATATATTTTAGAAGAAGGGAAAGTGGGGGACGGATGGAGGAGAACCAGTTTTCCCAGTGTCTGTAATTTAACTAGGCAGTTAAAGTTAGTTGCAAAATTTACGTAAAAGTTACAAAGACTATAAATATGCTACACAGAAATCAAAACTGTATTAGTTAAGCCCATGAAATACAGACTGAAAGTTAAGAAAGGAAATGTGCAGAAACTCATATCCAGAGTTTTCCTGAACTTAGGGTGTTTAGAATGAAAGGGTCAGGTGTCAGGAAGTTTATGACTTTTCAGGTACAGTAAACTTCTGGGACTGTTGTTTGAGGCATAATTGCCGTCCACGCCGCATAGTCTGTGCTTTCCTTGTGTGTACTTGGAGTTAACATTTCAGTTGAAAAACTAGCATACCAGCAAAAACGCCTCTGATTTAAGCTAGCCATTTATTCCCAGTCTCACAGGAGAAGACTGGATATTCTCTGAGTTAATATAGTGTGAAACGACTTTAATGCTTCAGGGGAAATACACTATATCAGTCTTGCAAACTGTTTTTAGAAAGCGCGGCTTAGTCAAACCAGAAGATTTAATAGGCTTAGTTATTTCTTTTTTCTCCAAATTGCCTTTTATGGCATAGAGAAGATGAGGACCTCCAGGAGCCAACAGTTTATCTCTGCAGAGCAGTCGCCATGAAAGCCAAGAGGGGACAGGCTGGGCCAGCGTGTTTCTCATAGGTCTTGAAGTCAGTCTGAGCAGATTTAACGCTAATTTATTTGAGATCGGGATGCCCCGTTGCCAATCCTGGGTTCTGATGTGGAGTTTCTAATTCATGTGTGTGTGCGCGTGTGCTCAGTCGCGTCTGACTCCTTGCAACCCCAGGGACTGCCGTCCACCAGGTTCCCCCGTCCATGGGGTTCTCCCAGCAAGAATACTGGAGTGGGTTTCCACGCCCTCCTCCAGGGAATCTTCCTGACCCGGGAACTGAACCCTCATCTCCTGCATTGCAGGCAGATTCTTTACCCCCTGAGCCACCTGGGAAGCCCAGTTCACCTGTGGAATCCTGCAACGCTGAGTGGTGTGAGTGGGGTGCTGTTATCTCCAAGCCCATCAGAGCAGCCCGCCCAGGGAAGACCTTTGCTCCTGGTGATATTGGGTGAGGCAGCTTACACGGCCTGCTAGTTTCTTCCTACTTCTCAAGATTCTGCAAGTGAAGGCTACGCAGGCCTCCACATTTTACACTGTAAGCACTTTCAGGTTCTGTCCACTGTAAAACAGAACCAGGATGACTGTTTGGAAAACACAGTTTGCCCACAGAACGGTGGTTAATCTAGTTTGATTTTTCTAAAGCAGCACAGAGAGAAACGTATTTTTGCAGGAACAGAAATAAAAATGTGCTGTAGTCTGCAGTTCTCAGCCACATCCAGTATCTAGTGCGGGGTGACCCCACTCTTTCCCTCTGCTGCCATATATGTGTACATACATAACACACACATGCACACACATGACACACGCTCCCTTTTTCCTTCTTACCCTAAAACGCTGCCTGCTTCTGCTGTTCCCTTGCTGGGGATTTCACCCAGCATGTTGACATCAAAATGCTTGCGGATCCCGGCCCCTGCCTCACTGCTCTCACCGCTGAATCCTAGCTACGGGAGGTAAGCCAGCTGAGCTCTTAGTTTTCCAACCACTTCAGCCTTCTCTCACTTGTCTATTGGGAAACTACCGAAGCCTAGACGGGAAGGCTAAGTGAGTGAGGGTGAGCATGTGCGGGAATGTGTGTGTCAGTTGCTTAAATGACACATGTCATCAGTGAGACGTGGTGGGATTGAAAAGTGCCCGTTTACAGGAAGACCCCTGACGAACCCTGACTCTTACCATACACCACATACAAAAACTGACTCACAATGGATCAGAGATCTAAATGTAAAAAGCTAAAATGATAAAACTCTTAGAAGAAAATATGGAGGAAAAACTTTATGACACTGGATTTGGCATTGATTTCTCAGACGTGACACTAAAAGTACAGGCAAAAAAGGAAAAAGTGGGTAGACTGGGCTATAGCAAAGTGAAAACTTTTGTGAACCAAAGGATACTCTCAGCAGAGTGAAAAGGCAACCCATGGAATAGAAGAAAATAATTTCTGAAAATATTAAGGAATTAATAGCCAGTGTATATAAAGAACTCCTAAAATGCAACAATAACAAAGCAAACCAACCAACTTAAAAATACACAAAGGAATAAACAGGCGATTCACCAAAGATGATACACAAATAGCTAACAAGCATAAGATGCTCAACATCACTAACCATTAGGAGCATGCAGATCAAAACCACAGTAACATATAGCCACAATAACATACCACTCCATACCCATAAAGATGTCTTGTTATTTAAGACAAAACAGAAATAAGAGCTGACAGGAATGTGGAGAAGTTAGAACTCTTGTGCATTGCTGGTAAGAATACAAAATGGTGCAGCTGCTATGGAAAAGTTCCTCAAAAACTTTACCACATGATCTACTAGTTCCACCACCACTGAGCTGGTGGAACTAGTTTCAAAAGAATTGAAAATAGGGATTCAAACAGATAGTAGTACACCCGTGATCATAGCAGTTTTATTCACATAGCCCAAAGGCGAAATTATCTCATATGTTCATCAGTGCATGGATGGATAAACAAAATGTGGCACATATACAAAATAGAGTATTATTCAGCCTTAAAAGGGAAGGAAATTCTGAAACATACTACAATGTGAATGAACCATAAAAAATTAACACTAAGTGAAACATACTAGACCCAAAGAATAAATGTTGTGTAATTCCTCTTATATGAGACTACCTGGAGTACTCAAATTTATGGAGACAGAAAATACAATGGTGGTTGCCAGGAGCTGGGGAGAGGGAGAAATGGGGTGTTATTGTTCAATAGGTACAAAGTTTTAGGACAGGAAACTGAGATAGCTCTGGAGATAGATGATGTTGTCATATTTGTACAACAACCGAAATGCATTTAATGTCCCTGAACTGTACACCTAAAAATGATTACAGTGGTAAATTTTATGTTATGGATATTTGACCACAGTAAAAAGAAAAAAAAAAACAAAAGAGTTATGGAAAACCAGCATAGTTAGTACGTGGAATAAAAAGGAGAAAGGAATGCAGGTTTTTAAGAGAAGATGGGAAAATTATTAGAAAAAATGATATTCTAGATTATGCAGTGTTTTCTTCATGTTTATGATTCAAATGGCAAAGAGAGAAAACTGATCAATGTATTGGCTTATCAAATGAGACTTTTCAAGTGTGTGAAATCTAGTCTAAAAGTGTCCTTGTTCTAAGATTAAGAGTAGAGTTAGCCTGAGGTACTACAACAATTCCTTCATGCTTTTAGATATTGGAATCTGTTCCAACATATGTGTAATTTTTTTTCTAAGTACAGGACAAACTGATACTACAAGGTGACACAAAATCCCAGTAGAGAGGAAGCCAGCAAATATTTCTATCTGCGATGTGTTAAAATGGAAGGGACAGTCTGCTCCAAAGAGAGGGCTCAATGGCCAGTGGCATACTTTCTTCCAAAGTTTGGTCCAGTCTTCCTGGCATTGCTCAGTAGTTGAGTCAAACCATCTTAACATTTCTGGTAGGTATAAGTGGTAATGGTGAAGCATAACTAAATATTCATGAGCTTAAACCTGTTACTCCTTAAACCTGTTACTCCTTAAACCTGTTACTCCTTAAACCTGTCCGATGTCTTCCAGTGTTTGAGAATCTGATTATATTTATGAATAGTATTCGTATGGACTTTCAGTGTGTTTGTGTTGAGGGGGGTGGCAATTGGTGAGGATGCCAATTAGACAGAACTAGTCTGTAGAAACTATCACTTTAAAATTCTAGTCGTGTGAATGCATGCTAATTTGCTTCAGCCACGCCCAACTCTTTGTGACCCTATGGACTGTAGCCCGCCAGGTTCCGTGGGATTCTCCAGGCAAGAATACTGGAGTGAGTTGCCATTTTCTTCTCCAGGGGATCTTCCCCACACAGGGACCAAATCCAAGCAGACACTCCTTAAATACAGACAAATTGAACCTCTTTAAAAAAAGAAGAAACAGGTCTTGATAAGTTGTGACCCATGCAAGTTTAAGTATTTTTGTTTGTTGTTTGTCTGAACTCACCAACTGAATTAAGCTTCTTGTAGACAATGAAAAGACCTTTTGTTCCCTGGAAGCAGGTGGAGCAGATATGAACACAAGTGGTGGCATAAATGCCAAGTGAGTGACTGCAAGCCTTACAGGTGCATTCCCCCGTGAACGGGTCAGAGGCATCGAGGTGGACACAGCATCAATTGGATGATACTGTCTACTTCAGAGGCCTGGTGTTAGTTAGTTAGGGCTGGGGTGGGTCAGGGAGGGAACAGGCTTATATTTCCTAACCTTCCCAGGTCTATTTATGATTTTAAATCTTCATGTGAAAGAATGTAATCTGTACACGTGTACAGTGGTGTGAACCTTGTCATATGTCATGTTTGGGGATGGGGATGGCAAGTATCCTTTAGTACATTTCTGGAGGATAGTTTGACAACCTCAATTACAGTAGTCATTAAACTAACAGTTCATCCTCAAAAAAAAAAGTTCATTCTCATTAATTCCATTTATAGAAATTTAACCCAAGAAGATAATCAGAGACACGGGTAAAATTTATCGTCAGGCATGTTCACTACTGTGGTGTTCACAGCACCATGTAATGAAGATCATAGTATGTATTTACATGTGACGTAACAAACCTTCAAATATATGAAAATGGCTATAACAATTACAGCGTCATTGTAGGCTAGAATATTTATTTCATGTTCTCAACTATGTTAATTTTGTTAAATTATATTTTAGAATATATATGAAAAATTTTAAAAGGTCTTCCCAAGTAGCTAAGTGGTAAAGAATCCGCCTGCCAACGCAGGAGATGCGGGTTCCATCCCTGAGTCAGGAAGATCCCCTGGAGAAGGAAATGGCAACCCGTTCCAGTATTCTTGCCTGGGAAATCCCATGGACAGAGGAGCCCAGCAGACTGCAGTCCACGGGGTCTCAACAGACTCAGACATGACTTAGTGACTAAGCAACAACAATTTTTAAAAACTTAAAAAAGGAATATACTACAGTGTTAATTGTGGTTATCTTCGAATTTTCGGATTGCAAATAATTTTATATTATTCTTTAACTTCCAAGTTTCCTTTAATGAATATGCTCTGATAAAAAGAAAAAAATATTTAATTAAAAACAATTTTAGCTCTCTGTGTCCCTGAAGTCAGTGGGCTACGTTCAGAACCCAGCCTAGAGGATGTGAAGAGGTGAGGCAGGTGGACTGGGGGTGGGAGGGGGAGGCAGAGAGTCGGGCAACCAGTGTCACTAGTCGTCCCTCCCTAACATACAGGGATCTGCCGTCTCTACCTCTCAGAGCCAAGGGAGGGCTGTGGTTACGGCTGGGAGGGCTGGCCGTCGAAGATTCGGGGTGAGGCTGGTGCAAGTAACCTTTTTCTTCTATGCCCCCTATCCCTACCATAGCATAGCTGGGATTGTCACCCACAGAATAATGCCTTCTGTCTGTGGAGTATTATAGAGTTGTCAAAGTGCATTTATATACATTGTAGTTCACAGGATTACCATGATTTGCAGAGTCTAACATAGTTATTTTTACCTTATATGACAGGTGAGGAAACAGAAATTAGAGGAGGCATATGGATTGTTCAAGGACATACCAGTAGCTCTCTAACTTTTACAAAGGACCTTCCTTGCAAAAATAATTTCAAAAGCCCACTCTGAGTGAAATCGCTTGAACTCATTTGGGGGAGGTTGGGGAGGGTGAGGGAGACAGATATAGAAGCAGTAAACAATTTCCCTTAATTCCTAAGATGCTCACATAGCACCAGCAGTAGCTTCTCATCTTGGGCCTCAAAGATGTAAACTGAGCAAAGAAATAAGGATTTATATTGTTGGTTCAAAATGACTTATCACGTCGTATGTACTAATGTTGTCAATAAACATACATCTGGTACACACTCTCTATACAGCAGATGTACTGGTTGATAAGAATGAAAAATTATCAAACTTTGGTAAGGTGTACTTACCAAAAACCACCAATTCGATTTGTCTGATCCTCTACACGATGTAGAATAACAATATACAGGAAGATTCAGGCAGCTTTCTTGGGATTTCTCAGTTCAGTTTTTGGAGTGCCCCTTGAGATAAATCCTAAGGAGTTAAAAAAAAAAAAACCTGCTAGGAATGTTTTTTTATTTCAATAAAATTTTCATACGTGCATTATGAATTTGGGGCCATTTTCTTAAAAATATTAAACTAGTATTACTCTAATTATCATACTCTCTTCAGATCAAGAAACGCAACCTTTCATTCCTCCCCCTATCCTTGAAGAAACAGGGACCAGCCATAAGAAAATGACCAATTTCTTCCATTTGTGGTATTTACCCCTCTGTCTTATTTAGAACCCTGCCTCCCCACCCCTGACTCCAAGATGAACAACACAGCGTTTAGGAATGAATACAGATGTAGCTTATATTTTATGCTCATAAATCCACAAGAAGAAGAGGTGGTACCCCTTTAAAGAGATGGTATTATCTAGCTCATGGACTCCCCCATCCCTATTTGGGGGCTTATGTCACACATCACTATGGATCATCACATTCTTTCCTGCTAGATCCAGAGGGTCTCAAAAACCAGTGAAACAAGCACTTTGGCCAACCACCACCAACTGATCAGAGCTGGTATAAAAGAAACTTGTTATTCTGCCCTAAAATGTGTAAGACTCTTTGGAGGATGCTATTTGCATGGGGTACTACAAAAAATAGGACTTAGAGTCCTAGGATAATCTTGAAAGTCATAATATAGAAAGCATTCAAAAGAAACTTAAGTTCAAGAGAAAGGTATTTTAAAAGGGTATGTGAAAAATATGTATCCTGAGCACAAAACTTTTACCTTTATCTCACACCTGGAAATATTAATATAATCTGCCAAACTTCCAGAATATTCTCACCTAACCACAGAGGGCCCTCATGAAGCCATCTGAAGACCAGGATGACTGCCACAATCCAATATGGTGCAGTGGCTGCAACGCCAAGACTTGGAGCACCTAGAAGACTGGGATTTTAATTCTAGCTCTGCCATGCTTTGTTCTATGTTCTTAGGCAAATCATTTTACCTGGCTGAGCTAAAGTTTGCTCCCCTGAAGAAAAATAAAGAGTTGGATTACCGGTAGTTTTCAAACTGGTTTTTTAATATTTGTTTTGTTTTGCTTCATTTTTTTTTTTAAGGTGTAGCATCCTTTCTTCCACCAAAATTTTACCTAGATACAGAAACAAACTGATAAAACAGGAAATGGCTAAGCTGAAGTAGAGGATGATATGGGAAACATCTCCACCCATTCTGCTCCATCGTCCATCTAGGCTGTGTGGGAACACCATAGGTTCTTTAGAACCACAGAGCACAATTTAGAACCTGCCAATGAAACAGCCTTTTAAGTCAGCTACAGGCCTCCCAGCTGGCGAAGAACCCGCCTGCCAGTGCAGGAGACATAAGAGACATGGGTTCAATCCCTAGGTTGGGAAGATCCCCTGGAGGAGGGCATGGCAACCCACTCCAGTATTCTTGCCCAGAGAATCCATAGATTGAGGAGCCTGGCGTGCTGCAGTCCATGGGGCCACAAAGAGTTGTACATGACTGAAGTGACTTAACACACACGAACACAGTCAGTTACAGCTCCAAAATTATTCCACCATAACTATCTTTACATCGCAGTGACTGGCAAGGCATTCAGTGGGATCCATAACATTATAGGAACACAAGCAATAAAACTAAGACACGAACTGGCTTTAATCCTAATTGTTAATGATCTACTAAAAATAAAGCCACACCCTCAAATAAATCATAGAATAATTGCTGTTAAACTCTGTACATCTCAAAGCATATAGCCCTCACCTTTTCTTAAACATCGCATCCTAGATAATACCTAATGATCACCGTCACAGTGCTTGATAAAGAACAATAAATGTGGAAATGACAAGGTGTGTCCTGAAATTAATTCTGCCCTATCAAGACAACAGAATAAAATGTAAACTCCTGCACTATTCATTTACTATTTAAGTGAATCCTGACAAACTTACTCAACTTTTCTGGGCCTCAGTCTCTATATCCATAAAGTGGAGCTAATTCCTTGTGGGACTGTATGGAGAACAGAGAAAATACTTATAAAACACTATTCCTGGCACATAATATTGGTGCAAAATTGTAACCTTTATCTCTATAATGGCAAATGCTTCCCTTTGAAAAATAATATCATGGTAATGGAGATGTAAACTCTATGAAGTGGAAGCAAATTATTAATATATAAGTGAAACTATAGGTTTTACATAGTTTTGTGCTAAATCTTAATGATGGAAAGGATTACTGAAGTGCCTCTCATGGCAATTCAAGTAACAAAAAATTTCCTGGGGGAGGAAAAATACTTAGGACTATTTATTTACTGAAAAACCTGATTTTCCAGAATGACTCCAAACACAAGTCATTTCATAAATATTTTAATACTATTTTATCATGAAAATCTTCAAGCAAAACCCACATGCCACTTTTTTCCTGTCACTCCACACTCATCCTGACACAATATTGGGTGTCCTCAGGCACCCCAAAGTAAACTGTCTTACTGAAGGTCACACAAGATTTGTGGGGAAGTTCATAGAGAAACAAAATAGTTTACAGACAGAAACTGGGTTAATGCATTCACTCCAACCCTTCACTCCTTGTTCTGTGAAAAAGCTACAGACAGTGTCCATCATAGGCTTCCTGGGTGGCACTGGTGGAAAATAACCCACCTGCCGATGCAGGAGAATAAGAGACACGGGTTCAATCCCTGGTTCGGGGAGATCCCTGGAGGAGGGCATGGCAGCCCACTCCAGTGTTCTTGCCTGGAGAATCCCGTGGACAGAGGAGCCTGGCGGGCTGTGGTCCATACGGTCACGAAGAGTTGGTAGGATCCGAGGGCAATCTTCTGTTGAGCTTACGACACCTATGGCATCATCTTCATTTGCCTGCCCTGATTTCCGCCCTCTCTATTTTGTCTACCATATGTACTTTTGAAAGCTGTTCAAATCTATTTTTGGAATGAGGCAAGGTATAAATAAATATGTGAAATTAATAACTGTCTTTTTTCCAAAAGGAGGCTCCAGTCTAATATCAAGTTTCATGCCACATTCTGCTTCTTTCAACTCTCAAGCATAAACTGAGGCTAAAAATAACTTTCTCAACCCCAGTCCTCCACCAAGGAATGAGAATTCTGTTTCTTAAAAACAAACTGGTTCTAAACATAAACCAAATGTCCACACCCCAGGACAATAGAATACGAGTCTGAAGGGAACAGCTACCCACTCCAGTATTCTGGCCTAGAGAATTCCATGGATCGCATAGTCCATGGGGTCGCGGAGTCAGACATGACTGAGCGACTTTCACTTTCACCTTTCACTAACGCTGCCAGGAGTCGACCAGAGCGAGCGTCTGGTAAGAGTGCTGGTCCGAGCTCTGCCAGCAGCGGTCTGAGGCCCTGCCCGGGCACGCCACTTAGCTGTCTGGCCGTAGCATCCTCACCAGCATTCTGAAGCTGATACTAATGCCACAGGTGAGAGTTGTTATAAGGATAACACGAGACACTACATTTTGAAAGCATCTTGTAAGCTGCCACCCATCGGCTCCTGCCTGGACAGCTGCAGCAGCCTCCCAGCTGACTTCATCCCATCCACTCTTGCCTGCTGCAATCAATCTGGCTCTCAAGACAGGCAAAGTGACCTTTTAAAAACACACAACTTGGACTTCGGAGACATGGGTTCAATCCCTGGTCTGGGAAGACCCCGCACGCCTTGGGCAACTGAGGTCGAGCACCGCAACTAACTGAAGCCCGTGCACCTAAAGCCTGTGCTCTACAAGAGAAGCCACTGCAATGAGAAGCCCGCACACCGCAATCAGAGAATAGCGCCTGCTCTCCACAACTAGAGAAAAAGCCCGTGCGCAGCAACGAAGATCCAGAGCAGCAAAAATAATAATAATAACAATTAATTAAAACCCACACAATTTGATCATGTCACCCTCCTGCTTAAATCTCTACCCTCTCTTCCACTACCCTGAGAATAAAGTCAGTGTTCTCAGTAAGGGACGTAAGGAAGACTTTGGCTCCTTCCCCAGCCTCATCCTGTGTCGCTTTTCACCAACACTTGCTACTCCTGGAGCTTTAAATGTTCACCAATGCCCTGCCTAGCTGGCTTGTTCTCATCCTTACACTTCACTCCTCGGAGGTCATCTCTGGAGCCCCTCTCATAGCACTGGCTTGAATCTAATGAAATTGCCCCTTGAGGGGACAAAACCAGTAGAATCCTGGCAATTTTACTTGGTTTAATCTTACAGTAGTTGGTATAATGGCATTCTTCAGTCCATTATAGACTTGACCGGGCAGGATCCAGACCTGATCACAGTTATAATCCCAGTGTCCCACACACAATCCTAGCAC
This sequence comes from Muntiacus reevesi, assembly GCF_963930625.1. Classification (NCBI taxonomy): domain Eukaryota; kingdom Metazoa; phylum Chordata; class Mammalia; order Artiodactyla; family Cervidae; genus Muntiacus; species Muntiacus reevesi. The sequence goes on from NC_089264.1 coordinate 55,796,756, forward strand.
ACAGTAGGTGCTTCACTGTTTAATTAGTGAGAGGGATTGTTACTACCTTTTCAATACTAAGCACATAATTGATATATTGTCATTGGGAGTATCATGTTTTTGTTCAAATGCTACTGTTCCATACGAATAAAATATAGCCAAAAAAAAGATCACCTTTTAAGACTTTCCTGACACTTCCGGAAACCATGACTTTTAGTAAGTATAACACATATCATCAGGAATAGAATTTAGCCCACTGATAACGTATCATTTATGAATTTTTTTCTTTTTCAACTCAAATGTTTCTTACCAAAGGGCAGAATGAAAACTCTCAAAGGAAACCAGATGATTTGGATTTATCTTTTTTTATATATATATATACAGCTTTTGCCATGTGACGGCAAAGCAGTTAGGGGAAAACGAGCATACAAAAGGATGTTGGACTTGAAATTGAGGAATTTAAAAACACACTTCCTCATGATATTAAAAAAGAATACGCCTAAAACATCCCCAGATCACCTTGCCAAGTACTTTATCTTATGTCTCCCCTGAAATGAACACAGCAAAGACCAAGTCCAAACAAGCTGGGATGGACTTCCCTGGTGGTCCAGTGGTTAAGAGTCGAAGCAATGTAGGGGGCCTGGGTTCAATTCCTGGTCTGGGAACTAGGTACCACATGCCGCAACTAAGACCTGATTCAGCCAAATAAATAAATATTGAAAAAATAATAAACAAATTGGGATGATTTGCAGGGTAGAGGAGGCTAGTCCCAATAGTACTAATTATAACAAATATTCAGGGAGTGCATATTAGGTGCCAGGCATTGTGCTAAGCGTTTCATGTATACTTAATTGTTACTACAACTCCACGAAGCAATTCTTTGTTTATACTCATCCTGAACATGAGGGAGACTGCTCATTTGTTCAGGTTCCTTAACTGTAAGTGATGAAGCTGGAATTGAAACCCAAGAGGTCTGAGACCAGAGTCTGTGCTCTTAATTATTGTGCTCTGTGGAAGAATCCAGTTGCTTCTATACCCCAGTTTGGGAGTAGAAAATGAAAATTTGTGTTACAACAGAAATGACAAATCACTGTATGTATTTATATGGCAGTTTCAGAGTCATTTATGAGAAGTCAAAACTGTGAACAGCAAACCCATGGATTGTCAAGGCCCACCATCTAAGGGTTTTCTGAAGAATCTCAATATCCACCTTCAAACAGTAAAAGATATGCTTGGCTTGGGTTAGAAATAAAGCTAGGAGTGTAACTTTTTAGATGAAGAGTAGAAAATGTGAGATACTCATAAATATTATGGGCTCAGAAATACCTGGTCACCCAACTTGTTCCCTGGATTCTTGAAAAACTGGCATGCTCGGGGAAGTTCTCGAGAAACCCTATGAAAGGCATAATCAGAGCCTGCAATTTCACTGTCTGTGACTGTCAATAATCTCTAATCAGATTGTTCTTTCTCGCTAACATTTAACAAAATTATCCATGTCTTTTAGTCTTTTCATAGCAAAGAAAATGAACATAGTAACCTTAACATCACAGAAATCATTTTTAAAATGAACGGAAATTACCAATTCTTTATGTATGATTCATAAATGGTGGTTACTGCAATCTCCCCTACCCACTCCCTCCATTTCTTGTGTGTGACATTTGACCCTGTTTATAATGTGCACCTTGTACCAGTGAAACCTAAGGCACCAGCTAGTTACTCATTAAACCTGGGTGCCAAGGGCTGACTTGTACAAATTACGCTGTTAACTGCCCAGCCTGGCCTGTGTGCAAAAGTGGAAAAAGCAATCATCATAGCTGTGAAATTCTGTCATATCGGCAGAATTGAACTACAAATTGCAGCAATTCGTGCCTGACCTCTGATCTGTGAAGTTAAGTCTAAACCTTTGAACCTCAGCTTGGAGTTGAGAAATAGTATTTACTTGTACCCAAGAAGATGGCTGCTGTGAATAGTTAACCCCGGGTGCCTGGTCCTCCATCTATCTCCACCTGCCCTGAAAAGTCAAGAGGGAGATCTGGAGGGTAAACTTCTCATAAAGTGGCATTATGAAAAAAATCTAATAAAAGCAGAAAATTTCAGGATCTAACTTTTTTTTTTTCCAGGATGCAACTTTTTTAAAGGAGTATATAAAAATAATTTTTAAAAAGGAGAGAATCTGAGATAACTGAAATTATTGGACATTTAAGCCCAGTGAGAATGTGTGCTAAAAAGTTTTCTTTATAAATTAGGCAAAAATAGGGTTTTGACTATACATTAAAACTTTAAAAAAATTTAATCAAATGATACAATCTCTCATATGTTATATTTTTAAATAATTATCTAATTTCTGTATAAAATACAAACTCATATTAAGTCAGCTCTATGAAAAAGCCATCTTGGGAAATCAGTTTTACTTTCTGAACCTAAGCTTACCTTCTCATACTAAACATTAGGTGTAGGCTAAGGAATAAGTATAACATCAGTAATAAATGTTTTTATATATACATTTTGCTATAACATTGATTCATCATATTTTATTCATAATGACCAGGGTTTTTCTTTTTAGGATTAGCTTCAAATGCTATCCAGATCATTCCATTTCCAGGTAGAAAGAAGCAAATAAAGACTCTTTATATCTGGCTTCTTTAATATTAGAACAAATCTAAACAAGCACATAAAGTATAACTAAATTATTCCTTCTAATAAAAGTGAAACTAATTTATATAGTGTTTAAAGTATATAAACCTACACTTAATTAATTCCATTTCATAAACTTTACTGTTGGTTTGAAAAAAGCAGTATGATTGATATGAGTCCTTTTACACCTGAACTTTTCTCAGTCATTATCAGTAACCTTTACGTAGTAACTCTCAAGAGCTAATTCTATTAATTTCATAGTTTTCCTTATCACATCTCATTTAAATAATCACACAAAATTCTTCTGTAACGACTGAGTCTGAAATGACTTTGGAAAACAAATGTGGATATTACTGATAAATTCCTGCTTTTAATCCCAGAATGAAAATAGCAGCAATCTATGAAAACATGACTTTTTTTTTTCCACCTAGTTTTTTCAAGTGTGATAAAGTGAAGAGATGCTAGACAAACTGTTTTTGGCTTTTTTTTAATGTTCTTAAGAAGTTTGGTTTTGCTGCTGGTAAGCAAACTGCAGCATTTGAAATTCTCACAAACTTCTAAATTTTTTTTGCCCTCAATTAAAAACAAACAAAATGGATCACTTGTTTATTCAACCTGATCTAAATTACTTTAACTAAACAAAACCATCTCCTCCTCTCTTCCAATTACAACAAATAAGGTGTCCCCTACCTTTCCAGTCTTGAAATCTGGATGCGACAGGCTAATGGTAACAAAAGCTTTGCTTAAGCAAACTTTGCTCCTGATCCAGGAACTGCGTAACTCTATTATACATGACACACTTCGCCTCATTGGTCAATGAGCTTTGGCCACTTAAATGCCTTGGGAGTCATTTGCTAAGGGCACCTGGAATGAACTTGAGTGGGTGGTACAGAAAGAAGGGAGGTGTTTAAATCACCAGATATGAAATGCTCCACAGCAGCCTGACAATTTAATAGCAAACTTACGGTAGCAAATGGATCTGGGGAAGACCCAAGAAGACAAAAGTCCTGACATTTCATACAGAAGGAAATGTACCTGAAGTATTTTATTCTAACACCAATACTAACTGAAAGGAAACAAATTTTTTTTTTTTTAATTCACCTTCCTAGAAATAAGGTGGGTGCCGATTACATTGTTCTGCTTGCCACAAAAAAAACAATTCTTACTTCACCTGAGTTGTTGGGTTTTAAGCACTTCATGAAGCACTTAGAAAATTTCCAAAATAGAAAGTACTCAAAAAATGTTACCATCATTTCCTAGAAATGTTCTATTTTTTAGTATTTTATATATATATATATATATATATATTTTTTTTTTTTTTTCCTTCTCATTGTATCTGGGGTAGGTAACTGGGAGTGAGTACCCTTTATCTTTTCTCCTAATCACTACCAGTAATAGGGTTTAGATAAGCCTGGTAGAAAAAAGAGAGAGACAAAAATTACCTAAGAACTAAAACCTCATTTATTTTACTTTACCCATTTGGAGCTGGCAATGGATTTACTGGTAAGAGGCAGGGGAAAATAGAAGGGGTAGAAAGAAAAAGGAGTAGTAAAACATGATTCATGGATAATAAAAACAGTCTGTACATAACAACGGGTTGGGAGGACCAGAAGCACTTAAGCAGAGTAAATATATTCCTCTTCAAGCAGTGAAGAGATGGAACCGCTCTGGGGGCTGAGATTGTCACTTCAGGCAGCCGGCGGATCAGGGGAGAAGGGACCAGGAGATGGACTGCAGGAGGGTTCCTGAAAGCTAGCCAGTGACATCTGGGAGCACCTGGGCCAGAATTAACATGAGCTTACAGCTCAGGGGTAAAGAGCCCACCGGCCAATGCAGGAGATGCAGGTCTGATGGTTGGGAAGACCCCCTGGAGAAGGAAGTGGCAACCCACTTCTTGCCTGGGGAATCCCGTGGACAGAGGAGACTGGCGGGGATCACAGAAGTGGGACAGGACTTAGCATTCAAAGCAAGCACCCCACAGGGTACAAAGGAGGGAACAAATCTATAACTCTACAATTCATCTATACATCTATAAATGTTTGAAACAAACATTTCAAACCTGTGGTCTTGAATTTTCCCTTAGTTGTTATTTTATAAATCCCATAAACTTCAGCAATTTGAAGTAGCCAGGATGGGAAGTAAAAAGGCCAGAGTGACAAGTTTTAAATCTATCTACTTATATTTTTTAAGAGGGACACTTTTATTACTCCCAAATGAAATAATCTAAAGCTATCAATAGTGACAAGAAAATTATCAACAGGTTCCTTAGTAAAGGGTCAAAATCCAGAACAAGTCTAAGATTATAATCACGTTAAATATTATATAAAACTAAATTGCTAAGTTCTGATTAAAGGAAAATGGAAGCAATCTTGCAATGATACTAAGGCACTGTTTTGAAAGAACTACTGAATTTACACTGAATCCCTTTTGACTAAAAAGGAACCCAGAAAATCTGCCTTTTTATATAAGTGTAATTGAGTATATTATGTAAGAATATTATATAAGAATTTTTATAAATTCTGGATGTGTGACATGCTTTAAGCATTAGGAAGAATATTTTTGGCTTAAAGGTTTGGTTTATGAATGCCTGTTGGTCGAGTGTGTGAGTATACATGAGAGAGAAAGAGAAAATGTGTGTGTGTGTGTGTGTGTGTGTGTGTGTGTGTGTGAGTGAATTCTTATACAAACATTACCAAGAACACAAAAACATAGGAAACAAAGAATCTCAAGATGATAAATTTTTACAGTAAGCACAGGGCAGCTTTTCACTGAATATCTAAAGGCATAATTACAATTACAGCCTGCCCTAAACAAAAATGAGCAACTTCTCCCTGCTTCTGCTTTGAACAGAGTTAATTCTAAAAGTGTACATGGCACACCAATATCTACGGTCTTGGCAAAAACAAGGCACACAAGTTATCATAAATGCACACAATATAGACAAGTACACAAGAAAAGTAAAAGTCCGCCCTGCTACTGGCAGGGACACCGATTCCTATTACATACACCTTGGTGAAGGCAGATGTATAAAAACTGCATGTCTGTGGCATCCCAGTAGACATGTGCTACATTTGCTGCCTAACTTCTGACAGCTCTGGCCTGCTTAAGTCATCCCTGGAGGAACATCCTTTCTCTTAACAAGGCAACTTTGTTTTTAGAGTGGACTAAAGAGAAGAAAAAAAAAGAAAGTTTAGTCACTCAGTCGTGTCCAACTCTTTGCGGCCCCATGGATTGTAGCCTACCAGGCTTCTCCATCCGTAGACTTTTCCAGGCAAGAGTACTGGAGTGGATCGCCATTTCCTTCTCCAGGGGATCTTCCAGACCCAGGGATTGAACCCGGGCCTCCCACACTGCAGGCAGACACTTTACCGTCTGAGCCACCAGGGAAGCCTTGGAGCGGACTGGCAGCAGGCAAATATGAGATCTGAGACTGTGGCAAAAAAAACCTACTGGTGCAAAACAGAAGCCTGAGGCCAGATGAGCTCTAAGGTAGATCTGGAAAAAGGAATAAGAAATAAGATTCAGACAGGTCATGTAAAAGAGAAGTTGTAGCATGGATGGGGACCTGGTAATAAACCGGGAAATTGTTGTGTGGGTTATTTTAAATAGAGGTAATATCTACCAGAGCTTCCCTGATAGCTCAGCGGCAAAGGATCTGCCTGCCAATGCAGGAGACTCAGGGTTCGATCTCTGGGTTGGGAAGATCCCCTGGAGAATGACATGGCAACCCACTTCAGTATTCTTGCTTGAAGATCCCCATGGACAGAGGAGCCTGGCGGGCTGCAGTCCACAGGGTCACAGAGAGTTGGACATAATTTTGTGACTGGCCAACAACCTTTATTAAAGTCCCTTTTACATCCTATTAGGAGAACATTATTTTTTTATTTTATCTTACCTAAAGACTTAAAGATATAGCCAGTGTGAAGATCAAGTGAATGTGTGTTGCTCTGTATTTAATAGTAGTATATAGTTTTCCAGAAGTAAACTTTACACTAAGTATTTAGAATTTCAAAACTTTTGCTGAAATTGGTTACTGTATTAACGCATGACTAATGCAGAAGACGAATAAATGGCACAGACACACACATATACACACCCCTGAGGTATGAGCCTTCATATGAAAAAGTGTCAATTATCGGCACTGAAGCCATATTACCTGGATGGGTGGTGTCAGCAACAATAGTTGGTCATGACCAGTAACTAATCAACATTGGGAAGGTGGCTTCAAAGAGTTGAAGGCATGCAGGGATGAGAGTCCTCCTAAAGAAGGATAAACAAGGAACCCACCAAAAGAATGGCAACACTGTTAAAGGATTAACACCTCCAAACCTCTTTTGGTTTCCACATACACCCAGCATACACACACCTTGGCCTCAGCTCAGGCACTGTTAACACCCCTTTACCTACAGGAATCTTCACTGATTCTTAGAAACCTGCTAGGTTTGACAGGGACCACTTTCTGCTCCCCTACCGCAGCAGACCATGAGACCTCGTAATTACCAGTCTTTTACTTACAGACTTCTTATTTTTTAAAAGAAGTTGAGAAGAAATACTGAATGCAGGTGGAGAGGAGGTATCTATGACAAAGTCATAAATGATGTGTAAAATCCAAGCCCTGTGTTCCACTTTTAACACAAAGAAAAGTCACACTGTAAAAAGGATAACCCCCTCCCCACAATGAGCAATCAGATTAACAAGAGCTCTGGAAGTGTGTGATTTTGCAAAGGAATATGTAGGTTTTACTCTTTTATAGTTAAATGGTATTTTCATTTCCTCTAAATTGCCACAGAAATCTCCTACCATTCTGGATTTACCAAGCACTGTGCGTTTCTGTCCAGATGTGGTTTTTTTCAGTAATGCTCTGAGATATAGTCAAGTACCGACGGAAAAAGCAGTCGAAGACCTGGACCCTGACGTGGGTTCTGTGAGCTGGGAGCTAATAACTAACAATCTTTTGGAGACACTCAAATATCAAACAACAAAAACACATAAAACACGGGGTGACCGCGGCCCCACACACTGTGTGGACAGGAAGCACTGCCTTCAGGAGGGAGCCTCATCAAGCTGCCCGGAGTCCACGGGGACAGCGGCCATCCGGGGGTGCGCAGGCTGCCTTCTGATTCACGGTCATCCTAGGTCACTTACACGGCCATCACGGGCCTCACGACTCGAAAACACGCACTTCTTGGGCCTTCCCTGGTGGCTCAGGAGTAGAGAATCCGCCTGCCAACGCGGGAGACACAGGTTTGATCCCTGGTCTGGAAGGATCCCACGTGCCTCGCAGTGACTAAACCCACGCGATGCAACAGCTGACCCTGCGCTCTGCAGCCGAGGGCCGAATCTACTGAGCCCGTGAGCCGAGACTACCAAAGCCTGCGGACCCTGGAGCCCGGACTCCGCCACGAGAGCGGCCACCGCGATGAGAAGCCGAGCCCAGCAGCTGGGCTAACCCCTGCTCCCTGCGAACAGAGGAGAGCCCACGCAGCATCACAGACCCAGGACAGGCAAAGCCAAAACTCAAAGAATAAAATAAAAACACACTTCTCCGTTTACTTTGTGATTTAAAAAAACCAAAGCCTCTTTGCTGAAGAATTTTTCTTATATTATACCTAATCTATTCCAAGAATTAGGACTAAATAATATTGGCATTAATCTTAAACATAATGTATTTCATAAGTATAGTACCTTAATCAACCAAGAAATTGAATCTTATCTGGGGCTTGAATGGCTGGGCAAGGTACTAAATAAGTCATGTTGTCTTTAAAAGACTTTTAATTTTTTTTCTTAAAACTCTTGGGTTCAGTTCTTGTTTAAGTTTAATTATCTGATCAATAGACTTTTGCCATTTTCTAAAAGAAGTACTTATGTTTTGAGAACATAGAAGCAGATATTCTAGAGAAAAAATTTAATATGGAAACAATAGAAATCATGCAAAAAAGAATCTTGCAGATTAAAACTTTAACTGCTGTACATCTATAAACATCGGTTAAGTCATTAATTAGAAACATGAGGACACCTTTTAATAGATCTAATTGCAAGGCTGGTCAGTTTAGATAATGCTAAAATTAGCACGCAGTGTATGTTCAAGAAAAAGAACAACATAAAATAGTACTGAAGCAAATGGTTTAGACATAATGAACCTAATTTTCTATGAGCACATGGTAACTTCTCAAGATATTCAATTTTAATTGGTTAGATGAGTCATTCGGTCATTCAACAAATGGTTACTGTCATTAACTGTCTTTGTTCTAGACCTTGAAGATAAAGTGGTGACTAAGACAGACATGGTCCTTCCTGTTACGCTGGAGAAACATAATCAAAAAGAAAATATATACATTTAGGGGAGGGAGCATAGTGACAAATACTATGAGGAAGAATAAAGCAGAGTTAGGAGGGAAAGGGGGAGCTATTTTGAGTAGGGTGGTCAGGGAAGTCCTTTTTCTTTCAAGGAAGGATTGCAGTGGGGTATCTGAAGACAAAATTGGTGAAGCTGAAGTACAGTGACCAGAGGAGGCAGGGGTCAAACGTGGGGCTGACAGGCAAGGATTTTGGTTCTACTGGGCTTAATGGAGGATTTTTAGCAGAGAAGTGACGAGATCTGATTTTTTTTTCTTAACATCACTCTGGGGTGAAAATGAGATCCCAGGCATGCAGATGAGGAAGCAGAGAGATGGACTGGAGGCTGTTCAGGCCTGGTAACCCTGGGGTCATGAGCAGAGAAGTTGACTTTGAATTACATCATAAAGGTAGAACGGGCAGGGCTGACTAGTGGACGACCTGTAGTGTCCAGGATCCCTCACACTGCAGCCTGAGCAGCTAGGGTCGGGGTGGTTCCATGACAACATGTCAGTAATACGGGGTAAAACATTTTGCATGGCATGGCATTCAGTCATAAGCACTAAAAGTGCAAATGTATAGTATCAGTGATGTTGACCATCGGGCAGCATCTTGGAATGTTATTTTTAAAATCTAGGTTTAAGCCAATCAACTCAGTCCTTAACTTCACTGCTAAATGTAGTGTGTGTAAACTCTGCAGTCCTCTCCATTTCTACTTTCCTTTGGCACTTTTATGTTCTTTAATTAAAAAAAAATGTGCATGCTTGGAAAGCTGACTTCAGGGCCAAAAAAAAAAATAAATACACAAAATACAGTCTCATCGACCTTCGTTATTAAAAGAGACATGCTGGGTGGGTGGGAGAGGGGATATACCAAAGATCCATGTTATTGAAAACTCCCAGATTTGAGGGAGACACAGACTTGTATAAACAAGAGCCTGCCTAGAAAACCGGGGAAGCTCCCAAGGCCTCCTGGAGGGGAAGGTGGAGGACTGTAGCAAGTGGGTGCCTCCCTCATGCACGGTCTGCCCTTCATCTCCACCAGGCCCTCTGAGTTCGCTGCTCTTTTCTATTCCATACTCTTTCCATCCTGGGCTTCATGATCCATCCTACTTAATCCCCCTCATGACTATGATCTGCTTTGGAAGACCTCTATCACTGACTCCCCTTCTGTCCCCCAACACAGACTACAGTCTAGGATCTTCCTCCCTCATCCGGTTACATCACTTGGCCTTTACTTTCTATTCTTCCACTTGAAAGAATAGTCTACAATCTTTTTTAGATGTCCTGTTAGCTAATAATATGAAATATGCCAGCTAATATACTTATCATATATGCATGGCATATATATTTTAATCTCTCACTTCAAGAATTACAGATGACTCAAACTTGACAAGATGTTCAGTCTCATTGGTAAGCAAATAAATGTAAATTCAGGCAAGAAACATGCTTAGACTATCACTTTTAACCAATAAAATTAACAAATTAGCAAAATTCATCTTTAATGAATAGTGCTAAAATGTCACTCTTTAGTAAGACAAATATAAATTGATCAAAACCATTCCTTAAAAAAATTGTAATATATATGAAAAGCATTGAAAATATTTATTCTCTTCACTTGGCAATTAAATCATTAAGATCTATCTAAAGAAATAATAAAAATGAAGTTTACATACAAAGATGCTTATCTCAGTGATACTTATAATACATTTAGAAACTATCCAAACACTTCACTTTGAGGGAATGATTAAATAAAAGATGGTAAGAAGCTACTTAAAATTATATTAGTTCTTCAGTCACTAAAAATTACCTTTACATAGAATTTTAATGTTATGAATAAAACTTTATGATATGTGAGAGTAAGAAAATACTACAGAAAACTGTATGTATAGCATGATCTCAACTGATACTATAGATGTAAAAACTAGAAAAATATAATAAAATATTGATAGTGGTTGTCTTTGGATAGTAAGAATATTAAATATGGTTATTTAAGTTTTTCCACTTTGTAGTCTATATTTTAACATTACATTTGGTTATTAGAAAAATTTAAATGATTTTATAAAATAATTTCTTGTTTTAGCCCCTTTCTCTCCTTTCAACCCATCATTTTAAGTTCTTAATGCCAATTATTTCCCTTTCTCTTATCAATTTAGCTAACACTAACCACACACATGAGAAACACTGGGTTGGAAGAAGCACAAGCTGGAATCAAGATTGCTGGGAGAAATATCAACCTCAGATATGCAGATAACACCACCCTTATGGCAGAAAGTGAAGATGAACTAAAAAGCCTCTTGATGAAAGTGAAAGAGGAGAGTGAAAAAGTTGGCTTAAAGTTCCACATTCAGAAAACTAAGATCATGGCATCTGGTCCCATCACTTCATGGGAAATAGATAGGCAAACAGTGACTGACTTTATTTTTTTGGACTCCAAAATCACTGCAGATGTTGACTGCAGCCATGAAATTAAAAGACGCTTGCTCCTTGGAAGAAAAGTTATGACCAACCTAGATAGCATATTAAAAAGCAGAGACATTACTTTGCCAACAAAGGTCTCTCTGGTCAAGGCTATGGTTTTTCCAGTGGTCATGTATGGATGTGAGAGTTGGACTGTGAAGAAAGCTGAGCGCTGAAAAATTGATGCTTTTGAACTGTGGTGTTGGAGAAGACGCTTGAGAGTCCCTTGGACTGCGAGGGGATCCAACCAGTCCATCCTAAAGGAGATCAGTCCTGGGTGTTCATTGGAAGGACTGATGCTGAAGCTGAAACTCCAATACTTTGGCCACCTCATGCGAAGAGTTGACTCACTGGAAAAGACCCTGATGCTGGGAGGGATTGGGGGCAGGAGGAGAAGGGGATGACAGAGGATGAGATGGCTGGATGGCATCACCGACTGGATGGACCTGAGTTTGAGTAAACTCCGGGAGTTGGTGATGGACAGGGAGGCCTGGCATGGTGCGATTCATGGGGTCGCAAAGAGTCGGACACGACTGAGCAACTGAACTGAACTGAACCACACACAACCTCTTTCCTTCCCATTTGATAGCCACTTTTCCTGCTAACCATCCAGAAAGCAGTAAGAATTATCTATCTTAAGTGTGACTGGGATCATGTTACTCCAGTGAAAGGAATCTGATGTGATCCTGATCATCCATAACATTACGAGCTTTTTGATCATGAACTGCAAATCTTAACTTCTGACTACAAACCACTGCATAATTTCCCTTTGTTCCTCTCAACCTCAACAGGCACACACCCACATACAAAATCCCCGACTCCCTTTCTACTTTCTATGTCTGAACAGACCTGTGTTTTCTTTCACCTCTTCTCTGGAATCCTCTTCTCAGAAAGGCTTCTTATGCAGGTATCTGCCTTTCTCCACATGGCTTTCTTGCCACACTGCTTCAGCATTTCTGCTTATGTATGTATACATACACATATATGTGTGTGTGTGTGTGTGTGTGTGTGACTATTTGACAACTGTGTGTCATTTGCAAAATGGTTTGGAATTTCTTTTATCACAGCATTGCATAAACTATAATTCCACATTTGAAAATTAAAACTTATACACAAAGTTTAAGACTTTCTCTTGATTTTTTTTTTTTTTTTGGTTGTTGTTGTTGATTTACATGGTTGCCATTCATTTGCATGACAAGCTGATAGTATTAATACCTTACAAAATACATCACATACAAGCCATCTGCTTTCAACGTGTCTCCCTGCCAAGGGCATACACATGGAAATTCACTAACCTGGGTGCTCAATGCTCTTGATAAAATTCCAAATACTGGTAAAATATTTTGACTTACCATATGGAGCCATAAATCATAGTTAGAAAATTCACCTTAGGAAGAATCCTTGTGAAACAAAGACCTCAAAGCTAAATCTCTTTAGCACTTTGGTGAACAACTATGAAGACATTTAGGAAGAAGGAAAGTCACAGTAACAGATGCTACCTCTGTGTAGTAAGAGCATGCATGTGTGGGCCTTTTCTGTTCTCCTACCATATTTGTTTCAGGCTTCCAATCTGAAATCCATATGTGTCCCTGACACCAGAGTGCATTGAGAAGCACCTCACTTCTCTGGCATCGTTTTATAGAAAAGGAAACAAAACAAAACGGCAATGGAACAACTTATTAACACAATGTGTTTTCAGAAACACCAGTGCTGAAATTACCAGCCCCAGTTAGTTACGACTGAAGCTGTGAAAGGATATATGTATGAAAATCACTTTGATCTGATGTTAATGAAAATAACAGTGTCAGTTATGATCCCTTATAATTACTCAAATGGACAATTTTTTTTATTGGAAAAACACATTACTGTGAAAATGTACTTTTATAATGAGGAAGTAGACACAGCCCTCAAACTTACAAGCATGTGATTAACAAAACTGCTTATTAGATTTCTTTTGCGTGGCTATCTGTAATGCATTTATTGGAAGTAAAACTACAAAATAATAATAATAATAATAATAATTAACTGAAGTGGCAGAATACCATTTATAGTACTTAGTTCTCTTTCAAAAATGAAAGGAAAATTATAATAAGAAACCTCCATTTTAGATTCAGTTAATAATTAAACTTAGGACGGAGACATATCAGTTAATAACTGAACTTAGGTTGGAGAATTAAATAACTAAATGCAGTAGTTAAGATTAAAACTAATTTTCAAATCAAACTAAAAAGTGGTCCCGATCATTAGTTTTTCTTTCAACCAAGAATTAAATGGAATTTAGAAATATCTATTAAGGGAAAGGCTACCCACTCCAGTATTCTGGCCTGCAGAATTCCATGAACTGTATATAGTCCATGGGGTCGCAAAGAGTCGGACACGACTGAGCGACTTTCACTTTCATAGCATTAAAACAAAGTCAAAAGACAAACTACAAATGGGATGGACTACAAGGCATATAATGAAAAGTCAGTTAACTTACCGTGCAAGAGCTCTTACAAATCAATAAAGCAAATGTAACTCAATAAATACAAGCAAAAATATGAATAGGCAATGTGCAGAGAAACTCAATGGCCAATATACATAAAAATAGGTTCCACTTTATTCACATTGAACTTTGTTCCATTAAATAAATGTAAATCTAAATTTTAAAAGTCCTATCAAATCAGCAAAAATTTGGAAATTTTATAACACCCACTGGTGGTGAAAGGTGGGAAAAACAGGGATTCACATATACTCTAGTGGGAATATAAACGGGTATAAGGACGTGGTCGAGAGTTCTAAGATGCGTAAGGACACAGAGTAAATTCTTTTTTTCCTTTTTAAAGATTTTTTTTGATTTTTTTAAATGTGGACCTTTTTTTTTTTTAATTTGTTACAGTACTGCTTCTGTTTTGTTTTTGGTTTTTTCACTTTTGTTGGTCTGAGGTGTGTGGGATCTCAGCTCCCTGACCGGGGAAGTCCCCAGAGGAAATTCTTTCATGTCCATATTCTTCGTGCTGCCTGACCTACTGGCTTACTCATACACTACAGACCCTCAATTCAAAACCTGTTAAATAACAAAAATACATTAATTTTTTTACTTGCATAAGAAAACAATCTAGCTCCTGTCCTATCAAAAGGAAGAAGAAATGTTTATCTATTCAATAGTAAGGATAATTACTAATTTGTATAGTGTTGTATAACTTATAGAATTCGTTCTTGTCCATACTTAATCTCAGATTGTGGTGGAGTAATTAAAGTTCTCATTAACTTGTAGAAATGGACTACATATAAGGAATATTTATGATAATGTTACACCCTGTGATGGGCAACAGGCTTAATTGGAAGCTGTAAAATCCTCAGAAGAAAGGGGTTGGAGTGGGGTGCAATGAGTGCTGAGTAGAAGAGAAATGGGTTGAGAAACACTGGCTTGTGAATTTAGAAGTTCTGGTAGGCCCAATTCCCCATATGACTATGATTGAACAGAGCACACACGTGCCCTGTTTAACTGTAAAGGCACTCACCTAGCATTTGTGTGGCTAGTCTCTGGGTGATTTAGATAGTTAAACATAAAGTTTAATCAACTGTTTTCTGTTGGGTGATCCCTGATTGTTCCTGTTTTCTGTAAGTCACCCCTAGTCTACTCACAAGGATTCAAATTTACTTAGGGTGGTCCCCGGCGGCCCAGTGGTTGGGGATCTGCCTGTCACTGCAGACGTGGTCCGGAAAGATCCCGTATACCACGGGACAACCAAGCCTGTGCGCCGCAATGGCTGAGCTTGCTAGCTGCGGCTCAAGAAATCTTGGGTCCAGCAACAAAGACCCAACTAAGCCAAACATAAAAGTAAATAATAAAATTAAAACCTATACATATATATTTATTTTTAAATGCCAGTACTTATTTACTCATTCACTGGAGTGGACGTGTCTTAAGATTTCAGTAGTCACCAAAAATTACTCCTTGTGCTCCCCCAGGAGGGAGCAACCATAGGATAACCAAAGCTTATTAGCTCTTTTACACCAGAAATTTCTTTTAGAAACCTTTATTGAGGATTGGCAGATAGAATTCAATGTGGCAAAGAAAAAAACAGAATGGGTCAGAGTCTCAGAAACTGACATGGTCCTTGTGGTCACTATTATCTGACGATGCTAGTGATTTCACCTGAACATCATGCATTTCTTTCCTGTTAAAAACTAGTATCTAGATATACTGTATAATAAATACACACACCGTAACAGCTGCTTCAGGGTGTGTGGCTTAACTTGATGTCTTGGCGCTCTTTGAAATGATCATCTCCAGGGTTACTGGTCTCTTACTCTGGCTGGCCTAAAGTTTTTGGAAAATAGTAGACAGCCAATAACACTTACAGGTTGGTAATACAGAGCTACAAAATATATTGAACCTAAAGCTTTTGATAATAATTCTCAGCATATCACAGAAAATTCTATTGGATATTTAAGTGTTTAAGCAGCTCAGGCCTGGAGAGGTATCTGTGGTGCTGATCCCAGGCCACTCTAGCTGACTAATTTAGAACTCATGGCCCATTACTCATGGCCCTCAGCACATCTTCTGCCCCATCTTTCACACCCTTCTATTTGTAATCATGCTACATGAAGAACAAGAGTGGCTTGGCCCCACGTATAAAGAGACAAACAAAATTTCATTGTTATTAATATAACTGGATCTTTGACTAATTCACACTAAGTTCAGTCTTCCAAAAAATAAATCTACTTTTTACCTGTCCTTGGATAAAATTCATCTGATTTTATATATCATAAAGAAAGCTGATTGTCAATTTATATACTAATGAGTCCTTTTCTTCACTTTTCCCCTATGTATAATCTAGTATTCTCGAATTTCTCTGTACCTACAAGGCCAGAGGAAGAAAGGGAGATAGCCACATCCTTTCTAATACTTAGTGATGCTTCTAATAAAAAATTTTAATGAGGAAAAAAAAAGGGAGGGCAGGAGAAAGACTAATTGAGTAATTGAGTACTGGTTGTACTTACTCTACTAACTAGAAAATACTGGGGGAAAATGTCTCAAAAATACTTTATTCTTCTCATGGGTAAAATGGGAATAATTATTTCCCTATAACAACCCAAGAGATGTTGTGAAGGAAAAAAATTTACGATATGCATGAAAATGTTCTGAGTGTTCAGGAAGAGAAGCAATGTATTATTATTAAAATAATGCTCACCTATTGTTTTAATAGTAAATACTGATATTCAAATGGTAAAAACATAAAACTTGGTATCTAGTTATAGTCAATAAAATATTTTTTATTAAAATATTACTTTGTTTGAAGGTTTTAGGATTATCTTAACTATTATCATTCATAAATAACTAGAGATTGGCTATATTTTCATTTTAAAGGAAGCTAACTGAAGGTTTCCTGATGAGAATTGATCTGTATCTTTTTTTCTTTCTCTGAAAGTAAAAGCCATCCTTTGGCTGAAGGATGGGAATAACCTGTATGTGTTTTTTAAAAATTCCATTTAGGCACATAAATAGCAGCCCATGTCTTGAAGCTGCAATGGGAGAACGTGCTGCCCTCATGGAGCCTAATGTTAGCTCCTCTGTCGAGTTCAGAGAGGGCATTTCTATCCCCACTTCAAGAGGAGAACTTGACGTACTATGAAACTTAAATTAGAATTTTTTAGTGACATGATTTTCATATTTATGGTACTTCCGTCCTGACCTTATCTCAAATTTGTTTAGGAAAATACATCTCTTGGGACTTTCCTGGTGGTGCAGTGGATAGGAGCCTGCCTGTCAATGCAGGGGACACATCTTTGATCCCTGGTCCGCTAAGACTCCACATGCCTCCGAGCAAGCAAACCCCTGCGCCTCAACCACCGAGCCCACGCCTGAGAGCCTGGAGCTGCAGCTAGTGGGCCCCTGCACTGCGCCTGCGGGCGCCTTGCACCCTAGAGCCAGCAAGCCACAGCTACTGAGCCCGAATGCTGCCACTGCTGAAACCCGAGTGCCCAGAGCCCGCGCCCTGCAGCGGGAGAAGCCACCTCAACGAGCAACCCCCACACCGCCGCTGGAGAGAGCCTGGGTGCGACAACGAAGACCCAGCATGGCCAAAAGTAAATAAATTCTAAAGAGAAATGAAATTCCTTGCAATTGTTCTCATAGTATCATCACCATATAGATAGATGGATGATCAAATAAGTTAAATCTGCAATCCTTTGGAGAAAAGAAGATCTCCTGTTTGGAAGTAACAGCCAAGGTGGCCACACTTCAGTAGGAAATGTGTCTTGGTAGTAAATGCAGGTGAGGTTCATCCTGGTAGCACATTGAGGTCATGGATGATTGGCAAAGAAGCGCAAACTAATGGAAACACGACTCCAAGTTCTGTAGTTACTGTACATGGAAGTAGTTCAACATAGACCCAACTGACCTGGCAAAAACAGCAGCACCAGAATAGCTAACTCTGATTGAACATTTGCTATGTGCCAACTCTGGGCTTCCTTGGTGGCTCAGACGGTAAAGAATCTGCCTGTGCTGCGGGAGACCTGGGTTCGATCCCTGGGTTGGGAAGATCCCCTGGGGGAGGGCTGCCAGGCCACTCCGGTATTCCTGCCTGGAGAACCCCCATGCGCAGAGGAGCCTGGCGGGCTACAGTCCATGGTCACAAGGAGTCAGGCACGACTGAGCATAGCGCCTCTGGCCGAGACTTCACGTGTTAGCTCGTTCAATCCTTGCAGCATCTCTATGAGGTAGTAACAACGTTATGCACACTTTACAAATGTGGAAACTGAGGCTTAGAGAACTTGTATAAGTTGCCCAAAGTCTCACGCTACTAAGTGAGAGAGAGAACTCACACCGAGGCAGCCAGACTCAAGTCCGTGTTTCAACACCAGAACCGCAATGCCCCTAGACGCCGTGATGGGGAGAAGCCAGCATTTCATCCACTAGTCTCTGTGCGCCCGCCTCATGGGTCCAGCTGCCTTGTGATTCTGCCCCCAGAGGAGGGTCTGAATGCACTGGCTCAGACTTGGCATTGCTCAGCCACACCCGCAAACTGAGATAGAAAATGAAGACACCAATTAAAATGCAAAGCAATCTATCCTTCCATTTTAAGACACTGGAAAAAGAAGAGCAAACTAAACCTGAAACAACACAAAGAAGGAATTGAAGTAAAAAAGAATAAAAATTCAAATGGAAATAAAGGAAACGGACACTAGAAAAATAATAAAGAAAATCAGTGAAACTGAAAGTTGATTCTTTAAGAGAAAAAAATATGCAAATCTTTAGTTAGAATGACCAAGAAATAAGAGAGAAGACTCAACTTACTAAACTCGGGAATAAAAGAGGGGTGTCACTACTCACCTCTCAGAAATAAAAAATTATAAGGGAATACCATGAACAACTGCATGGCAGCAAATCTACGACCTCGATGTAATGGACAAATTCCTAGAAAGACATTTCTACCAAAACAGACTCAAGAAGAAACAGAAAATCTGAAGAGACTTATAGAAAACTACAAATCAACATCTCTTATGAATAATACAGATGCAAAAATCCTCAACAAAACCCAAATTGAACACAACAACATATAAAGGATTATATACCATGACCAAGTATGATGTGTCCCAGGAATGCGAGATTTTAACATAACAAAATCAATCAGTGAAACACACTGTTAGTTAGTCCCTAAGTTGTGTCTGACTCCATGGCCCGCCAGGCTCCTCTGTCCATGGAACTTTCCAGGCTGCTCTTCTGTTTTCCTGACACAGAGATCGAACCCGTGTCTGCTGCGTTGGCAGGTGGACTCTTTACCACTGAGCAACCAGGGAAGCCCTAATGCAATACATTACACCTTATCAATAAAGGCCAAAAACCATACAATCATTTTGACAGACACACATAAAAAAATCTGACATTAAGCAACCGTTAATGATTAAAACACTCAACATACTAGGAACCAAGGGAACATCTTCAATCTGGTTTTAAAAAATAAATAAAAAGAAGAAGCATCTACAAAAGCCCACAACTAACATCATGCACCCTGGTAAAAGAGTGAATGCTTTCTCCCTAAAATCTGTGACAAGATAAATGTGCCCATTCTTTGTCACATTTACTAAAAATTGTGCTGGAGATTTTAGCCAGGGCAATTAGGTAAGAGAAAGAAATAAAGGGCAATCCTATTGTAAAACAAACAAACAAAAAGAAATAAAACTACATATATTCAGGAATTGGAGAAGTAAATGGCACTCCACTCCAGCATTCTTGCCTGGAAAATTCTATGGACAGAGAAGCGTGGCGGGCTACAGTTCTTGGAGTTGCAAAGAGTCTGTCACGACTGACCGACTGAGCATATTCAGGAATTCCCTGGCAGTCCAGGGGTTAAGAATTCGCACTTTCACTGCTGTGGCCTGGGTTCAATCCCTGGTTGCAGAGCTAAGATCCCACAAGCTACACAACTCAGCCAAAAAGAACAACAAAAAACTACATAAACTCACGGCTGACATGATCTTGCATGTAGATTATCCCAAAGAACCCACTAAAATACTAGTAGAATTACCAAAACATTCAATAAGTTTAACAAGGTTGCAGGATAGAAAACCAATATACAAAAGTAATACAACTGTGTTTAAATTACAATTTAAATTAAAATACAATTGTATTTCTATAAACTATCAATGAACGGTCCAAAATATGAAATTAATTAAAAAAATTTCATTTAAAATAGCTTCAAAAATATCATAGTACCATGAAAGCTTCAAGACACTGTTGAAAGAAATGAGAAGACCTACATAAATAGAAAAACATCCATGTTTATGGATCAAAGGTGTAATGTTGTTAAGATGGCAGTCCTCCTCAAACTGAACTATGTATTCAACACAATCTTTATCAATATTCCAGCTAACGTCTTTGAAGAAATTGATAGCTGATCTTAAAATGTGTATGAGAATTAAAGGGGCCCGGAAGCCAAAATGATCTTGAAAAAGAATAGCAAAGTTGGAGGACTCACATTTCCCAACTTCAAAACTTAGTACAAAGCTATGGGCTTCCCAAGTGGCGCTAGACCAGTGGTAAAGACTCTGCCTGCCCATGTAGGAGCCACAGGAGATGCCAGTTTGATCCCTGGGTCGGGAAGATCCCCTGGAGAAGGAAAGGGCAACCTGCTCCAGTATTCTTGCCTGGGAAATCTGAAGGACAGAGGAGCCTGGAGGGCTACAGTCTGTGGGGTTGCAGAGAGTCGGACACGACTGAGCGACAAAGCACTTGATGGTAATTAAGACAGCATAGTACTCGCATAAGGACATACTGATCAATGGAATAGAACTGAGAGGCCAGAAAACAAACCAACACACCAAAGCCAGACATCTACAGTCAACTGACTTTTGACAAGGGTATGAAGTTCACTCGATGGGAAAAGAATCGTCTTTTTAAGAAATGATGCTAGAACATGGACTCTGTGGGAGAAGGCGAGGGTGGGATGTTTCGAGAGAACAGCATCGAAACATGTGTATTATCTAGGGTGAAACAGATCACCAGCCCAGGCTGGATGCATGAGACAAGTGCTCGGGCCTGGTGCACTGGGAAGGCCCAGTGGGATCGGGTGGAGAGGGAGGTGGGAGGGGGGATCGGGATGGGGAATACATGTAAATCCATGGCTGATTCATGTCAGTGTATGGCAAAAACCACTACAATAAAAAAAAAAAAAAGGAAAAAAAAAAAGAAATGATGCTAGAACAACTGTCCAAATACAAGAGAATGAAGTTGGACCCATAACTCATACCATATATAAAAACTGAATAATATGAGTCACCCAACTATTAGAGCTAAAACTATAAAACTCTTAGAAGAAAAGACAGATGTAAATCTTCATGACCTTAGATCAGGCAATGGCATTTTAGATATAACATCAAAAGTATAAACAACAGAAGAAAAAAATCATTAAATTGGACTTGGCCAAATGAAACATTTTTGTGCCTCACAGCTCATCATTGCTAAAGTAAAAAGATAACCCACAAAATGGGAGAAAATATTTGCAAATTATATGTCTAATAAGAGACTTGTATCTAAAGTATATAAAGAACTTCTACAACTTAATAATAAAAAGACAACCCAATTGAAAAGCAGGCAAATGATCCGAATGGACTTACTTCAAAGAAGATATACAAATGGCCAAAAAGCACATGGAAAATGCTCAACATAATTAGCCACCAGCGAAATATAAATTAAAACTGCAATGCAATATCAGTTTTACACAACCACCAGGATGACCGTTACCAAAAAAGCTGACCAAAACAAGTGTTGGAAGGATGTGTAGACATTGCAACTCTCACACTGCTAATGGGAATGTAAAATGGTACAGTCACGTGGATGGAAAGCTGTCTGGCAGGTCCTTAAAAGGTGAAGCACAGCGTTACCATAACCCAGCAATTCCACTCCATAGTATATACCCAAGAGAAATGAATAGTCTCTTCATCATCCCCTTATACTTCCCCTCCTCAATCAGCTTCCTCACTCCAGCCAACCTTCCTAACAACCCAGAGTGGGTTAGCATAAAGAAAATAAGCCTTCGAGTCTGGTATGTGTGTGCATGCTCAGTCATGTCTGGCTCTTTATGACCCCATGAACTGTGGCCTGTCAGATTCCTCCGTCCCTGGGATTTCCCAGGCAAGAACACTGGAGTGGGTTGCCATTTCCTTCTCCAGGGGATCTTCCTGACCCAGGGATCAAACCCATATCTCTGCATCTCCTGCATTGGCAGGCAGATTCTTTCTCAAAAACTAACCTTAATCGCTTTCTACTTAGTAACCTTGGATGTTAATTTGTAAAATAAAGATGACACAATACCCAAATTGTTAAAAAATATTTCCAGAGTTCCCACTGTGTGCTGGGTACTGAGAATACAAACCTGAATAAGACAGACTCTGCAGCTGAAAAACTCATAGTTTAGTAGGAGACAAAGAAAAGAAGCAAATAAATATTGCAATACAGTGTGATAAATGCCATGATAGATGACACCAGGAAGGAGGGAGTTGAGAAAGAGGAAGGCTTTGTGGTATGGCTGTGGGATTTCAATTAGACAATGTGTCCACAGAACACTTAGTATATAGCAAGTGCTCAAAGTGTGTGAAGTTCTTTCTCCACAAAAGGTGCTAAGAACATACAAGAAAAAATTTTTAAGTTTTGTTAAGAGAGATAAGAAACTGGAAAGGACTTTTCACTGTTCCAGCCTGTTACTGTTCTTGTTTTAGTCACTAAGTCATGTCTGACTCTTTTGTGACCCCTAGACTAAAGACTGCCAAGCCCCTCTGTCCATGAGACTTCCCAGACAAGAGTACTGAAGTGGGTTGCTATTTCCTTCTCCAGGGGCTTAATTTAACTAAAGAAAGGTGGGCATCACTGTTTTATTTCTTCTTGCTTATAAATATAGCTAGAAAGATATTATTATAATAAATCAAAGTTATAACAAATAAATGTGGGTGTTTGGGGGTAATATTATGAATTTTAACCTAATTCTAATTTGGCCAAATTCAGGAAAATCATTCAAAAATTACAGACTCTTCAATCATTCAGTACGTATTTTTTGATTCCCTACTATGTGATACCAGGGAAGAGAGAGAGAAAATTGAAACTACCACAAGCTTACAAATGACTAAGAAAAAGAAAACAAATCCTTAATAATTGCAGTGTTGACAGAATAGCATGCTGTATCTATTCCCTGACAAGGGTTATTCAGGAGGTTTTCTTGCTCTTGAAACAAAGCAGAGAGATAATGCTCATAATACTGGTTCCTTCCCAATCAGATCTGTACTCTTATGCCAATTTCTAGAACTAGACATTTGCAAATAGGCTTTCACTTGGTTGTGGGGGGGGGGGGGGGGAAGAAATGATAAAAATTTCTCAGTAGGGACAAGTCAAGTACTCACTGTTCTCAGAGTGAAATCTTGCTGAAATGATAAAACCTCCAGCAGTTATCAGAGTCTCAGCTACATAGAGAAACAACCCTAATAATCAGGAAATCCATGCTAGTGCAAGGAAGGTGGTGTAATTCAACTGTGGCGTCTGGGGCATAAGGTGTGGGAGTCAGCGGAGCGCCCGCACAGAGGAGGGGCGCCCCCAAGCACAGCAGACACCGACTTTCTCCTGCCCGTCCACCCTTCCCCGTCTCCCGGTAACGGGCCCTCCAGGGCCCAGGACTCAGGGGCAGATCCAGGTGTGTCTCTGTGCTGCTGAGTCGGAGTCCTTTCGGATATGAGAAAGCTGAAACTAAAAAGCCCACACACAGGACAACAGCCTGAGAGAGTGAGGGAGAAAATCAATCCTGATGACCTCTTTCGATTCCTCTGACCCAATCACGTTCTACCTCCTTAGAATTTCCAGGTAAATATTTATGTATATATGTAATTTTAAGTGATTTTAATTTGGTGTATTCACTGATTGATTCCTTAAGCTATTTGGGATTGGATTTCTGTCACTTGCAACCAAATGAATTTTTAAATGGCAAAGGGTCTCACTGCAGCTCTCCTCCCCAGTACATATTATCATTGGATGGGGTAACCAAGGTCACCAAGTAATCTCACCTATCCCCAATTCACTCCTCTCTCTCATTTTTACAGTTCAACAAATGTACTCTCCAGGTCTTGTAAAAAGCTTTCATTATTCCTTTCTCAATTCCTTTAGTAAAATTTTACTTTATGCCTTTTCGCCCTTATTGAAAAGGGTGTTTCATTGTTTTACACAACAGAAGAGTGATGCTAATGTATCTCTGAAGAGAAATGCTGACATTCAAACAAAAAATTAACCAAGGATAGGATTTCATTCCAATCCCAAAGACAGGCAATGCCAAAGAATGCTCAAACTAACGCACAATTGCACTCATCTAACACGCTAGTAAAGTAATGCTCAAAATTCTCCAAGCCAGGCTTCAGCAGTACGTGAACCATGAACTTCCAGATGTTCAAGGTGGATTTAGAAAAGGCAGGGGAACCAGAGATCAAATTGCCAACATTCAATGGATCATCAAAAAAGCAAGAGAGTTCCAGAAAAACATCTATTTCTGCTTTATTGACTATGCCAAAGCCTTTGACTGTGTGGATCACAATAAACTGGGGAAAATTCTGAAAGAGATGGGAATACCAGACCACCTCACCTGCCTCTTGAGAAATCTATATGCAGGTCAGGAAGCAACAGTTAGAACTGGACATGGAACAACAGACTGGTTCCAAATAGGAAAAGGAGGACATCAAGGCTGTATATTGTCACCCTGCTTATTTAACTTATATGCAGAGTACATCATGAGAAACACTGGGCTGGAGGAAGCACAAGCTGGAATCAAGATTGCCGGGAGAAATATCAATAACCTCAGATATGCAGATGACACCACCCTTATGGCAGAAAGTGAAGAACTAAAAAGCCTCTTGATGAAAGTGAAAGAGGAGAGTGAAAAAAGTTGGCTTAAAGCTCAACATTCAGAAAACTAAAATCATGGCATCCAGTCACATCACTTCATGGCAAAAAGATGGGGAAACAGTGGAAACAGTGGCTGACTTTATATTTTTGGGCTCCAAAATCACTGCAGATGGTGACTGAAGCCATGAAATTAAAAGACACTTACTCCTTGGAAGGAAAGTTATGGCCAGCCTAGACAGCATATTAAAAAGCAGAGACATTACTTTGCCAACAAAGGTCCATCTAGTCAAAGCTATAGTTTTTCCAGTAGTCACGTATGGATGTGCAAGTTGGACTATAAAGAAAACTGAGTGCAGAAGAATTGATGCTTTTGAACTGTGGTGTTGGAGAAGAGTCTTGAGAGTCCCTCAGACTGCAAGGAGATCCAACCAGTCCACCCTAAAGGAGATCAGTCCTGGGTGTTCATTGGAAGGACTGATGCTGAAGCTGAAACTCCAATACGTTGGCTACCTGATGTGAAGAACTGACTCATTTGAAAAGACCCTGATGCTGGGAAAGATTGAAGGCAGGAGGAGAAGGGGATGACAGAGGATGAGATGGTTGGATGGCATCACCGACTCAATGGACATGAGTTGAGTCCAACTCGTGGGTAAACTCCGGGAGTTGGTGATGGACAGGGAGGCCTGGCGTGCTGCAGTTCATGGGGTTGCAAAGAGTCGGACACGACTGAGTGACTGAACTGAACTGAACTGAATTCCAATAAAGAAGGCGCCTTCTGGAAGTTCCTTTGTGAAAAGTGGTCATCAGGTCTCGAGGCTTCTCTCTCTCTCCTAATAGAAAATTCTCATATTCCTGGAGAGAATTCTTTTCCAGTTATTACACTCAAATGCTACTGATGTGTGGTACCTTAAAGACTGTTGCCTCCAGTTCTGGGCCTGCTGTCCTGAGCGGCGTTAACTGGAATCGCTCAAAGGAACATAACCAGGCCTCTCACCTTCCAAGACGGCCCACACTGTGGAGTGCGTCTCTCTCTCAACAAATCTACCTTTTTTTTTTTTTTAACAAATCTACTTTTTATCTATAAAAAAAAAAAAAAAAAAAAAAGGGAACAGAAACAACCCTCATTTTCTGTTTCCTTTTATTTTATCTTCCTTCTCCTGCTTCCCTCTTAGAAAAAAAGTCAGCGAGGACAGATAAGAATAAAGAACAAAACCTTGTGGGAAGTAACTTTCACAGCAAACTGTGGAGAATCCGTAAGAGAATTTTCAACAAGGGTTGAACCAGATCAGCCCCTGCGTGGGCTAAACAGCAGCTCAGTCAATATATCTGTTTATCTAGAGTGCAAAGCAGGGCTATCGGCAGAAACTATGGCTTCTACACTATCACTCGGTCTAGACTATTATACGTCAACCTTGGATGAACACCCTTGGCTGGAGATCTTTAAAAAAAACAAAACAAAACAAAACTAGAATTTGTGGAGGATCCTAGCCCTTGGTCACTTTTAAAAGCTCTTCTTGGTGATTTTAATATGTAGCCAAAGTCAAAACCACTCATCTCTACCGACACCCAAACAAACTCTTTACCCAACAGTTGCCATTATGCTGGGCAAGTCGGGCTATAACCAAAATGACCAGTAACAATGCTTCTGCACAAGCAGATAACTAAAGCTATCAGTTCTAGCGTCTTGACTGCGTATCAGTCTGTACCCAGCACTTTACAGACGTCATCTCTAACATTTGCAACCACCTTGGAAAGTACACAGTACATTCCCAATTGCAGCACAAGAACTGGAGAAATATAGTGGCAAAGGAATTTACTACACAGCAAATAATTAGCACAGAGACCCCAAGCCAAGCTGGCCCTCTCTCCATTATAAAGATAGCCCCTTGTCTTCATGCCTTTTTTTTTTTTTCCTTTTTTTTTTTAATTTTTATTTTTCAGTGGGTTTTGTCATACACTGATATGAATCAGCCATAGAGTTACACGTATTCCCCATCCCGGTCCCCCATCCCACCTCCCTCTCCACCCGATTCCTCTGGGTCTTCCCAGCCCACCAGGCCCGAGCACTTGACTCATGCATGTCTTCATGCCTTTAATCCAAAATTGGTATTCTTCTAATATTGTAACACATGTGCAAATATGACTACTTAAAAACTGGTGAAAACTCAGAGAAATATATATTTGAAATATATATATATATTCAAAACAAGTTTTCTTCATTTTATAAACTGTTAATGCTTATTATTTTAAAAAAATTTCTCTAATTCTTGGGATTTCCCTGGTGATGCAGTGGTTAAGGATACACCTGCCAGTGCATGGAGTCCAGGCTGAATCCCTGGTCAGGGAACTAAATCCCACATGCTTTAACTAAAGATCTTGGGTGTCACAACTAAGACCTGGCACATCCAAGTCAACAGACAGATGACAGATAGACAGGGCCGTCTCTGGTAATCCAGTGGTTAATAATCCACATGCCAATGTAGGGGACACGGATTTGATCCCTCGTCTGGGAAATACGATCGCACATGCCGAGGGCAGCTAAGTCCTTGTGCAGCTGCTACTGAAGCCCATATGCTCTAGAGCCCGTGCTCAGCAATAAGAAGGACCACTGCAATGAGAAGCCGGCTCACCGAAACGAGAGAGTAGCTCCTTTTTTGCCACAGCTAGAGAAAGCCCCATGTGCTGCAACAAAGAGCCTGTGCACTGCAATGAAGACCCAGAGCAGCCATAAAAAAATATTTAAAAAGAAAAAAATTATCTTATTGTAGAAAGAGACAAACATCAAGATCTGTTACCAGCCTACCTTCCAAGCTCTAATGTCCATTTGCAATGTGAACCAACTTTGTTGAGCAAGCTGGTTTTGCTTAGTTTGGTGAATGCACAATTGATTTGGGCCATATATCGGTAGCAAACCTTCTAGCAATACATATCCCTAAAATCACAGGTACCTAAAACTGATGCTTCTTTAAATTCCTTTTCCTGAAAAATGCTTAAATTACTGGTAAACCTGGAAATTCCCCTTAGGGATCCTTGGAAAGCAAACTATAGCATAGTATTCTATTAAAACTGTTGACATAATAGCTTCTAATTGCTAGAAAACATAAGGCGCACACACACACACACACACACAGGTTTTCATTTCTAACACAACATACAAATGTGACTGCAATTTGGTCCCTCTACAAACTGGAGCAGATCTTAACAGTAAGCTTCAGATAGGTGCTGTTCAGTTACCTCCCTATGGCATGATTACCTCCTATCTCATGTTAATAATAGGTACTCAATAAATACTTGTTTTGAATGAATACATAAATGGGGAGGGGAGGACTGAAATGCAAAATTCAGGGAGAAAGCCTACCTCAAACAGAAAAACAAAACCCCACACATTCATTCAAAAATAAATCAAAAAGGGTGAAATTGAAGATCCATAGCTGTGCTGTGCTGAATTGCTCAGTCGTGTCCGACGCTTTGCGACCCGCCAGGCTCCTCTTTCCATGGGGATTCTGAAGGCAAGAATACTGGAGTAGGTTGCCATGCCCTCCTCCAGGGGATCTTCCCAATCCAGGGATCGAACCCAGCTTGCCCGCATTGCAGGCAGATTCTTTACCATCTGAGCCGCCAGGGAAGGCCAAGATCCACAGCATATGGGTCTTATACACTACCAAGAGGGCTTTTAGATTCCAAAATGTATCCTTTATTTACATTTTCAGGTACATGGAAATAGATGGAGAAGTTTTCCTAAATCAGAAACGTGACTCTCTTCTTCCTAAAGACTCTACAAGGGGGACTTCCCTGATGGTCCAATGGTTAAGAATCCACCTTGCAATTCAGGGTATGCAGGTTCCATCCCTGCTTGGGGAACCAAGATTCCACGTGTCAAGGGACAACTAAGCCTGCGTGCCACAACTACTGAGCCCGGCACTTTGGAGCCTGCGGGCCCAATGCAACCAAATGAATAAATAAACATTTTTTTAAAAAGACTCTATGAGGAAGCAGTTCACATCTTCAGAATCACATCTTATTAGTCATTCCCCCACTGTTCCCCAAGAACACTGAGTCTATTACAGCAGACAGCATATTCTGCTTTATATCACAGCTGGTTGTAGACACAGACATAACCATAGCAATTTTAGCAACATGACAATGTTCTTAAGGTTGGGGGTTTTGCTTCTATTCATTCATTCATTCATCCATTGACTATACTGTGCTTCGCCCAAGAGGAGGTACACAATTAATCAGTGATACCACAGACACTTTCCAGCTAGGGAACACCATCTAGTGCTCCTTCACTGTGAACAAATGGAAGTCCGAAAGACATGTCTTATTCCTAACTGTGCCCTCAAAGCTCAGCACACATCTGATAATGTTGAACGACTTGAACCCCGCCTTACAGAACATCTAGCTCAACCCTTCATTTCCTCTTAGTGACTGGATTATTTCTCAAAGTGAAAAAGTGACTACTAGTTGGTGGTAAGGCTAGGACTAAAGGTCAGATTTCCTTTCTCCTAACCCAAAGTTCATGTAAAATCAACTCACAACTCAAGTGGCACTGTGATACTTATTTCCCTTTAGCTCAAAAGCTCGCTAGTGCCCTTACAACCACATCCCTTCAAAGCTCCAACTTACTGGCAAAACACTGTGTTCATGGGAATGCTCTTCACAATTGAACACTGTGAGTTTTTCTACTTAGGTGAAGTCCTTAACATCATAATAATGAAGATCAATAATAAATTGTGCTATATGTTAATATCCTGTTACAAATTTTATTATTACTACTTTTTAGTATTCCAAGGTATTTATCCAAGAGAAATAACAACGTATGCCTACAAAGTCTTGTACAAGCATGCTTACAGCAGTGTCATTTAAAATAGCCTAAAACGTCTGTTATTTATCAATAAGAGAATTTATAAACTGCGATACAGTCATACATGGAATACTGCTCAGTTACATCACATACATGCAACAACATGGCTACTAGCTCATAAGCATAGATCTTAGCATAAAACGTGCTGTTTGAAAAGAGTCTTACACAGAAGAATACATGCCAAGTAAATTCTATTTACACGAAATTCTAAAATAGGCAAAACTAATATATGGTAGGGAAAAAAATCACATCAGTGGTTGACTCTGGGTGGTAGGGGTAGGGCCAGCAACTTGGAGGGGGCATGAAGAGAACTTTCTGGGGTGATGGTACGTCTTTATCACGATAGGGGTTTCAGTTATATCTGGGTATGCTTTTGTTAAAGCTCAGTAAATATACACCTAAGATTGTTGTATTTCATTATATGCAAGTTTTATCTTAAAAAACTGAAAGCAAGTATTGAATTTTAGTTAATGAAGTGACTCAGGTTAAGTACTCTGATGTTTAGCACTTTATTTTTGAAGACCATCAAAAAACTACAAAGAATACATGGATGGAGGAATGGATTAAGGGGTAGATAATGACAAAACAAGTACAGTAAACCCTAATGGCAGAATTTAAGTTTTGAGTATGCAGGTGTTCACTGTAAGATCCAAATGTGCCTTATGTTTGAAATTATAAAAATTAATAATAAAATGTTGGTTTAAAAAAAAGAGACTTAAAACAAGTATTCTCTGAGGGCCCTGTTCAAAGCCTTAATGAAGAAATTAACTGTAAAAAGAAATTATAAAGACAACTAGTGCACATAATTTTTTGAATTATTTGAGTTTATTTGAGTATTAGCAAGAGAGTTCCAGAAAAACATCTATTTCTGCTTTATTGACTATGCCAAAGCCTTTGACTGTGTGGATCACAATAAACTGGGGAAAATTCTGAAAGACATAGGAATACCAGACCACCTGACCTGCCTCTTGAGAAACCTGTACGCAGGTCAGGAAGCAACAGTTAGAACTGGACATGGAACAACAGACTGGTTCCAAATAGGAAAAGAAGTACGTCAAGCCATTTATTGTCACCCTGCTTATTTAACTTCTATGCAGAGTACATCATGAGAAACACGGGGCTGGATGAAGCACAAGCTGGAATCAAGATTGCCAGGAGAAATATCAATAACCTCAGATATGCAGATGACACCACCCTTATGGCAGAAAGTGAAGAACTAAAAAGCCTCTTGATGAAAGTGAAAGAGAAGGGTGAAAAAGTTGGCTTAAAGCTCCACATTCAGAAAACTAAGATCATGGCATCTGGTCCCATCATTTCATGGCAAATAGATGGGGAAACAGTGGAAACAATGTCAGACTTTATTTTTTGGGGCTCCAAAATCACTGCAGATGGTGATTGCAGCCAGGAAATTAAAAGATGCTTACTCCTTGGAAGCAAAGTTATGACCAACCTGGACAGCATATTAAAAAGCAGAGACATTACTTTGTCAACAAAGGTCCATCTAGTCAAGGTTATGGTTTTTCCAGTAGTCATGTATGGATGTGAGAGTTGGACTATAAAGAAAGCTGAGCACCGAAGAATTGATGCTTTTGAATTGTGGTGTTGGAGAAGACTCTTGAGAGTCCCTTGGACTGCAAGGAGATCCAACCAGTCCATCCTAAAGGAGATCAGTCCTGGGTGTTCACTGGAAGGACTGATGCTGAAGCTGAAACTCCAATACATTGGCCACCTGATTTGAAGAGCTGACTCATTGGAAAAGACCCTGATGCTGGGAAAGATTGAGGGCAGGAGGAGAAGGGGATGACAGAGGATGAGATGGTTGGATGGCATCACTGACTCAGTGGACATGAGTTTGGGTGAACTCCGGGAGTTGGTGATGGACAGGGAGGCCTGGCGTGCTGCAGTTCATGGGGTTGCAAAGAGTCAGACACGACTGAGCGACTGAACTGAACTGAACTTTGAGTATTACAAAAAAGGGAAATTGACGAAAGAAGGCAGTATTCATTTATCTCTAATCTCTACCTTTAGACTTAAAAAAGAAAACCAGGAGCACTCTTGGGGAAGGACTTCTAATTCACCTCTTCAATGGTGAGACCAGCCCAGAGCCCCCTCTAGGGCCTGAGGGCCAAAGCCCCCCAGCCCCGTGGCCACAATCCCTGACTCAGGAGTACAGTACACACCATCCACTGCTGATGGGGTCAGACAGCTCCCCGGTGATATCACTTACGCACAGAATCTACAAAAATGATACAAATGAACTTATTTACAAAACAGAAAGACTCACAAACAGAAAACACAGGTTCGATCCCTGATCTGGGAAGATCTCGCATACTGAGGAGCAACTAAGCCCATGCTCTAGAGCCCATGAGCTGCAACTACTGAAGCCCCAGTGCCCTGGAGCCTGTTCTCCGAAACAAAAGAAGCCATGGCAATGAGAAGCCCGCAAATTGCAACTAGGGAGTAGACCACACTCGCCCCAACTAGAGAAAAGCCCTCACAGCAACAAAGACCCAGCACAGTCAAAAATAATATAAATAAATTTTAAAAATAGCAGCCATATAAAACAAGAGGTCTAGGTGACTGAAGGTTTAATTTGGAGGCCAAATGTGCATAAGAGATCAGACGATGGTTTCATTTACGATGATGAGTAAAATAAAAGCAAGGAAACACTCCTGTCTTAATTTGAGCATAATCTAAACTTGACGTTGATCGTTTGGGTGGGTCTGTCGAGTTGGACAAATTGCCTGGTGTATTGTAATCATGTTGACGTTATTTTCCACAGGATATTTTTTAGATTGGCCCTTGTTATTTTGTTCAGAAAAGAACAGCACTTCATTCGATGAATGAGCCTGGTCTGAATTGAGGAGAAGTCAAGTATGAATGAGGAAGTGGATTTGGATGCTCCAAGTGTTGTTGAGAAATGAAATGAATGACCTGGCTAAGCCCATGTTTTTCCCATCTCTCTGATGGGGAGGCGGGGAAGAAAAGGCGGGGAGCGAGGTTAATGAGTGTGTGTGAAAACCAGTCACTGTTCAAAGACATGGAACTTGAAAACAGTTGAATTTGGTAAGCCTGAACAGACTTAGGGCAGTGTTTCATCACAGAACTGGTGACTAAAGTCCATGCTTCATATCTTCCCTGTTTTCTTTTTTTCACTTCCTGTCTTTGAAATGAGAACTACAAAGCCTTGAAATTAGAGCCTAAATCAGAGGGAAGAACAAATGTAATGGAAGTACGACGAGTCTGCACTGGGCAGGGAGGGAGGAGGCTACAGAGAGGTGAGGTCTGCAGAGGTGTTTGGTGGCTGCGGGTAGCCAAGAGTGGGCGACAGGAGTTGGAAGGAGAAGGCTTCCTCTAGATCACGGGGGCAGATCGTTCACGAAAAGTGAATTGCAGGCTGGACTTTAGGGGAGGAACTAAAGTCCTGGAGGAGAGCTGTGGGCATAGGTAACCCCAGTCCCGAACATTCCGAAAAGACTCAGAGGGGTCAAGACTTTGAAAGGCTTACTAGCAAGTGAGTAACTGGAAGGTCAAAAATCTTCCCAAGGTCACTGCTTTCTGCTCCCTTCACCGTGGACCCTGTTTCCTATCTTTGACTTGTGGCTCCGAGAGCAGGAGACTTTGAATGTCAGTGATTTTTAGAAACAATATTTTCAAATGCTGCTTCTGATTACACACAAAAAATCAGTGTTCACCATGGAAAACACAGAAACTGCCCACCACCCCACCCCTGCCCCACAGACATACAGTCTGGGATGGATGATTTCTTATGAAAAGTCATAGGGAAGAAAGAGGATACGAGTTGGAAATATGGATAATTAAAGGTAAAATTGTAAATCCATCATGAAGAGGGAATTTGGATTCTTCAGTGTTATTCTTCTCTATTCCTCTACATTATTTTTTTCAAACAGAGTACCATCCATGGAATTAGATTAAGCATTTCTAGATTAAGATTAAGCATAACTAGATTAAACATTTCTAAGGTTCCCGATACATACTGCCAAACTGTTTTCCTATGAGGTCATACCAAATATGTGTCTTTGTGTGGCCACCAGACATGCCTAAGTAAGCTGGATTCTTTCATGGAAGGAAAATGGTACATCACTGTTTTAATTTGCAGGTTATCTGTGATACTGATTTTCTTCCTTATGGTATATATATATACGGTATATATATATACATATATGGTATATACATATATATATATGGTATATACCAGTACTGCTCTATCATTCCTTTTTTCTGTTGTTTGACTTCTCAGATTCCATGATAAGGCCTTGAGAATAGAATAATGAATTAATAAAATTATACTGAATTACTTCTCTGTGTTGAAAATCCTTCCCCACCCAAAATTATCATCATTAACTTACTTTGTTCACATTCCACTCACATTTCTTATTTTGGTTACCACTTTTATGTGACCCAGAAATAGCCCATGTGTGAAATATCTGTAAATGGCAGGTGCTTTACCAAAGAAGAGCTCAGGAAAGGCAAAGGACTGTTAATTTCTGAAGGCAAATTACAAAAATGAAAGAGGTCATTTGTTGTCTTTTTATTTTTCAAAATAAGAAGAGTCCTTTAATTTTTATTATGGCGAAGATGAAGAAGAGTTGGACTAAACTTCATAAACCAGGATCCTCTGATATTTCTCTACAGAATAACAGTATAATATATCCAAATCAGTGCTATTTCCCAGAATTAAAAGCAAAACAAAGCTTTTCACTGCAGACAGACAGCAGAATGCTCCTGGGAAGCATACAACGTGTGCCGGTACCACAGATGAGATAGCAGGAGCATGGAGAAGTTTCTCGAAGTCACAGACTAAATGGAAGAAGGCCCAGGAATAAATCAAGTCCATGGTTCTGGGTCAGTGTTCTTTCCACCGCACTCCCCCAGAACCTGACATTTTCTACAAAGTATATCATTTTAAAATTCCAATGAAAACATCTATTCTTCTGAGCAGCAAATAAAGCCCTTACCATATTAACTTCTCCATGCTCAGATGTTCAGTCGTGTCCAGCTCTTTGCGACCCCATGGACCGTAGCCCACCAGGCTCCTCTGTCCATGGGATTTTCCAGGCAAGAACACCGTAATACAAGAATATGGTTTCCATCTCCTCCTTCTCCAGATTTGTTCCCACCCAGGGATCATATTATGAATGGGATTATATTCAATCATTTTCAATGCATGCAGATGCCCATGTGTTTATTAACACCTTCATTATATGATCTTACTTTCCCTGACATATCTATTCAAACAAGAGCAGGCTCTGCGCCTAAGAACTTCTCTAATATTCCTTATTAAAAAATGAAAGAGTGGGCATATCTTACAGCTTTCTTATAAGAAGCCATTTAATTAGAGTAGAATAAAAAGCCTTTGTTTCATTTCTACTCAAAGTTTGCATTTGTGATTGACACAGAGATCAAGCTTATTTCAACAATGGCAAATTTAAATGGGGAGGTTTCACAATCCTTAAGGGGGAGAAATGTCACACGTGACGATGTTCAACCTATCGAATCCACTATTAAGTAAGAGTCCAGTTCCACTCATGTGTGCCAACCTCCTTCCAGGGAATCCTCTTTGAGACGAAGGCAAACTAAGATTCCCTGTGATGTGCCAGGTACTTTTATAGACTTCATGTATCTCAATTAATCCTAACAGTAACTGCTGCTGCTGCTAAGTCGCTTCAGTCGTGTCCGACTCTGTGCGACCCCACAGACGGCAGCCCACCAGGCTCCGCCGTCCCTGGGATTCTCCAGGCAAGAACCCTGGAGTGGGTTGCCGTTTCCTCCTCCAATGCATGAAAGTGAAAAGTGAAAGTGAAGTTGCTCAGTCATGTCCAACTCTTACCGACCCCATGGACTGCAGCCTACCAGGCTCCTCCGTCCGTGGGGTTTTCCAGGTAAGAGCACTGGAGTGGGGTGCCATTGCCTTCTCCGACAGTAACTGCTAGAGGTTGGTAAATTTGCTGAGAAAGTAAAAACGCTGCGCAGAGGAAGCCAGTGCGCTGGGAGAAGCAGAGCTACTGGCCGTGCTTAGTAGCTCAGCTGTGTCCGACTCTCTGCCACCCCCAGACTGTAGCCTGTTAGCCCTCTGTCCATGGGATTCTCCAGGCAAGAACACTGGAGTGGGCTGCCATGCCCTCCTCCAGGGGCTCCTCCCAACTCAGGGATCAAACCCAAGACTCCCGCAGTGCACGTGGATTCTTTACCATCTGAGCCACTAGGGAAGCTGGCTGGCTCTTCTTTTTTTTTTTTTTTTAATTTTTTATTTATTTTTTTTCCATTTTTTTTTATTGGTTGGAGGCTAATTACTTTACAATATTGTAGTGATGGCTGGCTCTTCTTTTATCACGAACGACAACATCAGCAGCAGGTTAACCTCAGGACGGTGTTTCTTGCACCCAACTGGCGTCTGAGGCATCTTTCTGGCTGACTCATTGTCTTTGGGACCATTCTACCTGCAGTCACATTATAGTTATCTTAGGTGTTGGAAACCACATGCTTCTATTGCAAGACTCGGGTCTTTGGTGAAGGTAAACAATAACTTTGATGGAGAGAAGTAAGCTGTGGCTTTGAACACTTCTTTCCAATTTTCCACCATGGAACTGTTGTTTAGAACACAATAATCTTGAGAATTAGCGAGATCTTGAGAGTCACACGGACCAATCTCCAAAGAAGAATCTTGCAGCTTCCCCATCGGGATCTCCCAATCTCACTGAGGAAGCAAGGACACTGCACACGAAACCTGATAGACTGGCAACCTAAGCTGGTTTTCTTGCAGCTCCAAGAGTTAAAAAAAAAAAAACAGAAACTACCTTTTTAAAAACTGAATCCAACCCAGTACACGTCTTTGTTTAGTTCTAAAGAAAATGCCCACTTGTCAGGAAGGTATATTGAGATGAGTTAAGACGTGTCAACAGTTTTAGGGCTCCTGCACTTGCCTCACTTGTAATTGAGAAGATGAAAGACATTTTTTTCCTGATGAGAGTCAGGATGGCATGAGGAAAATGAATGGACTTTGGGGTCAAGCTAACCTGAGTGTGAAGGCAGATTTCAGCATTTACTAAAAATGCAGCTTTATTCAAGGTTCTTGAGCTCGGTGACTCAGTTTCCCCATTTGCAAAAGGGATTAATGATTCCTAGCTTGCAATTTCAAGAACTGGGGATGATATACAAATAGCAGTCAGTGCAATGCCTGGCACATGGTACGTGTGTGATCAAATGGTATGACGTGAGCAGTCATCACAGACCAAAGAATGTCTTGAAAAAGCAGATGTTAATGGCTTATGCAGTTCACCAAATACTGCCTAGGTGGCCACCTGGGCAGTGGGAAGAGCTGGCACATGCAGGCAGAAAATCTGAATGTCTCCTCTTTCACAAACTAGGTGTGTGACAGATTCTCTATTTCAGCTTCCTCATATACAAAACGTGTAGATGTTACAGGAAAGTATTTTCTTAAGTGTAAAACACAAGATATTGGTCCTGTGATTGTTCATAAAATTAAAAAGAACCAAATCAAATCTTTGATGTTCAAGCATCCCATATCGAAGGGGCTTTCTACTGTGAAAATAATGATGCCTTTAAAGCAAAGAATCTGGGCATCTCTTGCTTTTTCTAGAAGTGACTCAAAACGTTTGACTGTGACACTCAGGGTATTCGCCTGTCTGTCACTGGGCATAGAGGACTGCTTACCTGTGGCCTCACTGAAATGGTGACCTGATCACACTGATATGCCTTCCAGTATTAATGCAATATTAAAAACATAACCTCTTTCATTCCCAACTCAAAAAAAAATCTAAAAGGTATATTCTCTCTTTTGTTATTCTGACTGAAGGGCCTTCTGAGCAAGTTTCTGGTAACTTTTGTAGAATGAGACTGTGAATGCTTATACTTGTACGGTGAAAATCAAGAAAGGTACTAAGGAGAGGAAATTTAGAAATTTTGTTCATTTCCAACATGATCAATTGAGTCAGAGACTTTGACATATAGACCCTTCTGCGAGTTAGAATTTAAAGCACCTCAAACCCCACAATGAAAGATGTGACTTTTGCTTCCCAGGAAATTTCTTGCCAATTCTGACTTGAAATTCATCTACCTTTCTTATAGTGATTGAACATTTCTTTATGCACAGATATTGAAACCTGAACTTATGTAATTCCCTGGTGGTCCAGTGGTCAATGGACATGAGTTTGAGTAAACTCTGTAAGTTGATGGTACACAGGGAAGCCTGGCATGCTGCAGTCCATGGGGTCGCAAAGAGTCAGACATGACTGAGCGACGGAACTGAACTGAACTAGTGGTTAGGATTCAGTGCTTTCACTAGTGTGACCTGGGTGTGGCATGGCCAAAATTTAGAAAAAAAGAAAGAAAATAACTGATCTTTATTTAAAAAAAAAAGAAAGGAAAAAAAAACCCTCAGTACTTTGCTGCATCTGAAAAAAATCATAAGCCACAAAAATTTATTCATAAACAAAAGTCAGAATGAAAAATATACAAGGGAGACATCTTTTCAAAGCAAGAAAAACTGTGAAGGGAAAGATAGAGAAATCGAATTAAGAAAAGTCAGGTCAGTTGCCAGCTTTCTGACCCTCTATAGAGACAGGTCTGTGCCACTGTATAAATGCCAAGTCTTCGTTAACGAGGTAGCACAGCCTCAAAAGCTGGGGCGTGGTTACCAGCAGGGCAGCCTGCTCGGTGCCGTAACCAATGGCTTGGGTGTGAAGACCGATTGTGCAGTTAGGAGACTCTTCTCAGGCTCAGCTTCCTCATCTGCAAACGATGGCTGTCCCCTCCTAGGGTAATGGTTTCAGTTAAATGAACAGCTCATGCAGAGTACTTAATAAATCCACTCCCAGAAGGACTTCTCTTTTTCCACCTTTTCAAGTTGATAACATTTCCAACCCACCTTTTATGAGATCATACAACTTTAAAGGGCTGGCACACATGGAATAATTTTCAGCTCATAGTCATGTTTTTAATCTCCGCGTGCCCAATTTATTACACTGTGGTGTATTCTTACAAAGAAATACTATGCATCAGTGAAGGAATACATTACAGCTACACAAATCAATGCTGAGTGAAAGGAGCCAGACACAGAAGAACACAGTTATGTGATTCCACTTTTACGGAGCGCAAGAACAGCGAATGTAGGGCTTCCCTGGTGTTTCAGCGGTAAAGAATCTGCCTGCCAATGAAGGAGACATGGGTTCGATCCCTCACCCCAGAAGATCGCACACGTCGCGGAGCGACTAAGCCCACATGCCACAACTCTTGAGGCTGTGCTCCGCAACGAGGAGCCTGTGCACCCCATCTAGAGGAGCTCCACACTCGCCGGGACTAGAAAAAGGCCCTCGCAGCAGCAAAGACCCAGCACAGCCTTAAATAGATAAACAAAAGTTATTTAAAAAAACAGATAACGTGTGGCGATAGAAGTCAGAATAATGGTTACCTGGAGCAGGGTGGTGGGTGGCAGGGAGGAGAAGCCCAGGGGGCTTTCTGAGACACTGAAAGGGCCCCATACTTTGAACTAAGATTGGTGGTTACACAGGGATACGTAAAAACTCAAGCTGCATACTTAAGAGTTGTTCATTTGACTGCCTTTATGTTATACTTCAATAAATAATATTTAAAATAATATTTTTCAAAGCACTTGTTTGACTTAATCTCATTACATAGAAGCTTCTCCCTTATCGCGCTGTTCTAGGCTCTTTTTGCATTTTGTGTAAGTGCTCAATTTTTTTCACTGGTAGGAAATAATTGTAGGAATAAAGAATTACTCATATATTAAAATTTCCAAATAGTTGAATATATCTACTTAAATTAGAAAACTATTACTTTCTTGGAAGAAAATCTTTATACAAAATGATTTGTGGTCCTCAGTGTTATCTTAAACAAATGTTACTGAGCACATATTCCTTGGTGAACCAAGGCTATCCTTAGAAGTTGACATGGTTGAGCTGGGCTGAAATGAAAGGATGGCTTCAAGGGCTGTTTTTCATTGCTCTGTGCCTGCCTCTAACCATCCTGGTCCTTATCCTCTGCTTTCATTCATTCATTCATTTGGTACCTGTTTTTAGAATGCCCAATATGTGCTAAGCACTGAACATAGAGTGATGAATAAGACAGTCACAATTCATGACGTAAGGGGGACTTACTCTTTGGCAGAGAAGGCAAGTATAAAACTAGTGTGATGACTATCTTAAAGGGATAGGAGGATAGGACCTAATTTAGGGGGTTTGGGAAGGTCACCTTGAAGAAATGACATTTAAGAACTGAGAGGTAACAACCTAGCCTAGAATGAGATCTTAGTAAGCATTTGTTGAATGAATGGATGATTAATCATTAGCCAACAAAGAAGAGTCCTGATTCATTGTGCATTAAGAAAACAGGAATTCTAAACCAAAAGCGAGTAGGCACAGAGTGAGACCCTGATGGACTTAATGGCCTGAATTTTTTGAATGCTGTGAGGACTGTTTTTTGCCTTACTTAAGACCTTGTGTTACTAGACAAGGATTTTTTTCCCTTCTTTTTTTGGCCCCACTGTGGGCACATGGGATCTTAGTTCTGCAATCAGGGATCGAACCTGTGTCCCAGTCAGCAAACTAAACTGCCAAAGAAGTCCCAAGTGAAGGATTTTTAATCATTGCTCGACTAACCTATACAAATTCAGTTTTTGCCAAAACAAAACCAGCCCCAAATAGCCCATGTCTTTATGATAATTTCCCTAATCTGCCTGATAGTTCTGATCCCAAGTTCTGGCACAGTCACCCAAAAATCTTGAAAGGTGGGCGTTACTCACCCACACCTTTTCGTGACAGCTCTGTCCAAGCAAGCCAAGACAACCCTGACTCCTTGGGCATTCCTGCATGTTGCAAACTGTCACCTAATTTGGGGGCCAATTACTGTCCCTAGAGATTTCACCTTCATGACATATTACAAACCAAGAGCTTGCTGTCCAAAGGAGAGAAGGAGCAGATGACAAAATCTTTGTGGAGAGACTTTACCCAAATATCTGCCTGATAGGGATTTCCCTGTAGCTCAAATGGTAAGGAATCTGCCTGTAATGCAAGAGACCCGGGTTTGATCCCTGGGTCAGGAAGATCCTCTGACGAAGGGAATGGCAATCCACTCCAGTATTCTTGCCTGGAGAATCCCATGGACAGAGGGGCCTGGCAGGCTACATCCTGTGGGTTTGCAGAGTCAGACACGACTGAGCAACTAACACA
Source organism: Muntiacus reevesi (assembly GCF_963930625.1). Taxonomy (NCBI): domain Eukaryota; kingdom Metazoa; phylum Chordata; class Mammalia; order Artiodactyla; family Cervidae; genus Muntiacus; species Muntiacus reevesi. Next base: position 55,837,619 of record NC_089264.1, read on the forward strand.
CACAGGCCTGATAAAGCCAGCCTGGTACTATTAACATATCACATGGAGTAGCACAAAGTTTTAAGTGCCAGAGATAGGGGCCAGTGTATCCAGAGTTTAATTTGACATCTGAGTGGATCCATTCACAAACTGCCCAATAACTGCAAGAACTCCTAAAGAGAGATGGAAATGTAGACTTTGTTGATCTTAGTTTCTTACAGTTCCATACAGAGCTTTGGGACTTCTGATTTTAAATAAACAAACAAAGAAACTCACTGCGTAGGATTTTCCCAATGAAATAGTGGGAAACAGGGAATGGCAAATACCTGGAAATGATTTATTTTGAGACTTCTTTCCAGTCTTCCTGTTCCTGTGATGAAATTTCAGACATAAAACTATCCATCTACCTGAGACACAGTGGAATTAATGCATGAGTTTCTTCACTGGTCAGGAGGTCAGGATCTATTTTGGACTTCTGCAGTATTAACAACATTGAAGGTCAAAAGTTTGACAGACCCTTAAGCAATCAAGGTGCATCTATGGGACGGAGAAGTAAACAGCAAGTATTCCTACCTCTGTTTCAAAATTTGAAAAGAGAGATAAGAAAAAGGTAATTAATATACTTGTGGCAAGTTACATAAACTTACAGTGGTGGGGTAGTGAAATGACTCAACGTAAAATTCAGTTTTCTGACACGCATATAAAAACAATCAAATCTGCTATCCCTCGGGTGAACTGATGTCTTCGGCCCTTCGAAATTGTAGATTTAGTCCTATTTGCCTAAATACACAAAGCCACACTGAACTTTTTCCCATGAAGGAAGTTTCCTCTAATTTTGAAACCATCATTTATTTCAACCATTTTGCAATGACTGGGAACCTGTCAGAAGAAAGACTCTCAGCTTCTGACTGCTAGCGTCACCAGTGAAAAGAGTATGCTAATAATGTTCGTTCATCATCAGTGCTACAGTCCATGGGGTCGCAAAGAGTTGGACGTGACTGAGCAACTGAACAACAACATGCTTGCGGCTTAAACTTAACTTCAGTACCGTCTTTATGATTAGGTTTCCTGCCATAAAATAAAAACAGACTAACGATTCCACATGCTTGTTACACTGCAAATACCATCCAGCAACTTCTTTTCCCAGGAACTGGCCATTAGTCACCTTCTGGAATTACCCTTTTTCTAGATTTTCCTACCGACTGTTTGAGTTTTAATCACTAGTAACACAGTTCCAAGTATCTGTGTCCAGGATATCATTACTACATTTGATCAAAGGTAAACATTTGATTATGGCTCTAGTTTTTTATCATAGACGCTCATGTTTTCTACAAAAGGAAAAAAAAAAAGGTAGAATACTTAGCATTCCCAAGAAGCATTGAGTCATTTGTTTCTCCAAAACTATGTATGACCAGGATGTAAAGTTATTCCTAGCAACTGTGTTCTAAAAACAAAAATTTGAGGATAGGAACAGTCTCTCAAGCTGACCTTTCATCGGGGCAAGGAGTGGGCAAGAGAGAAAGTTTAAGAGTATTTTCACAAAACCCAAGCCACCATTTAGCAAAAGCTTTTCAGGGAGTGAGTCACGGGGTATAATGAAACGCAAATCACAAGGCTACACGTTGCCTCCTAGGAACACTGCACCTGGTTCCGAATTCTTTGCTAAATCAGACGCTGAGTTCTGATTCAGGCCGTGGGGACGGAAACCTCAAGCGCAGGTAGATTTTTACCTCCTTCTGTGTGACACACACGTCCCCGGACTAAAACCGAAAACAACATTCAGCCGAAACTGAAGATCACAATTACGCAGGGACCGCGAGCCACAGGAAAACTCGGTTTGCAGAGCAGTTCTTTGGCCCCCTTCCTCCCCGTGCCCGCCCGTTCAGCAGAAGGAACGCGTATGTAATCGAACATCTTAAACATGAATAAAAACCAAAGTCTGAAACCAGTACCTGCCGAACACCTGGCGCTCCCTCTCCCCTGCTGGCTCTCTCCTCCCACACACTGGCAACGGAATGCCCTTCAAAACCCTGGCTCAGTGCTTCTGGTAAATGTTTTACGAGACACTAAACAGCCTCGTGTCCCACCCTCAGAGCAAACACCATTGAGAGAACACAATATAATGCTCGAAAAGATATCGTGTGATGTGATGTGCAGTAATGCAAATGAACGGGCGGGCACTATTTCCACACTTCCCCTGAAGGGGGAAAAGAAAATCCCAAACTTCCAAGGGGTGGGGTGGGCTAGCAGGGAGGGCTCGCAGATACAAACTTGGAGTTTTGTGTGGGTTTTTTGTTTTTTGTTTTTTTGTAAGCCTCATTATGATAAGCTCATTGTTCTAATCCCCAAGCAAGTCTTGGCTTGTTAAAATGAAAAAGTGTCAAAGGCAAGAGTTAGTAAAGGGTAGAGGTCACAAGTGACTCCGTAGAGACTGCCACATCTAAACATGCACCACGTATTTCTATTTTTCAGGGCAAAGCGGACGCCCAAAAAGCTTTACAGAAACCATCTTCCACACAAAATAAAACGTACTTCCCATTTTCCATACCCTTCAAGTAATTCACAGTTAAAAACCAACTCTGCTCCAAACCAGAAGTTTTGCATTCCATTCAAGTTAACAATTACAACCGGAGGATAACAGAAACTGCCTGGCACTGAAATATTAGCATACCCAAGTCAGGTGCCTCTTGGTACCACCAGGGTTAACACGATAAAGAGAGAGCACCCGGGGATCATCCACAGCACACATGTCCGTCGTCGATGAGGTCGGGAGCTCCCGTGGGCACCTACCTGCTCTTGGAGCTGAGAAATGAGAAAACAGAATTATCCCGTGACCGTCGCGCCGACTCCATAAAAACAGACCAAGGCCGTGGAGAGAAGGAATTGACTTTGGCTTTGGAATCTCACACACACAGCCAGGTTAGGCAAATAAGAAAAGACATTCCCTAGTCCCCACCCCCACCGGAGTCCCCAGGAATACCTAGAATTCTTCATTTCATACCTTTAGGATCTCCAGTGGGGTAGAAAGAAAACTGAACAGGGAACTGCGATCAAGGCTTTTGGGCACACCGGCTGTGTGACCTTGAACAAATCACTTAACCTCTCTGAGCCTGTCTTCCTCATCTGTAAAAGAAAAATGTCTAAAACCAGGAAAGATTTACCCAAAGAACTGCCAGCCCTCTTCATCTGGGAGCGCAGAAAATGGCATATAGACATTTTCAAAGCACTTTCAAGCTAGTTGTCCATTTTTTCTCCCCCACCCCTTACCTCTATAGGTCGCTCCTATCTTGTTTTCAGGTTCCTCAGCATTACAGATGCCTCGGGTTAGTGCCGTGACTAATCCGCCTTGGGTGGGTATCCTGGAGGCCGGTTATCTGGCTCCCAGAGGCGTGGTGAGCCGGCCTCCCGGCCTCCAGCCCTCGCTGCTGGGCCTGTGCTTTCACAACATCTCTCCTCTTGGATTCATCCTGCCCTCTAACACAGATACCTGCACGCTCGCCTCCCTTCCCCTTTCCTGCTCTCTCTTTTTTTTTTTCTCAGTTTCTCCTTCCTATCCCCCTTTCTACCCTTCCTTCTTTGCCCGACTCCTCGACAGAGAGATGATGTGTATGTGGACATCAATCTCTCCTCTCACCCTCTTTCTTCTTTTATTTTATGTGATAAACAAGCCGGTGAGGGAGTGAAACGGATGTGCTATCATCCAGATTCTACTGAAGAGAAATTGGAAAGGTTCAACAGCTGGCTCTAGGTCACGAGGCTGACGCTGGACTTTCCTGACGGGCCAGGGTTTCTCCCTCCTTCACGGCCAGGACCACCCAATTCCCCGCCCTCAGATACGCCTCTTCTCAGAGCCTCAAATTCTCCACATGGTACGACTGAGTCTCCCTGCTAATTCTGGCATATTCTCACGTTCCTCCCTCTGGGTTCATCAAATTCTTATCCTATTTGGGGGGCAGGGGGGGTCTATCTCACTTGACCCCCACAGCCCACCTCCCCTTCTTTAAGCAAACCAAAGAGGAACAAATCTGCAAAATGACAAACCCACACAACTGGGGAATAATTATTCACTTCATAGGAGTCTTTCTCTTCCTTAGTACCTCTCCTGGGTACCCAAGCCACATGGTACCACATATCCACGCACATGTCAACCACTTTCTAGACTGTAAAAGGAGCCCCCTCTGCATCCTTAGCACGCTGACCAGTGCTTATGGTTAAGGAACATATTTGAATTCTGAAGGAAAAAAAGTATGAAGACAATATCAGAATCCAAAGCAGTGCCTAATGGAGTAGACTCCAGGTATGACTCCAGGAATGACTTGAGAGTTTAGGGTTTTGATGTAGTAGCTGTGTTTTGTTCTGTATTCAAAGAGGATGAGAAAAGTGGATTACAAAGATAAGGTGGCAAATAAACTAACCATCAAATCATGCCATGAAACAAGAACCAATGATTAAATGCCAGACAGGGAAGCCTGGTGTGCTGCATTCCATGGGGTCACCAAGGGTTGGACATGACTGGGTGACTGAACTGAACTGATCTACAATCTCATTTAATTTAATCTAACAGAGGAGGAGGAGATAGGTTCAGAGAACCTGCCCCAGGGCATGCTCTTAGCTGATAACGGCAGAGCTGAGAATCAGAGGAGATCCAATCCAGTCATTGCTCTTCATCTGAGCCACTCTCCTGCCACAAGGACCCTGGCTCCAGGGAGGATCTGTTGCTCAAATCCAGTCACCTGTGCATGCTTTCCAGGCTCTACAAGAACACGTTTGGCCCTGTTTTTCTACTCCTTTTCCTTGGGTTCCCCAATCCTTCTTTTCACCTTTCACCCCAAGACAATCTGTCCTGCTCACTTTGAAATCTATGGACAGACTCTACTATCGAGGATCTCAGTTCAGTTCAGTTCAGTCACTCAGTCGTGTCTGACTCTCTGTGACCCCATGAATCGCAGCACACCAGGCCTCCCTGTCCATCACAAACTCCCGGAGTTTACTGAAACTCATGCCCATCAAGTCAGTGATGCCATCCAGCCATCTTATCCTCTGTTGTCCCCTTCTCCTCCTGCCCCCAACCTCTCCCAGCATCAGGGTCTTTTCCAATGAGTCAACTCTTTGCATGAGGTGGCCAAAGTACTGGAGTTTCAGCTTCAACATCAGTCCTTCCAGTGAACACCCAGGACTGATCTCCTTTAGGGTGGACTGGTTAGATCTCCATGCAGTCCAAGGGACTCTCAAGGGTCTTCTCCAACACCGCAGTTCAAAAGCATCAATTTTTCGGCACTCAGCTTTCTTCACAGTTCAACTCTCACATCCATACATGACCACTGGAAAAACCATAGCCTTGACCAGACGAATCTTTGTTGGCAAAGTAATGTCTCTGCTATCTAGGTTGGTCATACCTTTCCTTCCAAGGAGTAAGCGTCTTTTAATTTCATGGCTGCAGTCACCATCTGCAGTGATTCTAGAGCCCCCAAAAATAAAGTCTGACACTGTTTCCACTGTCTCCCCATCTATTTCCTATGAGGATCTCAGTTGACCACAAAAACTGAGATATGGATAGTATGGATTTCCCCACTTCAAGTAAGCCTTTCTGCTCATTTTTTTCCTATGGCCACAAGTTTGATATTTGACTTTAAACATTGTGGACTGTGTTAAAATTCCCTGTGTCAAATATAGTCCTTGGTGTTCTATTGTATTCAAATATTTCACCTCATGCTGCTCAGAGGATAAATTCTTTGTCCCTGAGAAAGAACTGTGCCTTCCAGGCAATATAAATGTTTGATAACAGCATTTTCCCACTTCCAGCCATGCAATTCTAAGTTGGGTTTTGTGCTATTGTTTTGGGTATGCCAGCACGCGGGTGTCCCCCTGGTACTTCTAACCGCCAAGTTCCGTTAGGGCAGAAAAATCAACCTCTCTCTGCTCTTTCACCAGAGCGTCTGTCGTTCCAGAGGCCCACCTCCAGCTTAGATATATCTGAATCTAGCATGTATTTGGTCTGCAAGATGGTTCCAGATCTCTCTGACACTAGTGATAAGAAGGAGGAAGCAGCGAGAGGAGAATGTTTTATTTGGAGCGAGTGAATCTCGCAGAATCCTGGAGAGGTCTTTCCTCCCCTGACTCGTTCAAGCCCCTTCAGTTTTCTGGAGAGGGCGTCCAAGAGCATCCTGAAGGCAGCCTCAGAAAGTTCTGGTCACCCAGCCCAGCCTAAATCAAGCCCTAAGAAAGGTCCCAACAGTCCCTGGTGTTTTTCCAAACTGCTTATGGTAGGAGATGTCGGAACAGATGAGGGGGACACATGACGAATCAACACACAGTCCATCCCTGTCTTTCACTGGGACATTAACAGTTTCACTGGGACCAGAAGGTTCTCAAAGTGAGGTCCCTGGATCTCCTGGCAGACCCTTTCGGAGGTCTGCAAAGTCAAAACAATTTTCATAATAACACTAATATTTCTGTATTTTTCCACTGTGTTGACATTTGCACCAATGCTGAAAAGGCAGCAGAGGGTAAAACTGCTGGTACCTCGGCACAAAAGAAGACAGTGGCACCAATTTGCACCAGCAATCACACCATTCTTCTATTAGCAGGCACGAGAAGTTGTCTTCATTGTTTTTTTGAATGTACTTGAAGCAGGAAAATATTAATTCCATTATTTAATACATCTTGACTCTTGAGCATATACCTTTTTAAACACTCTGTGTGATGAAATGGGAGGCATGCAGAAAACACTCCTGCTGCACACTTAATCATGACCATAGACTCAGGAAAAGTCACGTGTGTGACAGTTACAGGGCGAGCTACCGCTGCTTCTGTCACAGGACACTGTTGTTACTTAAAGAATGGCTGACAGCTAAACTATGGTTGTCCAGATACGGGGTATTTAGCAGATACTTTCTGGAAAGACAAATGAAATGTGCCTGTCACTTCAAAGAACACAACTAACAGTATTTGCCTCCAATGATAAAACTGGAGCTTTCAGGCAAAAGTTAAATGCTTGAGGAACTTAACATTCACCACCATGAACTTAATAGCTTGCCATGTTAAATGCTTTTCTGATGAAATTAGTTGTGATATTAGTAAATGTGATTTTTAATGATAGTATATAATGAAATGTGTCAATATTTCAAAGATCTTCACAACTCAGTAAACCAGTATTTTCCAAATGACCAATTCATAATGTTACAGAACCACACATAATAAAAGATCCATCCATAGCACAAGTAAACCAGTGGATTTTAACATAAGCATAAAAACTTCACTGATATGGTTTCAGATTCCATACTACAAACCAATCTTTGAGAAACTATCTCTTTAGAGTTTGGCTTTAGTGGCAAAGAAGAATGTTCTCAACTACCTGAGAGGTATATCAAAACACCCCTCTCTTTTCCATCTACATATCTTTGTGAAGCTGAGTATTCTTTATTTACTTCAATAAAAATAATATATTTCACCAGATTGAAGGCAGAAGCAGATATAAGAATACAGTTGACTTCTATCAAGCCAGTAATTAAAGAGATTTGCAAAAATATAATGTGCTTTCTAGCATCTATTTTTTTAAATACAGTTTTTCATAAAATGTTGTTTATGTTAACATAAGAAATTCCAATTATTTTTGAAGTACTTAATAAACATTTTTAACTTCTTAGTTTGAATTTCTAATGTGGTAAATAGTTACAGATACAATCCACATAAACAAGAGCACTCTAGGTTCCTCAATAATTCTTAAGAACGTAAAGACAGGGTTGCCAGATTCAGCAAATAAAAATGCAGATCCCAGTTAATTTTTGTTAATTTTTATTTTATACTGGAGTATAGTTGATTAACACTGTTGTGTTAGTTAAATGACTTTCAGATAAACAACAAATAATATTTTAATTATCCATGCAACATTTGGGACATATTTATACTAAAAAAAATTACTTTATTGTTTATCTGAAGTTTATATCTGAGTGTCCTTTATTTTATTTGCCTCTTAAGACGTGCTGAGCCCAGAGAGTTTGAGAAAAGCTGCAGTAGACCATGCCCCGAACATGTGCTAACACACTAACATGCATTTAACAACCACTGTGTACCAGACTCTGCACTAAATTCTTGACAAATACTACCTCTTCAATCACCTCCAAAATCCTATGTGGCAAGTGTTATTGAGATCCCTAGTTTAAGTAAACCTAGTTATTGGTGGAAGGCAAGACTGGAACCCACTCACTCAGACACCAAGATCTCAACTTGTAACCATGAGGCTTACAATGAAATCTAAGGGAGAATCCCAAAGATGATGGGTTTTTCTGCATATTTGCATCTCCAAATTTTAGCAAAGTGATTTCTTTTTTTCTCTGTCTCACAGCTGTGTATATGTTCTATCAGTAAAATGATGGAAGCCAACGCTGTGTGTCAGGAAATTCTATCCAGAACTGGCTGTGAGTATTTGACTCAGAGCAAACTTTCCTAATGGATGCTTCCCTGGGCATGACAACTGCCTTTTTCCGGGCTGGGAATTCCAGAATGGAGCAGTGGTGCATGGGCACTGCTCGTTACTATTAATTGGAAGCTGCTGGGAGCTTGGTGCTGGATTGGAATCATCCTTGAGAATTGATAACTTCTCCAAATGAATCTGTACCAACTGAAGCAAATGCAACTATTGTTTTAAGTGAGCCAAGGTCCAATTTTCTTAAGATCATGACCCAGGCCACTGGATATATTTAATGAGCTAAGGTTTGACAGTAAACAAACTAGGGAAAGTGAGTTTTTTTTATGATACAGCATGGCAGCAAGGGTATATACTCACTGCACCTCAAAGACCTGCAAATACAAAAATGAATTTGCTTGCAGGCAACTTGGACCTTCCCCCCACATTCACCAAGGGGCTTCCCAGGTGGCGTCATAGTAAAGAACCGCCTGCTTATGTAAGAGATGTGGGTTCAATCCCTGGGTCAGAAAGAACCCCTGGAGGAGGGTATGGTAACCCACTCCAGTATTCCTGCCTGGAGAATCCCCGTGGACAGAGGAGCCTGACGGGCTGCAGTCCATGGGGTCGAAAAAGAGTCAGACACGACCTAGTGACTTAGCATCCATGCCCTAGTCGCCTTTCTTCTCCTCCAGTTTCAAGAGTGTGTCCCCGTCCCCCCGACCCCCGCCCTGCTCCCATCAGCTAGACACGGAAGAGGGGCTACACGAGTCTAGACTGCAGGGCAAGGGGGAGGCCCCTAAGGCACGGTAAAGAACCAGGCTTAATCCCCGTGTTTGTATTTACTTTATCCGGGCTGCCTGTACGATGAGGACAGCAATACTCACCTGGCAAGCTACAGTCCACAGGGTTGCAGAGTCGGACACCACTGAGTAACTAACTACTACTGTGCATAATGAAGTGTAGAAAGTGAGGAACATGCAGGGGAGGTAGAGAGAGAAAGATAGACACGAGTCTTTCAGACAGGAAAATTTCTTTAACAAAGGGGAGACTTACCTTCCAGATCTTTTGTTTTGTAAATTTGGATTTTTATTAGATGCCAGATTATGCTAAAGAAGGTTGTGTATACAGAAGCCAAGGCGGATAGAATTTAGAAATTAGCCTGGAGGAGAGAATGGGACAAAGGGAGGAGAAAAAAAAAAAAAAAAGTGTAGATCTGAAAGATTTTCCAGGCAAGAGAACTGAAGTGGTTGCCATTTCCTTCTCCAGGGGATCTTCCTCTCCCAGGGTCTCTCACACTGCAGGCAAACTCTTTACTGACTGAGCAACCAGGGAAGTTGGCCACAGGACTGGAAAAGGTCAGTTTTCATTCCAATCCCAAAGAAAGGCAATGCCAAAGAATGCTCAAACTACCGCACAATTGCACTCATCTCACACGCTAGTAAAGTAATGCTCAAAATTCTACAAGCCAGGCTTCAACAACACAAGAACTGTGAACTTCTAGATGTTCAAGATGGTTTTAGAAAAGGCAGAGGAACCAGAGATCAAGCTGCCAGCATCCATTGGATCATTGAAAAAGCAAGAGAGTTCGAGAAAAACATCTATGTCTGCGTTATTGACTATGCCAAAGTCTTTGACTGTGTGGATCACAATAAACTGTGGAAAATTCTGGAAGAGATGGGAATACCAGACCACCTGACCTGGCTCTTGAAAAATCTGTATGTAGGTTAGGAAGCAACAGTTAGAACTGGACATGGAACAACAGACTGGTTCCAAATAGGAAAATGAGTACGTCGAGGCTGTACATTGTCACCCTGTTTAATTTAACTTATATGCAGAGTACATCATGAGAAACACTGGGCTGGAGGAAGCACAAGCTGGAATTAAGACTGCCGGGAGAAATATCAACAACCTCAGAAATGCAGATGGCACCACCCTTATGGCAGAAAGTGAAGAGGAACTAAAAAGCCTCTGGATGAAAGTGAAAGAGGAGAATGAAAAAGTTGGCTTAAAGCTAAACATTCAGACAACTAAAATCATGGCATCCGGTCCCATCACTTCATGAAAAATAGATGGGGAAATAGTGGAAACAGTGATAGGCTACTTTTCTGGGCTCCAAAATCACTGCAGATGGTGACTGCAGCCATGAAATCAGAAGACGCTTGCTCCTTGGAAGGAAAGTTATGACCAACCTAGACAGCATATCATAAAGCAGAGACATTACTTTGCCAACAAAGGTCTGTCTGGTCAAGGCTATGGTTTTTCCAGTGGTCATGTATGGATGTGAGAGTTGGACTGTGAAGAAAGCTGAGCACAAAAGAATTGATGCTTTTGAACTATGGTGTTGGGGAAGACTCTTGAGAGTGCCTTGGACTGCAAGGAGATCCAACCAGTCCATCCTAAAGGAGATCAGTCCTGGGTGTTCATTGGAAGGACTGATGCTGAAGCTGAAACTCCAGTACTTTGGCCGTGTCATGTGAAGAGCTGACTCATTTGAAAAGACCCTGATGCTGGGAAGGATTGAGGGCAGGAGGAGAAGGGGATGACAGAGGATGAGATGGTTAGATGGCATCACCGACTTGATGGACATGGGTTTGAGTAAACTCCGGGAGTTGGTGATGGACAGGGAGGCCAGGTGTGTTACAGTCCATGGGGTCACAAAGAGCCGGACAGAACTGAGTGACTGAACTGAACTGAACTGACCAGGGAAGTTAGATAATAAAGAAGTACACTTTAGGAACCACATCTTGGTGAGAAACTAGAGAGCAGGCCTAGGCAGAGACAGAATTTGGAGAAATCCAAGGGCCTTTTCCACGGGGCATCTGAAGGGAGCGTAAAAGAGTAATTAAAAAAAAAATTTTAAACGGTCAACTTCACCCTGTGTCTCCGGCCCACATGGCGGGGCTGCTGTCTGAGCTCAGACCCCGGCCCAGCCCCGCCTGCTGACCCCCGTCTCGGGCAGTCTCTCTCTGCACATGCAATCCAGATCCCTCAGGCACTGAAAGGAGGGTCTGCGAGGACAGGGAAAAGAAAAAGGAAAACAAACGGAGATGCAAGCCTGGCTCTTGCCTCAGAGAAGCCTGGAGGACCATGGAGTGCAGCTTTTCCCTTCAAGGGGCCCTCAGAATTTATCCTCCTGAACGCTGAATGTCAAGGAAGACACAGCCAGCAACTGTGACTCACCAGATTTCCAACGTCAAGACCAGAGAGCACAGACTGGATCCAAGGACTGGTTTGCACTCAGAGTCAAGGCCGCTGGCTGCTTCCAACAGAAAGGAGCCCTGGCCCAGCCTCCGCCCCCAGCCCTCTGCCTCCCCCTGACTTCGGCACCGGGAGAACGGGGAGTTTTATCCACTGCGCTTGAGCCACAGGCTATTACAACATTTCAGAAAGCGGTCTGCCTTGAAAAGGCAGATCTGTACATGAAGGTCACTCACCGGCCCTTCCTGTAGAGCCACACAGTAAATATTTTCAGCTCTGCAGGCCAAATGGTTATATATGTTTCTTTTTCTTTTTTTGAGAAAGCCTTAAAAATGTAAAAACCATTCTGAGCTACATACAGAAACTGGCAGCAGAGTGGGCCTTAGTTTGCTGGTCCCTTACTTAGAGCAACAGCTAGAGGTGGGCAGCATAAAAGAGGGGCTTCTGCCTGCAGTTTGGAGTCGCAGGTACTGAAGCCAGAGCCCCCAGAGCCCATGAGAAGTCACTGCGACGAGAAGCCCGTGTACACAACCAGAGAGCAGCTCTCGCTCGCCGCGATTAGAGAAAGCCTCTGCACAGCAAGGAAGACCCAGCACAGCCAAAGTAAATACACCAATTCATTAAAACAAAACAGACCATGAGGCAGCTGTTACACTGCCTTGCTGCCGACAAAGGCTACTAATTCTCCGGCGCACTTGCCTGGCCTAACATCCTCTGCTTGTGGAGTCATGATCCCTTTGCTGTGATCCTCTTCAAAGAAGAATTTAGCTATAGATCTGGTGAAATCAAACCTTAAAATGACAGTCTTATATAGTCAGAAAATTAGATCAATGGGATGGCATTTTAAATAAGTTAGAATAACTTTAACAGGCTAGTTCTCATTTTTCTTTCAGGTGTATCTCTGTGTGTGTGTGTGTGTGTGTGTGTGTGTGTGTGTGTGTGTATACACATGACTGCATTTCTGCCTAAAAGTAAACACTCCATACTTTCATAGTCCTCATACTTGTGTGTGTGTCTGACTCATTGTGACCCCGTGGACTTTAGCCCACTGGGTTCCTCTGTCCATGGGATTTTCCAGGCAAGAATACTGGAAAATTCTTACTGGGTTGCCATTTCCTACTGCAGGGGATCTTCCCAACCCAGGGATCGAACCTGCATCACTTGCATTTCTTACACGGGCAGGCTGATTTTTTACCAGTGACACCACCTGGGAAGCGTGCATACGTATCACAAAATTCCAAACATGGAAAAATCCTCCGACAGCGCCTGGCCTGTAACTGTTAACATTTGGAGAAGCTACAACCTACCTCAGTTAAATGAGACAGTCCCAGTTACAGCACGACTGGCAGAAGAGCTGGGGCCAGAAAGTTGGTTTTCTAATTTTCCAAATTAGTTCTCTTTCTACTACTCTTACTTCCTTGCACATTGCCAAGCGGGTACTACAAATTCAATTCAACAAATACTTACAGGATTTCCATATATGCCCAGCACTGGCTTGTGCTCGGGGATACAAAAGAAGTGTAAGAGAAGAGTCCTGCCTGAGAAAAACTTCTCAGCTCACTGAGAAAGCAAGGCAAACACACACACATGAAACAAATACATCGTCTGACATCATTACGTCATGGCGGGGCTAAAGCAGAGCTGACAGCGTCCTACGATGGTGGGACAGTTTCTGTTTTTGCTGGTTCACATGGTGGACAGTGGCCACGTGTGGCTGCTGAGCACTTAAAATGTGGGTCGTGGGGCTTCCCGGGTGGCTCCGCTGGTCGATGCAGGAAGACATGGGTTCAGTCCCTGATCTGGGAAGATCCCACGTGCTGCAGAGCAACTAAGCCCATGAGCCCCAACGACCGAAGCCCCTGCTCCGGGGCGCCTGTGCTCCACAAGAGAAGCACCGCGGTGAGAAGCTGGCCCACCTAAACTGCAGAGTAGCCCCTGCTCGCCGAGACTAGAGAAAAGCCCGTGCACCAGTGAAGACCCAGCACGGCCAAAAAGAAAAGTAATTTTTTAAAAAATGTGGGTAGTTCCTGGGCTCTTTAATCAAGAAAAATTAAATTAATAAGAGGTGAGAAGAGGAATTCAGGCAAGGCTTTAATTAAGACTCCTGTTGCTGCACAAGAGAGTGAGGTGGGGTGAGCCGGTCCCTTAAATGGGGTGAGGGTAGGCAGGGAGCAGTGGGACAGGCCAGAGCGGTGGCCGGGGTGGCTAGCCCACCCTCGCGGTGGTGCTGCATGCAGGGATCACATGCAGAACCCTGCTCTGGCTCCCGGCACCTCAGAGGCAGCAGCTGGCCTTTTTGGTTTTGGCCTTTTAGTGTTTTGTTCATAATGCGCCTCGACTGAGGACGTGCACAGTTATTTTTAGATCCTCACAGTTTCTTTGCGTTTTGTTGCTCGAGGAGACGTTTGTTCAGGAGCAAGCACTGCAGGAAAAGGTCCCAGGACCCAAGACCCAGACCGTCTCATGACTAAGGAAGTGACCTTTTAATGGTATTTAATTGTAATTCCCTGGTAGCTCAGTGAGTAAAGTCTGCCTGCAGTGCAGGAGACCTGAGTTCGATCCCTGGGTCAGGATGATCCCCTGGAGAAGGAAATGGCAAACCACTCCAGTATTCTTGCCTGGAACATCCCCATGGACAGAGGAACCTGGAGGGCTACAGTCCATGGAATCCCAAGAGTCAGACAGGACTTAGCGACTAACCCACCACCAGAATTTTAATTAGTTTAAATAACCACATGAGGCTAGTGGCTACTGTATTGAGCATCATAGGTCTAAAAAAGCTGTTAAAGATATGGATGGAAGCTATGTAACAGACATCCTGTCACTTCTCCCCCTTGCACCCTTGGCAGAAACCACTGTGGCTCACAGAACCAGATCCCTCTGAGCAGGGATGAGCTCTCAGGATTCCCCATATTTTCACTTGCCAGGATCTGGCATATATAATGAAACCTATTTGCCATCCTTGAGACAAATAGAAGGTGACAAATGTAGCAGAAGAAGGAAGTACTTGGGCCAAGCTTAGAAAGGCAGCGTTTAGACAGACAGAGAAAGGGGCTGATTGTGTGGGGCTGTCCATGGGGAGAACAGCATGAGCAAGGCAGCTGATCGAGTTCTCCTGCCCAGGACAAGGGGGATGCTGGGCTGGCCAGAAAGGGGGCGTATGGTGGAGATAAGGGGTCATGCAGAGGTGGGACTAGATAAAGGAGACCTTTGGATTCCAGGAGGTTATACTTTTTCTCAAGAGCAATGGGAGCCCCTGAAGGTTTAAGCAGGATAATGACAGGAGAAAAACATGTTTTAAGAATTCAATCTGATAGTGAACCACAGATAGGATTGTATAACGGACACATACATTCAGAGACCGGTAAGATAAGAATTGATGTGGTGCTAGAGAAGATTCTTGAGAGTCCCTTGGACAGCAAGGAGATCAAACTAGTCAGTCTAAAGGGAATCAACCCTGAATATTCACTGGAAGAACTCATGCTGAAGCTGAAGCTGCAATACTTTGGCCACTTGATTTGAAGAGCCAACTCACTGGAAAAGACTGGGAAAGATACTGGGAGATTGAGGGCAGGAGGAGAAGGACAGAGAACGAGATCGTTGGATGGCATTACCAAATCAATGTACATGAGTTTCAGCAAACTCCGAGAGATAGTGAAAAGCAGGGAGACCTGGTGTGTTGCAATCCATGGGGTCGCAAAAAGTCCATTGTAATCTGTAAGACTTTAGGTGTAAAGTAATTAAAGTGTATGTTCTCAGCAGTGTTGTAGGGAGAATGTGTAGATGTGGTTCCCAGGATATGTCATGGGGTGGTGTAACAGGGGATCCAGTCTCAGACAGCACGCCTTCAAGCAGTGATAGTGTCTTCCTAAGACCCAAAGGTTTTTAAGGCCCAAACCATCTTCACAGACCACATGGAAAACAAACAAACAAAAAAAAAAAACAAAAACAGCTGCTAGAGATCACAAATTATGCTTTCCAGAAAAAGTCCTTCACCAGGTTAAAAAGCAAAAGTGTAAACCAGTGGTTCTCCACATGGGACCTACACGAGACTCAATCCTGGCGTTTTCAAAAAATATTGATGGTTGGATTCCTCCTCAGACCAATGACATCAGGGTCTCAGTAAGCAGGGCCTATGCCCTGGTTTTTTTTTTTAAGTTCTCAAGATGACTGAAGCCTGAAGCATTGGCAGATATCCCAGGGCTAAAACAGTTCAAAGGGTCTGGGGGCAGCGAGTGATCCAGACCTGAAAGGCTGTGTTCTTAGCCACGCTGGTGAAAAGCTGCAGCCAGTTCCTTAGTGAAGGGGAGCTAGAGGCCAAAAGAGGACCCACCACGACACTTTTTAATTTGCATATTAAACTACACATGGCTTCTATTTTCAGAGTATACGATCTGTCATTTTTAATACACCCTTTCATCATTTTTCACTGAATCAAGTGTGACTGAACTGCTGGGGACTGTGGCTAGTCATTGAACTGGCCAATGAAACACGCCTTTCTCTGAGGATCCCTTGCCTTCTGAGGGGCTACTAGTTAAGCAGTGTAGACACTGGCCTCAGACGGACCTCGGTGAGCGTGCCAGATTTGCTGAGCACTCACTAAAACTCTGTGACCTTGTGCAAGTTACACATTCTGTTTCATACCTAAGTTTCCTTAGCTGCCAAATAGGAATCTTAATGCCTTTATGGGATTATTGTAGAAATTAAATGAGGCCATACAGGTAAAAGGCTTCCCTGGTGGCTCAGATGGTAAAGAATCTGCCTGCAATGCAGGGGACCCGGGTTCAATTCCTGGGTCAGGAAGATCCCCTGGAGAAGGGAATGGCAGCCCACGCCAGTATTCTTGCCTGGAAAATTCCACGGACAAGAGGAGGCTAGCAGGAAATAGTCTATGGGGTCACAAAGAGTCGGACACAACTGAGTGACTAACATTTTCACTTTCATACAGGTAAAAGAGATAATACCATTAAAAGACTTCTTTGGTGCCTGGCACAGAGTAAGCACTCAATAAATATTATCATTATTGCCATTATTTATCATTTATTTTCATCATCACCTCTGGGTTCCTTCTAACGCCAATATTTTATGATTCTAAGAATCGCTGGCGACTGCACAGAAGGAGATTGCCAAAAATTAGCAGGTACTAACAAGTGAAGTAGAAATTAAAGCCTCTTGATGAAAGTGAAAGAGGAGAGTGAAAAAGTTGGCTTAAAGCTCCACATTCAGAAAACTAAGATTATGGCATCTGGTCCCATCACTTCATGGCAAATAGATGGGGAAACAGTGGAAACAGCGTCAGACTTTATTTTTTGGGGTTTCAAAATCACTGCAGATGGTGATTGCAGCCATGAAATTAAAAGATGCTTACTCCTTGGAAGGAAAGTTATGACCAACCTAGATAGCATATTAAAAAGCAGAGATATTACTTTGCCAACAAAGATTCGTCTGGTCAAGGCTATGGTTTTTCCAATAGTCATGTATGGATGTGAGAGTTGGACTGTGAAGAAAGCTGAGCACAGAAGAACTGATGCTTTTGAAATGTGGTGTTGGAGAAGACTCTTGAGAGTGCCTTGGACTGCAAGGAGATCCCACCAGTCCATCCTAAAGGAGATCAGTCCTGGGTGTTCATTGGAAGGACTGATACTGAAGCTGAAACTCCAATACTTTGGCCATGTCATGTGAAGAGTTGACTCATTGGAAAAGACCCTGATGCTGGGAGGGATTGGGGGCAGGAGGAGAAGGGCACGACAGAGGATGAGATGATTGGATGGCATCACCGACTCGATGGACATGAGTTTGAGTAAACTTCGGGAGTTGGTGGTGGACAGGGAGGCCTGGCGTGTTGCAGTTCATGGGGTCACAGAGAGTCGGACACGACTGAGTGACTGAACTGAACAAATTAAGATTTAAATAAAGGCCCAGACTTGATTCAGTTCCCTTCATCCCTGACTCTTCAATAACTACTTCATTCTTTGCTTAAGCTGTCCCTTATGTTGCAGATGCTAGTTTTAGTTTCAAAATGATGTCACTTATTTTGCAGGCACAGAACATGGGTCATTCTTGATGAAAGCAATGGAGTTCTTGTTACTGTTATTTCTGGGCAGCACAGACACCTGCGAACCTGGCTGAAGTGAATGTCAGATCTTCTGCCTCCATCTGTCCCTGCTGCACCTGCACCCAACTGCTAACACCTGGGGGCAAACTGCCTGAACATCAGCCCCCGCCCCTACTCAGCATAACTCTGATGCTTGTCTAATGATGGGTATGAAGACGTTGTTCTTGGAAACTTCGGCATTGACATTTGAGTGTTGCCCATGAAATTTGCCTAAAGGCCCAATGCTGACGTTAGCCACAGATGTCAGCCTCATAACCGTGAAATGTTCTCTTTCCTTTTCACCATACCAATACCCTCCTACAGAGCATAATGCCATCATTGATCGTCATTCTGCCAAAAGACACACATCTTGTTGATGCCCACAGCTTTCTTTTTCTTCGTCCATGATGGGAACAAACCTCTTCCTTTTAGGAAGACAGTCCTCCTTTTGTAGGCAAACATCCGCCATGATGTTATTGGTTGAATCGTGGCCTACATCCACGATGTAGGCCTTTTCATTTTTGAAAATGGGTTACCTTGTTTTGCAAATAGCAAGTCATCAAGCAGGTTGCCAAAGGAACTACTGGCTCTGTGAAACTTTCGTCCAGGTGATGAAATAATTTTAATAAGAGAAATTATCAGTTTGGGATTAGCCACAAACTCCCCATGAAACCCAATTTTTCCTTAAGAAAACCAGTTTTTCCTAATGTATGTTGATTTGGGTCCAGAAAACACACCTCAGGATCATCTTAATTACAGGAATGACATGTCATGAAGACACTGGTTGATTATATCCACAACAGGCTAAGTGTGAGTTGGGCGTAACTGCTTTGATACCAAGTCTTGGGAATTTCTTTGGCATATATCACCATTGGTCTTTATAAATAGCAAAGGACTTTGGCTACACAAAAAGTTACTTTTGCATAAATTCTCAACACCAGCCAGCCCATACCTGAATTAGCACTTTTATTATAAAACTGGATCAGATATCAGACAAAACAAAAGGAGACAAGAGGTCTAGACAAGAAAGTGGTAAATTTGTTCTCTGGTAAATCTGGATACAGATGAGAAAAGAGACTCATTAACTTCTACTGCATTTTCAAAAATACATTAAATATATGAGTTATGACGTTGCTTGTTATTTGATTCATTCCTGCTTTATTAACATTTTCTCATAAGTAAATGGTCTTCCCTGGTAGCTCAGCTGGTAAAGATTCTGCCTGCAATGCAGGAGACCCCGGTTTGATTCCTTGGTTGGGAAGATGTCTTAAAGAAGGGATAGGCTACCCACTCCAATATTCTGGGCTTCCCTGGTGGTTCAGATGGTAAAGAATCTGCCTGCAATGTGTGAGACCTGGGTTCAATCCCTGGGTTGGGAAGATCCCCTGGAGGAGGGCCTGGCAACCTATGCCACTATTCCTGCCTGGAGAATTCCTATGGACAGAGGAGCCTGGCGGGCTACAGTCCCTGGAGTTGCAAAGAGTCGGACATGATTGTGCAACTAAACACAGCACAGTATCACTAAACAGCTTAGCTTTCCTCCTGAAACTCCCCTGGGGCAAGGGCCATGTCTGAACCATCTTTGTATTCCTCACACTCCTGCCCCAGCATCTTTCATCATGGAGTCCTTTTAAGTTTATTAACCTGAATCAAATTAAATTATGGGCCTTTTTCCCCCTCTCTGCAGTAGTAAGTTATATGGTACAAAGTAAATACTAAGAAGTAAAGTGTGATGGGAAAAAAATATCTGTTTTCAGAAGAAGCATAAAAGTCACAATTAGAACCTGCCTTTGGAGACTGACTTCAGCAGCCTGGGGTCATTCTGTGAAGGTCCCCATTTGTAGTTGAGCAAATGAAAGAGAATTTGTTTCAACTCACTTGCTTGATCTTTTGTGTACCTTTTCTTTAGCAACTTTCCTTCATATGGACCACATGAGTTAGGTGACTGTAAGGAGCCTAAGTCCTACTTGACTTATAGCATGCCTTTTTAAAACAAAATGATAGCAAGATCATTTTCCAGAAGGTAGCCCTTCTGGTAATTTTTAGGGATTTGAGGAAAATTGCTTCTAAGAAATTTGTGATCTCATCAAATGAAATCTACAGTAGAGGAACATTAAGAGTCATTTTAGCAAAGAAAACAGTATATTACACTGTTAACCTTTTCCTCCTTTTCAAAAGTAACTTGCATCTTCAGCTTACAGGTTAAACAATATCCACTCCAGAATTTATTAACTTACTTGGAATGGAAATCTAGGCTATGATGACTAGGAAAGGTCAGCACTCAAAATGTTTCACAATTTTACTTAAAGGTCACCAGAAACTCTGCGATTTCCCCCCTTTGCCCTTCCTAGGGATGTCCACCACCTGATGTCCTATCTTGATGGAGGTGCACAGACTCCCTGTGACTTGAGAAAAATCAGATAATGACCTAGATGTCAAGTTTTTAAGAGGTCTGGCCAAAGAGGTCACCAAAAGTTCATACTAAAAGTTCAAATTTCTATATATCAATCATGGCCAGTGATTCCCTTTTTTTCTGAATGGGGAAAACAGATCAAGCTTATCTCAAATTGAGGTAGAAAAATCTTGAAAAATAAAATTAGAAGTTCTGTTAAAAAGATATATCTAGCCCTGGTCAGCCCCTACACTCAACAGATCTCTCAAAAATGACATCGAATTCATTCACGACTAAGAAACCAGCAAGTGTGGTCAATTCAATGGAACTGGGGTTCCGTGTGGTGTGTGATATGTGCACATGTCTAAATGAACAGGTGTGAATTTCTAAATCTGCCAATTAAGTTACTCAGTTGCTCAGCAGTACTCCGGATAGAAAATGTCAACACTGAGCATGAAGATTTGATATCTGAGAATCTCATAATGGTCCAAAATGGAAGGAGGGTCAGTAGCTGACCTCTGTCCATTCTAGTTAAACCATATATATATATATTTTTTTTTTTCCTTTTTTTTTGGTCGTGTCACACCACATGTGGGATCCCAACGCAGGATCAAACCTACCCCACTGCTGCAGTGGGAGCATAGAGCCTTAACCACTGGACCATCAGGGAAGTCCTCCATCTTTTTTTTTCCCCCTTAAATCTGGCTTTTCGATGGAGGAATTATATATTCCATTACCAGTAATCACCCCTCCCTGATGCCATTAAATAAACAAAGAAAAAGAAAAGTGGACACATTTGTTCAAGAAAACAATCCCTCACTAGAAGCTGATCACTCTCTGTGAGGGGTAGCTGAGGGAAATTAAGAACACAGATCTGAAAAGAATTCAAAAGATTGGTAGGAAAATAGAACCTGGAATCCAGCTCTAGGAAATAATGCTAATTGGAAAGGAAAAATATAAGTCAAACCACAAAACCAAAAAAGTCTCTTAAAGGTCTTTTAAAGACATTCTTACAGACATTTGATGAAGTCAAAAGATTCTTCCAGAATTTGACATCTGTTTCTCTGAAGACATTTTCCTTTACTTCTTTCCTCATTAGGTCCATGCTTGTTCCTTGAACCTGATGCTCTCTGGCCCATTTTGAAACCCTCCAGATACTCCTCATTTGACAAGTCGCTACTGCCCGCCCCCAGCCTCCCATGCCTAGTAAACCATTCATTCCTTCTTCTTTGGGTCTCAGTTAAAACAGCACTGAAATTCCAAGAAACCTTCCCTGATGGTCATTCCTTTCACTAACATTCAAAGTAGGTCCTCTCTTAATTCCTTATAATTCTTCTTCAGCCCACTCACAACTCTTTCATTATTTAATGTCTGCCTTGACTACCCCTGGTGGCTCAGACGGTAAAGAATCTGCCTGCAATGTGGGAGACCTGGGTTAGATCCCAAGGTTGGGAAGATCCCCTGGAGAAGGGAATGGTTACCCACTCCAGTATTCTGGCCTGGAGAATCAGACGTGACTTTCACTCTCACTTTCTTTTTGACTGCTAGACCAGGTCCCTGGGGGCAGAAAACCAATCTTTTCTGTCTTAATTACCCAGCATCTAGCACAGAGCCCAGCACTGTGCTAGGGAAAACCTTGGTTAACTGATTCACCCACTGACTTTAGGGTTAAAGTACATCACATATGGTTCCCTACAATATAGAGGTTCTGAAAACATTAAAGCCTATATAAATCAGATTCCATGTGATTTGGAGAATCCAGTCCATACTGTGGCATTGTACTCTACAAAGATGCTATTTACCCATGCATTTAACATGAATGTGAATTTGGACTCATTCACACATAAATGTGAAGAAGGAAATGGCAACCCACTTCAGTATTCTTGCCTGGAAAATCCCTATGGACAGAGGAGCCTGGCGGGCTACAGTCCATGGGGTCGCAGAGTTGGACAGAACTGAAGTGACTTAGCACAAGCACTCATGCACACATAAACCATCCTGACAAATCATTCTGGGGCGAAATATTCCAAAACAGAGCATCTTACTTGTAAACGCCACGATGCCAAGCACTGGAGAGGACGCAGGTGTTGGATAAGAGAGGATCTGGTCCTAGGATCTGCTATCTAATTGACTGCTCCATGAGGTGACGTGGGCTGTTCTGAAAGCCAGCACCACCGCTAAGGAGGCCCACGGGCTACTCATCTTATCATGTGGAGTGACAAAGATACTAGTTCCTAAAGGCGTTTGCGCTTTGTGAAAAACAGGACACAGAGAACACTTAATGCTAGTCATCTGGGGGTTATTAGAAGGATGCTGTATTTCACCAAATCAGAATCTCCGCAGCATGCACCCCCACTTTCAGTTCAGTTCAGTTCAGTCGCTCAGTCGTGTCTGACTCTTTGCGACCCCGTGAACCGCAGCACGCCAGGCCTCCCTGTCCATCACCAACTCCTGGAGTTTACTCAAACTCATGTCCATCGATCCCCACTTTAGACATGTTAAATTATGAGGGGAAATGTACTTTTAGAGTTATGAAATGCAGTGAACTACAGGAGAAACTCAGTATGAAAAGACTTCAAGCAAAGTCTCCACATATAGGCTTGGTCACTCTTTTTACTGTGGGAGTCCTCTGGGGCCAACGATACTTATACACATACAGGACACTCTGGCCCAGTAAATTAAGCAAATGTCCAGAAGCAAAAAACAATCAGTGTTGGTGAAAAAATGAGAGAGAAGGGCTTCCCTGGTGGCTCAGTGGTAAAGAATCCGCCTGTCAGTGCGGGAGATGTGGGTCCAATCCCTGATCCAGGGGGATCCCACATGCCACAGGGCAACTCAGCCCACGCACAGCTACTGAGCCGGTGCTCTAGAGCCCGCCGCCCCAGAGCCTGTGATCCGCTGCAGGAGAAGCGGCTGCAGTGAGAAACCCACGCAGCCCGACTAGACACAGGCCTGGCTCGCCGCAACCAGAGAAAGCCCACACGGCAACGAAGACCCAGCGCGGCCAGAGATGAACGGGGTAACCTTTAAAGTACACAGATAATGACAGAGAGGGAGGGTTAACGTTTGGTGTCGCCAGGCACTGTTCACCCACTTTTCTCCAACGCTCGGTGATGCTTGTTTGAAGGGAAGACGGAGTCAGATGACTTACCAAACCTCCTCGGCGAGCCCAGGAGCGGCTGCTCACTGCCAGGGGACCCGACACAAGGCGTCCTGATGCCTCTGCTACCCGAACTCTGAAATGGAAAAGGTAACACCGTTAACCCAGAGATGGCTAACGAGGACGTGCGCTTGATGACGGCTAAGTGGACGGAGGGGAGGCGGGAAAGAGGAGAAATGTGGCGCTTGGATCACGGCACACCTTCTGTGTGTGCAGATTATGGGGAAAGCTACAGAACCAGTCAGTACACGAGATCCGCACTGGCTCACAAACATGGAGAAAATAGGTCATGTCCTTCTGCCAATTCCACAGGGCGATTCGGGTTGCTATTGACTAAAGTATGCTCAGGGCTTCCCAGGTGGCGCAGTGGTAAGGAACCTGCCTGCCAATACAGGAGACACAAGGGATGCAGGTTCGATCTCTGGGTGGGGAAGATCCCCTGGAGGAGGGCAGGGCAACCCACTCCAGTATTCTTGCCTGGAGAATCCCACGGACAGAGAAGCCTGGCGGGGTACTGTCCATGGGGCTGCAAAGAGGCGGACACGGCTGGGAGCGATAAAGATGTCTGCACAAAGGATATTCAAGTGAAAAACATCTCAACTCTGACAAGGAGAGAAGAGGAAAACATATAAAGAGGTGGTGCAACTGGGAGGGGGAGCTCATGGATTTCCTAGGTGTTCAAACTCTAGTCTACTGCTTGCTAGCTTGGAGACTTTAGACCTTTTACTCAACCTCTCTGATCCTTCTTTTTCTCATCCAATATGAGCCTGCTATCCACCTGTTAGGGACGCTGACAACAAACAAGACAACAGGGCTATGAAGGGCTATGAAGCCCTTAGGGCCCAGTGAGAGAAACCATTCAATGGAGGGCAGCTATGATTATCATATTCCTTTAAATTTCTTTCTGTAGGGGCACAGTAAGTGTGGTCTTTTAGGGTAAATCACCAAACACTCAAGATGGTCTGAAGTCTGTGATCTGTTAGCGTTTCAAAATATTTCTTTACCGGAAGCCCTTTGCAGCTGGCTTTTCTGCCCATATATGAACAATATTCCTTAAGTATTCAGCTTCATCTTTACGTAAACGCATTTGATTAACTAGGCTCTGTACACCGGACTTCATCATGCGACTAGTCCACCAAGAATTAATAAAACCGCACAGGACTCCCACTCCCTCCCTTTCCAAGAAAGACCATAAGTCTGCAACCTACCTCTGGGAAACAAAATACTGAGTTCTGCTAACTCCTCTAGTTGAAATAGGTAATCATTTGTTCCAAAGTTCTTCCCAACTCAATGGCCTCATTAACCAAGGTTGAGCTTTTGATTAACATACAGTGCTTGAAGGAACTTTGACCCAGAAAACTGGCATCTGACTTGCTTCTGAGCCCAACTTGTGTCACGAGTGCAGGTTTCAAGGGTAATAAAGGATCCGGCTGTTTGCTCACAGCAAACGGAGGCGGTGCCATGTCATTACAGAGCTTTCCCCAACTGTCCACCCAACCCTTGGCAAAGACAGTTTGCAGCCGGCACGTCGGCTTTTGGAGTGAACAGAATGAAAAGGTGTGTGTTACCAAACTGAAAAGCACCTAAGTTCTACCTGGCATTTTACCTAAATGTCAGTTGTTTAAGAAACATGAATATGATCCCCAGATGACAGTGATCAGAGCAGAGATCAGGTGTTAGGGCAGGTGCATGCTCTGTCTATCCAGATTCTGCCTCAGTGAGCAAACCGCTCTCTCGGAAGGCTCCGGGGTTCTGCAACACTCATCAGCCACAAGACGGAGACCGCAGCGCCTGAACGTTCACGTTCTTGCCTATTTTAAGATGAACAGTGTCCTTCCCAAATTCACATGTTGAGGTGCTGACATCATCCCCGCCTCAGCACCTCAGAATGTGACAGTGTCTAGAGATGCCTTTTGAGAAGGTAATTAAGCTGAAAAGAGGTCATGTGGGTGGGCCCTAAAGTTGCTCAATGGCTCAGCGGCTCAAGAATCTGCGGACAGTGCAAGAGACAAAGGAGATGTGGGTTCGATCCCTGAGTCAGGAAGACACCCTGGTGTAGAAAGTGGCAGCCCACTCCAGTCTTCTTGCCTGAGAAATCCCATGGACAGAGGAGCCCAGCAGGCTACAGTTCATGGTGTCGCAAAAAGGAGACTGAACCCTGCTACAGTATTATAATTTAGTATAGTGCCTAGAATCATTCTTAGCTTCTATTTAGGAGGTGCTAGTGGTAAAGAACCTGCAGGCCAATGCCCGAGACACAAGAGACACAGGGTTTGATCCCTGGGTCAGAAAGATCCCCTAGAGGAGGGCATGGCAACCCACTCCAGGATTTTTGCCTGGAGAATCCCATGGGCAGAGGGGCCTGGCGGGCTACAGTCCATGGGGTCACACAGAGCCGGACACGCCTGAGCCACTAACACGCACACAACCCAGCCTGGCTGGTGTCCTTACAAGAGATTAGGACACATCCACATTCAGACCAAGGGGACGCCGTGTGAGGACACAACGAGAACGTGGTCATCCGCAAGCCAAGGACAGAAGCCGCAACAGAAACCAAACCTGCCAACAACTTGATCCTGGGCTTCCAGCTTCCAGGACTGTGAGAAAATAAATCCCTCTTGTTAAAGCCCAGTCTATGGTATTTTTTTATTGTAGCCC
Source organism: Muntiacus reevesi (assembly GCF_963930625.1). NCBI lineage: Eukaryota > Metazoa > Chordata > Mammalia > Artiodactyla > Cervidae > Muntiacus > Muntiacus reevesi. The sequence goes on from NC_089264.1 coordinate 55,863,507, forward strand.
TAGTGATCTAAACCACTACCTATCTCTCTGTACCCCCAACTGTATGTTCCAGGACCAGGCAGATAATAAATGAGGAAGCTGACCAAGAGCAAAATAACAGGAGAGGTGTCAAATTTTATTTTATTTATTTTTTTATTTATTTTTTAAATTTTTTATTTTTCAGTGGGTTTTGTCATACATTGATATGAATCAGCCATAGAGTTACACGCATTCCCCATCCCGGTCCCCCATCCCACCTCCCTCTCCACCCGACTCCTCTGGGTCTTCCCAGCCCACCAGGCCTGAGCACTTGACTCATGCATCCCACCTGGGCTGGTGGTCTGTTTCACCACAGATAATACACATGCTGTTCTTTCGAAACATCCCACCCTCACCTTCTCCCATAGAGTTCAAAAGTCTGTTCTGTACTTCTGCGTCTCTTCTTCTGCCCTGCATATAGGGCCATCGTTACCATCTTTCTAAATCCCATATATATGTGTTAGTATGCTGTAATGTTCTTTATCTTTCTGGCTTACTTCACTCTGTATAATGGGCTCCAGTTTCATCCATCTCATTAGAACTGATTCAAATGAATTCTTTTTAACGGCTGAGTAATATTCCATGGTGTATATGTACCACAGCTTCCTTATCCATTCATCTGCTGATGGGCATCTAGGTTGCTTCCATGTCCTGGCTATTATAAACAGTGCTGCGATGAACATTCAAATTTTAAAACTTTTACATGAGACAAGTGCTCGGGCCTGGTGCACTGGGAAGACCCAGAGGGATCGGATAGAGAGGGAGGCGGGAGGGGGATCGGGATGGGGAATACATGTAAATCCACGGCTGATTCATGTCAATGTATGACAAAAAACACGACAATATTGTAAAGTAATTAGTTTCCAACTAATAAAAATAAATGAAAAAATAAAAATAAAAAAATAAAACTTTTAAAAATACTGGGTGGCCACACAAAGTATGTCCATGGATTGATTATATCACGGGCCTTTCAGGGGCAACCCCTGGGTTACATCATGCAATCAGATACTTAAAAGCACCCACTATTCATCTTGCAACAAATATTAATTGAACACCTACTGCGGGATAGATCTGATACCAAGACACTGGGCTTCTCAGTGTTGACTAACATAAGGTGTCTTCTTTGCCTGCATGGTATGCGGTGGTCTGGGACAGGGAGCCCAGGTGCTGAGCTAGGCAGGAAATGCCAAGTTGAAAAGACAAAGGTGCTGCCTTCCAAGGCGCCGCAGATTAGCAAACCACAGACGAGGAACAAGACAGCCATGAAATAATGGGACACCAGCAGCACGACACAGGGGCAGTGCAAAGTGAGAGGATGCCTCTCAGCGTCCGTCAGAGCTGATCCAGGAGGACGTGAGCCAAGTTCGGGAGGATGAATAACAGTCGGCCTGTCAGAGGGCTGTCTGACAAAGCAAAATGGCTGTCTGAGGCGGCCTTACAAATGGCTGTGAAAAGAGGAGAAGCTAAAGACAAAGGAGAAAAGGAAAGACATACTCATCTGAGTGTAGAGTTCCAAAGAATAGCAAGGAGAGATAAGAAAGCCTTCCTCAGTGATCAGTGCAAAGAAATAGATGAAAACAACAGAATGAGAAAGACTAGAGATCTCTTCAAGAAAATGAGAGACACAAAGGGAACATTTCATGCAAAGATGGACTCAATAAAGGACAGAAATGGTATGGACCTAACAAAAGCAGAAGGTATTAAGAAGAGGTGGCAAAAATACACAGAAGAACTGTACAAGAAAGATCTTCATGACCCAGATAACCACGATGGTGTGATCAGTCACATAGTGCCAGACATCCTGGAATGTGAAGTCAAGTGGGCCTTAGGAAGCATCACTATGAACAAAGTTAGTGGAGGTGATGGAATTCCAGTTGAGTTATTTCAAATCCTAAAAGATGATGCCATGAAAGTGCTGCATTTAATATGCCAGAAAATTTGGAAAACTCATCAGTGGCCACAGGACTAGAAAAAGTCAGTTTTCATTCCAATCCCAAAGAAAGGCAATGTCAAAGAATGCTCAAACTACCGCACAATTGCACTCATCTCACATGCTAGTAAAGTAATGCTCAAAATTATCTAAGCCAGGCTTCAACAACATGTGAACCGTGAACTTCCAGATGTTCAAGCTGGATTTAGAAAAGGCAGAGGAACCAGAGATCAAATTGCCAACATCTGCTGGATCATCGAAAAAGCAAGAGAGTTCTGGAAAAACATCTATTTCTGCTTTATTGACTATGCCAAAGTCTTTGACTGTGTGGATCACAATAAACTGGAAAATTCTTCAAGAGATGGGAATACCAGATCACCTGACCTGCCTCTTGAGGAGTCCATCTAGTCAGTTCAATTCAATCACTCAGTTGTGTCGACTCTTAGCGACCCTATGGACCACAGCACTCTAGGCCTCCCTGTCCATCACCAACTCCCAGACTTTACTCAAACTCATCTCCATTGAGTCAGTGATGTCATCCAACCATCTCATCTTCTATCGTCCCCTTCTCCTCCTGCCCTTAATCTTTCCCAGCATCAGGGTCTTTTCCAGTGAGTCAACTCTTCGCATGAGTTGGTCAAAGTATTGGAGTTTCAGCTTCAGCATCAGTCTTTCCAATGAACACCCAGGACTGATCTCCTTTAGGATGGACTGGTTGGATCTCCTTGCAGTCCAAGGGACTCTCAAGAGTCTTCCCCAACACCACAGTTCAAAAGCATCAATTCTTTGGCACTCAGCTTTCTTTATAATCCAACTCTCACATCCATACATGACTACTGGAAAAACCATAGCCTTGACTAGACGGACCTTTGTTGGCAAAGTAATGTCTCTGCTTTTTAATATGCTGTCTAGGTTGGTTATAACTTTCCTTCCAAGGAGTAAGCGTCTTTTAATTTCATGGCTGCAATCACCATCTTCAGTGATTTTGGAACCCAAAGAAATAAAGTCAGCCACTGTTTCCACTGTTTCCCCGTCTATTTGCCATGAAGTGATGGGCCCAGATGCCATGATCTTAGTATTTTGAATGTTGAGCTTTAAGCCAACTTTCTCACTCTCCTCTTTCACTTTCATCAAGAGACTCTTTAGTTCTTCTTCACTTTCTGCCATAAGGGTGGTGTCATCTGCATATCTGAGGTTATTGATATTTCTCCTGGCAATCTTGATTCCAGCTTGTGCTTCATCCAGCCCAGCATTTCTCATGATGTACTCTGCACCTAAGTTAAATAAGCAGGGTGACAATATACAGCCTTGACGTACTCCATTTCCTATTTGGAAACAGTCTGTTGTTCCATGTCCAGTTCTAACTGTTGCTTCCTGACCTGCATACAGGTTTCTCAAGAGACAGGCCAGGTAGTCCGGTATTCCCATCTCTTGTAGAATTTTCCACAGGCTATGGTTTTTCCAGTAGTCATGTATGGATGTGAGAGTTGGACTATAAAGAAAGCTGAGCGCCAAAGAGTTGATGCTTTTGAACTGTGGTGTTGGAGAAGACTCCTGAGAGTCCCTTGGACAGCAAGAAGATGCAACCAGTCCATTCTGAAGGAAATCAGTCCTGAATATTCATTGGAAGGACTGATATTGAAGCTGAAACTCCAATACTTTGGCCACCTGATTTGAAGAGCTGACTCATTGGATAAGACCCTGATGCTGGGAAAGATTGAAGGTGGGAGGAGAAGGGGACGAGAGGGGATGAGATGGTTGGATGGCATCACCGACTCAATGGAGATGAGTTTGAGTAAAGTCTGGGAGTTGGTGATGGACAGGGAGGCCTGGCATGCTGCAGTTCATGGGGTTGCAAAGAGTCGGACATGACTGAGCGACTGAACTGAACTGAACTGTCAGACAGGATGACAGATGAAGCGAGCGCATTTTCCAGAGAGAAGAAACAGCCAGTTCCTGTGTGCGAGACATGAGAAAGTACAGGCCTTTTGGAGAATGAAGACTAGGTGGACTGAGGGTGGGCAGTGGAGGGAGCAGCAGGATTCGAGGCTGAACAAGGCGAGGAGCTCACATTTTATTGCACAGTGAACCACTGGAGAATTTTAATCAGGAAGGTGGCATAACCAGGACTGCTTTTTGGAAAGATCACCCTGACCACAAGGCAGGGAACTAAAGGCAGGGTGACCCAAAAGGAGAAGATGAAGGCAGGAACCAGGGAAACAGACATAGGGATGCTAGGCAATCAAGGTCAGGGATGCAGAACTGAAACTGTCATGGCGTTCAACCGTGGCCACGGATGACACTGTCCAAGAACATCATGTGCATCAAGAGAACACTAAGTTTCTAAGGGTACTACTTTGATTGATAACACACATTTCCTAGGAAGCTTTTAATTTTATTTATCTTACATTTCACACCAAGAAACTAACTCTAGTCCTTTTTATCTGTCAAGGTCACATGTGACTGTACCTGAGTCCTCATCTGAACATGGGTAATAATGGGACCGCCTTCAGATTCCTTGAAGTCATTAATACAAGTAAGTAAAGTGCCAGAAACGCATTATTATTAAATCAACTTTATGAGAGCAGAAATAAACTTTAAAGGACAAACGGATAATTATTGACTGTGCAGTTAAGGATAATCCTCCCACTCAGTGAATACGAGGCAGATTAAAACCACCACCTACAACCACAAAGAGTAAAAACTTATATAACTGCCTTGAAAAGGAGTTGCCTCCAATTTCCTTAATCTCTCCAGAGCCCTCACACAGCCTTTCAGAAAGGACCCTAAAGTGCACAAGCATGACCTTCAGTTTATAAAATGCTTTGTCTCAGGTATAAATATATATATCTATACACACACACATATATATATAAGATAATGATCCAAGGGGATGTGCGACCTGCAAAGGGAGACCCACTGCAAAGAGGCAGTAGAGAACCTTTCAGAGAGCTGAAAGTTCCTATATCTTGATTGGGGCAGTGGTTCCATACCTGCATGCACTCCACATGGCACTAAAACCCGTGTGAATGTTATTATATAAAAATTATAGCTCAATAAAGATTGAATAAGGATAAAAGGGCTGAAAGATGGGGGAACTGGGGACTCAAGGGGAAATGGATACTCATATTTCAAAGAAAAGGGAAAATAGATATGAGTGAAAGAACTTGCCTTAAAACATTTAATTTCCAAAAATACTCTCTTAGAATGGATGAAGCTGGCTAAGAATGTAAAAACTCTTCCTTATGCAAGAAACATTTTGAGAAATTCAGCACTTCATCCTCTGTCTAAAGAACAGAGCTTTTTACCCCTAGATTCACTGGACAAGCTGCCCTCTTGTGGCTCTGATAAATATTTCCCAGCACAAAAGTGGGCAGTTACTAAGTTATTTGGGTAGCAAGCCCAGCCTGGCTGTAAATGCTCCTCAATGACGGGCAGTGGGTGTGCTGGCTGCTTGCATACAAGAGGTACACGGGCCATCCTGGCTTGTGTCACAGCTGACCTTTAAATAACTAAGAAAATAGGGTTGCCACAAACTACATATTTTTGAGGCTAACACATTCAAGAGACATTTTAACTGAATTTAAATCTCATTTTCGTAATATGGTTATCAGCATATCAGAAGCAAACATCTGTCTCAAGGTGAGTGCAAAGAAAACAAAACCCAAAGTTTCATTTCCACCATCTGTGAACACTTTACAATATTCCCTAGATAATGTTTGCAGGAAGAAAGAAAATAACAACAAGGCAGCAAATACCACCCAAACACTGGTCTTTATTCACACTGGTGGGCATCCCAGGTGGCGCTAGTGGTAAAGAACCTGCCTGCCAATGCAAGAGACAGAAGAGATGCTGGTACGATCCCTGGGTCGGGAAGATTCCCCTGAAGGAGGGCATGGCAACCCACTCCAATATTCTTGCCTGGAGAATCCCAGGACAGAGGAGCCTGGAGGGCTAGGCGATAGGGTCACAAAGAGTTGGACGAGACTGAAGCAACTTAGCAGGCAGACAGGCAGGAAATCTAAGTGTCTTATGAAACATTAAATGTTTGTTTAAAAAAAATAAGGCAGAGAGGGAGGAACAAGTAGCATAGTTTTTCAAAAGTTACACTAAAAAAAGAAAAGACGGCATAAGCCTTAACTCAAAAGATAATATTTTCTCTTTAGAAAGCAACACATCTGAATACAAGACCTTTTGTCAAAGAAATACATAAAGAAAAGACAAAGATATAGATGGAAATAGATGCTGTATTTCAACTGTTGAGACGTTAAAAATGCACCTAGTCCAGATCCAGTAATATCAGGCTGGACTAAGTTAACCTACACCAGGGTTACAGCCATTCCTAAAGAATGACTGCTAAACCCATATTCTAGTGCAGTAGGCTTTCTTGAGCCTTCTTGACTCTCTATTTCCTTCCCTGCCTCTCTACCACTTCCTCTCTCCAATGTGCTAGCTTTCTCAGTTCCCAGCCTTCCCTGTCTGGCTCTCCCCACAACCGGGCTCACCTCCTCCAAGGAGTCTTCCCAGATCACTGTGAAGATAGCCGTCCAATCACCAGCCCTGTACTCTCTCTCTTCTTTCCAAGATACAGAAATTTCCATCTCTCTAGGAAGTTCTTTATTTTTCTTTGATGCACTTTTTATTATCTGGAATTACATTGTGTATTCATTTTTATCACTTTTTGTTATCTCTCTGCCCCCAAAGAAATGTGAGCTCCCTGAGAGAAGGGCCTTTCTCTCCTGAAACAGAGCCTGACACTCGTCAGTCCGAGATAACAAAGCCTAATGTGCTATGTTTCGACACTCTATTCACCAACAAGTTCTTCCTCAGACCTATCTCAAGTCTCTCTTATTGCAACAAAAGCAAATATTCTGGATTTCCCTGGTGGTCTTGTGGTTTAAGACTCTACACTCTCAATGCAGGGACCCAGGGTTCGATCCCTGGTCAGGGAACTAGATCCCACTTGCTGCAAGGAAAATATCCCACATACCACAACAAAGATCGAAGACCCTGAGCGCTGCAACTAAGAAAGTCAAATAAATAAATACACACTATATATATATATATATATATATATATATATATATATATATATATATATATATATTTAAAAGCCCCCACTATCCTTTATTTGAACCCTAGAGTGAGGGACAGGGTTGACCAGCAAGCTGCTAAATAATTCTTTAGGACCACAGACTTTTGAAGGTGAAATGAAATGAAGCTTTTAGTTACAACTGACTCCAGTTTTGAAGATAAGGACACAGGCGCAGAGAGGTTGACTGGTTTCTCTAGGCTCACACAGAAACAGTGAATACCAGCAAACACCACATCACATCAAGGGGGCAGAGTGCTCACCTTATTCATTCCTATAGCCCCAGCAGCCAACACGATGCCTGCCACCAAGAAATGTGCCCGAGGAACAAGTGTCCCCACTTCTACTCTTAAGAGCTCATTCAACTGAACCTTCCTCCTTCCTCTCATCACTGTCCCACCTATAACTTCCCATCTGAGAGCCGTTCCAGTCACCCGTGTCATATGTCAGCATTTCCTGTCCTCTGTATGTATGTATGACAACATACCAGACACCACAATTGTCTCTCTGGGGGCTGATTTGATTCTAACAGAATTAAAATTGTCTAGCATGGAAAATACCTAGAAAAAGTGGAATAGGCAAATAAAAAAAAGGAGGTCGGTGGGCAGGGGGGTGGATCAAAAAGCCAGCGGTGTCTCCGACCATGGGTGCTGTGGCTTTCATGCAAGACAGGAGCCCTGTACGGTCCATATGTGTCTTCCGTAGCTCCTAGCACTGTGCCTGGCACATCATCAAAACCTATTTGTTGTGAGGAAGAAGACAAGGAAATAACACTGCAGATTCAGCTCACTCTCAAGTCTGTGTATGTGGGTGCTCAGTCATGTCTGACTCTTTGCGACGCCCCTGGACTCCAGCCCACCAGGCTCTTCTGTCCATGGGGATTCTCCATGCAAGAATACTGGAGTGGGTTGTCATTTCCTCCTCAGGGGATCGTTCTGACCCAGGGACTGAACCCACAGGTCCTGAGTCTCCTGTTTTGGCAGACTGGCGGATTACCACGGAGCCCCCTGGGAAGCCCGACATGGCTCTGTAATAAGAAACGCTTTGAACGAACAGCTCACACTTCCATGGTGTCTTCTGTCTGCAGCACTGACATACCCTCTCATTGATCCTTCCAAGACATTCATCTCACCTGGAAGGGAGACGCTAAACTCTGAAAAGCCAAGTATTTTTCAGGTCATTTAGCAGTCGAATCGAGACTCTCTGGTCTCTAACGAGACTCTGCAGATTTCCTTTCTTCTAGTATACAAGCATCCACATGCCCTGCTGAAGAAACAGTGATGTGTTTGATTATGGGATGTTGCCCCAGACCCAGCTCAGCTAGTGATGTTAAGCAATGTGCAACAGACTATGTGCAAGAAACTATCAATATCTAAAATCTGAAATAATCTGGGTTCCCAAATGCATCTGATCCAGTTGGTTTCAGGTGACGATGTTTCAGATTGACATTAACACAGAGGAGAAACCTGCCCACTGTCACGCAGGTAGGCTGAGATTCCAATCCGGACAGTCTAACTCTGAGACTGTGCTCGCAGCCGCCACGTTATCCTGCCTCTCTAATTGATGATGTCAGTATGATCTGAAAAGCAATGACTGCCTCCAGTATTTTTCTGGGGGCTCCAGGAAATAGGATTCGGAAAGGGGAATGGCGGGGGAAGACTTATGTTGTCAAGCATGAAGACTGATTGGGACCAGCGAGATGCCAACTAAATGAGGGCTTAGGGACAGTAACCCAAGCACAGAGGACCTCCTGGGAAGTCATGGCCACAGTCATGTCCAACTCTTTACAACCCCATGGACTATATAGCCCGCCAGGCTCTTCTGTCCATGGGATTCTCCAGGCAAGAACACAGGAGTGGATTGGCTCGCCCTCCTCCAGGGGATCTTCCCAATCCAGAGATCGAACCTGCTGTCTCCTGCACTGGCAGGCGGGTTCTTTACCACTAGCGCCGCCTGGGAAGACGGTACACAAAGCTTTCGGCAATCAAAATTTCACCTCCCTGAAGGCATCCACAAGAACTTCTGGGAAACGCTGAGACAGATCTGCTAGGAATCTGGAATGATCTCTTCCACATTCGTTTGTGAAATTACTCTACCAAGCTGGGTAGGAGAGCTGTCGGTGGGGTGTGAGCAGGACAATGTGTAAGAAGAAAGGGTGTGAGTGTGTGTGTGCATGCATGGAAGCATACGCTCACTGCAAAAACTTCAACAGTTATAAATTGCGTTCTGCCTTTTCGCTAGTGGTACAGGATCTGCCCACCAATGCGGGAGACCCCCGAGACGTGGGTTTGGCCCCTGGAGTAGGAAATGGCACCCCACTCCAGTATTCTTGCCTGGAAAATTCCATGGGCAGAGAAGCCTGGTGGGTTACTGTCCCTGGGGTCGCGAAGAGTCGGACGCTACTGAGCAACTAAGGAAAGCACCATCCTCTAAACTAATTCTTTGTGGAAATAAAAGATGCCACTTGGTTGGGTCCAGCAGTGTTCTTACTTCACGAAGTACTTGAGGTCAATGCTTTTCTTCAGCTCTCAGTTCAGACGTTCCTTCTTCAGGGTAGCTTTCCCCCTCAGCAGCCCTAGACTCTCACCTATTTCTCATCTGGGTGTGAGCTTCCCTTGCAGCACTCATCATGACGTGTGATGAACGACTGTCTGCCCTCTGCCTGGCTGTCCACCCCAAGCTGTAATCTCCGTGAGGGCAGGGCCCTTTCCGGTTCACTCACGTCTGTGCGCGCCGTGTGCAGGACAGCGCCTGACACAAACACACATCTGCTGAATGAATGAGGGAGCGCTGAACATCACAACGGACACGCAGGAGGTGGCCAGCACTTCACCGGCAGACACACACGAGGGTCTGCTCCCACCTCTCAGTTGCGAAAGCCGTGTTGCCTGTGCAGTTCTATTTGGCAATTCATCGCCCAATGACGTGTTATCTCTGCAGTTGTAGGCTGTCTCTTCACTTTATTACTCTTATTTAACTTTTAGCCTGTTTAGATCTTATCTTCACGACTAGATTTAGAAGCACATCAAGTGTAAGCTATCCTGCCTTGAAGCCCTCCAAGCTCCCTCACTGGCACTCTTTCCAAATGGTTGCTTTCTTGAGTGCTCAAAACAGGTATTGTTGCAGGTAATGCTACTGAATATTGAAGCCCCCAAGGTCAGAAGAGTGTCTTAAAAAAATGTTTTTAAATAAATCAAGAGAGCCCAGGAAGACTTGAGTGTTGTTTAAATACAAAATATGGTTCTAAGTTTGCTTATGTGAGGGACTCGCACAAGGGCAGAGAACATCTTAATTCAGCAGAATTCTTTTTAGTTTCATGAAATATCCCTTCTACCATCCTTCAGGTTCCACCCAGCTCAGGAAAACTCTCAGTGGTGCAAAAGCAGGATTTTTTGTTATTTTGCTAAGTCAGGCCCTTTTTTTAAAGGGTTGAAAGAACACTTGTTCCTTATTTCTCAATTCCTCATTTCTGCTGGCAGCACAAAATATGTCCTAGCCCTGACTCTCAAGCACAACAAACCACAAATGAAATAGATAACTCCATGTGCCTTCAAATCTATATTTCAAGCAGTTTTAAATGGCTATTTTTTTAGTCTAATTACTTATGATAGATGTTAGATGGATTAACAAAGAGGCCTGTGAATCACTCATCTCTAGCCAAGCACTCACTTGCGAGCATTACCCTGTTCTCATTTTCTGCTCCGACCCTCACAGAAGCAAAACAGTGAAAAACCAAACTCATCAGCTAAAATGCGGTTGCTAAAACACAGCCAAACCACTCAGAATTTTCACAATTTGGGGGCGTTTCCTAACATGGCTAGGGTCACTGACAGTTAATGGTTTTCACCAACATCACCTGCAGAATCTGAATCCACTTCATGAAAATTGCAGAAAATCCCCCAAATGCTTTAAAGTACTCACTAAAGGCAGCCTTTAAAATAGAAGGGCATACATTTCTGAGTTATGCTTATCTCTACTTTCCCGAGGCGCAGGTGCTTTAGAACTGAGATTCTGCATGGCCCGGCATTTTCTTCCCACCCTCAGAGGACCCACAGAACTCAAAGCATTCTTGCCAGGTTCCATTTTAAAAAGTCTAATCAGACCTCACCATATAACCAGTTCCCTGGGGCGGGTGGGGGGATGACAGATGACCTGGCTCACCCTCTTCCTCCCAGTCGGCCCATGTGCCACTTACAGGCTGAGCAGCCAGAAGCTGGCCCTGCCTGTCCCTCCTTGCATCCTCCTGCTTTTCAATTTTCAACATATTCTCTACATCGTGTTGATCTATGTCCTTTTTGACAGGTGACCACCACAGCAAGTCAAAAGCTGTGGCTGAGACTCCGAGCTCCCGGTGCAGCGTGCCTGGGTTTGATCCCTGGTCAGGGAATTAGATCCGACATGCCGCATCTAAGGGTTCACACACCACAGCTCAAGATCCCACGTGCTGCAACAAAGATCGAAGATCCTGAGTGCCACAACTAAGGCCCAGTGCAGCCAAATTAATTACTGATATTTTTAAGTTGATGCTGTTCTCTTTTCTTTCTTTTTTTTTTTTTTTTTTGGGTGGGGGGGCAGCATGTTTTTAACACTGGCTATGTGCCAGAAACTGCATTAAAACAGACCATGTGTCTGGTTTTAATTCTCCAACAACCAAGCCAAGTGGGAACTGGTAAGCCTACTTTCAGTGAAGGAAACTGAGGCTTGCAGAGTGTCTTGTTTAAAAAAAAGAAAAGGCTTCTATGAAGTAGACTGGGGGGAAAAAAAAAGAAGTAGGGTGAGGCTTAAACTTTGGTCTTTCTGGTATTAATATTATTTATTACCCTAAAATAACAGATTCTTCTGCGAGGAGATCAGAAATCTCTGTCAGTAACAGTCATCAGAGGCCCACAGTACATGGTCTGCTCAGTAACTGGAAACAAGACACCAAGTTTCACATTTTAACATCTCCCAAATAAACAATCTGTATCTTTAAGCTATCACCTAAATCAATGACATGTTTTACAATCTGTACAGTCAGATCACAAATCAGGGAACAAGCCCCTTAAGAGAGAATCTTGCAGATCCACTAGAGTTGAAGATACGCAAAAACAACAGAAACAGACTATTGGTCTACTGGGCTCCAAGATATAAGATAAAAATGAATAAAGAAAACAAACATATTAATAACTAGCAATAAGAAGAGGTGGGCCCCACTGGGAAGCCCAAGAAAAGCTGGACAGAAAAAAATTGATGGTGCCCACTGGAACTTCCAAAGTCACTGGACTTCAGAAGGTTTTCAGCTGCCAAGACAAGCAGCTCACCCTACTGAGAAACAGGCTGGGGTTGCACCGGGCCGAGGAAGAGGGTGCAGTGAGATTTTAGGTCCCTCTTCTCCTCAGCTCCAGTTCCATGCTCACCCTCTAGTCTTCCAAAATAATTTGCTTCTCCCTATCCACTCAAGGTTGAGACAGAACGTGCTCATTTCCTCAGAGTAACCTTGTCTCCAATAGCCAACGACTATTTACGGGGGGCATGCCGCAAGCCATCACCACGCTAGGTGTCCCTCTAGACCTTCTGCCTGCCTTGGAGCAGGAGCGTCCTCATCCCCATGGCGCCCCTCAGAGCAACCATCTTCCGAAAGGTGGAGGACCACTGCCCTGGAGCAGTTTCTCAAGCTGATCCAATTACCTGGAGAGCTTGTTAAAAATCAGACTCCTGGCTTTGCCTTGGACTTTCTGCATCAGCAACACCCAAGCAGAGGTCTGGAAATCTCTCATCTTAAACAGTGTCCCAGTCATTCTATTCATGAAGGAACTTTTCAACTACAGTCCTTTGGTGATTCACTTAGCCTGTTGCGGGTGCGAGCTCAGAGGCAGTATACTCTGGGATACACTCGGGATGGCTTCCTTGTAGTCCAATGGTGAAGGCTTTGCCTTCCAATCCTGGGGGTCCAGGCCCCATTCCTGGTTGGAGAGCTAAGATCCCACATGCCTCTTGGCCAAAAAACCAAAACAAAAGACAGAAGCAATATTCAATAAAGACTTTTTAAAATAGTCCGCATTAAAAAAAAAAAAAAGACTGAGGAGTCAGAGTATTTAAAAACTGCTTAGAGAAATATGGGCTATCCTGATAGCTCAGTGGTTAAGAAATCCGCCCACAATTCAGGAGACGCCAGTTCAATTCCTAGGTTGGGAAGATCTGCTGGAGAAAGGATGGGCTACCACTCCAGTATTCTTGGACTTCCCTAGTGGCTCAGCTGGTAAAGAATCCACCTATAATGTGGGAGACCTGGGTTCGATCCCTGGGTTGGGAAGATCCCCTGGAGAAGGGAAAGGCTCCCACTCCAGTGTTCTGGCCTGGAGAATTCCATGGACTGTATAGTCCGTGGGGTCGCAAAGAGTCGGACACGACTGAGCAGCTTTCACTTCTTTGAGAAATAATAGTATGACAGCTTCTGTGATCAAACCAAGGCTCTTTTCTCCTCATTCCTTTGCCCCAAATGCTACCAAACGAAGTCCCAGAAACTTAGATCCTATCTCATTGAGAGCTCAGATGACATATTCAGAAGACCGGCAAATGTTAGGTAGCCCACACTGATGGTAATATTGTGAATTAACACAGCCCCTACCCAATGCTTTGAGCAAGTGAGCACTCAACACTGTCAACAGCCTGCCAAAGCCCAGGGAAGAATTTATGTGCACAGAGCACTGCTCCTTGCAATGGTAACATAATTTGTCCACAAGATGCTTCCTTTCTATCTGTGACTCCTCCCTAGAAAGAAAAACTGGTTTCACTGATAATATATTTTTTCCATACTAAGTAGTGTTGGTTCAATACACAAGGATGCTCAGAAGTAATATTATTCTTAGAAGAGACATCAATGAGGAATTCACTCCAAGAGTTGAGAGTCATGTTGGTGGGTGTGAAGTTCCAAATGAAATATCCCAAAGAGGGTCAAATCCAGTGATAAACTGGCGGTTTAAAATCAAAGTGAATAAATCGAAACATGTATATTATCTAGGGTGAAACAGATCACCAGCCCAGGTTGGATGCATGAAACAAGTGCTCGGGCCTGGTGCACTGGGAAGGCCCAGTGGGATCGGGTAAAGAGGGAAGTGGGAGGGGGGGATCGGGATGGGGAATACGTGTAAATCCATGGCTGATTCATGTCAATGTATGACAAAACCCACTACAATATTGTAAAGTAATTAGCCTCCAACTAATAAAAATAAATTAAAAAAAAAAAAAAAAAACAAAGTGAATGAATCCATGTGCTACATTACATTGGCATCCTAAAGTACATTTTAGTATGATCTCAGACCTCTAAACTGTTCACCACTCACCTAAACTGGCTCCAGATGAATCTTTTTTGCTTCATAAACAGCTCTTAAACAATGAACACTTTTGATGATCTGTGGTTCTTTTTTTTTCTTTTTTTCTCTCATGATTAAATGGCTTTAAAAGCTGTAAAATGTTCTCAGAACTTTGTGGCTGTGTTGTGATTACCCTACGGGATCCCCAGAGGCCAAATTCTTCTGAACCATGCCATCTTAAAACATTTAAATACCTTAGATATTTACTAGCTGATTTAGATAAGAAAACTGAGATTCAGACAGGTAACTTGCCCGAGGTTACATGGTCACTCAGAACTGGGGACTCTCCCAAGGCATGCAGGGTGGTCCTCAGAGATGGTAATGCCCAGCAGGCAGGACCTGGGTGGACTCTTCCTGGTATATTTGAAAGTTACAAAAAATACAAGGTATAGAGGTCATTCCTTTCTATAGGCCAGAGTAAGAACGCAGCTCCCACATTGCAGTGGGGTGTGACCATTTGACTTAGCTCTGGCCAATGAACAGAAAGAAAATGATGTGTGCCATGATGATGTGATGTGGACCTAGCTCTAAAAATCTATTCTCTTGGGTTTTTTCCTTGTCTGGATGACTGGGATAGCAATGCCTAAGCAACTCTGGACACCACGTGCTAGAAAAGGCAAAGCTATTCTCAGTTCTATTCAAGGACTTCCTTGATAGCTCAGTTGGTAAATAATCTGCCTGCAAAGCAGGAGACCCTGGTTCAACTCCTGAGTTGGGAAGATCTGCTAGAGAATGGATAGGCTCCCCACTCCAGTATTCTTAAGTTTCCCTGGTGACTCAGATGGCAAAGAATCCACCTGCAATGCGGGAAACCTGGGTTCAGTCCCTGGGTTGGGAAGATTCCCCTGGAGGAAGGCATGGCAACTCTTGAAGATGAAACTCTGATACTTTGGCCACCTGATGTGAAGAGCTGACTCATTGGAAAAGACCCCGATGCTGGGAAAGATTGAGGGCAGGAGGAGAAGGGGATGGCAGAGCATGAGATGGTTGGATGGCATCACCGACTCGATGGACATGGGTTTGGGTGGACTCCAGGAGTTGGTGATGGACAGGGAGGCCTGACGTGCTGCAGTTCATGGGGTTGCAAAGAGTCGGATACGACTGAGCAACTGAACTGAACTGAACTGAACAAAACAACAGGAAGGAATCAGTGGGATTTGGGGAAGAGTAAAACATACCAGACTAACTTAGTTCCTTTCCAGAATACAAGAAAAATCCCAATCTTTTTTCAAAAATTTTTTATTTATCTATTTGGCTGCTCTGGGTCTTAGTTGCACACATGGGATCTCTGATCTTCATTGCAGCAAGTGGGATCTTTAGTTGCGGATATGGGATCTAGTTTCCAGATCAGGGATCAAACCTGGGCACCCTGCATTGGGAGTGTAAAGTCTCAGCCACTGGACCACCGGGCAAGTGTTTAAAAAAAAAAAGAAAAAAAAAACCCATCTCGATTTTAGAAGCGTTCATTTGTAAGTAGCTTTTTGAAACACAAAATGCCTTTTTCAAAGAAAGAATGTTAGAAATGATGTTCAGAGCCCCAGGCCCTACAGAAATCTTTTTTCACCCAAGTGCAATAGAAATGATTCTAAAGTTAATACCAGTCTTGTGGGCCTCTGAGCCCTGAAAACCCTCAGTGGGTGAAAGAGGCGTGGAAAGGGGCAGAAGAGCTTCTGAGCAAAGGCCCCAAGGGCTGAGGTGTGGAAGGAGGGCCCTGGCATAGGTGGCTTGGCCAGACTGGATAGTGGGAGTGAAGACTGGAAGGGGCTGAGAAACACTTTCTCTTTAGCAACCTTAGTCTTGGTGAGAACACAAAGTCCATTTGTTCACATGGGACATTCCTCATCTTGTACTTCATCAAGGGAAGCAATGAATTCAACTAAGCTTCCACCGTGTTTCTGACTTGATCTCAAATGGCAGTCTCACTAATGAGCTGTGAAGTTAGTTTCTCATTCATCCTGAGCTACCCTAGTGATATTAAGCAGTAGTCAGCATGATACTTGATTCTACATAGCATTATGATAAAGACAAGGACTGCAAAGACACTGACGCACACATCTGCCAGCCGGCCTCGGTGCTGGAGCAAGTTCTTTGATGCCGCTGCTGGACTGGATGTCAGCTTTTACTCGTTGGCTTATGTGAAGGTCTAGATGTCCTGGGGAGGGGGCTTGGCAGGCCAGGTGGGTGGTGGCAGAGACACAAGGGAGACGTGAAATGGCAGCTATCTGTCAAGAAGTTCAGAGAGATTGCACTGTTTTAATAACCAGCATGGCCGGGTCAAGTGCATACAGCTGCGTACCAGCGCTGGTGAAAAGTACAAGCTTTGGAAATAGACCCAGGCGCCAATCTCAGTTCTGTTACCATCCAACTGAGTGAACGTAGGTAACTTATCACTTATATTCTCTGAGCCTTAGTTTGCTCAACTGCAAAATGAAAACGAAAACACAGATATGAAAGCAACTAATACAGTGTGTGATTTTAATAGGTGCTTAGTAAAAGCTAGTTTCCTGAAAACCTCCTCAAGTTATACCATATTCAGAGCAAGCTCAAGGCACAAGGATAAATGATAGAGGATAAATGATAAGGACATATAATGAAAAGGATAAGAGGACAGAGGGAGAGACGGGAGGTGTGAGAAAAAGGCAGCAAAGAGGAACCTGGAGGGGGCTGGTACCCATTGTTGAGAAGATCTGCTGCCAGTTGTAGGGACTCCCAGACCAATCAGACCTTTGTGTTAGAGTTCAATTGTCTTGGTTCAAATCCTAGCTCTGTCATTACTAGTTGTGTGTACCTGATAAATGTCTCCATATCTCAGTTTCTCCCTTTGTACAATGGAGATAATTTTAGTATCTATCTTCTGGTTAATAAGCATAAACTGAGCTATAGGTAAAGTGCTAAGAATGGTGCCGACCAGAGAGCCTAAAAGGGAAAGTCAGTCGCTCAGTGTCCAACTCTGTGACCCCATGGACTGTAGCCCACCAGGCTCCTCTGTCCATGGAATTCTCCAGGCATACTAGAGTAGGTTGCCAATTCCTTCTCCAGGGCATCTTCCCGACGGAGGGACTGAACCCAGGTCTCCTGCATTGCAGACAGATTCTTACCTTTTGAGCCAGCAGGGAAGCCCTACCTGAGAGTTATTCTGAGAGCCTACCTGATAGCTATTCTTTATTCATACTATTCATTGCTGGCACTGTGAAAAAAAAAGAGCACTGGACTCAGAGACGAAAAGCTCTGCCACTTCCTCAAATCCCAGGGATTTTAGGAAAGTCATGTAAGTGACGCAACCTGAGCGCAAGTATCTATAAAATGAGGGCAGCACATTAGCTAACATTTATCGACCGCTTAATATGTGGTTCTCTCATTTAATGTTCGCGATGCTTTAATGAACATTCCCTTATTGTGTCCATTTTCCAGAGGAGGAAATTTGATCTGAAAAGGTGAACTATCTAACCGAGGTCACAAAGCTGGAAGAAGTCCAGCCACCGCTTCAAAGCCCGTCTGGTGAGACAGCAGATCCTGCTCTCTGAAGCATCGTACTCGGGGCCTCTGACCCCGAGATTCTGTGAAAACAGTGCAAGCAGGCTTGCGGGGTATCACGAACAATGCCGGAGCACAGCAAATGCATCTGAAGAAAGGACTGCAATCCAGCGTCCCTAAAATTCTATTAGGGCGAGCCGAGTAGAAAGAATCAAGATAAAAGAGCTTTCAGTTGCCTGGCGTGACTCAGGGTGGGGCAGTACTCAGGAGAGAGAGAGGGATACAAATAAAAGCTAATGCTGGAGAATCAAGAGGCCATGAGTCTGATACCATAATAGCTTTGTTAAAGTCATCATGCTTTATAAGTAAGACAATCTAAAATGACCGTTTATATATTAAACCATACCCTAACACTGACATCTATTATAACCTCAGTGAATGTTTCTAAAGTCCCAAAATGAATAAAATGAATAAAACACCCGAGAATCCCAACAACATTCCTTTTTAAAAATGTTGTCTCTACTATATTTTTGAATGGAAAAACTCGACATCATCAGATGCCATTTTGCATTAATGTATACATTTAACATGTCCACCTCCAAAAAAATAACAATGGAATTTTTTTTTAAGGGAGGGGTGGTTTTGAACTAGTCAAGTGAGTCCTAAAATTCATAACTAGGAGAATCCTGATAGAAGGGCCACTGGCACTATCAAACACCAAAACACAGTAGAAAGTTTTAATAAAGAAATAATCTGACCCAGAAAGAACATAAGTTAATGCTAAACCTGAAATAATTTCTACAAAAACATTTTCAAATACAGGATCCAGCATCCAGTCAAAGAGAGCCAGGTGCAACACAACATGTGTGAGAATCAGCAGAAATACAGGAAATAAAGCTAAACTCACACAACTCTAGAAATAATTATTTTGAAATTTGACTCTAGAATTAATAATTTTGAAATTATTAGACAGACTATAAACAGTTATGATTATCATGCAAAATGCACTATTATCCTCAAAAGGCTTAATAGTTAGACAACTGCCTCCTCAGCACCAACAGTGGAAACCAGAGAACAGTAGGATGAGATCTTCAATCTGCGGCAAATCAACCTTATGATTCTATTCTCATCGAAAATACCTTTCAAAAACGAAGCTCAAAATGACGACATATTCTGTAAAATGAATAGTGAGGTTGTCACAAGTAGACTGCCACTAAAGGATGCTCTAGAAACAGAAGGAAAATGGTCCAAGATGGAAAGTCAGAGAATATAGGATATAATGAGGAGCAATAAAAATGTTAAATTTAAATGAATACTGACTACATAAAACAGTCATGATCATGTCTTATTAAGTTTCAATATGAAAAATATTTCATAAATTAAAAATACTATAAAGAGAATTAAAACACATGACAAGAGTAGCACGTAAGTCAATAGGCGGGTAAATGAATTTAAAAGCTGTCTAGTGGCTTCCTCGGTGTCTCAGGGGTAAAGAATTTACCTGCCAATGTAGGAGGCTCGGGTTCAATCCCTGGGCAGGGAAGATCCCACATGCCACAGAGCAACTAAGCCCCTGCTCCACAACTACTGAAGCCCGTGTGCCCTAGAAACCACACTCCACAACTAAAGAGTCGTTCCAGCTCGCTGCAACTAGAAAAAAGCCCGTGAAGCCACCGAGACTCAGCACAGCCATAAAAAATAAATAAAAACTGTCTAGTAACATACAAAGTGAAGGCTAAATACAAGCAGGATTCCAAACTAATAGAGGGGAAAATGGAATGATAAAATATACTACACTTGATCTTAGCCAAAAGGCAGAGAAGCGATTGGAATGATAAAATATAGACACCTATACACAAAAATCAAATTCTGACACATAAGCAGTCACAGCAATGACTGAAACAGAATAGAAAATCCAGAAATATATCCAAGACTACATAGAAATTTACTACAATGAAAGGCGCATCTCACACCAACAGAGAGAGGGACTATTCAACAAATAGTCTAGGTGTTGGGACATCTAGAATTTCATCTAGAAAAGTTGGATTTATACTTTATATCTCATATCAGGATAAATTCCAAATGGATCAACTATAACTTCTGCAAGAAAACATGGGAAAATTCTTTTAAAACCTTGAAATGAGAAAGACCTTTCTACTGTGACTCATAAGCCAAAAGCCATAATAAAAGACTGATAGATTCAACTAGGTACAAAATTTATTTAAACCACAAAACAAAAAGATGAATAATCAATGGAAAAATATTCACAACCCGTATCACCAAGAGCTCATTTCTGTAATACCTAAAATGCTTATACAAAGCATTGAGAAAACCAATTGATAAACCAATAGAAAAACGGGCACAGGAGACAGACAGAGCTGACCGAGTAGAGATTACCTTAACCTTTAGGAAAATATGCAAATTGAAAATACACTGAGATATCATTGCTCATGTGTCAGATTGGCAAAACCCCAAAAATACGTTACAAATTTACTGCAACATATTAACATACTATGTTGGCAGGCTATGAGGAAACTGGACGTCTCATACATTTCTTATGGGAGTATATATTGTTACCCCTATGAAAGACACTTACCTATCATATTATATATCTATTATAATTATCATTATTGCATATACTTTTTAACCTAGCAATCGTACTTTGGAGAATTTATCTTACAAAAGATGTATTTTACACTTGCAAAATGATGTGTACAGACAATTTCTTTCAGCATTGTTTTTAACAGCAAAAGACTAGAAACCAATCAAATAGGATTCTAGTTAAATAAATCATGGTAAATCCATACAATGAAATACCATATCTCTGTTTTTTTAAAAGTCAATATGGGGGCTTCTCTGGTGGCTCAGTGGTAAAGAATCTGCCTGACAATGCAAGACACTCAAGTTCGACCCCTTACCCAGGAAGATCCCACATGCCAGAGAAACTTAGCTGGATTTTTCCACAGCTAAACAAGGTTCACCTGTGACCTGCACACTACACGTCTAGCACTTAGAAAACAGCTTTGAAAACGTGTCCAGACAACCTATCACACAATTACACACAGCAGCTCTACTTGTAACAGCTAAAAAAAAAAAAGTCAATATGAGGGACTTCTCTGGTAGGCCAGTGGGCTCCCAATGCTGGGGGCCTGGGTTTGATCCCTGATCAGGGAACTGGATTCCACATGCAGCAATGAAGATGGAAGATGCTGCAACTAAGAGCTGGTAAAACCAAAATAATAAAAATAAATATAATAGTCAATGTGAAAAATCTCAATGTACTGAAATTGAGAACTCCAAAATGTATTGCTAAGTGAAGAAAAACAAGTTATAAAACAATTCACCTAACAGTCTGCCTTTTGAGGAAAAGGGGAGAGGGGAGTAGATGATATATGTATATTTATAGCATGAAGACATTCCCAAAGGATAGATAAGAAATTAAGACAACTGATATCCACATCTAGTTTATTTGAACAAAGCAATTAACTTAATAATGAAAAAAGTACTGTGTCTTCATCATTATGCATGCTGCCAATTTAATGTTCCTGTGAAACACTTTATTTATTCATTTAAAAGCAGAGGACAGGATGGCCAGGCGTGTGGCTATCCACGGAGTCGGAAAGAATCAGACATGACCTAGCCACTGAACAACAAAAAGTACAATATTTTAAAATTCGCCACAAAACTGTGGAGGTGAGAACGGAACAGGAGAAGACTTAATCTGATAAGAATATATCATTTGCATCTTTAAAAGATATATAACTTCAAAAACATTATCTGCATTATCTCTGGGTTGTGGGCTTAAGATGATTTTTATTTTCTCCTCTGTGTTCTCAGCTTCTTTATTGGCCTGCATGATTTTTATAATTGGATTAAAATTTACTCTAGTAAAGTAAATATTATAAACACTGTCTTTAGCACTTAAGAAAAGGAAGAACTGTTGATTTAGAGGGTAATTAAAAACTGGAACAATTTAATAAAGATAATTGGAATTTCTATGTCTGCAAAACTTTATAAAAATAGTATCAGATATCTTTGATTTAAATATTCGTCTGTTAAATGCTAAAAGGTGGATCAGATGATCTTTTCTCACAAAGCTGTCATAGTAACTGAAGAGTGGCATTTAGGATACTTTTTCTGTTAAATAATTAGAAAGAATGAGGCTGACTGAATAGGTAGAAAAATCTAGATTGCACAAACAGCTTTCAGTTCTGAAGCCTCTCTGCAGGTGTTATAGATTATTTCAATTCTTCTCCAAGAATCTAAGTTCCTCCAGAAGGTTTTACAGAGAATACAGTTTCATTGTTTCAGAAGTGGCCCAGACAAAACTAGCACCATGAGAAGAAACAAGCTTCCTAGTAAGATCAAAATTAATTATGGTTTTTCTAAAAAAACTTAAAAGACTTTTTATATACTCAATTCCAGTAAACCTCAGAGGACACCTTACCGAAACAAAAGAAGTTAAGACAAGAAAGAATTTCCACAGATTTGAGAAAACTCAATGCCCCTTTCAGTCGGTTAGGCAAACTTGTGTTCTGTAGGTATGTTTTAGAATTTTGTAAGTAATCATGTGATCACAGACGATAGAAGGAGGAGGGAAGAAGAGGAGCAAAACTGTAGAGAATGAACAAAAAAATTAAGAGAAACTCATATAGATTACAAAGATGATCAGGAGGTCAATTTCCCAAAACGTGGGCACTGTGATCGACCTCACAGCAGTGGTCCTCAACTCTGGCCCTTTAGCCCCCCAACCCAGAAGTTACTAGGCAATGAATGACCAAAGAGCTGGTGGCTCAGACAGTCAAGAATCCGCCCGCAATGCGGGAGACCCGGGTTCGATCCCTGAGTTGGGAAGGTCCTCTGGAAGAGGGCATGACAACCCACTCCAGTACTCTTGCCTGGAGAATCCCATGGACAGAAGAGCCTGGCGGGCCGCAGTTCGTAGAGTTGCAAAGAGTCAGACACGACTGAGCGACTCAGCACAGCACAGCCCATAAGACACTTTTGGCAGTGGGTGCAAGCAGCATCTAGTGGGTGGGGGCTGTTAAACATTCTCCAAGGCACCGGACAACATCCCACAACAGTCCAAAGCATCGATTTTGCCAAGCAGGGTTAAGACATCCTGACCTCGGTGGAGGGGGTGAGCGAGTGGGTGGCAGAGTGTGAACGGCCACACAGAAATACTCAACCAATATTACAATTCACAAATGGAGTATTATTACCATAGCTACCTATAAGGAAGTAGCTATCTAAAAAAAACATCATCAAGGCGTCTGGCCCTGAAATTCGAGTAACAGCTTTGTCTTCAGCCTCCCTTTAGGCCACTTTGATCAGGCCTAGCTGTGTGCCAGGGTAACCAACTCCCATGGATTTGCCCAGTTCTTCCCCAATGGCTCAGCCATTAAGAATTCGCCTGCAATGCAGGAGACGCAGGAGACAAGGGTTCGATTCCTCGGTCAGGAAGATCCCATGGAGTAGGAAATGGCAACCCACTCCAGGATTCTTGCCAGGAAAATCCCGTGGACTGAGGAGCCTGGCGGGCTACAGTCCGTAGGGTTGCAGAGTCAGACACGGAGCGCAGCGCAGCGGCAGCAGCCCTGGCTTCGGTACCGAGAGGAGAAGTAAAGCCACTCTGCTGACCCAGAGCACAGTGCCGTTGGGTCACAAGAGAAGAATCTGGTTCCTTCATGGATTTCTCTGATCCTTTTCTCATATGTAACAAGCTCCTAAGATCTGCCTCCAGGAGGGAGAGACAGGGTTTGATCCTTCAGATGCTCTCCGTATCTGAAGACTATCTTGGCATCAGTCCCAGTGGGAAGGATGGAGCCTCCTGGGTCTCTGGCTTGTCAAGAGTTCATTGTTCTACCCCACCCAGGCCAGGGGTCCAGAATATTCTTTGGACAGGAGCCCTGGAAACACTGCTGCCCTGGAGGACCACATACCTAGCTAAGAGGGAGGGTATGCAGTCAGCATTGGTTTACCCTTCTTAAACTCCCCCTGGGGAAGCACTCCAGGCAATGGAATGCATTTCTTGAGAGCAGAAACCCTTCCCCTTATCTTTCCTACATTATACTCTCTCCTATTTCTTATGAATGTGAAACAGACTAACTACTGCCTATCCTCTGATCAAAGGACATCATGAAATGTCATAGGAAAGCATTTCACAAATCGGGAAATAGAAAATAAATGCAACATACTAACCTCTCAATGAGAAATCATTTGTCTGAGGTTAGCAATGGACAGTTATTTCTCTTTTTTGCTAAACATTTACAATTAGCACATGGTAGGCACTGTTATGGGGCTTCCCTGGTGGCTCAGATGATAAAGAATCTGCCTGCAATGTGAAAAACCTGGGTTTGATCCCTGGGTTGGGAAGATCCCCTGAAAAAGGGAATGGCAACCCACTCCAGTATTCTTGCCTGGAGAATCCCAAGGACAGAGGAACCTGGCGAGGAACCTGGGGTCGCAGAGTCAGACACGACTGAGCAACTAACACACACACACAGAGGCACTGTGCATGTGTTATCTCATATAATTTTAACAAAAATCCTATTAAGTATTACTATGATGATGCCCATTTTTCAAATGAAAACACTGAGGTAGAGCAATATTAAATAACTTTGCCAGGGTCACAGAGCTGGTGGTAATGGGAGATTAGATTCAGGCAGCCTGGCTCTGAAGTTCACGCTGGATGCTACTACCTATCACTCAAGCCATTTCAGGAGAAAGAAAAGTGGCTTAGAGAAAATGCCCTCCCACCCCAATGGCTCATAAACTCTGAACCCACACCATGCAGTTGGTTGCTTGAGGGCCACGTGCTGGAGCAGACACCCTGAGTGCGTCACTTACAAACACATGACTGTGCTCTTAGTTCCTTGTGGGTTTGCTTCCTGAAACAGTCTTTTTTGAGTGCTGAGCCAACAAACGGATGGGGACCAGTTTCAGTTCTGGGAAGAGGCTAAACCCCATCTAGCCAATAACTGCCTCCACACTCCCACTCTCTGTGAGCTGGTGACCCCAGTCCAACACAGGCCACGGGGACTTCCTCAAACGTGGAAATGCCTGCTCACGAGGGTCCTTGACTAACACCCTATTAGCAGAGTAGACACCTTAAAGCAGCCTCAGAAAGAACAGGGAGTTAAAGTTACATGAAGACTTGTGAAGTAATTAGCCTCCAACTAATAAAAAAAAAAAAAATTAAAAAAAAAAAAGTTACATGAAGACAGTTCTGGACGCAGTTCACATGTCTGACAATCCAGACAAGTGCAGATAGTATAATAGGTACCTGTCAGATTTTATGAAAAAAGAAAGATGTTCCTCTCTGCCATTTATTCTCACCTCCTCTGTCCCAACGTCTAAAAAATCCTGTGTTCCCTTCCCTGATCCTCTCTTTTGGTGTTTCATGCTTTTAAAAAAAAAATGTCCAGAATAACTTTATAGTTACAGAGAGACAGGAACGCAGCCAAATCAGAAACCAAAAGCCCCAGATCTCTGCCTTATCACAAGCACTTTCAAACTCTGGGGTTTTCTCCTACCTCAGCACAAATCTTGAGATTAGATAGATATAGTACCATTGTGTTATTCCCTGGTCAAGAAACCAACAAATGCACAAGTATGATCTTTTTTCCTCCCTAGCACTTACTTGTTGATTAAATGGGCTCCCTCTGACTCCATTTTCTACTTTCATTCATTTTTAGTTTTAACATTATATATACATACATATAAATATATATTATATATATATATATATTTTATTTCACCTTAAACTCTTGAGAGACTATATTACTTAGGATACGGAGAGGACAATGTCTCAAAACCTTAGGTCTGACAAAGATAATGCTCATAAAATGCCTGGCACAATGCTTGGTGCATAGTAGGTGCAAAAAACACAATAGCTACAGTCAATGAACAAAAGCCCTAAATTAAACAGAATTTACTAATTCTGACTGTCTATGTAGGTAAAATGCCATTGATAACATTTTAGAGTAATTACAAAAAATAAGATCTGACTTCAGGGAGAATTAGATAATTCACTGAGCCCACTTTATGGAGGTCACTCAAATCAGATCAACTCTGCCACATGCATGGGTAAATCCACATGAACAAGAAGCTCCGGGGAAATTTTCTGAAGCATTTTCCTCTGTGGATCTTCCTTTCCAAAGATTTTGGAGTTACTTTGTTGAGAAAATGGATGTTAGAGTAGTTACTGATCAGCAGAAATAAAAAGCATTTTCTCCTAAACTTCTCATTATGATACAGAAAATTTTAAGCAATATCTAATAATTTTTTGATCCCAAAAATGCTTTTTAGAGTGCTCCTAAGTTCTAGTTCTGTCTAAACTCCAGTGTGCCAAATACCATGGGCTTCTCTCCACTAGGAAATCTTTTTCCAACTAAATTTTGCTTAGTTAGCAAAGTCAAATAATTCCACCTCATGGACATTTTCTAAATTTGTTTACTTCCACTTAAAAAAACAAACCACAACTAGAATCCAAGTGACTTACCTGTCTGCTTAATTCCTTTCCTCTTCCTCATTCTCCTCCTCCAACTTTACAGTGCCTTCTCTCAGTTGCGAAAGATAATCAAACTGCACAACAAATGAGTTTGGGTTCCTCATTTGAAACCTAAAACTCTAGATCCTCTTCCTGGTTTCAGGGCTCCAAGAATTCCTCAGAACATCACAGGAGCGCCTTGTGGACACGCAATGAGGAACCTGCCGCATGTGGCAGAGGCTCTGTGACCACAGCACAGTGATAGTCGACCTACACGTGGAAGGGAGACCAGGCTTGAGATGATGCTTGGCGGCATCTGCCAGTGAGTCAGGCAGCGGGGCTGGTTCCCAGGCATTCACCAACGGCGTCAGTCACTGGTCCCCTGGTCCCGGCCGCACCTCCTCCTCCTGGCGCTGACCTCCCACGGCGTGGCAGAGCCAGAGTGAGTCACGCACGTCCTCGGCCTGTCCTCCCAGCTGACCAGCTCACCCCCCCCTTACCCCACTGCAGGCTTCCAGTATGGACTCCAGCAGTCCTGTTTAAGGGCGTCTATGCACGTGGCAAGAACCTGGCCCTCAATTTCAGACAGATGTGAATCCTGAATCACCCTTTCTTGCTGATAACTTTAAGTCCATCTCATACATAAAACTGTGACAATAATAACAACTCCATGAGCTTGTGAGATGTCATGTCAAGGACTCCAGGGCCTGGTATACAGTAGAGGCACAAAAGAGTCAGCTATTATTTTTGTTACAACTGGGACTTGTAGTCTATCTCAAGAGCTTTCAACAAACAGTAAAAAACAGATTTTTTTATGTTAGAACAACTTTTATTTTACCATCAAATTGAACCACTTTTTTCTTCTCCTAAAATACATTACTCGACAGGGCCATGCTGCATCACTAACTCTCTAATAATATTATCAGCCTCAGACTGGAGTCAGCCCAGATACAGAAAGTGCCCTGGAAGATTCATCAAGTGTTCACTTCCCTACAGAGAATATTTTCTGACTTAGGAAGCAAATGGGAGTTTTCTGACTGTGGCTATAAGTAATATACTAAAACAAGCAATCGAACAACACGAAAATAACCACATATCATCCTTGTGTGTCAAGCTGGGGTACTGTTGAAATGCTGTTATGGAGGGTCATACTGAGAGGCCGGTAGGAGCGAAAGGTCAGGGCATTTATTCTCTAGGTTACCTCCCTTCTGGGTGACACAAGGTGGCTGTGGCCCTTTACCAAAGGCTCCTGGCAGGGCCTCTCTTTTCTCTGGGTTCTTGGCAGTA
This sequence comes from Muntiacus reevesi, assembly GCF_963930625.1. Taxonomy (NCBI): domain Eukaryota; kingdom Metazoa; phylum Chordata; class Mammalia; order Artiodactyla; family Cervidae; genus Muntiacus; species Muntiacus reevesi. Next base: position 55,891,151 of record NC_089264.1, read on the forward strand.
CGTCACAATCCTTGCTGGCTTCCCTAAACCCTGATAATCCCTTTATTAATCTCTCCTCAATCACCCTGGTGAGTGTATATCTGTTTCCTGTGGGGAATCTGACTGATGTAGCTGCCCCCAACCCACTCCAAAAGACAGAGTCACTCCAGGAGCTAGTTTGTTTCAAAACAACTCAGCAGAAGCAGCTCTCGGGGAAACACCTTAATTTGAGGATGTTTCACCAAGATTTCAAGCTGCCAGAACCAAAGTCTAATGACGGCCTGCTATGATGCCAGCGCTGTGCTAGGTGCCGGAAACGGGGGGAACCTTGGGCTTACCTGCTACCAGGGAGGACCAGGTATACAAATTGAAAAATTCAGGCAACAGTAAGCTCTGCCCAGCAGTAAACCCGGGCAATGGGATGGAGACTCCCGGGGTCAGAGAAGGCTCTGAGACACTCGCGCTGAGAACTGGAAGAAGTGGAGGGGCGCCAGTGGAGATCTGAGGAAAGGACAGTCTAGGCTCGGGCAAGTACAAATGTCCTGTGCAGATGTCTGCCAGGAAGATTCGTGTTTATTTGTTCATATTGCTTTTAATTCAGGAACAGAAATCTGGTGATGGAGGCAGAGGTGAAAGAGCTGAGGCTGGGGAAGTGGCCAGAGGTTCTATGACAAAGAAGCCACGGTGAGAAGTTTGAGTTTTATTCCAAATACAAGGAGATGCCACTGAAGAGTGCTGAGCTTTGCAGGGCGCCATTTGGGAAGATAAGAGAATGTGAAAGCACCCAAGAGATGGTTTGTTTGCTTTCCTAGTGGAAGACTTCTTCCTGGTACAATCTGTTTCTGAAAGGATGAGAAGGGGTGGGGTGGGGAGCGGGACTGAATTAGCATTTCTTCAGAAGAAAGCTCATAACCCACTGACAGAAAACGTTTGAAAGATAACCTAGAGAGCATTCAAAGTATGTGATTGGTTGAAGAGGGCTGGTGGTGGTGGTGGTCGTGGTGGTGATGGTGGTGATGGTGGTGATGGTGGTGATGGTGGTGGTGGTGGTGATGGTCATGGTGGAGATGGTGGTGGTGGTGGTGATGGTGTAGTGGTGATGGTGGTGATGGTGATGGTGGGGGTGGTGATGGTGTGATGATGGTGATGGTGGTGGTGGTGATGGTGTAGTGGTGATGGTGGTGATGGTGGTGATGGTGGTGGTGATGGTGGTGGTGATGGTGGTGATGGTGGTGATGGTGGTGGTGATGGTGGTGGTGATGGTGGTGATGGTGGTGATGGTGGTGGTGATGCTGGTGGTGGTGGTGGTGGTGGTGATGGTGTAGTGGTGATGGTGGTGATGGTCATGGTGGAGGTGGTGGTGATGGTGGTGGTGATGGTGGTGGTGGTGGTGGTGATGGTGGTGGTGGTGGTGATGGTGGTGGTGGAGATGGTGGGGGTGGTGGTGATGGTGTAGTGGTGATGGTGGTGATGGTGATGGTGGGGGTGGTGATGGTGTGATGATGGTGATAGTGGTGGTGGTGATGGTGTAGTGGTGATGGTGGTGATGGTCATGGTGGAGGAGGTGGTGACGGCGTGGTGATGGTGGTGACGCTGTGGTGATGGTGTGGTGATGGTGGTGATGGTCATGGTGGAGGTGGTGGTGGTGATGGTGTAGTGGTGATGGTGGTGATGGTCATGGTGGAGGTGGTGGTGATGGTGGTGGTGATGGTGGTGGTGGTGGTGGTGATGGTGGTGGTGATGGTGGTGGTGATGGTGGCTGAGGTGGTGATGGTGGTGGTGGTGGCAGTGTGTGTCTCTGTGTAGAGGGGGTTGGTGGTAGTACATGTGACAGCAGTAGGAAAAAGAAAATGCAGAGAAAGCAACAGCTGCTCTGCACTGCAGAGCTCATGAGCCAGCTCCCTTCCAAACTCCAGCCCCAGAGACCACTGCTTGCTGGGCCCACCTCTTCGCCGTGCCTCTGTCTCTGACATTCTCCTTCCCCCAAACCTGCTCCCCCTCCTCTGTGCCCACCTTAGCACGTGGACCACATCCCCCAGGTTACTAACCAGAATCTGGACGGTGCCTGACTCCCCTGCTTCCTCACTGCCCTCACCCCATCAACTGCTGAGACTCACAGAGTCCACTCCCAGTCCCTATTCTTATTTTTTTTTGGTGGCAGGGGAAGTAGGAGATGGATTAATTTTTAAATTGAGATAAAACTGACTCATAGCACTGTTCGAGTTTGACTGCAACACAACGATCTGCTATGTGGAGATACTGTGACCAGAGTAAGATTAGTTAACATCCATCACCACACAGTTATCTTGGGTCTCCAACATCTCATCCCCCGTTTTTTTATCTCCGCGGTCACCAACTTGTTTCAAGCTTACAAAGTTTCACCCAAGCCCTTGTTGCCAAAGGGACCTTTCCACAACTAGTGTCTGATGATGTCACTCAATACCAGTTAGTTAGCAAAGCATACCGAGCCCTCTGGGATGGGCTCCCTGTCCCCTCTCCTGTCTGATGTCTCCTCCCAATGCCAGCTTTCTGCACGATGACCCAATTATTCCTTACAAACTATTGACATTTCCTGAATACATTATTCTGGCTCCACACTGTATCATGTGTCTACACCAGACCCCCTAAGTGTTTCTTCTCCAATTTTAAGTCCTACTCTCAATACCTGTTCATTTATCAAAACAATTCAACTGTTACTTCCTCTAAGAAGTTGGTCTAATCACCACCCTGGTAGAATCCATTTTCTCATTACTGCCCCTGGCCACACTGAACTCTCCTCCAACGTATGGACATTTAACTGTCTCTTTTAAACTCTCCCCCTGGACTAACTGGTCAGTGAGCATCTTGAAGGCAGGAGCCTTGTAATAATGTTCACCTTTGTATTCCGAGCACCCATCTGAGGGCCTGGCACATAGGAAGTGCTCATACATGCTCCTAAATGAAACGTTAGGAGAGTTATGGAGTGGGCCAAGTACAGAGTAAGAGAAGAGAAACTTCAGGATCAAAGGCTAATTGCAGAATGAGGCAAAGAACAGGGAGGGAGAACAGGAGAAGAAAGAAAAGTCAGGAATAAGACACAAAGAGAACAAGTAATTTTAACAGTAAACCCAACTTGCAAATGAACGAAGCTCTGCCCAAGCCTTGCAGATAACGACAGCAACGTGGCAGACTGGGTCCCCAAGGACAATGTTGGCTACTTTATAAGCCCCTTAATAATAACAACAACAATAATAACCTCATAATCAGCAATTATGAGCAAACTGAGTGCTTCTCATATGCCAGGCGCTTTATATGGGTTACATGTTTTAATCTTTGTAACAATGCTATCAGATCAGAACTATTATTGTCCCATTTTATGGATGAGGAAATCAAGGTTTAAACAGTTTAAAATACTAGGCTGAGGTCACACAACTAGAAAATGGCAGATCAGTAATCCAAGCCCAGGTCTGCCTGACTCCAAAATTTGAGTTTTTAACCACAATTTTATCTTTTCTGTGTGTGGAATTTGTTTCTGCTCTTTTCTTTTTGGCCACACTGCGAGGCCTGTGAAACTTTCCCGACCAGGGATGGCACCTGTGCCCCCTGCGGTGGACGTGCAGTCTTAACCACTGGACCACCAGGGAAGTTATAATCACAATTTCTATGGTCAAGGCTGTGTTTTGTCACCCTGCTTATTTAACTTATATGCAGAGTACACCATGAGAAACGCTGGGCTGGAAGAAGCACAAGCTGGAATCAAGATTGCCGGGAGAAATATCGATAACCTCAGATATGCAGACGACACCACCCTTATGGCAGAAAATGAAGAAGAACTAAAGAGCCTCTTGATGAAAGTAAAGGAGGAGAGTGGAAACGTTGGCTTAAAGCTCAACATTCAGAAAACTAAGATCATGGCATCTGGTCCCATCACTTCATGGCAAATAGATGGGGAAACAGTGGAAACAGTGGCTGACTATTTTTGGGGGCTCCAAAATCACTGCAGATGGTGACTGCAGCCATGAAATTAAGACACTTACTCCTTGGAAGGAAAGTTATGACCAACCTGGATAGCATATTTAAAAGGAGAGACGTTACTTTGCCAACAAAGGTCCGTCTAGTCAAGACTATGGTTTTTCCAGTGGTCATGTATGGATGTGAAAGTTGGACGGTGAAGAAAGCTGAGCACCAAAGAATGATGCTTTTGAACTGTGGTGTTGGAGAAGACTCTTGAGAGTCCCTTGGACTGCAAGGAGATCCAACCAGTCCATCCTAAAGGAGATCCGTCCTGGGTGTTCACTGGAAGGACTGATGCTGAAGCTGAAACTCCAATACTTTGACCACCTCATGCAAAGAGTTGACTCATTGGAAAAGACCCTGATGCTGGGAGGGATTGGGGGCAGGAGGAGAAGGGGATGACAGAGGATGAGATGGCTGAATGGCATCACTGACTCGATGGACATGGGTTTAGGTAAACTCCGGGAGTTGGTGATGGACAGGGAGGCCTGGCGTGCTGCGATTCATGGGGTCGCAGAGAGTCGGACACGACTGAGCGACTGAACTGAATTGAACTGAACGGTAATTATAGGATAAAATATTATTTAAGTGCTTTATAAAGTTATCTATAATTAGATTCATCAAACCATACTGTTGATTGGCTCTTTAACCAATTAAAAGTTATTTAAAGTTCCGAAGTTTAGATTGAAATTCTCCTAAAATAAATGGGATTAAATATGTGATGCAGTTTTGGAATCAAAAATATCCAAGATCAGCTGGGTTTGACAAGCTTAAAAAATAAAAAACCAGAATTATTAAATATATGTTATAATTTGCTATGACACAGAATTCCCTGTTCGTGTTTTAACTGAGCTCATTGTGACATTCTCACAAAGTAAACTGGTGAGAATCCTGTGGACCATGACATGGAACCTTTCGTTCCAATCCAACAGAGGAGTGCTGTTCTATATCAATTCATGCAAGACATTTATGTGATTTTAAGTTTTATGGTGGTCACTTTTTAAAAGTACAAAACCAAGTGACGTTCATTTTAATATATTTTGTTTAACCCTATATATCCAAAACATCATTTCAACATGTAATCAATAAAGAAATTAGTAACTACTAAATGAAATTTTTACATTTTTTTATGAAATCTTCAAAATCTAGTGCGCATTTTACACTGATAGCACATTGCAATTTGGATGCTACATTCTCATTGAAAATAATTGGTATTGCATAAAATTTACAGTTGAAAACGTAGACTCACACATCCAGGTTGCTCCAAACATAAAGTTTGTGTTTAACAAACAAAATACGATGCTTCCATTTTTACATTTCATTAAAATTTTAAAATTCAGCTCAGTCACACTAGGCACACACATTTCAGGGGCCAAAAGTAGCTGGTGGCCATTATATTAGAAAGCATGACTGTAGATTGTGGGTTTTTTTCCCACATGCTCAGAATGGAAAGGTCAAAAAGCTGAAAGTAATGCTGGCTAATAATATGAAGCAACTATTCTCAATTTAGAGGGTGAATTAACTTTGTGTTCACTAATTCCATTAACATTGCACATCCTGTGGCTGAAAAATAAGGCAGAGAAAATGACTGTGAGGAATATTCTTAATTCATTACTTTGCTTTTCCAACAGGTTGTACTTGGGGCCATTAAATGAATACCTAGTTCATGTGACTGGACTGCTTAAAGATTTTATCCCAACAAATCCTTGTTTGCAAAATCAAAAAAAACTAAGAGGATTAGATGTTTCCATGTTAGTTAAACTAGGAAAACAGAGTTGCCGCTGTTTATTTTAAAACTTTACTATGCACAGGAGAAAAAATTGGTGTGAAATGGAACTCATGTGCCAAATAAAAAATGAAAAGGGGAAAATAAATCAAATTTTTGAGCCTCATTCTTAGTATCTTTTTCATTTCAGAGCAGCAGAACTAGTTTATAGTCATCCAAAACTGTGACATTTATTGTAGAAGTAAGGAAGCAACTAAATCACCCCATATATAATCCCTAACTGTTTCATTAGGCTCTAATAAACTGACCTTTAGAGATCTCGTGTAAAGAAAAGCACATCCATTACATAACCACCTATTATTTTCTTGCCTCACACTGGCTGTGCTGGTTAACCGGAGTAACCACATTGCTGGGGCTTCTCAGGGCAAAACTCATCTTAGCATCCATGCTTCACAACAAATCAAAGTAAACCCAGGCATCTCCAGAAGATGAGGGTGTCCCAGCACATGACGGAGCACGGTTTATTAACCAGGCTCCTTCGTCTACTAATGAGGTCACAACGGGTCATCCGTCAAGCGCCATACAGAGAACATAGCTCTTTAGGGCAGGCACAGAGGCTATTTTTTATTCATTTTGACACCCAGCACCAAATATAATTCTTGGCAGGTGGCAGGCACTCTAGAAATATTTGTTGAATGAATGAATGAATATATTCAGGGACAAAAGTGGAGTGGGCATTCTTTGGCAGTCTGCAAGGCGGTGACCAGAGTGGTATTCTCTTCCCACACCACCCTCCCTCTTTCCCCTACCCTACGCTTCCTCCCTAAAGTACACTCGATGGGTCAGATCCACTCAGTTCAACCAAGATTCACTAAGTGCTCAGGACCTACAGCTTAAAGACATAGGACAGGAATCCGTAAGAGAACAGAGGGTACTCATCAGAGAATTAACGTGTTAGGGAGATGCCATAAAGGCCAGCTCCCTACCTCCCACTTTTCTGCAGAACATGTTGAATGTGAAGATAACTGTGTTGTGATCTAATTGGTTCATGCCTGTGCTGGGCGGCTTCCCTAAAGATTGTGTTCCCTGATGTTAGACATGCTGAAAAGAAGAGGCACCTCACATCAGAAAGAGAACCTGGAAGATCAGCCTTCGATCACCAGGAACAGAAACTCCAAAGGTTTGGGATTTTCCCTTGGATGTGGAGTCACACTTCTAGAGGGCGTTAATGGCACCTTCGTTTCACGTAAATGTGAAGTAAGGAGACTAAAAGTAAAGGTCCAACTAGACGAGGAAAGCCTTATGTTGTTAGAGTATCTAGCTGGACGTAACCTTCTGTGCTATTCCACTCCCTCACGTCTCCTATATTCAGCTTGGACTCAAAACGTGGAGAGAACAGCTGCTGAGAACAACTAGGTAGGGGAGGGGGTGGTAGTGGTACCTGGGAACAGCTGTCCAAGGAGAGAGCGGTCCTGCGAAGCAAGTCTTAGCGAGAAGGACCAGGCACCCCTCCCCAAGGGTGACCCTTTCCACTGCCACTCTGGAAGACCTGGGTTCCTCTCTAAGGGTGATCTCTGGGTTTTCCCGGCAGAAGACAGTGCACACACACAGCAGGTAAACGCAAGATGGCACCACGGTAGGGGAATGGGGGCTGGGGAGACTCAGACAGCTGAGCACCAGCAATGAAGCAGGTCTGAGATAGCAGTGTGCCCCTGGGCACATCATGTGACTTCTGAGTCTTCGGTGTCCTCATCCAGAAAATGAGGGGTTTGGACCAAACATCACCAAAGGGAACTTCCTGCTCTGCTGTGAGCTAAAATGCGTGATACACACTAACTGCTCGAAGAGTCAAGATGGGGAATTCCAGTGTGCTGGGGGAGCTGGGAAGGTCCTGGGGAGGAGGCGGGACTTGCAATGGGATGGAGGATACAGAGGATTTAGCTATCGAGGGAGACAAGCGGAGGGAAAGAGACAAATGGAAGAACAGTTCAGGTAGACTCAGAGCCTTAGAAGGGAGAATCCTCGAGGACTGGAAGTACCAACGGGTCGGGACCAGATGCAGGGACCTTAAGCAGGGCTGAATGAGGAGCTGGCGGGCGGAGTGGGGAGTCACACTAAGGAATAGCCCAGAGGCCCCGGCTCCTCAAACTGCCCTGTGGTTCCAAACATTTGAGGGAGTTTAGTCGCTAAATCGTGTCCAACTCTTTTGGAACCCCATCGACTGTAGCCCGCCAGGCTCCTCTGTCCATGGGATTTCCCAGGCAAGAACAATGGAGTGGGTTGCCATTTCCTTCCCCAGAGAATCTTCTGACCCAGGGATCCAACCTGTGTTTCCTGCATCACATGAAGATTCTTTACCACTGAGCTACCTGAGAGGCCCTCCAAACATTTGCCTGTTCAGTAAACTTATATTAAAACTGTGTGCCAGGCACGAGATGCTGGGGGCAAGGAGAATATGGACGCTAAGAATGAAAACAATAAGTGGACTGCTTTTTCCTTCCACTTCTATGAATTCTTTCCCCTTTCGGGCATGTTTTGGGGTTCAATTTCATTTGATTTCACTAAATAAAATCTTGGAGAGAGCTGAGCGGCTTTCTTTCCTTAACCCTTCAGAGGTTTGTCTACATAAGGGGTATAATGACACTCTTCAAAGATAATTGTAAGAATTAAATGAGCTGCCCAGGGCAGGGAGGGGAATGCCACACTAATTAGGGTTGCTAATTACACTAGACAAGTAAATGGTAGTGCCCTAAACAAATGCTGGTTATTGGCATTTCCACTGTTTTCATTTCAAGGAAGTAAAAAGATGAAAATGCAGTTCCAAGGAATTATAGTGACTTGCCTCTGGTCAAGGTGATGGAGTCAAGCCCAAACTTTGGGCTGCTGCCAGACAGCACCATGACTGGCATCTAGTTTTTTTAAAATCACTCTTTTGCCTGGCCAGTTCAAGGGGTCTGGCCATGTCAACTGGATAAGGGGACCCCAGCCTAGTGCCTGCCCCACAAAATTTACACTTATTTGAGAAGTATGTAGAGCCCTCCCAGACCCTGCAACTCAAAGGACCAATGATACACAGAGCAGACATGGAGCCATGAGATATATCGGACTGTGGACAAAGAAGGCTGCCGGATAAAAGACTTTCAGTGGCATTTTAATTTCAGATGAACAACCAATAATCTTCACTTGCTAAACAAGGCAAGCTGAGGCCAACAGGAACATAAGACAGCCTGCAAGGTGAGTCTGGCAGGTTTTGAGGGGGAACATTCCAGGACCCCTGAGGCTTCCTCATTTAAAATTCAATGGTTCTCCCAGAAGGTAATTGTTTCCAGGGTGGTTTCTCTTTCAGGATTCAAAATGTCACAACTGAACCCTCAGTGAGAGTAATGACAACACATGGAAGGTCTTTACATATGTCTACTTCCAACTGAACTTCTCCTCACTAGATGACCAACCATCTCTTTTTGTTTTCTAAATTGAAGTATAGTTAATGTACAATATTATCAGTTACAGGCATTCAATACAGTGATTCATAATTTTGAAAGGTTATACTCCACTCACAGTTATTAAAAAACAATTGGCTATATTCCCCGTGTTGTACAATATTCCAGTATATCCTGGTAGCTTATTTTATACCTCAGTTTGTACCTCTGAATCCCTACCGCTGTATTTCCCCTATCCTTTTCTCTGTCCCCTCTGGTAACCTTTAATTTGTTCTCTACATCAATAAGTCTTTTTTTGTTATATTCACTCGCTGTTGTATTTTGCAGATTCCACATACAAGTAATAACACATAAGCATTTGTCTTTCTCTGTCTGACTTCTCTCATTTGTCATAAGACCATCCAAGTCCACCCATGCTACTGTAAATGGCAAAGTTTCATTCTTTCTTATGGCTGAGTAGTGTTCCCTGGCGGCTCAGACGGTAAAGAATCTGCCTGCAGCAGAGGAGACCTGGGTTCAATCCCTGGGTCAAGAAGATCCGCTGGAGAAGGGAATGGCAACCCACTCCAGCAGTCCTGCCTGGAGAATCCCATGGACGGAGGAGCCTGGGCGGTTACCGTCCGTGGGGCCACAGAAGTTAGGACAAAGCATATAGAGCAAGGACCCCACAGCGCACAGAGGAAGGAACAAATCTATAATCTTCCTGAAACAAACGGTTTTGTTTCTGAAATTCACATAGAAATTCACTGGCTGGGATGAGAACCTACAAGCTTCCCAGGTGGGGTGGTGGCTGCACTTTGATCAAGGAGATGTATTATAGCTTCCATCATCTCCATCCTCACCCCTTCTGAGCGAGGCCAAAGCACCACAGTGATGAACTGCTCGAAAGTGAAAGCGTGAGTCGCTCAGCAGTGACCGACTCTCTGCAACCCCACGGACCACAGGAAAGTCCCTAGCGTTGCTTCCCTTTCGACCCCTTCTGCAGCGCCATTAAAACTCTGATATTTACAAGTTCCCTAGCAGCCCAGTGGTTAGGGCCCCACACTTCCATTGCTGAGGGCATGGGTCTGTGACCCCGTAAGCTGCGAGGTGCAGCCCCGCCCCCACCCCACACCAAAAAAAAAAAATTCTGATATCTGATGGGAGATTGCTTAGGTCTGAGAGAGAGTAAGGGGGATAGAGGTGATAACTAAAGGTTTCTTTTCAAGGTGATGTAAATGTTCTAAACTGACTTTGGTGATGTCTGCACTCAGTGAGTATATTAACATCCACTGAACTGGACAATTTAAATGGCTGAACTGTAAAAAGTATGAATCATATCTCAATAACCCCCCCCCCTTTTCTTTCTTATTTCTAGTATTTAGGAAAGCGATGAACACTAAGACAGAGGACAGAATCCTCAGGGCCTGTGGGGGCATGCAAGGCCTCGAAGGAAGCAGCTGGTTTCATTTCTTTTTTCTACTTTTGATAGAGACACGAACCTATCTTTCACTTTCCTCTAACTCCATTAATTAGAAAAAACAGCAACTCAAATGGCCTAATCTTTGGCCTTGCTAAGGAGGGGTGAGGGCTGTGACACCTGGAAAGGGTAGTGGGCAGAAGGCGGACGCCCACACCCAACTCTAGCTGGTAGTTGCTAGGTGGATATAGCCCAGGTATTGATGAAGCATTGTTTTTTTAACAAGACAGAAACCCAGGTGCATTGAGTGGGGAGGACGGGATAGAGGCAGAGAGAAAAAACTCTCTTAGAGTTTAAATGTACGCAACTGATTCAACGTTTAAAGGCTGGGCAGGGCAAGAGTACATGGAAGAACAAACACAGACGCAACACGCCTTGGGAGCTTCACCTTCCTGCGAGCTGCCCATCTGCCACCTCTTACGTAGGGCGACTACTTGGTCCTGGCAGAGGTCCCTCCCCGTGGAGCAAGGGCGCCTGTGTCCAAGCTGAGGACACACTGCCTCACACTCGATGCACACCACTTGGCTGTGGCTATCTTAAAAAGCAACACCCAAGGGAGGAAACAACTCAGATGTCCATCAACAGATGAGCAAACAAACTATGCTACATATAGCCACACAATAAGATACTAACCAAACCTGAAAAGGAGGGAAGTCTTGATGTGTGTTAGAACATAGACGGACCTCAAATACACGATGTTAAGTGAAAAAAGCCAGACACAAAAGGCCACATATTGCATGATTCCATTAATATGAAACATCCAGAATAAACCAATCCACAGAGACAGAGGGCTGATAAGGGGTCACTAAGGGGGAGGGGCTTCCCTAGGAGCTCATCTGCCTGCAGTGCAGGAGACCCAGGTTCAGCCCCTTGTTCCCGAAGACCCCCTGACTGAGCGACTAACACACACAAGGAGTAGGGGAAAGTGAGGTGAACAGTGATTTCTTAATAGACTGTCTCCTTTGGAGGTGATGAAAATGTGTTTTGGAAGTAGATAGAAATGATGGTTACATTACATTGTCACTGTTAAAAATAGCATGGTGATTCCTCAGAAAATCAAACAGAATTATTACATGATCCAGCAATTCTACGCCTAGGTATAGTCTCAAAGGAATTAAAGGCAGGGACTCAGAGAGGTACTTGCACATCAGTATTCACAGCAGCGTTATTCACAACAGCCAAAAGAGTGATAAAAAGATTCATCAAGACGAGTGGGTAAACAAAATGCGGGACTACGATAGATTAAATATTATTCAGTCTTAACAAGGAATGAAATTCTGACATGTTACAAATGAACCTTGAGGACACTACACTAGGTGAAATATGCCAGCCACAAAAAGACAAATACCATGTGATTCTACTTTTGAGTTATCTGACTAGTCAAATTCATAGTAAAGTGAAATTGTGGTTGCTAGGGGTTGGGGAAGGGAAAATGGGAAATTATTGTTTAATAAGTTTCAGTTTGGGGAGATTGACAAATTTCCAGAGCGGATGGTTAAAATACTAAATTTTATATTATTATATTTTACCACAATAGAAACATTAAAAAAAAAAAAAAAAAAAAAAAACTCTTTCATTTCAGGTATATATCAAAATGCAGATTCCAAGGCTTTGGACCCAGAGTGAGTCTGATCCGGGACTCAAGCTGTACACACCTAAGAATCATTGCCCCTTCCTCTCCTCACTGAAATCACATTTTGAACCTTAATTCGATTTACTAACCTCCCCATCCCATTTAGTATCAATGGAAACTATTTAGGATACACATTATTATAAAAACACTATATAATTTTTGTGTTCAGTAAACCCCAGCCTCATAGATGGAAACCTTGAATTATACCTGACTACTATACTAAAAGAAAGAGACCCCTGGAAGACCGCTTCAGAGGTATCTGAAACCCTCATAAATGTATGTCTCTACCAGTGCAAGGGAATAGTTTAGAAAAATCTCTTATTTTTCTCTCCTCCCCTCTTCCACCCGCTTTAAACATGAAAATTTCCACTCTGGCCTCTTTTCTGACCGGGATGGTGGAAAAGTGAGGAACACAAAGGGCAGCAAATTCCGCTATGGTCAGGGATATTTCTCCTGATTTGAAATGATAATGGAGCGATGGGGGCTCTTACGCAATCTGCTCACATTGGCTCTTTTGGAGGCAGCCTGTGAAAGGCACGTTCCAGGGTCTTTAACATCTTCCGTACTGAGATGGCAAATCTGCGTGTGCAGAGTGACAGTGGCCAAGACAGGAAAAGTCAAGGCCTCGTGGTACTGCAGTCTTCTGGAGCAGAAGCCAGAGCTCGGACTGGAATCATTCCACAGGCACTGCTATTTCAGACAGGAGCAGATACACTGTCATGGCCACCAAACTCCTCTGCCTGGCATTCAAGGCCTTGCCTCACAGACATGCTCCCTCATTCCCCTTCTCATCTCTCTGCTTCCCTTCATAGAAGCTCAGACTGATCTGTTACCCATTTGCCACCTCACATCTCTGCCTCACTGCCTTTCTTCATGCTGTCCCCATGGCCTAGAAGACTCTTGCTCTAAATTCCACTGATCGGAGTCCTTGTTGTTTTCCCCTGCCACCTCCTTCAGGAAGTCCTCCCGACTGTCCCCAGAAGGAAATCATCTCTCCATCCCTTCCAATCCAGTAGCTTTCCTGTACCTCTCTTAAAGTCTTTATCATTCTCTACTTTGTATTTACCCTGTAGTATTTATCATTTTCTATTGTTCAGTTTTTATTTCACTTACTTAAAAGCTCCTTCAGACTGAAGACTGTATCATTGGTCTCTGTATTCTAACTTTTGTGGCAGACACCCCAGATTGCTATTCCCCTCTTATATCCTAAGGGAACTCCAGAGTCTCCCCAGTAACAGACAGGCTGCCTGGCTTCAAAGTCCATGAAGCTCGCCAGGGGGCACCCCATATGGGCACAGCACCATCCATTATTCACCTATTATCAGAAGAGGAAATCATCAAGTTGGAACAAATATCTGTTTAATTCTGGCTTAGGAAAGGAAAAGATCCATTGTTAAAAAACGAGGAAGAGGTATCATTATTTTTGCAAAAGGAACTGAAATTCCTCATCAACTTTTTATAAATTTATGTTTAAAAGGGCATTTGTTCAATGACTGTTTGCTGACCTCCGCCTGCCTCCACAGCCGGCGTGTACATAATCTCTGAGGGTACATAAGCCAGAACTCTAGGAGAACGAATACAAGGCAGGTCCAAGGGAACTCAACGTGCCAAGGAGAGACAGTGAGCACACTGCTATGCAGAGGACTTTCTGGAGGGAGGACGTGACTATCCTTGGAGCTGTTCTTTCTGTCACAGGACAAACAGAATTTGTTGGTTTTGTAGGCATGGGGGTGGGGAAAGCAGGCATAAGAGGAAAAGAAGCTTAGAGCAGAGGAACAAAATGTAATCATCCAGGGGAGGGGGGGTGGGAGGGTAATGGTCAATCACTGTTCTTGTCAAGAAACCAGAGAGGGAATTCCCTGGTGATCCAGGGGCTAAGAGGGTGCCCTGATCAGGGAACTGGATTCCACAAGCTGCAACTAAAACCCGGTGCAAATAAATATTTTTTTTTCAAAACAAGCTTTCTGTCCACTTCAGCCTGCTCCCAGCCAAGGCACACAGACCTCCATATCAATCTTTCTCTAGCCAAATTTTGTACTCTGTGTTTATTTGTGTGTCTGTGTGCTGGACAAGGGGTCGGCAAATATTTTTTTTTTTTGCAGGGATCGAATAGTAAATATTTTAGGCATTGCAGGTCATACAGTTTCCGTTTCAGCTACTCAGAGCTGCCAAGTTGCACAAAAGCAACCAGGGACAGTATGTTTTTACACTGTGTGCCAATAAAACTTTATTTATGGAACTGAAATTTGAACTTCATATGATTTGCAGGTGTCACAAAAGAGTACTCTTCTTTTGACTTTTCTTCCCCCAGCCAGTAAGTAAGCCAACAGGTTATACACGGCTTTATACCATATGCATTATAGCAAAGGCAAGAAGCCATGCCAGGGGGTGATAATCCCTGCATTTTGGGTGAGACCCCTCCTGTGAAGGGAGGAAGGGGACTGGGGTTGGGTGCAGTTTGCAAGGGGTCTCCCTCATGTTTTATTCCTTATGTTGGCCCGTGGATACGGGGCTATTTGGGAAAGCACCATCCCTTGTACTTTTCAGTAGGTCTGAAATATTTCAGTAGAAGTAAAAGCGAAGGCACATAAAATGAGTGTGCTCCAGTTCACTTCTATGTGCACTAATGACTACATCAGTAACAAATAAAAACAATATTTACCCACGACAAACTTTTTTCAATTTTTGAACTGCTATATGAGATTTTCCTCAGGATCTCAAGCACAAAGAACTAGGTACCCGGCAACAGCGAATGCACACCTCTTATTCAAAGCATCTTGATTTTACTTCTGCCTAGAGCACCTTCTGATTTCTAAAACAGCACCTTGTGGTCCATTTAGTACACAAACTGCTAATACAGCTTCACAAAATGGCACATTTTTAAGGCAGGGAGCTAGGCTAGGTCCCCAACAGCTGCTTTCTGAAAATTCTTTTGTGTATTATTGCATAGCAGAGTAGTGTGACAGGGATCAAAAGATTAGAAATAATTTCAATTAACTCCTTCTACTAATATAAGAAGTGGAATAACCATTGAATTTTGCCTCCATTTAGAGTGGAAGACAAGTATCGTTGACCAAAATTACAGAACTTTTAAAATGCTGTTTTAAAGAATCAAAACATCACAAATGCTCTGCAGGAATGAAAAGCTGAAAATGATGTGATAGGATAAGGCAATAAATTAAACTATAGAAACTCTTTGATTTAGGGTTTCTATATTCTTCTTCTACCCCGTCTCCAGCATCCTTCTGTTCGCTACTCATATGTGGTTTACCTGCAAATGTATTATACCAGCCTGCCTTCTGTCAGTCAGTCACAAGGAGAATCTATCCTTATGGAGCTCTGATACCAATGAGTTCATCATCTTTAACTTCAGCAAATAATTAGAACTGATAAAGATTGTGCTCTATAACTAAAATAATTATTAGAAAAAGACAATCCTAAAGTTCAGATACCCACCCCCCCAAAAGAGAAAGCAGTAAGTTCAGCAGGAGGACTTTAGAACCCAAACAGGAAGTACCACCTCCAAGCCAGGAAAATGGGGATTAAGTTAGGCTGATCCTTCGTACAGAAGATTAAAAATTACGGCAGAGCCTCTGTCACACTCCCCCCGCTGAATGGTGGAGTGTCTCTCCCTCCACTTGAACTTGGGTGGGCTCTGGGCCTGCTCTGACCTGAAGGTGACCCTGTGCCAGCTTCCAGGCCCAGGTCTGCAGACTGGCGGCTCTCATGGCCTCTCTGGGCACATTCACCCTTGGAGTGCCTGGCTGACATGAAGAAGTTCAACTACCCTGTAGGAGAGATCTTATGAAGAGGTTTGAGATTATCCCTGCCAAGGCGCCAGACATGAGAGAGAAGCCATCTGGGATTCTTGGACCAGACAAGCCACAACTTGATCAACTTGATCAACCTGATCAAAGGACCAACAGGTCCCTTTTGATGTACATATCCACATGAAGAATCTCCCTGCTGAGCAATGCCCGAATTATGAGAGATGACTGGTATTCATTGGTGGTTACTTGACCTACTAGGAAATCAGAGCAGTTTAATGTACACCAAGAGATAATTGAGCCTATGGCTGATCAACGTTGATGTATGGCAGAAACCAACACAGTGTTATAATTATCCTTTGATAAAATTTTTTTTAAATTTAAAAAAAGAGATAATTGAAGCCCTCGCATCACTCTGAAAACTACAGACCAACGTAACCCCTCACTTAAAATTTCTGGAGAGCGAATTCTCTGGTAGTCCAGTGGTTAGGACTCTGTACTTTCACTGCCCAAGGCTCAGGTTTGATCACTGGTCAGGAAACTAAGATTCCACAAGCTGCACAATGTGGTAAAAACTAATTAATTGATTAACTAAAAAAAAAAAAAAAAAAAATTCTGGGGAGGTGACTTTCACCCAAAACAAGGAATCTTAAGCAGTA
The DNA here is from genome assembly GCF_963930625.1 of Muntiacus reevesi. Classification (NCBI taxonomy): domain Eukaryota; kingdom Metazoa; phylum Chordata; class Mammalia; order Artiodactyla; family Cervidae; genus Muntiacus; species Muntiacus reevesi. The sequence continues at coordinate 55,907,807 of NC_089264.1, forward strand.
ATATTCTTGAGAGCAAAACTAGGCCCTATATAGATGAAAGTCTTTATAAACAGGCTTTAAATCAAAGGGTTTTTATAATTAGGCTAATTTATTCTCTTATCCTATTGCATCATTTTCAGTTTTCCATTCCTGCATAGAGAAGGAAGATTGCAGCTAAATATGAGGGTTTCCTAGTAGGGCTCTCCATTCCTAGCCTGAAGTGTCTCATGGATGAGGTATCATGATGATGCACCCACCACTGTAAGAATTCAATGCCAAGACGGAAACAGGAAGCACAGCGACAAAACCCTGCAAGTTTGGAGTCAGAAAGACCTGTGTCTGGATCTGTTTGGCTATAATTACCTGTGTGTTCTAGAGCAAGATGCTTAACCTCTTGAAGTCCACTTGCTCATCGGTAAAACAGGAATATTAACAACAGCAACTCTGGCAGCTGTCATGAGCACCTGGTCCTGTGTGTGCTCTCAGGGCACGTGTTATCAGAGCACGATTATCACCGATGCTGCAAAAGCATTCCTACACTGGACGGAATGTCGAACCAGAAAGCCCCTGTGGTCCTGTCCAGCTGAAAAATGCTGGATGTCCACCCATGGACAATTTGTTTGCTGAAAGCTAACTGGAAGCAGCCAAAAACATTTTCAATTACAACTCAATTGAGTCAATGGCATTCTCTTTCTATTAACTTGAGGTCGTTTAATTTGTACACAAAACTTTAGGCAGAAAAGAACAATTAATTTAACTCACGTGTCAAAAAAGTTTTGCTTTACTTGCTGGTTGACTTGACACAAAGCCTTACAGAGCTCCATTGTGGATTTATCATGCAGATGGCACACCATTCTCCCTCCCAGCTGCCTCTGTTCCTGGAGACTCAAAGTGCAAGGAAAACTGCCTTTCCCAGATGGCCCTGAGTCATGGACAGGAGGAATAGCTTCAGTTTAGGCACTTACTAGTCCTGTGACTTAGGGCACATTAAGAAATCTCTCTGGGCCTCAGCTTCCTCATCTGGAGAATGGGGATAATAATGAACCCTCACAGAGATGTTCTAAAGATGAAATAGAATAATGACTCCATATGGTTCATAGGTTGTAAAACAAAATGCCTTTTTCTTAGTAGTTACTACCTTTACAGCAAAATCATGGCAGATAATAAATTCCAAGACAATGAAGCCAAATGAAAACAGAGAAGCAGCTCAGGATCTTAGATCCACCAATAGTTTCTCTTCTTAGTTTTCACAGTTTGCTGTTTCTTTCTTTCTGGAACAAGATGTTTTAATTTAAAAAATTCTTTTTGGGGGCTTCCTTGGTGGCTCAGTGATAAGGAATCAGCCTGCCAATGCAGGAGACACAAGTTCGATCCCTGGCCCGGGAGGATCCCACATGCCTCAGAGCAACTAAGCCAGTGAGCCACAACTACTGAGCCTGTGCTCCGGGGCCCCGGAAACAGAACTACCGAGCCCCCACGCCGCGGCTACTGAGGCCCGCGTGGCAGAGCCCGGCCCTGCGACAGGAGAGGCCACCGCAATAAGCCCGCACGCCGCAATGAGGAGTCGTCCCCACTCGCCGCAACTGGAGAAAAGCCCGCGCATCGCCGAAAACGCAGCACGGCCGAAAACAAACAAAATTATTTTAAAAATTAAAAACCCTTTCTGTTAATTGCTTTTATTTTCTCTGTATTTTTTAAAATAGAAACTTAAAAAAAAAAAATAGAAACTTCACTGAAGCATTTCACATGTACAGAAAATGCACAGACTAAAAGAGTATTTCTCAATGAATTTCACAAACCGAACACACGTGTCACCAGCACCCGAGAGGTCCCACTTAAGTTCCCTTCCAGTCATCATCCAGCCAAGGTTGACAGCTATCCTGACTTCTAATTCCACAGATTTGTCTCTTTTTGAATTTTAGGTGAAAGGGACTCATGTATTTTATTAAGCCAGGCTTCTTTCACTAAAAATTAGGTTTGTGAACTGCGAACACATGTTTACATGCAGTAACAGTTGTTCATTCCCATTGTATATGGTATTCTATTGAATGAATATACCATAGCTGTTAAATTCATTCCACTATTGATGGATATCTAGGTTGCTTCCAGTTTGGGGATATTTTAAATGATGCTTCTAAGGGCATTGTGAAACTTACCTTTTGGTGAACATATGTAACAGACTTCTGTTGGGAACATGCCTGGGAGTGAAACTGCTGGCTCATAAAGTGTGTACACTTTCAGGTTTAGTGGGTCCTCTTTTAGGCACCGGGCATTTTAATCAGTGCTTATTTGATATCTCCTCTCCCTGCTTCCAGGATCTTACTCTTCCATTTGATCTCATACAACAAACCCCACTTAGTTTTGTTAAGAATCAATCATGTTTATTTCAAAACATTCTATGATTTGGAAACGTCATTCATAACACTGTCACAATCAAGGTCTTTCCTCCTTGGTCCTCATCAATCATCTACTCATTTGACAAGTTAAGTTCCCAGCCTTAAGGCACCTCAAATCTGATAGGGGCACGCTAAAAAAGTAACAGCAAAGTAAGACATTTTAGAGCCAAGTTCTGGAGAACCCAGAGAATCTGAGAAGACTCAAGAAAGGAGGAATTTTACGAGCTGGTGATAAGAAAGAATGGAGAGAGAAAAGGAAAGACAGTCAAAAGAACAACATATTGTAATGAAAAAGCATGAATCCAAGGAGAAGGGAAGCATGTTTGATGTGACAACTCCATGGGGTCCTGTTGTGCCAAGCCACACACAGGGCCGGAGCATGGACTGGAGCCGGGTTTTGAAGGGCCCGTACAGTCCAAAGCTTACCCCGCTAGCCTCAATTTCTCAATAAATATGACACATCTTATTGGTGTGCAAGCTGCTTTTAGGTGGTAATAAGTGAAGGCACTTCAATTTGGTGGTTTGGTGAATTTAAATGTGCATTAGAAAAATACTAGCTTTCTGGTTAATGTAGGGAGATAAAGTTCCACTTTAAATGTGCATAAGCAAAACAAAATTGAGTTGATTTAAAGAAAAAATTAAACACCTACATAGGTAAAACATAGGGGAAAAATTATAAAGGCAGTAAGGAATGACTGGCATTGGGAAACTAACATAGAAAGATGCAGAACTAGGGGCAGTTTTAAAATAGGGGAAAGATGCAGTCAGATGTGTCTTTCACAAAGACAATTGTTGAGTACAGAGTACTCAGTCTCTGGCCTCATATATCACACTCTCCTGCATCCCTCTTGCCATAGACAGTTCTTCAGAACAGGCTTGTCTTGTCCCACAACTCTGGCTTCACAGCATATCTAGGTGTTTGAGCAGTGAACTCCGAAGCCTGACAGCCTGGATTTGGTCCCCGGCTCTCCACCTGGTAACCTGGCTGGTAGTAGGCTGGTAACTTGGGCAAATTGTCTTTCTTCTTTATTTGCCACCTCACTGGGTTGTAATGAGGATGTGAAATGTGCCTGGCACTCAACAGGTACTACAGAACATACATATGTGTTAATTTATACGATGGGTTTTATCTACCATAAAATACACCCTCCTTTCTATGCCTTGCAAACACTTGTCCATTTATTCAAACTCCAGGTGAAACCAAATGTCCATCAACTGATGAATGGATAAACAAAATATATCCATACAATGGAATAGTTTCAATTATAAAAAGGAATGAAACATTCATATATGCTACAACATAGATGAACCTTAAAAACATACAGGCTAAGTGAAACAAGCCAGACACAAAGACTGTGTATTATATGATTCTGTTTATATGAAATGTCCAGAAGAGGCAAATACATGGAGACAGAAAGTAGATTAGTGGTTGACAGTGTGTAGGGGAAAGGGAAACAAGGAGTGACTACTTGAGAGGCACAGCATTTCTTTTTAGGATAATGAGAATGTTCTGGAATTAGATGGTGGGATTAGATTGCACAGTTCAGTTCAGTCGTTCAGTCGTGTCTGACTCTTTGCGACACCATCAAGAGCAGTACGCCAGGCCTCCCTGTCCTTCACCAACTCCCGGAATTTACCCAAACCCATGTCCATCGAGTCGGTGATGCCACCCAGCCATCTTATCCTCTGTCATCCCCTTCTCCTCCTGCCCTCAATCTTTCCCAGCATCAGGGTCTTTTCCAATGAGTCAGCTCTTCACATGAGGTGGCCAAAGTACTGGAGTTTCAGCTTCAGCATCAGTTCTTCCAGTGAACACCTAGGACTGGTCTCCTTTAGGATGGACTGGTTGGATCTCCTTGCAGTCCAAGGGACTCTCAAGAGTCTTCTCCAACACCACAGTTCAAAAGCATCAATTCTTCGGCACTCAGCTTTCTTTATAGTCTAACTCGCATATCCATACATGACCACTGAAAAAGCCATAGCCTTGACTAGACGGACCTTTGTTGACAAAGTAATGTCTCTGCTTTTTAATATGCTGTCTAGGTTGGTCATAACTTTCCTTACAAGGAGTGAGCATCTTTTAGTTTCATGGCTGCAGTCACCATTTTCAGTGATTTTGAAGCCCAGAAAAATAAAGTCAGCCACTGTTTCCACTGTTTCCCCACCTATTTGCCATGAAGTGATGGGACCGGATGCCATGATCTTAGTTTTCTAAATGTTGAGCTTTAAGCCAACTTTTTCACTCTCCTCTTTCACTTTCATCAAGAGGCTCTTTAGTTCTTTGGATTGCACAACTTTGTGAAATATACTAAAAACCACTGAATCTAAACACTTTAAAAATGGTGACATTTAGGGACTTCCCTGGAGGTAGAGACTTTCCCTTCCAGTACCGGGGGTATAGGTTTGATCCTGGGCGGGGAACTAAGATCTTACATGCTTCATGGCCAAAAAACCAAAATATATATATATTAAAAAAAAGCAATGTTGTGACAAATTCAACAGACTTTTAAAATGGTCTGCGTTTAAAAAAAATCTTGAAAAAAAAATGGTGACATTTATGGTATGTGAATCATATCTCCAAAACAACTACAAAATTTGGCTAAGGTATCTGCCTGGTGGTTAAGATTCCCAATGGGGCCTGGGTTCCATCCATGATTGGGGAACTAGATCCCATATGCCACAACTGGGAGTTTGCATGCTACAACTAAAGATCCCACCTGCTGCGGCTAAGACCTGGTGCAGCCAAATAAATAAATAAAAAGAAAATTTTTTTTAAAAAATCCAGGTAAAAGACCCTGTTCCTTCCTGAGCACCCCCTCCTCTGGGGCTCTTGTCCAGACCATGTGCCCTGTTATATTATAGTAAGTTGGGAGAGGTCTTGGAAAAGACCCTGACGCTGGGAAAGACTGAAGGCAGAAAAAGGGGACCACAGAGGATGAGATGGTTGGATGGCATCACCAACTCAATAGACATGAGTCTGAGCAGACTCTGGGAGTTGGTGATGGACAGGGAGGGGGTGCTGCAATCCATGGGGTTGCAGAGTCAGACACAACTGAGCAACTGAACTGCACCAGGAGACGTCAGATGTCCCCACTGGAGTGTCAGCAGCCTGAAAGGCAGGTAGGGTAGGTGGTTCATTTACAACTCAGAATTTATCAGAATGACCAGTACCCACTAGTTGCTCCAGTCCATGCCTACTGATAGAGTAAGTAGAACCTTACCATTTGCGGGAAGAGCAGACTCGGAGAATACTTAATGTCCCCAAGTGTCCAGGCTCTAAAGTACCAACCCAGTGACCTAAGATCTTATGCCCCCACGCGAGGGCCCAAACCCTGTTGAGTATTAAGATTTGTACAAAACAGCATAAAAAGCCCTTTCTTTTGCCATCAAGATTGAAACAAGCTTAGACTTGGATTTCTTTTTCTCTCCTGTCAACTAGGCTTGTTTGTGTCCAGCAAACATGCAAATCCTGAACTTAGAGATTGCTGGAGCAATGACAATCTCTGCTCTGATAATCGCTGACCTGCCACAGCCGCTGTTAGTAAAGCAGGTACAATTCTTAAGACTCTGGCAAAGAAGCCACACTCTGCGTGAATGCATGTTATGAAGTAAACACAAGTAGCAGAAATCCTGCAAGCAGGGCAGGTGGATGAAGTAGAGTGTCTTACATAAACATTCCTTAGAGTTAGTCTGCTAATCCTGCTGTCATCGCTGGTTTGGAAAAACAAGATTACATGCAACATGTGAGTTATCTGCAGTGTTTGGATACAGTTCCATAACTCTTCTAATAACCACCTTAGTTTTGGAAGGTAGGTGTGAAATAGAAAAAAAAAATCAGAACATCAATTTAGAAGGCCTGAGTGAGACTGTGGGTTCCCTGTGAGCCTCAGTGTCCACCTCTGTAGAATGGAGACCCCGAATATTTCAGGGACAGTGCAAGGACTAAGTGAGCTAACATGAAGGAAAGTAATACAGACTTTCATTTATGGTTCAAGGACAAGTCTGTGAAAAAGCATAAGCACATTATTCAAAGGTATAGAAAATTTAACAAGTAGGAACCCAGGGGATTTTTCCTTCTTTTTCCATTTTTATTTACTTTCTATAAATTACATGTTCTGCCTATGAGATAAAGTTCTATTTCTAAAGTTTCTTCCCACCTCATCTCTTTCCGGGTTTAGGTATTCCCCCTCTAACTGGCAACGACCTGTTTTTCATATCTCTGAGTCTCTTTCAAGACTCAAGAATCATATCCACCTAGAGAGGTGGGATGGGGTGGGAAGCAGGAGGGAGGTTTAAGAGGGAGGGGACATATATATATCTGTGGTTGTTTCATGTTGAAGTAGGGCAGATACCAACACAATATTGTAAAGCAATTATTCTTCAATTAAAAATAAATAAACTAAAACCAAACAAAGGAATCACAGCTAATTCCAGAGCCAAACTGCCTGGCTTTGAAATCTGGTTCTGCCCTTACCAAGCAATGTAACCCTAGCCACGTTACTGGATCTCTCTGAAGCTCAGTCTTCCAGACTGTAAAATGGAGATAATAATTCGATGTACCTCATAGTGTTTTTATATGAATTAAATGAGTTCCTCTTTGTAAAGTGCTTAAGATAGGACCAGGCACTTAACACATGCTATGTAAAGGTTAAGTATATTAAAGGTCTCATCTTTATGAGGAGTTTCCTAAGGGTCCCTCTTCCCCGAATACGCCTCCTTGGGTTAAACTGATGCTACTGATCCCTAAGAGCATCTAGAAGATTTCACAGCACTCATTTTTAATGTTGTCAGTCTGTCTGTGCTAGCCTACAAGCTCCTTTAAATCATATCTGTTTTTATTTCTAGAAGATAAATGTACATGACACAAATGTAATAGACACAATAAATGGAGACAAAACAAATGGCTTTCAGTGAGTCAATGGATGAATAAATAAATACTTTTATCACAAAAGTGGGGGAACCAGGTTCGATCCCTGGTCAGGGAACTAGATCCCACATGCTACAGCTAAAAGATCCTGCACACCACAATGAAGACTGAAGATCCCAAATGCAGCAACTAAGACCCAGCACAACCAAATGACTAACAATAAAAGAACCGAGAGTACTGAGAGGATTTCTTATCCGTTTTGTATCTCTAATGCCTGACATAGAACCTTTTACTCCATGAATAAATGGCTGAAGTTACTACTACCAGAAAGTCCAACAAATTACACAGAATTTTGAAGAAGAGTTTTGGAAGAAAACTTGAAAGCGTTATTTGATTCTTGTGCAAAACCGCAGATCATCATAGGTTAACTGGGACAACTTTCCATCATAAGAAAAATATCATAGATGTATACATCTGCATCTCTAGTGCCACGAGAGGAACAATGAAAATAATCAAGCATTCAGAAAACTAAGATCATGGCATCCAGTCTCATCATTTCATGGCAAATAGATGGTGAAACAATGGAAACAGTGAGAGACTTTATTTTTGGGGGCTCCAAAATCACTGCAGGCATGAAATTAAGACGCTTGTTCCTTGGAAGAAAATTTATGACCAACCTAGACAGCATATTAAAAAGCAGAGACATTACTTTACCAACAAAGGTCTGTCTAGTCAAAGCTATGGTTTTTCCAGTGGTCATGTATGGATGTGAGAGTTGGACTTTTTATAAAGAAAGCTGAGCACCGAAGAATTGATGCTTTTGAACTGTGGTGTTGGAGAAGACCCTAGAGAGTCCCTTGGACTGCAAGGAGATCCAACAGTCCATCCTAAAGGAAATCAGTCCTGAATATTCATTGGAAGGACTGATGCTGAAGCTGAAACTCCAATATTTTGGCTACCTGATGCGAAGAACTAACTCATTTCAAAGGACCCTGATGCTGGGAAAGATTGAAGGTGGGAGGAGAAGGGGACGACAGAGGATGAGATAGTTGGATGGCATCACTGACTCAATGGACATGAGTTTGAGTAAACTACAGGAGTTGGTGATGGACCAGGAGGCCTGGAGTGCTGCAGTCCATGGGGTCGCAAAGAGTCGGACACGACTGAGCAACTGAACTGAACTGAATTGACAGGACACAAGCCTCTTCAGAACAGAAAGATGAAGACTGAAAAAGAAAAAGACTCATTTCAAAAGCATGAAGGATCAAGAGAGCCATGTGCAGGTAAATCCGCTACCTTGAGAAGCCTGAAAGTTAGCTTTAGAGGGAAGAAAAGTAAGCACTTCTTTAACACGACATAGTAAATTGCAGGGGCTTCCCTAGTGACTCAGATGGTAAAGAATCTGCCTGCAATACAGGATACCTAGGTTTGATCCCTGGGTCAGGAAGATCCCTTGGAGAAGGGAATGGTTGAGCCAGTTGATCTTAAGGGTAAAAGGAGGGAAATGGAGATAAGGTCCCTGGAATTTGAGAGAATTCACCGATCATGAATCCATAATGTGTGGAGTGTTGGATAATGGTATCTAGGGTTTGAATCTGACATTCAAAGAGTGTAACTAGAAATTCACGAATTACACTATACAAAATATATCTTAGGAACTCTGCTAGAGGCAGGAACAAAGGCCCTGATCTAACAGGGTATTTGTAGAGCTTTTGGGACCTTAAATGACCTGACCTAGCATAACAGAAAAAGGTGTTCTTTGATTGTAATTAATTTCTTACGGAAACTAGTTAAAAAACTAAGCTTCCTTCGGCGAGGAGCAACTGTAAACCTAAATGCACTTATCCTTTCCCCCTAAATCTACAGTACATCACATACTGGCCAAAAAGTTTCTTCAGAGGGAAATGTCAGCAAAATACATGAAGGAACTTCGCTGGTGGTTCAACGGTAAAAAACCCGCCTGCCAATACAGAGGACACAGGTTTGATTTGGTCTGAGAGGGATGCCTCATGCCTCGGGGCGCCTCACGCACCACACCTGGGGCACCACGCCATTGAGCCTGAGAGCCACAACTACTGAAGCCTGGGCGCCTAGAGCCATGTTCCGCAGCAAGGGAAGCCACTCCATGGACAACCCAGCACGCTGCACCCAGAGTGGCCCTCTCCAGCCATAACTGGGGAAAGCCCTTGCACAGCGACATAGACCCGGCATAGCCATAAATATAAACAAATAAAAATTTTTTTAAAATAATAAAGGCGAGAACACTATTTGTTGTACAGACTGTAGTGGCTGTGGAGAGCAAAGACTCACCTAGAACAGGGTTTCCAAATCTTGGCACTACTGACTTTTGGGTCAGATAATTCTTCATTGTAAGGGGCTCTCCTGTGCGCTTTGGAATGTTTAGAAGCATCCTTGGCCCCTTCCAGAGATGCCAGTAGCGTTCCACCCCTCCCAGACTGTGACAACCAATAATGTCTCCAGACATTTGCCAAATGTTCCCTGGACAACAATCTCCTGCAGCGGAGAACCACTGGTCTAGAACCACCTTGCACACTTCGTCGCTCAGTTGTGTCCGACTCTTTGTGACCCCATGGACTGCAGCCCGCCAGGCTCCTCTGCCCATGGGGATTCTCCAGGCAAGAATACTAGAATGGGCTGCCATGCCCTCCTCCAGAGGATCTTCCCAACCCAGGGATCGAACCCAGGTCTCCCGCATTACAAGCAGATTCTTTACCGTCTGAGCCACCAGAAGCCCAAGAATACTGGAGTAGTATCCCTTCTCCAGAAGATCTTCTCGGCCCAGAAATTGAACCAGAGTCTCCTGCATTGCAGGTGGATTCTTTACCAGCTGAGCTACCAGGGAAATATATCAGTAATATTCACTCCCTCAAATGGGATTCAGAAATGGAGAATCAAGCCTGTAAGAACTTTGTAAGAATTGTTGTACAGGCCATATAACCTAGCTGCTTCCTTTCTGTGACTTAACATCAGGGTGACTGCCCTTCTAAAACCATTCCTACTCCCCATCCTCATTTACTCCCACCATCTTGATCTTCTCTTTAGAAATCCTATGAATAGCAACCTTTTATAGATGTGAACTATGAAAGTAAAAAGACTTCAGAGAAATTTGGGACTGTGAAAACATGTCTAGCCCCAAATCTCTCCTCCCTTCTATCCAATTTTAAAGGCAAGGAAGTTGAAAGCCAATAAAATAAAATGCCATGTCCAAAGTCCCTAGTCTGTTAAACCAAGGGCAGATCTTGGTAAGAAGACTGGGCCTGGTCCAGGGATTTTTCCCAAACCCAACCTCCTTCAGGAAGCCTTACGAGAATCTACATCCTGACCACTGTTTACCTTGAGCAAACTGCTTGATCTGTTAGTCCTTCATTTCCGTATCTGCTAGGTGAGGGTAACGTATGTGTGCTTACTCATGCAGGCACGTCCAACTCTTTGCGACCCCGTGGACTGTAGCTTAACAGGCTCCTCTGTCCATGGGATCCTCCAGGCAAGAATATTGGAGTGGGTTGCCACACCCTCCTCCAGGGAATCTTCCCAACTCAGGGACTGAACCCAGATCTCCCGCACTGCAGGTAGCTTCTTTACCATCTGAGCCACCAGGGAAGCCCAGACAAGGATAATAGCAGGACCTAATTCTTACGGTTGATTCTGCTGATTAAATAAAGTCAAGCCTGGCAGTACAGTAGGCACTCCTTAATGTCAGCTCTTATTGTTAGCCATTATTTTCTGCTTTTAACTTTCAACTTCAAATATTTAGTTACAGATAGCTATTAAGCAATTACTCAAGCACCAGACTCTCCTCTTCTATCATTGATGACTGTAGGTACACACATATATAATTTGCCATCAAAGTATTTTCCTTATAAAAATAAAGTAGAAATAGATGTGAAACCTTCAGATACTACATATCCTTTTGACCCATCTTATGCAAAACCAAAAACCACACCATTTGGCCCAATTAAGCAACAATAAACTTTATCACACCTCATGGGCATCACTGGTGTTGACAAACCAGAATGAAAAGCTGCAGCCGTTGACAGTTTCTGTAGCCGTGATTGCAAAACATTATCCATTGTAACCTCCTCTCCTACCTCCACCCAAATGTAATGATTTATGACTTTCTGAAACATTAGTTGTTTAGACTAGAGTTTTCTATTGCTTCAGACAATATAGTGTTTTATTCCTACAAATTTGGAAATATAAGCTCAATCTTCTTGTTTTCAGAATAACCACTGGTAGGGGAGGGGCACTTGCAGGGGTGATACAGATGTAGCTTCCAGCCCTCCAAGCTCCAAAGCCTCATGTCTTATTTGTCATCAGATTCCCAAGCGCTTGCTCCAGAAGCTCAAAAAATGGATTTGGGGAGGGGGGATCGGGATGGGGAACACATGTAAATCCATGGCTGATTCATGTCAATGTTTGGCAAAAACCATGACAATATTGTAAAGCAATTAGCTTCCAACTAATAAAAAAAAAAAAGTTAAAAAAAAAAGGATTTGCTAGAGATACAAATCAGCCTTTCACAATGTAGTTTAAAGTGTGTCCGTGCTGGCTTCCAGCTTCCACTCACTTACTAGGCAGAAGTGTTACAGACCCTTCGTCAAGTTAGGTAAGGAAGAGACAAGAAATATATTTGCATGTCCTAAATGGATCCATTTGTATGTGCCAATATTTACCGCATGAATTTGCATGCCTCTAAAAGTGGTTGTACCTCACAAGGAAATCGACTGTACTTCATGTTGTAGTATTTTCATCTTTTATAACATGGAGTGAGTCTTTGTTCATGCATGATCTACACTAACTTTTCAATATTAAATAAGCTATTTAATATAAATTCAATATATATTAAATATATCTTCTACACTAAATATATTAAATATAATATTTAATTCTTAGCATATACATATTTCTGGAGAAGGAAATGGGAACCCACTCCAGTACTCTTGCCTGGAAAATCCCATGGATGGAGAAGCCTGGTAGGCTACAGTCCATGAGGTTGCAAAGAGTCGGACACGACTATGCGACTTCACTTTCTCACTTTTCATATACATATTTATAACATAGTAGCATATCAATTGGAGGAGGAAATGGCAACCCACTCCAGTATTCTTGCCTAGAGAATTCCTGTCCTGTGGACAAAGGAGCCTGGTAGGCTGCTGTCCGTAGGGTTGCACAGAGTCAGACACAACTGAAGCGACTTAGCAGTAACAGCGGCAGCAGCATATCAATGTGCTAACTATATAATGCAAATATCAAACATATAATACTGAAATATTAAATATGTACAGGATTAATCTGAATTAGACAATTCTTAATGGCTGAAACTATACTTAAAAATTTTCAGCATTGACCCACCCTACGCCATGCCCACATTACCACGTGTCTCATACACTGTGGATGGCTCATTTATTGTTAGAATACTGTTCAGCCATGTGCGATATAAAGGTTACACACTTTATCTATATCTGCTAATCTGGACACAGTGATAAAAAGAAATAGTGAAATCCAAAATAGTTGCCTAAAATAAATGCCTCTCACTCCTGCTAGAAGTGCTGGATACAAAAGGGAAACATCTCCTCGGGGTGTTTCACAGGCATCTCAGTAAACATTCCCCAAACTGAGCTCCTGGTTTCCCCAGCAACCCTTGAACCCTTTCTCCTTCAGTCCCTCACATCGAACCCAGTAACTTTAGCTAGAATCCTCATTCCTTCCCTCACCCCTCCATCCAGGCCATCACTAAGTCTGGCTATCTCTTCAAGTCACTGGCGAAACCCCTACCCCAGCTGAACTGAGTCTAACCCAGGCAGGAGAGCGCAGAGAAGAAATGGCACCCGGCTGACCAGCACGCCTCCACTTTCACCACCACCTTCAGAAAAGAGTCTTATTTGTCTGCCACGGCATCCTCCCTCCAATTCAGTCTTTACCTAAGAGTTATTATTCAACCAGTAAGTCCTTTTTTCATGGCTTTCCATTGGAATGGGGGTAACAAACTCTTCTGCGGTTGAAGGGCCTGCAAGCTCTAAGACTCAGTTACCCCCCGACCTTATCTTGTGCCTCTCTGCTCCTTGCTCCCCGCACTGGGGCAACGCTGGTCTCCTGTAAGTCCTTCAGCGTGCCCAGCTGCTTCCAGCCCTAGGAACTGCATAAATGCTACACCTGCAGCATCACCTCACCTCCCAGGGGGAGCCTTCTCAGGCCACTCGGCCTAAGAGCCCCATCTTCTATTGGCCAGAACCTCTCAGTTCCTTCAGAGTACTGAATCCCATCTCCACCCCTAAGGAAAGCCCCATGAGAACAGGGAATTTTTCTTCTCCGCTGCACACTTAGTACCTGGCATCTGGCACATAGCAACTACTCAATAAATAACAGCTGAGTCTGTGTCTACATAAGCAAAATAGGTTTTTTCAAAGTCGGCTTTAAACCCGTTTAATCCACATTCAGCTTCCCTGATGGCTCAGTGGTAAAGAATCTGCCTGCCAAGTATTCCATATTCATCTTTTTTTTTCAAGTATACCTATTAACTAGGCTTGTATTTTGATAAATTGTTCTAATTCATAAATAATTACCACTAGCTCCACCTACATAGTATATTGTTTGTTTTTGTTTTTTTTAAAGTTGCTCAGTCGTGTCCAACTCTTTGTGACCCCAGGGACTGTAACCCGCTGAGCTCCTCTGTCCGTGGATTTCTCCAGGCAAGAATACTGGAGAGGGTAGCCACTCCCTTCTCCAGGGGATCTTCCCAACCCAGGGATCGAACCCACGTCTCCTGCATTGCACGCAGATTCTTCACCAGCTGAGCCACCAGGAGGCCCAATATATTCTTAAACACAGATCTGACTGAACATTTACATGCTACTCATTCTTAATGTCCCATTCGGTACATGTGATGAGTAATACAATGATGTGCAGAAAGTACTAGAAATATTAGCTGATTATTAGGTATACTCAGGGTTTTTAAAAATTTCTTGAATTGTCCATTTTACTATCAATTATGATGACAGTTTCCAAATCAACTCAGAAATGAAAAATATCCAGATAATTGTAAATCAGTCACAAGCCATGATCAACAACAGTCAAAAATAACTATAGCCACGATCTTCACGTGCCTTCAGCAGAATCTATACACTATTTTTTGTTTGTGTGCTTTTGGTTGTGCCATGCAGCTTATGGGATCTTAGTTCCCTGATTAGGGATGGAACCCAGGCCCCCCTGCAGTGGAAGCACTGGGCCCCTAACCACTAGACCACCAAGGAATTCCTGTTTTTTAACTTCAAAGAAACTTCCTGGAGAGTATACTCACCTTCAAGACCACTTCTAGGGACTGAACCTGGTGATCCAGCAGATAAGACTCTGAGCTTCCAATTCAGGGAACACGGGTTCAATCCCTGATCAAGAAACTAAGCTCCCACCTGTCCCGTGGCACAACAACAACAAAAACCCAAACCCAGGGTCCCCAAACCCAGTAGCCACAGGGTCCCACCAGCCATTGTGGAAGACCTTTACAGAGTTATAGATCTAAAACTAACAGGAGGACACACAGAGGAAGCTGCACCTCCAAGCACCAAGAAATGCAGTTTTATTTAACCAAGGAAAACCGTGCGGAGGGAGGGAATACGGCAGGGACTAGCAAACCAGTACGACAGATCAGAGGGTTGTGCCACCCCGTAAATGCAAGACCCGAGTTTTGTAAAAGGTTCTGGAGAGATATTAACAACTCAGACAATGACACTGGCACTCATTTCATGCCAGGTCAAGGGGAAAGACTTAACTGAGCTCTGCAATCGAGAAAAGAATTGAGATGGAATCCTGCAGCCACAGCTTACATTTGGCAAAATCGCAAAGGTCTGAAGAGACAGTTAAAAAAAAAAAAAGTGCAAGTTGTCTTGACAGTTACTTTCAGGGCAATCATTAATTATAATTAAATGACAATAGAAAAAGTGATAAACAATATAGTAACATGAGTTAGTTCAGTGTAATTATCTGTAGGGCACCCAGTTCACAAGACTGGTTCAAAACAGAGCTGTATGATTTAGATGGAAATCACAAAAAGATTGCCAAAGACTAGACTTTGATTTGGAAACAGAAGTGCTGAAATGATTGCGCCATTCCCACACTTAGCTCTGCCTTGCTTGTTACTTAGTCACTGGCCTCCATCAAGGGCTCGTGGTGGCACAGAAATTAACAAAACCAGAGAAAACCTGGTAGCTTAACAGGAGAGGTCTGGGGGAAAATCATGCTTATTCAGAAGGACGTGCTTGCAGTTATATTTTGAGTAGAACACACAAGTACTACACTTTCCCTTGTACTTGTGCTGTGTAAGGGTCTGTGCTTTATTCACTTATTTGACAAATATTTATGGGTTACCTACTCTGCGGCAGGGGCTTCCCAGCTGGCTCAGTGGCAAAGAATCCACCTGCCAATGCAGGAGATGCAGGGGACAAGGGTTCAATCCCTGGGTCAGGAAGATCTCCTGGAGGAGGAAATGGCAACCCACTCTAGTATTCCAGCCTGGATTCTCCCATGGCCAGAGGAACCTGACGGGCTACAGGCCACGGGGTTGCAGAGAGTCGGGTGCAACGGAGCACACACACACTCTGTGGCAGACTCTGCTCTAAGATGCTTGACAAACATCAATAAATGACGCAGATGTTCTAGCAGGGAACAGACAGGCAATAAGCCACACAATCATAAAATACTCCAAAAAGTACAGTATTAAAAATAGAGCAGGGTAGGGAGAGAGAGTGCCAACAGGAAGGAGGAATTGCTGTCTCACACAAAGGTAGGAAGAATAAAGACTTGGAGGAAGTAGAAAAGTGGAGCTTGGATGTTTTGGGGGAAGACAGTTCAGGAGAGAGAGTAGTGAGTGCAAAGGCCATGGAAGCCTGGAGCTGTGGCTAAAGCAAAGCGATGATGGGGTGGCTGATAGGAGATGAGATTTAAGAGGTAATACAGACTTTCCTGGCATTCCACTGGTTAAGATTCCATGCTTCCAATGCAAGGGGCACGGGTTCAGTCCCTGGTCAGGGAAAGAGGATCCCACAAGCTCTGCGGTGTGGCCAAAAGAAAAAGAGGTAATGGGACTGGAAATATAGTGCCTTGTTGGCTTTTGAGGGAGATGGAGAAGCTCTGGAAAGTTTTCAGCAGGGAAATAACATGATCTGACTGCTCTATGAGTCACTCTGGCTACTGTGTCAAATACCCTAAAGCGTATGGGATCAGGGCAAAGGTGGAAGCAGGCAGAAGAGAAAAGCAGATTCTGCCGTTCCACTGACAATTTCATTGATTAACTTCAGCCAATGGGGAAAGGACAAGACCCTTCACACCTTAGTAGGATGTGTGAGAACACGGGTGTCACCATTTGATTCAGGGTCTGTGTGGCTCATACACTTCCCACTGGGGGAGTGACTCCTAGGTCCCACTCTGGGAACGGTGCTGAGCGAATATTCGAAGATTCCTGCCTTCCCAGGGTTGGTCTCAGGCACTGGGAGCGACTGTGAACACAGAGCCACTGCAGATAGAAGGCACAAATTCCAGGGCTCCTTAGTAGTAAGTAGTAGTTTCTGCTTATTCACTGGCAAATCTACAAATAACCTGAGGTGGATCGTGGAACCCACAATCTAGGGCAAAAAGCAAAGCAGGAACCTGGGACAAACTATTGTTTGCACTAGCTAGCTTGTTATTGGATTCCCTTTGCCCTACAAATAGGACTTCACTGGAGGCAATTCTCTGAACGCAAGTCTTCACCACTTGCCCTCCTTCCTCTTAGCTGAGAATACACCAACAGCCGAACCAGAAACACCAACTGCTGGGGCTCAGAGCTGTGCACTCCCTTGAGATTGTTCTTCCTTGGTGGATCTCTGTTCACGCTCCCTAATTTTGAGAAAATGCACTTTTCCCTGATAATTATCTAATAAATTCCTTCTAATTTGAGAAAATACATTTTCCCCTTCTCACTGTTACCTAGTAACAAGTCTGGGCCTTCTAAAGGCTGTTAAAGAGCAGAAAAAAAGAGGTATAAACATTTAAATGTTTGCCAGTGTGATGGGCACCTAAACACTGCAACAATTCAGCCCCTCCCTTCCCCATCCAGATATGCTTTTCAGAAGCTTGGCTGTGGATAAAGGTTCCATTCTGGTTGCTTTCTGGATATTTTCTCCATCCAACAAATTTTGCTAAAATGCTTGTGGAAAAATAGAGGTCATCTAAATAAATATGATTCATAATACATGCCCATGAAATGAAAAAAAAAAAAAGCTGTCATTTTAGATGGTAATGAATTTGGGCAAAGAAATTCTTATTTATTGAGCACCTAACTATAAATGAGGGACACTGAGGGATGCAAATATTATTTACACACAAATCCTGCCTCCAAGGAACTTAACGTCTGTTTGGCAGGGGAAAACAGTATATGTACAAAAAGTATCAAATGATATAAAATGCCATGAGGAGTGCACGGATAAGACACTGGCAGTTCTGAGAAAGCCTCATACTCTGATTATGAATATGACCAGTTAACACTAACCAGCAGAAGTCATAATAGGAACTACTTAAGCTTGCTGCATTAAGGTGTTTTACACGGAGTATTTCTACTTTGCGTTAGCCATTTCCAGATCTATACTTTTTTCAGCAGAACATTTGTCAGTCGCTCACTTAACAGATATGATAGCATCATTCTTTTTGCTTCTAATAAAACATCATACAGTTGATGATCATATATAGAGAGGAAAGAAAAAGGCATGTTAATGATTCACAGTTAGTTTCTTTCTACAACTAAGTTACAAAGACCAAAAAAAACTTGCAAAAAAATAGTACCTGCCTATAACGGCAATGGCATTTGGTCAAAAGGAGTGATCTCAAGAAGAGAATCCTAGATTACCATCACCAGAATAAGTCACAAAAGGAGTAGGGTAGTGGGATGAGAAGAATTCAAACACAGGAAGGCATCCTAAAATGGTATATAATAAGTGAGCAATGCAGCACACCAGACTGACTGCATGCCAGGTACTGTTCTGAGCCCGCTTTATTCAATACATTGATTTATTTAATCCTTGTAAACTCTGTGAGATGGGCATTTTACAGCTGAGGAAACGGAGTCATGGAGAGATCAGGTAGTCCATAAGTGGCCAAGCTAGGATTTGAACCAAGGTAGGCTGTATTCTTAGCCACTTCTCCACGGAGTTTGAATTTAATGTGAATGGTCATCCTTTCCCCACAGACTGTCATTTTCATGCAGGCTAACCACTCCTTCTTTCTCTCCGAATGTGACCAAATTTGGTTCAGACGGTAAAGAATCTGCCTGCAATGAGGGAGACCTGAGTTGGATCCCTGGGTTGGGAAGCTCCCCTGGAGGAGGGCATGGCAACCCACTCCAGTATTCTTGCCTGGAGAATCCTATGGACAAAGGATCCTGGCTGGCCACGGTCCACAGGGTCGCAAAGAGTCAGACACGACTCAGAGACGGAACACATAACCCTGAGAACGAACAAGCCCACGGAGCTGGGACCTCCTCTGCATCATCACGCTGCAGCTTTGCCTTTTATAATCTAGCTAAATTCCAAGGTAAATTCTCAGCCACTGCATTCTTCCCTGGGAAAAGAGTAAGATCATCTGCACATAGAAATATATCATGATTATTAGCTGGAAGAATAAAAACAACAACAATAACAACAAAAAACCCATCAGGCCATTGAATTTTCTGTTAATAAGCTGCGGTGCCCCACTGAGTTTTCCCTGTCACCAAATTCTCCCAGTTGTAGTTACACAAAGGCAACTTTGTCTTGAGACAGCTACTAAGAAGATGGGCCTAATCTTGGCAAGGGCTTGGTGTACCGAGAACCATGTTATTATTTTTGAAAATAAATGACAGCAAACAAAGAGAAATATTATTTAAGCCGTCTTTTCAAAAGGCACAGTGCTATCATCATCATGGACATGGAACCCCAGTTTTGGACACATGAACATTTCACCTGACCTCAAAAGGCCCAAATACACATTTTCAGAATGGCAATCAAACTGATCTAAGAAAATTAACACCTGAAAAAAATCTTCCTCACTTTATTAAGTACTTCTTTTGTTTTCTTTTGGCATGATATGTAATGCTTTACAAAAATGATTGAGTGAAGACTCAGCGCTCTGAAAGGTAAATACTTTTTATTATAATTTGTATAGGCTGGCATTTCCTTGGTCAGGTAGAGGTGTCTTGTTTCTGTTTCAGCTGCACAATGCCCCACATTCATTGTACATCCACCCATTGCCCATTGGTATGTATAATTAACCCTTGCTCATCCACGTGTGAGTTCCCATTGCTTCTACAAACCAGCTGGTTTTCTCCCCCAGTATATGGAAACTCAAGGAATATGACCAAAATTGACTATTAGCCAAAGCAAAGCACAATCAGGAAGCAGACACTGTCAGCAAATCCCCTTTCATCAACATAAACCACCAACTATGGTCTTGGCACTGGGACGTTATGTTCTCAAGAGCTACAAACATACAATATCCCCAAAGACAAATATCATGATTTGAGGCCAGTGACTGTTTTCTGGACTAATGTAAATGGCTGTAACATAAGCATACATTTCGCACTGCCGAGAAGCCGCTGAGACCAGAGGACTGACATTGCCTTAAAATCACAAAGCGTTTTCAGGGTTACACCAGCACTTTGTCTTCTGGTGTCATCTCTCTTAAGCGGCCTTCAGAGAGGTAGAGATTGTTCTTTTGATTTCTAAAATGATCCCACTCTTTAAAACCTGGTAGGGTTTACCAAAAAGAGAAACTATAAACTACAGTCAGGCACTTCTACTGTAGTCTCAGTTTTGTTGTTTTGTATTTTACAGATGTATAAACTGTTTATATCTAAACACTCCCACAAATCACTTCTGCATAAACTAACTGCCTAAGATGACAACATCTCCAGATTCACAGTGAAAAAGAATGCTCATATTATACACCTAAGTTACATAAACTAAGCTGTGGGTTTTTGTTTTTTCTTTTCAGGTATCCTTTAAACCACTGCAGAAAGTAGATGAAAGCCAGAGTGCAGTGTGGTTGAAGGGCCTGTGCCTTTTGCAATCAGTTTACCTTGGGCTGTACCTAGAGACAACATCTTGAACGCATTCAAATGAGCCATCTATTGCAGTGCACTAGGGGCATTTGAATTACAAAAGTGGGGGTGAGCCTCAGATTCCTCCAGTTGCCAATCCACCTGCAACAGTTGGAAGGCATTAAATCCCACATTATTTTAGGGGCTTGGAGCTCACTTGTTTCTTGGCCATTTATTCCTCTAGACACTCTGTACCCTTCTACTTCTGCTGGAAAATTCCTTTCTCGCCCACTTCTCAGGGCAAAAACGAGAGGTTCTGGAAAGAGGGGGGGGTACAATGACTTGAAGGGAAAGATATCCTTTCCCTCTGACTCCTCGCCCCATACAGATGCTGACAGAGCAGAAGGAGATGCAACTATCAAGAGGCAGAAACCATCAGAACACAAGCTCAGACCATTTCAGCAATCTTTTACTGACAAGATGATTCAGGACCACACAGAACAAGTGGCAAGGTGCCATTTCCCCCTAATTCCCAGTATGAGAGGCTTCTAACAACTTGAGGTGGCAGTTGAACAATCGCATATTATCATCGCTATGCTATTCTTCTCGGGAGTTTCTAAAAGCCTTCCATCTCATAACCCAAGTCATCCCTGCATTGCCATTATTGACAATCCTTTTCTGGTTGTTCTTTGAAGCAATGACCCTGAGCAGGTGGTTGTTTGGACTAACACACACGTCTCACAATATTAAATCAGAAAATCAACATCATCATAAGACACAGAGACTGCTCCCAAGAGGAAAAAACACATCTTTTAAACGGGCCAATAGCTGAAATGTTCCAATGTAACCTTTAACTTGGAATCATTCTGACAAACATTTTTTTAAACTGCTTTATGTATTCAATATAACTTTACAAACGTTTGGCACACAAACCCTAGGTTCTTACAAAATCTATCCTTTAGCTAAGTCGTATGAATCCCACACTTAAGCCCTCTTCAGAGTAAGTTTTTTTCTAGGATTATGCATCCTCTGGGAAAACCAAATCAGAGTTTCACTTGAACCTCAGGCCAACTTTGAGGAGATCTCCCTCCCCCCACTTGCACTCCTGTATCCAGTGCTGAAAAACCAGAAGGGACTTGAAATGTAGAGGTGGAAACCTATCTGAAATAGGCAAATACTTCCCTCTAGCAGTCAAAGCTCAATCATTTGGGACCTGAAAGATTTTAATCGTCAGATCAAGAGTAGAATTTGGAAAGCAAGTTCATTTTGTAAGAAAATTATTTTATCGGCTTCAATCTTCTAATCTTTGTTTAAATTACTGAGAACAGGTTCTGTTACTAGTAAATCACAGAACAGTCTAATCTGAATGCTCTTATCATGAGAGGGGGGAGAAAAAAATGAGAGTCATCCTAAACACTAGTCAGAGCCAGTATGAGGACACATGTCCTGAAGCACATAGTTTCCTTGCTTTCTATCTTGATTTCATCCTCAGTGTCACCAGCTGTTTTGGGCAAAATTTAGTCTACAGCAGCATGGGTAGGAATCAAAAATATGCTGACAATTAAAACTATAGAGATTGGAGTAAAGTGATGATGCCAAATTTTCAATCTAACAAGTCTCTGAAAACTCAAAAACCAAGAAAAAGATAAAGAATCTTCAAAACTTGATTCATTTTTTGGCATCTGTTCACAAAAGACTTGAGCAGATGAATTTAAGTGTAGCCTTGTCAGGTAAAGAAGCGTGAGAGTCAGATTAGGAACTTGGTTTTTGTCCGTTTATTTCTTCCTTTAACAAATATTGAAAAAATAACACTGGGTAGGTTTCTCATTCTCCCTCTGTGCAGTAATTAAGTCAAAGAGGCCAAAACGGTTTATCAGAACAAGGTGAAGGGTAAGGTAGACAAGAAAGGATATGAAAACCCAAATTCCTTTCTTTGCTTCCTCCTGTTTTCATTTTGCACTGGGTTAGTTTTGTTTCCCTCCAAGATTTCAGATCATCAATCTGACAAGGATTATTGTTTAATAGTCCACCAGGCTCCTCTAACCATTGAATTCTCCAGGCAAGAATATTGGAGTGGGTAGCCATTCTCTTCTCTAAGGGATCTTTCTGACCCAGGAATTGAACCTGGGTCTCCTGCATTGCAGACAGATTCCACCATCTGAGCCAGGCCGAACAGCAAAACAAAATCCTGCAAAATGCTATCTCATCGCCTTGATTGGGTACTTGGCTTTGTCTAGAGATTGTGTTTTACGCTGTTGAAAATCTTTTACCTTTTAGAATCGGCACCTACAACTCTCAAATGCACTCGGTCTAAATTGCAACTGTGCTTAAATCTGTGGCAACCTCTTCACATTTATGCTTTTCTCTGCCCTAAAAAATTCTTGTGACTCTAGCATTACAAGTTTTAAAGAACACATTTCTAATCTAGATTCATACTAAAGAACACTGGGTCAGCCATTAGAATATGCTACGTCAGTAACAGCACAAATCAGTGAGGCAAAAATCAGCGTGGCCTATGAGTAAAGTACCTCGAGGACACAATCTTAGATAAGCCTCGAGAAGGAAGACACATCCCCAAATGCTTTGGGACAGTACCCAAGAGTAGATGAACTTTTACCTTAATAAAAAATGAATCACTATTTGAAAAATTCCACTTCATTTATTTTATCTGATTTCTTACATATCCAGCGGTGGATTTGTCAGCTGTCATAGTTCATCAGCCCTAGACGTTTACGCAGATTGAATTTTAAAGTTTAAACAACTAAGCCTGTGCTCAGTTACCTTGGGAGGTAAATGACTCCAAAATATTCCCCTCATATCCTCCCCCAACACACATACCCCCAGGAACCCTCCCCTCCTTACCACTCACTGTGAGATGCCTGTCATCAAAGTTTTCTCAATCTCACTTTAATAATCTGAGTCTAAAAAGTCACCTGTGCCTCTGGACAGCCCAACCATACGCTTTCAAGAGCCGAATCCTACTGTTTCGGGGCGGGGGGGGGGGGGATTGTTTATTGCATGGAAAAGGTTTCATCACCAGAGGAAACGATGGGGCTGACTGTATACAATTTTCTGCTTTTCCAGAAGCTGACGTTTTAAAAATCTTATTGTAAACCATTTCTTTCCCATTAAATCTGCGAGAGTAAGAAGGGGGAAGGTAGAATAAGGGAAGGTGAGGTCTAAAGAGAGAGGAAAACAAAATTTCAAAATCTGGACCCACAGGTAAGATTAAGGGGCAATAGTTAGAAAGATCGCCAAAAACGCCCTTACCTTTGTGATGTATCTGCAGCCGCCCACTTCTGAAATTAACACCATTCAGAGCGCGGTAGCCACTGACACGGCTAGGAAGTAACCTACCACATCTCCTCGGCCTCCCTCTTTTTAATGTAAAACCAAAATAAGGAGTGTCCAGCGACTCCCTACCGCGCCGCTTAAAGCCACAGCTCGTTTCAGGCTTCTCTCCCAGGCTCTGGGAGCTCCAGTTGGTCAGAATCTCTTAACCTTGGCAACCGCAGGAGAGGACCTCTCTCCGAGGACAGGTCCCCGAGCCCCAACTTCTCACTGTCCCCAGCTGCGCGTTCCAAAGCGAGGAGCCGGCGCGATAACCCGAGGGCGGTTCTCCCGGGGCTAAATTCCTGGCGGGAGCGGGCGCTGGAAAGCGCGGCGGGTGCCCTCGGCCGAGCGGCGCCGGCCCCGCGCCCGCGGCAGAGCGGCGGCCCCGAGCCCTGCGTGCGTCCGGCGCGGCGCGCGGGGAGCGCTCGAGCCGCGGCTCCGGCTCTTCCCGGTTCCCTCCTCCCGCCGCCGCCCTCCCCCATCCGAGGCCGGCCGCCGCACAGTAGCGAGGCTGTCTCCCGTCTACTCCCTTCCCTTAAACTCACCAAACCAGATTTTTACTCCCAACCCCGGCAACTTCCCGTAAATCTGCTCTGAAACTTTATCCTGCTCGCTGAGCCTCCGCTGGCTGGAGGCCAGCGCAACATTCCTCCTGTTTGAGGAGCGCAGATACCTTTGCTGGAGGTTGGGGGGGAAACAGAGCAGATCTGCCTCGATGGGGGGACAGACGCGGGGACTTCACCACGCGGGCTCGGCGCTCCCCGCTCGGAAAGCCACGTCCAGTTCAGACGGCCAAGACGCGGCCCCAGCGGTGGCACCTGCTCCACCTGCGGACATCTGCCCGAAGTCAGGCGTCTGGCCCCCGGCTCGGGGCGGCCGAGGGAAGCCGAGCAGAGCCACGTTTGA
This sequence comes from Muntiacus reevesi, assembly GCF_963930625.1. NCBI lineage: Eukaryota > Metazoa > Chordata > Mammalia > Artiodactyla > Cervidae > Muntiacus > Muntiacus reevesi. Next base: position 55,932,348 of record NC_089264.1, read on the forward strand.
GGAATCAGGAACCCGCAGCGGAACCACGAGCCGGTCGGTACAGCCCCGCGCGCTCCCCCGCCGCCCCCAGGAAGCCGGGCAACCAGGTAGGGTCCCGGCGGGCTCGGCGGCGGGCCGGGAGGAAGGGGGCGCCTCGCGAGCGCGTCCTCACCTGGGCCGAGCAGCTCGGACGGGCTCGGGGCGGAGCGTCACGCGGACCGAGCCCTGACCTTTGCCGGGGCCTTCACCGCGGGGCCTGGGGCCTGGGCGCTGCTGGTTCAGAAGTGGCTCATTTTAATACGCTCCGACCTAAACTTGCAGCTGGTTTCTAGAAAGGGGGCAGAAGAACACGGCATCTGAAAACAGCAGCCAGGCGCTCCCTTAAGTTCGGCCGGGTCCTCCGGGGAGCCGGTGCTAGCCCCCCGCGCAGCCCCATCCTCCAGAAATCCGCAATCTGCGCCCCACCCCTGCGCATTACCTGTTTACTCAGGAGTCCAGGAGCCTCCCGCGTTTCAATCCAGCGCTAAGCCTGTTTGCAGGCACGGAATCGGCCAACAGGAGTCGAGTTCTGTGACTACACAAACGAGAAGAGGAAGCCGGCACCACCAGGAACCTGAAACGGAGTTGTGATTTCGGGTTGCGGTGTCATTCAGCTGAGGGGAGGGGAAAAAAAGTGCTGCTTCTCATCGGGCTGCTTTAGCGAAGGAATAGTTAAAACCTTTTTTTTTCTTTTTTTTTTTTTTGCAGGTTAAATGAGTTAATACATACAAAAAGTTTAGAACAGTGCTTGGCACGCTGTGTTAATTGCCACTAATGCCACTATTTTTTTTTAATTATTATTATTTGTACTATAGCTTCTTTCTGAAGAGGTGGGATCGTGATCAGAGAAGTGTGCTCTTGAGCCAACACTGCCACTCTCTAGCTGTAAAGCCATGAGTCAGTTTCTTTCTTTTTTTTTATTTTTTTACACCTCTCCCAGCCTCCCCAACGGTGAAATTTCTGCCGTTTACATTCATTGAATATAATGAAAAATAAAGATCCTGTAAAAACAGTGTTTAAGTGATCTCCATCTCACTTAAAATTTGCAAGATGGACAAGATACATAAAAATAAATTGACCTGTACGCTCCATGAAGTTCTCTGACAGCGAGGAAACTCAGGATCTAGCCATCTACCACAGACATGTTCTTCATTCGAATTCGGATTTAGGCAGCTAATTTGCTGTCTGACACCCGGAGAGTTACTTATCCTAGTCAATGCTGGACAAATAATGATCATTGCCATTTGACTATCAGCGTGAAACTGGGGGAAATAATTTTTAAGCTCTTCATAAATATTTGAAAGTAATTATTGACGGCTAAGATGTGCAGTGCTGACACCCTTTTTTCTCCACTTAACTTCACTCTTAAAGAAATCATAGCTCCTTTACCTGAATGAGGCCTTTAGTACTTTGCCGCACTTTAACCCACCTCATTTTACCCTACAATTCTATCCTATGGAGTACTTCATTCCTCTTTTGCAGATTGAAGACACTGAGGTCAGTTAGAGCACATTTTCCCTGAGTGTTGAGGCCGAGATAGTTCTCAGCCCCAGTTAAATCTAAAAGCAGCGTTTGCCACCTTTTGGAAAAATGATTCCTTCAAACTAGTCAGAAATTCTGAAACATTTTAAATCTCTTTGATTTTTTTGTCTTCCCTATGGTGCAAGACTTAACAGATCAATTAAATGTTTTCTGACTTTTGGATTCATTCCTTGTTACTATATAATGAAGATCCAGCACTGTGACCCCTTCAAGGTTCTCTCACCATATCTAAGATGCCAGGCACAGACAAGCGTTCCACAGCCTCCAAACAACTTAAAAACTCTGACTCCACATAGCTCAGATTTTTCTTTTCTTTTCCATAAGTATCAGGATTGTTACCTTGAGAGCCTCACAGTGTCAGGGACCTTCTGAGTTAAAGAATTCAAGAGGGGACATTCTCAGGCTCACAGATTTTCCCACCTCTTTTTCCAGGCTTTTCCATAGAAAGCAATGGGCCAAACCTGGGGAATAATGGCTAGGAATAGTCAAATACATTTGAAAGCGTGGAGGTCAGTGAGTGCAGCTGAACTGGGGCTGGAATCAGGGAAGGTGGCCCTTGAGGAAGCCCAGCTCCCTGGCAGCACGTCCTTATGGCAGTCCTCAGTGGTTCACTTTCTCTCAAATGATGCCGGGCACTGCTCCTTCTTTCTCCGTTTTGTACACTGCCACCTGTGAAGTGGATATCATTCTTATTCCTAATCGCCTCCCAATGCTGCTCCTAGGAACATAGAGAAAATAAAACATTTTTTAAGTGACAGTCTATGGCAAAAGAAATATGAATGTTAGGACTTCTTTGTGGTTGACCTTGATGTCTGTTCTTCGTCTTTACTACTATTATCATTATCACCATCATTATTTTATTCTAAGGTAAACTCCATGACCTTGGGGCATTTGAGTTCTGCAGACCTCCCCCCCCCCCCTTTTGCTTTCTGTTTTCTTCTTTCCCTTCTGCCTAAAAGGCAGAGGGCTAGAATGAACACCAATAGCATGGAAATTGCTTCCCATAGTTCCAAGTCTGAATCTCAGCTTTACCTCTTAGTCACGTGCTGCTGGGTAAATTGCTTAGCTGCTTTTCAGCTTCAGTTTGTGGGGGTTGTTCAGTCCCTAAGTCATGCCTGACTCTTTGCAACCCCGTGGAGAGCTTCCGTTACTTCATTTATAAAATAGTAACACCTCCCTCTCTGGATTTGTATAAGAGTTAAATGAGAGGTGAAGTCTCATTATGATTACTGGCACATAAGTAGGTACTCCAGAAGTGGCATTGCCTTTCGTACCTGGAAAAAAAACCTACTCCGTGGCTCACAGAGAATTGTCTTTCATGTGTTTAAGATCAAATGATGCTATTCCTAAAACAACCTGGTTAATAGGCACAATCCTCTGAAATTTGGATAGGCTTCCCTGGTGGTGCAGTGGATCGGAATCCACTTGCCAGTGCAGGGGACACAGGTTCCATCTGTGGTTCAGGAAGATTCCACTTGCCTCGGAGCCACTAAACCTGTGAGCTGCAACTCCTGAAGCCCGTGCGCCTAGAGCTTTTGCTCTGCAACAAGGGCCACTGCAATGAGAAGCCTGAGTAGCCTCAGCTTCTTACAACAAAGAGTAGCCCCTGCCATCTGCAATTAGAGAAAGCCCAAACAGCAAGGAAGACCCAGCACAACCAAAAATAAATAAATATATAATTATTTTTTTTAAATCACAGTATAATAGTAACAGGTCTAATGTAGACTTTCCAACAGTGATGTCATCTTTGGTCATCAAAACTGTATAAGGTATGCATGCTACTGCTACTGCTAAGTCACTTCAGTCGTGTCCGGCTCTGTGCGACCCCGTCCCTGGGATTCTCCAGGCAAGAACACTGGAGTGGGTTGCCATTTCCTTCTCCAATGCATAAAAGTGAAAAGTGAAAGTGAAGTCGCCCAGTCCTGTCCAACTCTGTGCAACCCCATGGACTGCAGCCTACCAGGCTCCTCCGTCCATGGGATTTTCCAGGCAGGAGTACTGGAGTGGGGTGCCATTGCCTTCTCTGGAGGTATGTATGAGTAAAGCGCAAATCACTTGCATCACTCCATTGCTCAGATTAGGAAACTGAGGTTATCAAGAGTTGCTCCAGGTGCTAGTAAGTACCAGAGTCAAGGCTTTTTGCTTTGGGTTTCTTTTTAAAACTTCTTTTTTATATATGGAATTTAGAAAGATGGTAGTGATAACCCTGTATGTGAGACAGCAAGAGAGACACAGGTGTATAGAACAGTCTTTTGGACTCTGCGGGAGAGGGCGAGGGCGGGATGATTTGGGAGAATGGCATTGAAACATGTAAATTATCATGTGTGAAACGAATCTCCAGCCCAGGTTCGATGCATGAGGCAGGGTGCTCGGGGCTGGTGCACTGGGATGGCCCAGAGGGATATGGTGGGGAGGGAGGTGGGAGGGGGGTTCAGGATGGGGAACACATGTACACCCATGGCGGATTCAAGTCAATGTATGGCAAAAGCAATACAATGTTGTAAAGTAAAATTAATTAATTAATTAATTAAAAAAAAAAAAAACTTCTTTTCACTATTTCCTATAGCTAGAACTATAATCACTCTATTTCTATACCCAGTTAAGGAACAAGGAGTTTCAAACAATTATTTTATCCCCCACCTGTGGGGAGAAATCCAGGAAATTCTAGCCAGAGTTTCAGGACACTTCCCACCATAGAGGCATGGAAAGCCACGAAGAACCCCATCGAAGACCCCTATGGGAGTGAGGCACGCTGAGTCTATGCAGTACGCTTCCTGTTCTATGACAGGCAGAAGGGCAGCAAGATAAAGAGCTCGGGCTTGATGTCAGTAAGACCAGACTTTGCATCCTGGCAATTGTGGGGAGCAAGTTACCTAACTCTCTGAGCCTCAGTTTGTGGTTGATGGCTACACCTAACTGTGGAGTCATCATGAAGATTAAAAGAGGCGATACACATAAAAACACTGCTCGGGACTTCCCTTGTAGTCAAGGGTTATAACTCTGAAATTCCACTGAAGAGGGTGCAGGCTTGATTCCTGGTCAGGGAACTAAGATCCCACATGCCATGAAGTGTGTCCAAAAATTAAAAAAAAAAAAAAAAAAAAGCATAGTGCTGGACACAGTCTTAAGTTTTCAACACATTAGTTGTTTTTTTTTTTAAAGACCAAAGACCATGCATTAAAATGATACATGTTAGGCCTAAATTAGGAATGTAATAAATGCAAAGAGCTTACAACGATGCCCAGAAGATTATAGCCCAGTAATTGCTATGTAACTGTTTTCTGTTATTACTGTTATAATTATTTCCCTATATAACAACTCCTTGTAACAGTGGTTATATGATAAGCAGTTGGCTATATATATATATATGTTTGTTTTGTTTTTTTGTCTGTTGAACCAGGTCTTAGTTGAGGCATGTGGAATCTAGTTCCCCAACCAGAGATTGGAGTCTCCGTCACTGGACCACCAGAGAAATCTTCAAGCAGTTGACTTTTTGGGGGCAGGGAGCCCCTAATGTTTATTTCTTATGGGAGCTGAGATCATAAAATGAAAAAGGCAAATATCTTCTCAATGGATTTACTTTCTACCAGTTTCCCTCGTTCCACCTAATTTTACCTGAAACAGAAAATTTATTAGTAGATGGGATAAAATCACCAATCAAGCTTACTGTTGAGGCTATGGATATTTTGCCCAACAGAAATTATTTTAAAAAGTAAACCTCTGATGTTACTTCCCTCATAGATCAGTTGGTAAAGAATCCGCCAGCAATGCAGGAGGGTTCTAAATTATCAACCCTCTGGTAACTTAGAACATGCAACTCAACCCAGAGAGACCTCTCATCCCGTTTCCAGTTTTGCATTTCCTCATATGGTGGCCACTAGCTACTCAGCTGTATCCAACTCTTTGCGACCCCTGGGGTTGCAGCCTGCCAGGTTCCTCTGTCCATGGGGATTCTCCAGGCAAGAATACAGAAGTGGGTTGCCATGCCCTTCTCCAGGGGATCTTTCCAACCCAGGAATCAAACCCAAATCTCTTGCATTACTGGCGGATTCTTTACCGTCTAAGCCACCAGGGAAGCCCTAGCTACTCATAGAAGCCTTTTTTAATGAATTTTTTATTTTTAAATGTTTATATTAAGTCCCCACTGGACCTAATGTGTGCAAACTTGAGACATGTTATTTCTGAGCACACTTTAACCCAAAGAATTCAGCACAATGGTTAATCCTAGAATGCAGTCAGCAGTCCATTGGGTCAAGGGATGAGGGAGGGCAGTGTGGGCTCCGTCAGAAGGGCGTCTGGGTTTGTGGTTTCCATGCCACACCATAGGAGGGCCTCTAACTGAATTTTAAAAATGTACTGAGTTCACAGAAAAGGGAATTAAGTATAGCAGGGGTTCACTTCGAACATTAATCTCGGAAGCCAAATCCTTCATTTTGAGAAAGGCCTTCAATACAAGGAGTCCCTTGACCTCCGTACTTCCTGCACAAATAGCTCTGCCAAAGCCCGCCTGCTTAGACTGCAGGCTTTCCCCGACTCACCCGCCTGCTGGGATGGAAGGCGCCCTGATGGAAATTACAGGCCCTTAAAGGCCCACTCGAGACCAAAATGTGGTTTTGTTAGAGCAACAAACGCTGTTAATTCCTTTATATCCCTTTAAGGCTTATTCCCCACCAGAGAAGGTCTCCAGATTTATTTTTATTTTATAGTAGAAAACAGCCTCACATAAGAAGCTCAATTGTTCAGCAATAACTAATTAAAAATGATTGTCAACATAAAATGACTAACATTTATTAAGTGCTTCCTAGACTTTTTGCTAGATGCTGTGTTAAGCACATCACATGTTAACTATTTAATCCTCACAACAACCCCAAGAGATAGAGTAGAATTTTTGTTATACCCATGTTATAGTTGAAGAGACCAAGGCATTGGACAGGTGACAAGGCTGAGGTCCCACAACTAGAAAGCATCAGAACTGATTTTTAACCCAGGCAGTCTGACTCCTGAGCCTGTGATCCTAACCACTATACTTGACAGCCTCAAAAAAGATTCTGTATTGCCTACAATTACATTATAGATAAGTGTATTATCTAGTAGCAGGAGTAACAGTGTAAAGACAGGGCCCGGCACACAGTAGGCATTCAGAAAATATTTGTTAAATGAATAAGTGAATGTGGATATACATTTGAATATTGTGATATCCGTTTGTAGAAGTGGGTGTCAAGGAAGATAGGGTTTAGCTCAGCTAGGATGTGAGCTTAGAGTAACATTGGAGATTGAACCCAAAATAAGGTTTTAATTTGACACATTGTACAAGATGAGTATTTTACAGGACAGAATTCATTTCAGGTTTAGTCAAATTTACTGATCATAAAAACCACATAAAATAATATGTGTTTTGCTTCTATTGTTTCTCTACTTAGAATATCCTTGTATATACCTTCCATCCATCCAACACTGGTTTAAGCCTAGTAGTTAGAAATATGTGGGCCCAGATACCTAAATCTGAATCTTATCTCTACTGCTTACCAACTGGGTCACTGTTGTCAAATAACCATCTAGGGCTTTTAAGCATCTTACCAGTACCCTTAGCATTAGGATTATTGGGAATTTTCCATGTGCTACTACAAGTAGGGTCCTGGGAAGAGCACCAGAACACTATAAGCCCAATGTAGGTATTTCCTGTTAGGATTCATCATCCAACTGTCTACTTTTTGTTTTAAAAAATGCAGTACTTGGATGCAATCTCAAAAATGACAGAATGATCTCTGTTCATTTCCAAGGCAAACCATTCAATATCACAGTAATCCAAGTCTATGCCCTGACCAGTAATGCTGAAGAAGTTGACGTTGAATGGTTCTATGAAGACCTACAAGACCTCCTAGAACTAACAACCAAAAAAGATGTCCTCTTCATTACAGAGGACTGCAATGCAAAAGTAGAAAGTCAAGAGCTACCCGGAATAACAGGCAAATTTGGCCTTGGAGTACAAAATGAAGCAGTCAAAGGCTAACAGAGTTTTGCCAAGAGAATGCACTAGTCATAGCAAACACCCTCTTCCAACAACACAAGAGACAACTCTATACATGGATATCACCAGATGGTCAACACCGAAATCAGACTGATATTATTCTTTGCAGCCAAAGATGATGAAGCTCTATACAGTCAGCAAAAACAAGACCAGGAGCTGACTGTGGCTCAGATCATGAACTCCTTATTGCCAAATTCAGACTTAAATTGAAGAAAGTAGGGAAAACCACTAGATCATTCAGGTATGACCTAAATCAAATCCCTCACGAATATACAGTGGAAGTGAGAAATAGATTCAAGGGATTAGATCTGATAGGGTGCCCGAAGATCTATGGACGGAGGTTTATGACATTGTACAGGAGGCAGTGATCAAGACCATCCTTAATAAAAAGAAATGCAAAAATGCAAAATGGTTGTCTGAGGAGGCCTCACAAACAGCTGAGAAAAGAAGAGAAGCTAAAGGCAAAGGAGAAAAAAGATATATCCGTTTGAATGCAGAGTTCTAAAGAATAGCAAGGACAGATAAGAAAGCCTTCCTCAGAGATCAATGCAAAGAAATAGAGGAAAACAATAGAATGGGAAAGACTAGAGATCTCTTCAAGAAAGTGAGAGATACTAAGGGAACATTTCATACAAAGATGAGCACAATAAAGGACAAAAATGGTACGGACTTAACAGAAGCAGAAGATATTAAGAAGAAGTGGCAAGAATACACAGAACTGTATAAAAAAGATCTTCATGATCCAGATAACCACAATGGTATGATCACTCACCTAGAGCCAGACATCCTGGAATGCAAAGTCAAGTGGGCCTTAGGAAGCATCACTACGAACAAAGCTAGTGGAGGTGATGGAATTCCGGTTGAGCTATTTCAAATCCTAAAAGATGATGCTGTGAAAGTGCTGCACTCAATATGACAGCAAATCTGGAAAATGCAGCAGTGGCCACAGGACTGGAAAAGGTCAGTTTTCATTCCAATCCCAAAGAAGGACAATCCCAAAGAATGCTCAAACTACCGCACAATTGCACTCATCTCACACACTAGTAAAATAATGCTCAAAATTCTCCAAGCCAGGCTTCAACAATACGTGAACTGAGAACTTCCAGATGTTCAAGTTGGATTTAGAAAAAGCAGAGGAACCAGAGATCAAATTGCCAACATCTGCTGGATCATTGAAAAAGCAAGAGAGTTCCAGAAAAACATCTACTTTTGCTTTACTGACTATGCCAAAGCCTTTGAGTGTGTGGATCACAATAATTGGAAAATTCTGAAAGAGATGGGAATACCAGACCACCTGACCTGCCTCCTGAGAAATCTGTATGCAGGTCAGGAAGCAACAGTTAGAACTGGACATGGAACAACAGACTGGTTCAAAATCAGGAAAGGAGTATGTCAAGGCTATATAGTATCATCCTGCTTATTTAACTTATATGCAGAGTACATCATGTGAAATGCCGGGCTGGATGAAGCAAAAGCTGGAATCAAGATTGCTGGGAGAAATATCAATAACCTCAGATATGCAGATGATACCACCCTTATGGCAGAAAGCAAAGAAGAACCAAAGAGCCTCTTGATGAAAGTGAAAGAGGAGAGTGAAAAGTTGGCTTAACACTCAACATTCAGAAAACTAAGATCATGGCATCCTGTCCCATCACTGTATGGCAAATAGTTGGGGAAACAGTGGAAACAGTGGCTGACTTTATTTTTTGGGGCTCCAAAATCACTGCAGATGGTGACTGCAGTCATGAAATTAAAAGATGTTTGCTCCTTGGATGATAAGCTATGACCAACCTAGACAGCATATTAAAAAGCAGAGACATTACTTTACCAACAAAGGTCCGTCTAGTCAAGGCTATGGTTTTTCCAGTAGTCATGTATGGATGTGAGAGTTGGATTCTAAAGAAAGCTGAGCACCGAAGAATTGATGCTTTTGAACTGTGGTGTTAGAGAAGACTCTTGAGAGTCGCTTGGACTGCAAGGAGATCCAACCCGTCCATTCTAAAGAAATCAGTCCTGAATATTCATTGGAAGGACTGATGCTGAAGCTGAAGCTCCAATACTTTGGCCACCTGATGTGAAGAGCTGACTCATTTGAAAAGACTCTGATGCTGAGAAAGACTGAAGGTAGGAGGAGAAGGGGTTGACAGAAGATGAGATGGTTGAATGGCATCACGTACTCAGTGGCCTTGAGTTTGAGTAATCTCTGGGAGTTGGAGATGGACAGGGAGGCCTGGTGTGCTGGAATCCATGGGGTCACAAAGAGTCAGACACGACTGAGCAACTGAACTGAACTGAACCAATATATATCGAGCATCTACCATATGTCAGTTTCTGTACATCATGCTGAATATAGAAAAATAAATGAGATACAGTCCCTATTTTCAAGGAATTTGGGTTCTACGGCAACAGGTAAGAGACATCCAATGACCTTACAGTGGATGAGCCCAAGAACTGCATGGCAGTTTAACTTTAGCTCAAGGAGTCCACCTAGGAGAGATAATGTCAGAACTGAGATGTCTGAAGTTAGCTTAGGAGCTGGCCAGGTAAAGAAGGTGGAGAGGTGTATTTCTGTTTCCCCAGAACAAGAGAGATGGTGGATTCAGGGGTGTGAGAACAGGAGCTCTCTATAGCCAGAGGGTTAGATGGCAGTAGTGCAAGATGAAATTGAGGGACAGACCAGGTCATGAGAATCATCTGTCATGCTAAGGAGTTTCAGAAGGGCTTTGAATAGGGGGTGCAGAGATCAGATGGGCAAACCTGTGAGAGGCTATAGCAGAGGCAAAGTAGATGGAGAAGAGGGGATTGAGGATATATTTAGAAGGTAAGAGTCATGGGGCTTAGTGACTGATCAGATATTAGGGGTGAAATAGGAGACACAGATTTGGAGTAGAGACAATCACTCATTCCATACACATTTGTTGAACACCTACCATGCAGTGAACAAAACAGGCACAACCAAATATTGTCTTCATGGAGTTTACATTCTGACTGGGAGAAACAAAAATAAATATGCAAATAAATAAAAATATACAGCAGGTTTAATGATGGTAAGTACTACAAAGAAAAATAAAGCAGGAAAGCAGGGAAGGGAATAGAAGAGTAACGCAGGAAAGGAATATCAAGCTGAGGGAGGTGGCAGTATTTCAAAGGTGGTCAGAGAAGGCCTTTCTGAAAAGGCGACAATGAGAGGGATGAAGATGGTGAGGGGCAGAGCAACTCGAATGCCCGGAGGCAGTGTACTCCAGGCAAAGCCAGAACCAGGGGTGGTTTAGTCACTTGGTCACCTCCAACTCTTTGGGACCCCATGGACTGTAGCCCGCCAGGCTCCTCTGACCATGAGATTTTCCAGGCAAGAGTACTGAGTGGGTTGTCATTCCTTTCTCCAGGGGATCTTCCTGCCTGAGGATCAAACCTGGGTCTCCTGCACGGCAGACAGATTCTTTACCAACTGAGCCAGAATGTTGTGGATCAATTCAAGAATATCTGGAGGGCTGCTACAGCTGGAATGGAGAGATGGAAGGAGAAAATGATAGGAAATGAGTTAGGAGTATAAGGGGCCCATGAGACCTCCCAGAGTGTTGGGAGGATAAGAAGAGGACAAGAGACAGGATCTCTGTCCCAACCGAGGGAGAAGAGTCCATGGAGAAGGCTAAGGAGCAAGTGTTTGCCCAGGAAAGAATGAGATTCAGGAAAGAAGGCGTGTTCATGAAGCCAAGTGAGGCAAGGGGTAAATGAGATAATGATGGAAAACTATCATTTTGTTTAGCAACCAAGAGATAACTGGTGACCTTGACAAGGGTGCTTTCAGTGGAGTGGTAAAGCTGGGTGGTGAAGGAGTGGAGATAGCAGGTGTGGATAACCCTCTCAGATAACTGGTCTTGAAATGAAGAACAGTGATAGGATAATAGCCAGAGGATCAAAGGAAAACTTGCTTTTTGAGAGGAGAAAGGCCTCGGAATGTCTGTATGCTGAAGAAAAAACTAGTCAGATGGGACTGGGTATCCTGAACACACAGGACAAGTCATTCATTCATTCATTTGTTCAACAAATATTTATTGAGTACCAGGAACTTGTCGTGTTCAGTTGCTCAGTTGTGTCCGACTCCTGGCGACCCCATGGACTGCAGCGTGTCAGGAATCAAGCCCTGGGTATAAACAGATGAATAGAATACACAGTCCATATCCTCATTGGAAAGACAGACACATATGTAACTATATACAATACAAAGTGAGGAAGGCAATAGAGAGAGATGCAAAATGCCAGGAGAAACCCATTAATTCTGTCTGTGTGGAAAGAGGGAGAAAGTGAAGGAAACTTCACAGAGGTGGAATTAAAAATAAGAAAATGAAGGGTAGTAGGCCTTCTAGTCAGGAGAAGGTCACAAACAACAGCAAGATGGGGGAGAGGTGGTGAAAGCATTTAACTCCCCGTGCAACCAAAGCCGAGGGGGTGGCGAACTAGCAAGATCTGTAGGTGGTAAGGTGAGTTGGGGCCAGATGGTTCAGAGACTTGAATGGAAAAATGGTCCTTATGCTTATGGATGACAAGATATTGAGCAGGAAAATGACATGATTACAGGTGTGTTTTAAGCGCAACACAGGATGGATTGAAGAGGAAAGAACTTGGGAGCAGAGAAACTAGGTGTGAAGATATTGCAATGGTTCAGGTAGGAGGGAGGGTTCATAGGGCAGAGGCAGTTTAAGAGATGATGCATGTGGTAAATTATCTCATCCCACTCTCCTTCCCGTGTACCTTCTTGAAAGGCTGAAAAGCTAAAACCCCCATTTCCCAGACCCCTTGCAGTTAAAGTTCCAAATGCAATGTGAGTTCTGACAAGCATCCGTTTTGTGCAAGATTTGTTAACATTGAGGAAGGGGGCAGGTTTCTGGCTGCTTCTGCTGTTTCTTCCAGGCAGCACAGTCACAAACACATGCTCCTGTGGCATCAGCCCATGGGCTGCTGGCCTTGTGGGGAGGTCACAGGGCAGAGGGCAGAGGCAGTCTTTGTTGCTGGGGTGGATCTGGCAGACCTAACCTGCCCTTGTTGCAAGCATGGCGCTAGTAGCTTTCTGACCCCAGAAGGTGGTGTGTCCCAGAACTGAATAGTTCCAGCGGTGGTTCTCTGACTCCTCACCTTCCTGATTGTGGCAATGCAGCAGCTCCCCTGACAGGCTGGTTCTGGCAGTGTTCCTGTGGAAGGCTGACCTCCAGGTCCAGTGGAATGCCCGCTCTTCCAATCCCTGCATAAGGACTTGACTACATATATTAAAGGCCTTCCTTGATGGCTTAGACAGTAAAAATCTGCCTGCAACGCAGGAGACCCAGGTTCCATCCCTGGGTCAGGAAGATACCCTGGAGAAGGGAATGCCTACCAGCGAGAATGATTTCTATTTACTGCAGTTGAACACTCCCTGGTTGGTTGAGTAAATAGAACCGAGAGAATTTGATGTCAACTGAATGCAGAAAGGAAGAAGGATGGGGGTGGTAGTGAGAAAAAGAGAGGAGGGAACTGCTTCCAGGGTTTCTAGCTTCTTGTGGCCATCCCTCAAAGTAGGGATTCACAGAGAGAACTGGAGGCTTGTGGATAGGAGAGCGGGGCATCTCATGAGTTGTCAGGAACAAGTTCTCTGCAGCATCTAACTGTGGGGCAGGCAATGGAAGCTGGGTCATTACTGACTAATAGGGGAGCAGAAGGAGATTTGGTTCCAGAAAGTAAGTTTTTATTGTGATGCGTCACTGACTTACACTTTCCAGTTCAATTATTGAATGAAGATTCAAATGAAATAACAATAGCAGAGTTAGTGAAATTTATACACACTTACCTGTCTGTTCCCAGGGACATTTTCCCCCTCATATCTTACTATTCAGAAAGCTATCATTCTGGTAGTATCTCCTTTCTTAACTTTGGTAACAATAGTGCGTTTTTTTGTTTTTAGAATAAGATGCTAGTCTAGCAGCATGTTTCTTTCAGGCCCTAAGTGACAGTGTTGCTCAAATAAAATGACATTTTAACTTCAGCCTATTGCTTTCGTGATGACAACCTGTCCATGGGCTAGTGACTCATCATATGACTCCTCCTCTCAAAAATACTGTGTTTCACAAAACGGATGACCAACAAGGACTCACTGTATAGCACATGGAACTCTGCTCAATGTTCTATGCCAGCTTGGATTAGATGGGGGTTTAGGAAGAGAATGGATACATGCATATGTATGGCTGAGTCCCTTGGCTGTCCACTTGAAACTTCCACAACATTGTCAATTGACTATATCCCAATACAAAATAGAAAGTTTAAAGTGTGAAAAAAAATGAAAAAAAGATATTGTGTTTCATTGTGGAGGTTATAGTAAACCTGGGCAAGTAGTAAGAGTTCCTTTTTCTTTTTTCTTATTTATTTATTTTTTTTTTAGCATCTGATTCCGTTTATTATCAGCACAGTGACCGTGTTCCTAAGGTTGTAGGCAGTAGGAAGGTAAACAAACCTCAGTTCAGCTTCCTTAACTCTTTGGATAAATAATAACCCGACACTGCAACTTGAGATGGGAGCATGTGCTTTCTGGTTTTATAATAAAATTCTGGTATTTACAAAATTGTCATTAAGTGTGTACCTAATGAAATGTGTACATTTGTTAATGGACATGAGGATTGGAGGAAGAGGTAGAAGTAGAAACGTTTGCAATCTGTTGTAAACATTAGCACCTATTTTTTTAAAAAACGAAAAAGACCCTTGGTAAGATTTCAAGACACATTTGAATATGCCTTTATTGTAGCATTGGTGACATTTGGTTATAGTTAATTAAATGCAAATATCTCTGCTCAACTGGCTTATGAGCCCCTCCTTCAAGTGCAGAAACTATCTCATTGAGCTGTGTTTTCCTGCATTTCAACTAGAGGTCCACATGGTGGGCACTCAAGGAATGCTTGATGAGTGATGAAAGGAAGTTTCTAAACAGGAGGTCAAGGAACAGTGTTTTAATACTGGCTTGAATTGAAGCTTGGCTTCAGTTTCCTCAGCTATGAAATGAGTTTCCAGGTCATAAGTTCTGTTATTTCCTTGAAGGGCTTTTTAACCATAAAATTTCTTGATCTCTAATGGGAAAGGATAAAGAATCTCCTTCCTAGAATGTTTGAAGTATCACTGTCTAATGGGTTCAGTTTGGTTGTGCCCTGGGCAGAGTCATGGACTGCATAACCTCTAGAGGTTCTCTTTGGATTCTGGGTGGTGGGATCCTATTAACTCTCCTCTCCTTTGAGATCTCGGTCAGAATTATTGGGTGTGGAGTCCCTTCCAGAAACAATTTAGCTACTGAATTGTTTCTATTTTCCTCTTGTTTACCATCAGAATATTTCCCCTTTCCATGGGGATTTTCTAAAAAGGTCACACAACCACCTCAGAAAACCATCCTCTTGTTGAATGACAATGACAGCCTCTTTCTCTGGTTGGCAACCAGAAGCAACTGCTGTCTGATTTAGGCAGAAAGAAAGGGTTAGGACGCTTAGTTGGCCAAGGCCAGAGGGAAAGTCCAGCCTCTGGTGATGACATAGAGACTGTGGCAAATGTCTCCATGCAAGTGGCCATTAAGCAAAGTTCCACCAAGGCCTTGCTAAAGCAGCCCAGGGGGAGGGGGCATCTTCTGTGACCTGCTCTGGGCTTTTAGAGGAGACCCCAAACATTTCAGAGTGTCCTGCCAGCAGCCCTTTTGCAGTCCAGTTTCAACATGCATACACAAAATAATCTAGTGCCCTTTGGAATCAAGGATAATCCTGCTATAAGTGCAGTTAATAGCTCTGGGTAGAGCTGAGAGTATAAACCAACCTCCCCTCCATCCATCAAACACTTCCTGAGTGCCTGCCGTGTGCCCCGATCCTGCAGTGAGTATTGGCCTCAGCATGGTGCATGAAATCAGAGACCATAGACAGATGGTCTGGTTAAGTACGCGTGCACAATTATGATAATCGCACAAGGGCCCTGATTTGCCTTAGTTCAGAAGGAACAATGAATTGTAAGTGCTGCCGGCTCACCCATCTAGTATGATGGCAGGTCCAGGATTTGGGTGCTGCTCTGCCTTCCCATCTCACAACCTCTCCTGCTTCTGTGGCACTTGGCTCATCTGACCACAGCACTCGGCTCCCCGGATCCCTCAGTGACTCCCATCCCCTGGTGAGTAAAGAGCCAACCCCTTAGCAGGGCATTCTCTTTCTTTTCTTCTTGCTTTCTTTCTGATTGCTCTTGGTCTCCATTGTGGGGCATGAGCTCTTCGACATTGCATGGGCTTTTCGCTAGTTACAGTGCCTGGGCGCTCCACTCCAGCTGTAGGGCAGGGGCTTCCCACTGCAGTGGCCACTCTTGTTGTGGAGCGTGGGCGCCAGGGCGCACGGGCTCTAGGGCTTGCAGGCGGATTCTTAACCTCTGGACCACCAAGGAAGTCCTGACTCCCACTTTCTTTTTCAACTCTACCTCTTGCCCCTTCACTAACAGTCCATAATTCATGGACCACTGAGAATTTTCATGTCTCAATGCCTTTCATGTCTCAGGGTACATGTACCTGTCCACACTCAAAATTGCTGCAAACACCTGTCCCTCCCGTTCTGTGACTCTTCTTTGGCTGTGGGAGCAAGCCGGAAGTAGAAGCGTCCCTGGAAGCAGCTCCTCCCACTGCAGCTTCTTTGCTCTTTCGCTGAGATAATTCTGAGCCAGACGTTGTGTTACACGGACTCCCAGGGCTGCCCAAGGGAGTTGAGCTCCAATTACCCACAATGGTAACTCTCTCGATAACACACCCCCCTTCCATTCTGGTTGCATTCCCCATTCTCCTATAGCTGTTTCCTGGGGTCGTCTCCCAAACTATCGCATTCAGGTCACTGTCTCTGAACCTACTTCTGCAGGGATCCAAACCAAGCGATCTCTCCTTTCTTCTCCACGTTGGCCGCTGTGCCACAGGTCTCCAGTTGGTTGAGCTCCTCATTCTTGAAGTTCTGTCAGACAGTCACGTCTGTGATGCCCTTTTCATCCACCACACTCCGCCATCCAGCGTGAGGGCCTCCTTCCCCTGAGATCCTTGGCCCTTTACAGACTTCTCTTACAATGTGCAACAACACGGCAGTGACTACATTTAGGTGCATCTGCCTTTGCCCACTAGGGACTATGACTTACCCATCTTGTCAACTCAGGCCCTAGCAGAGTGCCTGGTACGGAGTAGATGCCCAATACATATTTGATGGAAGAATATGTGAGCCTTCTGCCATGGTTTCCTGGCTATAATTCCTGGGGACACAGGAAGAAGCTGGCAGCCATGTTCCTGACCCCGCACTTCTGGACCAAGAGAACTCTGCCACGTCTTGAGTGGTGGTTGGGAGACCTTGCCTTGCCCTTGTGGGACTGACTCTGACTGTGATCTTATTGCAAAAGCAATAATAATAGAGTCCTTTCACTTCAGGGCAAGTCGCCAAGCAGACTTACCCGGTCATTAGGAATCCAAGGAACAAATTCCAAAGGTGTGAAAAACCAGTGAGCTGAGGCCTGAGGGCTGGTGGAATGGCTATAGGAAAATGGCTGCAGATAAGCCTGACGTAACTCAAAGATGCCATCCATCTTTAACAAAGCGGGCTATCTTTGTAGTAAGCTGTGGGCTGAGTAAATAGCCCAGAAGAAGATGTAATCTTGTAGAGGAATCCAAGACTTTCGATTGAGCAGGCAGCCGGTCTTTAGGCAAAGCTGGTTTCAGCTGAATTTCAGCAATGCTTGGCCTGCAGTGTTATTTTAAAATCTCACTGGCAAGGAAGACCTGTCCCTCTGGACTAGCAGGGATTAGATGGAAGGTGCGGGCTGACACCCCACAGCGTTCAACTTCAAACAAACAAAGAGGAACACAAATTCCAGATCCATGAGAAGGAAAGTTGGTCTTCCCTGCTGAGTAGAAATGGAAATGAACTAAGCAGCTTGCAGTGTAAGAAATGGGAGTTGGCAGAGGAAAATGACCCTAAGTTCTACCAGGTTGCTAGTGGAAATCAGGAGAGAACTAAGGAGGATTTCAAGAGGGGCAGTAGGGGTACCGAGGAGGCAAGGGAAGAAAGAATATGAGCGTCATTTAAGGGCTGTTACGTGCCAGGCGAGTTTTATTTGCTGTTCAGTAGCTCAGTCGTGTCCGACTCTTTGTGGCCCCATCGACTATAGCCCGCCAGGCTCCTCTCTCTATGGGATTTCCCAGGCAAGAATACTGGAGTGAGTTGCCATTTCCTCCTCCAGGGGATATTTCCAACCCAGGGATCGAACTCGAGTCTCCCACGCGGCAGGTGGATTCCTTACCGCTGAGCAACCAGGGAAGCCAGACGAGTAGCACTTATATATTTCTTCTGCTGGCCCTTAGAGTTATTATCACAGTCATGAACAGATGGAAAAAAATAGAATCCCAGAGAGGTCAAAGGACTCACCCAAGGGGTAAGGGATGAAATTTAGGTTCAAGTGACAAGATGAGTTTGAAAAGAATTCAAACCAAGTTCAAAACACAAGACGACCATCACTGTTTGATTTAGGTGATATGCTCAGGACTCAAAATTCAAAACTGGGCACATGTTTTTTCCTCCTCTGTGCATTTATCCACTCACTGCCTTTGGGTCGGCAGTGAGGTAGGCACTGTGACTGTGGGAGAAAGGAGGAGGAAAGGATCTTTTAGAGGATCAAGTTTAAAGAGGCCTCACTCCTGGAACATCTCCAAATTTGGGTTTAGCAATGTATTTGGCTGGGGTAGGAAGGAAGGAAGGGAGAAAGGAGAGGAGGGAGGGAGGGAGAAAGAGAGAGAGAGGGGGCTGCAAGCACAGAATTTAAGTTTTCATGCTTCCTAATGTTGGTTATGACCATAGGGAGACACTGAAATACCACGGGATTGGCAAGCACTGCCCTACTTTCAATTCTGCCCAAAGCAGGAAGGCTTAGGTAAGTCACGAGAAAGCCTCTTGTTACCACCCTAAGACCAGAACAAAAGCGCTGGGAGGAGACTCCCGTCCTGACAGCATGATTTCAAAAGAAGCTGTGCTGGTCTTATGACTGATGTCTCGAGTGTCACAATTGTGTAACCAGCTGATATTTTAAATGATCATCAAACCAAGTACATAGGATTATGAAGATAATGTACATTAGTTTTAGTAAAAGAGGAGAGGAGAATCATCAAACCAAGTACATAGGATTATGAAGATAATGTACATTAGTTTTAGTAAAAGAGGAGAGGAGAGATAATACTCATTGAAGAGCAAAGAGAAGAAGGAAGAAACGTGGACCGGGATCTGGGACCTGTGGGTTCCGGCTCTGGCTCCTGTGCTAGTTTGAACTTCCTGGGCTGACTGACTCTTCTCTGCTTTCATCAAGGAGCTGTGCTAGATAACATGGAAGAGAGCTTCTAGCTCCAAAGATCTAAGGGAACATTTGGAGTCGCTGAAAGATGGTAGGTACCTGAGTGTAATTTGGAGCTATCTGGCTATGAGTCAGAAACAAATCCAGGGACTATTTTTATTGCTCTTTACGCCAAATTCCCTAATTTGGGTTCTGCTACATGAAAGAGAGAAGGAGGGAGGGAGAGACAGAGAAAGAGAGGGGAGAGGGGAGGAGAGAACTATGAAGAGGTAAGGGGAGGAGCTCCTAGCAACCCAGTGTTTAGGACTTTATGCTTTAACTGCTGAGGGCCAGGGTTCAATCCCTGGTTGGGGAACTAAGATCCCAGAGGCCCCGTGGCCAAAAACAAGGGTAAAAAAAAAAGAGGCAAAGAGGGAAAAATTAAAGTAACAAATAAAAAACAAGTGGAATAACAAAGCTAGGCACTTTCAGTAGACTAAAGCAGTTCTTTGATTGGCAACGCCACACTGTGGAAAGAACACAGACAAGTTTTGAACCCAAAGCCCTACATTTGAATTGTAGCTTTATCACTTATGGCTTAAACAACCCTAGGTAAATCTCTACTTCTTTGGGCCTCAATTTCCTCATGTAGAAAAGGAGAATAATGATAACAATAGTAGTAACAGCCACTATTTATTGAATGCTTTATGTGCCAAGCACTGAACTAGGCTCTTGGTATTATGTCTCCAAATCCACCCACAACTGTATAAATTGGGTATTATTATCGCCATTTCATAGATAAGGACATCGTGGCTAACCGAATCTAAGGGTAGAGCTGAGATTCTGACCCAATTTGGTAAAATTCTGAAGCTTATTCTCTTATCTACAATCCTACACTTCCCTGAAGGACAATAACATATATCAAATAAATTACTATTTTAAAAGACACTTTGTGAATGGCAATGTGGAAGTATTCTTGTTGTTCTGTCCCTCAGTCCTGTCCAACTCTTTGTGACCCGATGGACTGCAGCATGTCAGGCTTCCCTATCCTTCACTCTCTCTCAGAGTTTGCTCAAACTTATGCCCATTGAGTCAATGATGCCATCCAACCATCTCATCCTCTGTCACCCTCTTTTCCTCTGGCCCTCAATCTTTCCCAGCATCAGTGTCTTTTCCAATGAGTCAGTGGTATAGAAGCATTCTACACAATATTCATTATCAATACAACAATGATAATGCAGTAGTAACAACAATAATATCAGTGAATTTTTAAATGTTTGTAGTCAAAGCGAGTATCCATTAGGAATGCGTATGATTTTGTTTGAATGTCTAATCAAAGAGCAACTAGATGATGTCTTCAAGTTAATCAGACTCTAAGAGCTTCCCCCATCAGATTTCATCACTGAATGCCTAAGCTTCTGGGTTCAGAAAAAAAGTCTGCAGGGTAGACATGTTATTTGAGAAATGGGCAGAGAAGATACTCAGCAAAGTGAAACCTCTTTGTGTTGTGCAGTTTTATCACTGAAAGTGCCATCTGGCCAAGCAGATCAGAAAATAACCAGAGATCACCAGCTGGTAAATTTTACCTTTAAAAAAAAAAAAGCAGCAGACTCAGTAATCCATCAGTGCTGTAATCCTGGACTGTCATCAGTAAAATAGGTGGCAAACTGTCCCTATGAGTCACCAAGGCCAACAAAGAATCTCTCTGGCCTTTTAGAACTGGACCATGTGAACTTGAAAATGAACCTCAGTGCAGAGGAACGGTGCACAGCTCCTTTAAAAGAGGATGTGGGAAACCAGATGACTCAAGCAGGTGGCACAGTTGACCTAAGAGTCTCGTTTCCACTCAAGTATCAATGTCTGTCTGAGGAACCCTCCTCCCTACCTGCTAATTTGATTTCTTCAGTTCCCTTAAAAAGTCCTGGCACCTCTTAAACCTGTTAGAGACAGATATAGAATGTTAAATGTGAAGCAAACCTTAGATTTCATCTGGTCAAATGTTCTCATTTCACAGGTGAGAAAACAAAGGCTCAGAGAGGTAACGCCTAAAGGCCCCAAGCATGTCAGCAACACCAGAAGATCACCAATCTTCAGCGTTCCACAGTGTTTACCCAGCATCTGCTGCTGCCTCACCCATGCCTCATCCTTCGGTGCTCCCACACTGCCTGCGACACGTACACAGTCAAATATCACTCGTGTCACTAAGGTCTCCAGGAAGACAGTAATCCCAGAGTGTTACTCACAGGAAGTGGATGGTACTTCCTTTATGTACTTTATACATATGAATGCATTAATCCTTACAATAACCCTGGAGGTAGGTACTACTATTATCCCTACAGAGACATGAGTTTGAGCAAGCTCCGGGAGTTGGTGATGGACAGGGAGGCCTGGTGTGCTGCAGCGCATGGGATCGCAAACACTCATATATGACTGAGCTACTGAACTGAATGGTTCATAGTGTTGTAAATGGGCTTCCCTGGTAGGTCAGTTGATAAAGAATATGCTCGCAATGCAGGAGACTAGGGTTCAATCCCTGGGCCGGGAAGATCCCCTGGAGAAGGAAATGGCAAACCACTCCAGTATTCTTACCTAGAAAATTCCATGAACAAAGGAACTTGGCAGGCTACAGTCCATGGAATCATAAGAGAACATGACTGAATGACGAAACCAAAACCCAACCTGATGCCACTGAATTGTCCATTTTTAAATGGTTTAAACAGTACATTTTATAATATGTATATTTTACCCCCAAAAAAGGTTCTAAAGGCCTTTTCGCAGTGACGGAGAATACTGGGGCAGTGTTTTCCAAGACTACAAGAAGCATATTTGGGTCCGGAACCTAAGCATCTTATTATAACTCAGTAAACATTTATCGTCACCTATCATATCTAAGGTTCTATGCAAGTTATGTCAGGGTATATAAAAATAATAAGGCCATAGTTTTCATTCTCAAAGAATAACTGGGAGGCAGCTTGGTTGATGAAAATGCAAAGTCAAGAGAAGGAGCTGGGAATTCCCTAGAGATCCAGTGGTTAAGATTCTGTGTTCTCACGCCAAGGGCCCAGGTTCAATCCCTGGTTGGGGAACTAAGATCCCACAAGCCACACAGCGAGGACGAAAACGCAGAGGAGTTGCTTTTTGTTGAACCGTGATGCGCTCAGCAGTGCCACACAGCTGGCCCGCAGTAGGAGTTTAATCAACGTCAGCTATCATCACTGTTATTTGACTCTTCTGAGACTTACTTTCCTCTTTGGGAAAAAACTGTTGCTTAGTTTCTAGGTTGTTCCTGACTCTTCTGCGACCCCACGGACTGCAGCCCACCAGGTTCCTCTGTCTGTGGGATTTCCCAGGCAAGAGTGCCAGAGTGGGTCACCATTTCCTTCCCCAGGGGATCTTCCCAGCCCAAGGATTGAACCTGCATGTCTTACATGGCAGGCGGGTTCTTTACCACGGAGCCACCCGGGAAGCCAGGTAGACCAGAGGCTTGATATTAGATCATCCGCAGACTATAACCGGAATAGGGATGGTCCTCTCTCTGTTCTGTAGGTGAGTAAAGCAAGGCAAGACGTTCTAGAATGGCTGTGCTCACAGAATGAGAAAATAGAAGCCTGAGCAACAATGTGCGGCTTCGTTTGGAAGTAACAGGCCTGTGAGTTCTTCGGCGCCTGGGGCCCCATGATCAGCGGTGCTGGAGTTGCCTTGTCCAGGCTCTCACAGCTGCTGAGCCAGCTGTTAAACTTTCAAGGGCTTCCCTGGTGGCTCAGTGGTAAAGAATCTGCCTGCAATGCAGGATATGCGGCAGCAGCCATGCGTTCGATCCCTGAGTCAGGAAGAATCCCTGGAAAAGGAAATGGCAACCCACTCCAGTATTCTTGCCTGGGAAATCCCATGGACAGAGGAGCCTGGTGGGCTTCTGTCCGTGAGATCGCAAAGAGTTGGACACGACTTAGTGACTAAACAACAACAAGTTGTTTATGAGTCACTATTAAAATTACCTGACCGTTACGTGTGCTATGATAGTTGCTCAGTCATGTCTGACTCTGTGACCCCATGGACTGTAGCCCGCCAGGCTCCTCTGTCCATGGAATTCTCCAGGCAAGAAGACTGGAGTGGGTTGCCATTTCCCCCTCCAAGGGATCTTCCTGACCCAGGGATTGAACCTGGGTCTCCTGCACTGCAGGCGGATTCTTTCTCATCTGAGCCATCAGGGAAGCCACCAGGGAAATTGCATGACGTGAACTTACAATTCAATAAATTCCATTTAAAATGAAGTTACAAATACTCAACACAAAATCTCCTAATGATTTCTTTACTTTGGCCATTATCTCTGTTTTTTAAGTTATTTACATCAACTGCATTTGAGTGGTGGAAAGGGTAAACAACAGCTGTGCTACCGTGCATTCATCTTTTCCCAACTCCTCGTTCAGTGATGTCGGGTGATTAGCCTGAAATCTGTCAAGTTAGGGGTATTTAACACTGTAGATATCTGCAAACACAACAAATCAGCCTTCAGCCTCTCCCAAGGCTGGTTGTTAAACATTTACCAGTGCACCCCTGGGTTGAACCAGCATATGCATTTGGACTCTCTTGGAAGGACCCAACTATTGCTCTCAGACAGAAGAGCATAGTTATCATCTGACTGCATGTAACTCAGGGACACATGAAGAAACAGGCTATTAGATGCGGCCCTCTTCTCCTCTGTCTCCTTAAGCAAAATAAAATAAATAACTCTGAGTGTTTGGCCCCCAGCCAAGGAGCTCTCATGTTTGATTCTTCATCCCTTGCTTGCAAGAGCTAATTACAGTGAGGGGTGTGCAAAGCAACAGCGCTTTGTGTTCCGAGTGAAATAATGGCTTAGTCACCCCTGAGAGTATGAAGGCTCTGTACTTCTCCTCAGTGCAGTGAACACAAATCCCAATCTGATGGCATGTGACTTTTTCTTTTCCTAAATGAATCAGACTTTGTGAATAGAAATGTAGCCTTCCTCCGCCCACTCTGGCGCAGCCATGCCAGTTAGCATATTTTCTGTTTTTCTAGTTGAATTGACTCACCGATAGTTGTAGGAGCCAGTTGGTTCGCATGTTCAGTTCTGGTACTGTCACAGGGAAATGAAATCCTTACTTTGCAAACTCACTGATTACATAGCATAAATTTGATTTTGTTTTTGTGTAGAGAAAATAAAACCCACTCCCAAGATAGAGAACTGAGACCCGGGCCCAGAAAGGGAATCTTTTCTCTCCAGGTTTCTGGGGCAAAATTAGATCAGTGAGTCAACCTGTTGGAGGTTTCAGGGCCTTTTCTGTGGACCCAGGACATTGCAAGGTGGGTGTGAGCTGCATACCAGGCCATGCCTGGAAGTATTTTAGGGCCTAAAAAGTATAGGCGTCAAGACCCTAAACGTTGACCAACACTGGTGCTCCCTAAACTGTACCTGATTCAAAATAAGTGTTTCAATAAGAGTGGAAGGCAATGTAGAATTTTGGATAAGCACATATCCATGACTAGAGTCACACTGCTTGGGTCTGAATCCCAGCTTTCCCATTTTTCAGTTTTGTGACCTTGGGCCAGTCACTTAAAATCTATGTCTCACTTTCATCATCTGTAAAAAAGGAATAATTAATAATAACTACCCTCATAGGGTTGGTGTGAAGATTAAATACCTTAAAATTTGTAACATGCTTAGAGAGGGGCTTAGTACATAGTAAGTCCCTTCTTATAACTAGAATGCTTGTCATAAATAAATGCTTGTTATAACTAGAATACCGACATGCTTTCTAACTGGTTTTGATTGAAAATTTGTTAATAGGTTAATCGAAGGCAAATTTTCCCTTATTCTTCTTCTTCTTTACTTCCAGGTGCCTTAAACACATGATTTCACTCTGAGACACTAGGCAGGTGTCTTGCAGTGCAGTTCCAGAAGCAAATCATCAACCAGTCCTTATGTAGCCTGGGCCTAGAATTCAAAGTACATTCTGGTGGTTAGGAGTCAGGGCTTCAAAGTCAGACACAGAGAACTCTTTTGGTTTTTTGTTTACTTTTTATTTTTAAATAATTGTGGACTTACAGAAAAGTTGCAAAAATATAGGATTCACAACTACCCTTTGTCCAGCTTACCCTGATGTTAACATCTTTCATAACGATAGTACAATTATTATAGCCAGTTAACAAGTGTAGAAACAAGTCTATTAACTAAATTATAAATCTTTTTTCTTTTTTTGTTTTTTATTTTTTAAATTATGAAAGTATGATAACACATTTATAGGAGACTTGGAAAATACAGAACAAAGTTACATATAGTTCCACTATATATCATAGTTACTTTTATAAGTAGATGAATTAAGATTTTTTAGTTGGAGTTGGAATATCAAGCTGTCAAATATTAATAGAATGGACAAAAAATAGAAGGATAGTATATCTGAAAAGCACTGTGAACCAACTGAACACAATTAAGTAAATCTTTTTTGGGGGGGCACAGAGAAAACCTAGTTTCACAGTCAAGGATTAAACTCATGCCCCCTGCAGTGGAAGTATGAAGTCTTAACCACTGAACTACCAGGGAAGTCTATAAATTTCATTCAAATTTCAGCAGTTTTCCATCAAAGTCCAGGATCCAACACAAGATTTTACATTGCATTTCGTTGTTTTCTTGTTCTCCAGTCCATAGCAGTTGTTCAGACGTTGCATTTCTATCCTGCTCTTGACACTATAGATGAGTATCGGCTAATTATTGCATAGAATGTCTCACAGTTTGGGTTCATTGGATATTTACTCGTGATTAGATTGAAGCTTGCCCTTTTGGTGGGAGGCCCACAGCAATGATGTGTCCTTGTTGTATCAGGCTTTCCCAGATGGCTCAGCTGGTAAAGAATCCACCTGCAATGCAGGAAACCCTGGTTTGATTCCTGGGCCAGGAAGATCCACTGGAGAAGGGACAGGCTGCCCACTCCAGTACTCTTGGGCTTCCCTTGTGGCTCAGCTGGTAAAGAAGCCACAATGTGGGAGACCTGGGTTTGATCCCTGGGTTGGGAAGATCCCCTGGAAGAAGGAATGGTTATCCACTCCAGTATTCTGGCCTGGAGAATTCCATGGAGTGTATATATAGTCAATGGGGTTGCA
Source organism: Muntiacus reevesi (assembly GCF_963930625.1). NCBI lineage: Eukaryota > Metazoa > Chordata > Mammalia > Artiodactyla > Cervidae > Muntiacus > Muntiacus reevesi. The sequence continues at coordinate 55,958,377 of NC_089264.1, forward strand.
GAAAGTCCGACACGACTGAGCGACTTACACTTTCACTGCTGTATCATTTGGGGGGAAGAGGAGGTTAATATGTCTTTATTAATGGTGATATTAACTCTGATTGCTTGGTTAAGATTTCTTTACTGCAAAGTTATACACTGTTTTCTAGAATAGAAGACATTGTTAGCAACCTTAGAATAAAGGGGAAAAAAATTTTTTTGGCATGCCAGAGCTGCTATAACAAACTTTACATTTGCATCCTGCTCTATGAAAGATTTTATACATATTACCCAACATCTCAATGTGCTTTATTATTTGAAGTAAAAGAGACAGAACTACCTTATAATTTGAGTAACAGCTCAAATGAAAAATCATTTTGGTTACTTCTATGCAATGCTCATTTGAACTGGGTCTAAAAGCTTTATCATGAAATAACACACCAATGGAACAAAATTGTAAACTTAACACATATAAAGGAAATTTCTTACTGTAATGAACATGTGAGACAAAGGGAAAAAAAAACAAACAGTGAGGCCTAAGTATTAGGTATGTGCCATGTATAGTCATTAAATGTAAGTAAGTCTTTGGGTGGAAAAAAATTAAGCCAGTGAAAGAGTCTGGAAATCCATTTGGAGGAAGGATAATCCTGTAAATGCAAAATATCAAAGCTTGATATTCTAGGCGTATGTGGCAATATATAACATAATATACATATTCAAGCCCATATCATCTTCACACACAGTATAGTTCATTTTCAGAATTCAAGAGCTAGTCTTCTCAGAAGACAGCAGGAGGCTAAGCTGACATCATTGCATTAGAAAGTGAAAATGTTAGTCACTCGGTCGTGTCCAACTCTATGAGACCCTATGAACTGTAGCCTGCCAGGCTCCTCTGCCCATGGGATTTCCCAGGTAAGAATACTGGAGTAGGTTGCCATTCCCTTCTCCAGAGGATCTTTCCAATCCAGAGATCGAACCCGGGTCTCCTGAATTGCAAGCAAACTCTTTACCATCTGAGCCACTAGGGAGGCTGCTCTTAAGGAGAACTGTATTACCTTTGCTTTGTCTTCTACCAACAGATTATATGTAGCCTAAGTTAAACATATATTTCATATTAGGAGTAAATAATAAAAAAATCAAATTATGGCATTTTAAGCTATTGTTCTCTAGTGAAGACTTAGGAGAGAAAGAAAGAATAAATGTGGGGTGATACTAACTAACACTTAGGTACTTGCCATATGCTAGGCACATTCACTAACTGCAAGTGTTAATTAATCTAATTTTCATAACAATTCTATAGTATATTTATCACTATCATCACCTCCATTTTACACATGAAGAAACAAGTACAGAGAACCTAGATAACTTGACCAATATCACACAGCTAGTTAAGTGTCAAGTTGGGATTTGAACCTTCAAGTTTGCTCTAGGATACTGAAGTTCTCATCTGCCACAAAGCATGGTACCTCAAAAGGCTAATAACCTTTGAGATTCATACAATTTTCTTCTTCTAATACTATGTATCCAATACATGTATTTAAAATATCAGTTCAGTTCAGACACTAGTTATGTCCACCTCTTTGCAACCCTATGGACTGCAGCACACCAGGCTTCCCTGTCCATCACCAATTCCTGGAGCTTGCTCAAACTCATGTCCATCAAGTCAATGATGCCATTCAACCATCTCTTCTTCTGTCAACCCCTTCTCCTCCTGCCTTCAGTCTTTCCCAGCATCAGGGTCTTTTCCAATGAGTCAGTTCTTCACATCAGGTGTCCAAAGTATTGGAGCTTCAGCTTCAGCATCAGTTCTTCCAATGAATATTCAGGACTGATTTCCTATAGGATTGGCTGGTTTGATCTCCTTACAGTCCAAGGGACTGTCAAGACTCTTCTCCAACACCACAGTTCAAAAGCATCAATTCTTTGGTGCTCAGCTTTCTTTATTGTCCAACTCTCACGTCCATACATGACTACTGGAAAAACCATAGCTTTGACAAGATGGACCTTTGTTGGCAAAGTGATGTCTCTGCTTTTTAATATGCCGCCTAGGTTGGTCATAGCTAGTTATATATTTAAAATATACTGTATATAAAATTTTTAATATACCACAAATCAAATTTTATATATATATATATATATATGTATGTATGTATATTCTGTCTCTTCAATATATGACAAATCAGTATTTCTGGCATTTGCCTTTTTCCCCTTTTTACTCCTTTCAACACCACTGCATCTCTATCTACTCTAAACCACAGCAATGAGTACTCCACCATATATCCAGGCCTGGATTGTTTTCTAACTGCCTTATGAACTGGGAAGTTCTATGGAGAGAAGGATCAAGTCCTAGATGTACAGCCCATTCCTCGCAGGACACTAGGACAGAATTAATTGTAAGAGCTAATGTTTTTGGGCTCCTCATTTGGTCTGGCAATAGTCTAAGCTTTTCACAGGCATACTCTCATTCCTCAGAACTGCCTCTGAGGCACATGTCATTATTACCCTAATTTCACATATAGGGAAACTAAAGTTAAGGGACTATCCTGAGTTAGCCAGCTGCTGCTGCTGCTAAGTCATGTCAGTCGTGTCCAACTCTGTGTGACCCCATAGATGTCAGCCCACCAGGCTCCCCCATCCCTGGGATTCTCCAGGCAAGAATACTGGAGTGGGCTGCCATTTCCTTCTCCAGTGCATGAAAGTGGAAAGTGAAAGTGAAGTCGCTCAGTCGTGTCCAACTCTTCGTGACCCCATGGACTGCAGCCCACCAGGCTCCTCCATCCATGGGATTTTCCAGGCAAGAGTACTGCAGCGGGCTGCCATTGCCTTCTCCCTTAGTCAGCCAGCTAGTGAAGGGCAAATCCAAGATTTCAACCAAAACATGTCCAACCCCAGAATTGCTGACTTGACTGTTAGGATATGCCACATGCTGGCTGGTGCTACATACATGGCAGATGCTCAGTAAATGCTTGTTGCTGACTCATTGACTGACGCTTCATTCGTTTATTCTTTTCTCTTGGCTGTGCTGGGTCGTGGCTGCTGCTCTGGCTTTCGTCTGGTTGTGCAGAGTAGAGGCCGCTCCCTAGTTGCAGCGCTCAGGCTTCTCATTGTGGGGGCTTCGCTCGTGGCAGAGCACAGACTCGAGGGTGTGCGAGCGTCAGTAGTTGCAGCTCGTGGGCTCGGCTGCAGCACCGTGGCCCCTGGGCCCCAGAGCACAGGCCCAATAGTTGTGGCACTGGGCTTAGCTGCTCTGCACACGTGGGGTCTTCTCAGACCAGGGATCACACCTGTGTCTCCTGCTTTGGCCGGTGGACTCTTTACCCCTTTCCCTGGTGGCCTTTTGATGAAGGAGTGAAGATAAAAAAAATCAGGATGCTGGGGAAACAGACAGTTAATAACATAGAAGTGGCCAGAAAAATAACTGAGCTGACAGTTAGTGACCAAGTAGAGATGAATGCGGGGAGTGCAGGGGAGAGGCAGAAAAGACAATGACTGCCTTGGCTGATGTCTTGGTTGGAAGTCACTCTGGCCTCATGCAGAGATTATGCTACTGCATCCGTCTCGTGTGCCTGGAGACCAGAGATTGCAGTTTCCATCCTGTCTGCCTAAACGCCAACAAACTTAGATTTTGTTTGATCTTGGAGTTTCAGTTTCATTCACTATGATGGGATAAACTATGCTCTGGGCCTTGGGAAGATAGAAATGAACAAAATAGATAACAATTTCTATCCTCATGAGGCTTATGTTTTAATTGGAGGGATACAGACAATAAACATAATGAATAATTATATAATAGCATTAAGGTAGCAAAAGTTGTAGAGCAGTGTAAGGGAGACTAGGAGGGCTTGGGGCTGGAGGGGGTGTGGTCAGAATAGATTTTACCTATAGGGTGGCATTTGAGCAATTATTTAATAATTTGAGCAATATTTTTGAGCAACAATTTAAGCAATAATTTGAGCAACTATTTAAAGGAGATGAGGTTAAAAGAAAGAAAACGATAAGAATAGTAAGACCCATATTACCAGAATAGAGAAGTTAAGAGTGAATGTTTTACAAGAAAATTACTACTGAGTAGTTGAGTACTTTCATAGAGGAAAAGTAACTTGTAGCTTTCCCATTCTTCCCTGGAAGGTCTGGGAGATGACAAAGCATCTACAACTCAATTTTCATTTCAGTTGCTTAAAAATACAATTCCCACCCTAAAGCGGTGGTGGCATACTTTTGAACCTTCAGCGGTTTTGTTTGTGCACACATATACTGTTTGTGAGTCAGTGCTTGAAGTGCTTTGTTCTTATGGCCACGTAACTGTAAACCACAAAACGACAATGAGAATTACCAGCAGAGACGTTGCTGTACATCACTCTGTACATTGATCAAATGAAGCACAAAACTGCTAGATACGTTTTCAAGTATAATCTAAGCATTTATCTTTATTATAATATACAAAAAACACTGCTAACACAGTTTCTTAGGCAAGGAATATATAAACTCGAGAGTGTTTCTCAATGTTTATTCTCATAACTGTTATTGAGTTCCTACCATGGCAGATATCCAGCAAAGAGTTTGACTGTATGTAAAATTTTGCTTAGTTTATTCACTCATTTCAACAACGATTGAGCCCTCTTTTGTGCCAGGCATCAGTCTAGACACAACAGGGAACAAAACAGAGGAAATCCCTGATCTTATGGAAATGGATATATAACAGACCATGTGGTCATAAATGCCACAGCAAAATCAAACCAGGCAAAAGTGGATAGAGAATACTGTTGAGGCGGGGTGGGGAGCTGCTAATTTATTATAGGGTGATCAGAGAAGCTCTCTGTAATAGGATGACAGTTGGTTTTCTGGGGAAAAAAATGTTTCTAGGCAGGGGATACAGCAGAAATAAGAACATGTCTAGTATTTGACTCTATAAGTATTATTTTATAGGAACCTGAAGGGTTCAGTATATTATTATTACATACGCGTCCATATCACATCAGTAACAAAGGGCAAAGCTGAAAGACGACTCAGGGTCTATTAACCTTAAAATCCATGCCCTGTTCTTCCAAAATACCATTTGATTTACTCATCCTACCCCAAAGACTTGCTCTTTAAAAAGACTGGCAGAGCATAAGACTACCAGGAATTAATTGGTGCTGCTCTTATTTCTCTAATTTACTCCAGCCTTAGGCACATTACTGACACTTGCTCTTCTCCAGAGCCTGTAAAATGGGGTTCGGGTAATTAACAACCCAGAACAACTGTTATGAGAACTAATTAGTTTCTGCTTACAAAATACTTTGAACATTAACAATAAGAGTGCCTTCACTCCAAGTATTACATTTTCCTCCCAATGAAACTCTAGATACCTCCATTCCCCTGCTACCCCAAATTCTACCCCCAGTCTTTCTCAGATTTCCCTCTGTTGAAAAAAAAATTACCTAGTTATTAAAATCAGAAGTCCAAGAGTTAAAGTCATTTTTAACTCCTTTCCCTTCACTAACATACATTCCTGAGTCCTATTCATTCTGCCTCCAAAATGTATCTTGTATCCATCCACATCTCTCCATCTTCAATGCCACCAATCTACTTCAACCCACTATCCTCTCTTGCATGGAACACTGCAATAATTGGCTAGTTGGCCTCCTCTTTTTCCACCTTTTGTTCTTTTCCAATGCATTTGCCACACAAAAGCCAAGAGTGACCTTTGAAAAAGAGAGATCAAAACATATCATTTCCCTACTTAAAACCCTTCAGTGACTGCCTATTGCAGACAGAATAATATAGTACAACCTCTCCCATGGTGAGGGTGACCAACTCGTCCCTCGTCTTACCCAGGACTTCCCTGATCTAATAAGCACTGGAAGTCTCACAAATCAAAAACTCCCCCGTTCTGGACAACAGGGGTCACTGACCACACTCAGCACATGGAGTGGCTCCTCCTGCCCCATGGCCCCACCTCATGCGCCGTCCCCTCAGCCACTACACCCTTTGCACGCTGGCCTTTGTCAGGCCCTAGAACGTCACTTTCCATTCTCAAGGCCTAGGTAGTTAGACCCTCCTTCCCCTTGATCTGGAATGCTCTTCCTGTAGCTGGATTTTTCTCATCCTTGAAAGCTCCAGAAAGGCCTTCCCTGATTCAGGTTACCTCAACAGGTCCTATCTGCTACTGTCTATCATAGCATTCTTTGCTTCCTTCCTAGAACTTCCTTGTCTCGATTCGTTTATCATTGTACCTATGTGTCGTCCATTTCCTGCCATCAGAATGTAAGAGGGCAGGAACCTTGCTGGCAGTGTCCCTGTGGCACCCTCCGGCACACAGCATATGGCAAGTGCTCAGAAAATATTTACTGAACCAGTCTTGAGCCTCACCCCAACCAAACAACTGGTGGACCCGTGCCCTGAAGGGACAGAGATCAAGGTCTTACAAACAGCAGAAGATCTGGTTGACCTAGCTCCTCACCATTCCCACCCTACTGGTGACAACGACCTGACCTCATAGGAACCTCAAAAAAAATGTTGGTTTCTCTGAAGTCCTAGAGAGGTTAAAGGACTTGCCTGGAGTTACATACTCAGTTTGCATTTAACATTGGGAAAGGTAAAACTGATATTTCCTGCTTCCCTACCAAATGAATTTAAATTTCAAAGGATCTTAGTGTAGGAAGAAACCTCTAGATTCAATTTGCTTCAATCTTTCAAAGAAGATTCTATAGTTTGCAAGCTATAACACAGGGAATATAGCCAGTATTCTGTAGTAACAGTAAATGCAATATAACCTTTATTTATTTAATTACTTTTTATTGGAGTATAGTTGCTTTACAGTGTTGTGTTAGTTTGGAATATAGCCTTTAAAAGTTGTGAATCACTATGCTGTAACTTGTAACATAAGTAATACTGTAATCAATTATATTTCAATTTAAAAAAATGAAAAAAGACTCTAATCTCTATTTAAAAGATAAGACATCTGGAGCCAAGAAAAATAAACGACTTTTCTAAGGTCACACAGCTATTGAAAGGCAAGGAAAAACTTCATTATTAGTTGGTTTCTGGTTTTATATCTTTTTTTATTCTGGACTTTGTATAATCACGTGATCAAGTATCTTTTCCGCATTGAGTAGGTTAACACATGTTTTAAAAAAGAGAAAACAAAGTGGATGCAAAGATACCTCAGGAATGACAAGTTGGTTTTTTGTGTGTTTTTAGTTGCTAAGTCACGTCCGAGTCTTTTGCGACCCTATGGACTGTAGCCCTCCAGGCTTCTTTGTGGGACTTCCCAGGCAAGCGTGCTGGAGTGGGGTGCCATTTCCTTCTCCAGGGGATCTTCCCGACCCAGGGATCGAACCTGCGTCTCCTGCGTTGGCAGGCGGATTCTTTACTCCTGAGCCACCAGGGGAGCGTTGAAACAGACGCAATGCTTTTTTCCTGATGTATTAATTCAACAATTATCTGAGTCTCTGTTATTTGCCATGAACTGTTCTGCATACTGGATATATAGTAAAGAATAAAACAAAGAAATGCGCTCTGCCCTCCTAGAGCTTACATTCTTGTGTGGGCCACAGAATATAACAAAGTGATCAAAGTGCTATCAAGAAAAATAAAGCAGAGTGACGAGAGAGTGACAGACAAGGAGCACAGCTGCTCTAAATAAGACGGTCAGGGCGAGACACTTCAGCAAGAGGCCACTGGAGCAGTGATCTGAGTGAATTCAGGGCAGGCACTAGAGGAAGAACGTCCCAGGCCAAGGGGAACAGAAGCACAAGGGCCCTGAGGCAGCACAGGGCTCGGCCGTCCTGGGGAATGCCCAGGGGCCCTGTGGTGGGAGTGGAGGAAGCCGGAAGGAGGAAGAAAGGTCACACAGGGACATGGGACCAGATCCTGGTGCGACTGCTCTTCCCTTTTAAACCGACACATCTTTACAAAGCAAACATTTGCAAAGCTAGGCCTTGGAGAGGGGGGTTTTATTGAACGTGTTTCAATATTTTAACAAACGCCACAGGATTCGCTTTTCTTCCATTTGTTGTTGTTAGAAGGTTAATCTGTTTAAATCCTTTCAGCTCCACTTGTTTGGAAATCAGTCACCTAGCGCTTGGAGCTAAAAAAGGAGACCAATACGTCTCCACAGAGCAGATAGGGCCACCCCTACACCCAAGGTCTCAGTAGAAAACCAGCTATTGTTCAGCTAGATAGTTTCACACTGGCTTCTAAAAATAAGAGCCTGAGTCATCCTTTCAGTCGGAGAGAGAACTTTATTCCTTTTACCCTCTCGGGTCCCGGTTGGTTGAGGTTACTCAGCAGTGGGTGGACAGGTCTGTCTGCTCCCTCACTGTGGGTGGTGTGGCAGTGAGGGGGAGAGGTGAACCGACCGGGAAGTCGGGCCTAAGCCAAATCCTGTCCTCACCACACTCACCAGATATTTTCATGTTTTGGTCGCACAGCTTGTAGGATCTTAGTTCCCCAACCAGGGTTCTGAATTAATTTCAGGATACTGGGATTGACTGTGTTAAACATGATCAAAGCCACAGTTTCCACATTCAGGAGATCATGCAGTTTTCACGTCATGACATCAGGATACACAACAGAGCATCCATGAGAACATAAACTCTAGACTCGCCGCTAGGGCTCAAGTCTTGTCCCTGCCACTCGCTTTCAGTGTGGTCTTGGGCAAGTAGTTATTTAACCTCTCTGTGCCTAGTTTTCTCATTTGTAGAACATCTACTTCATAGGGTTGTTGTGAGGACTGAATCAAATAGTTATGAAATGTTTATAATAGGGCCTGGCATTGAGAAGCAGTATGCAAGTGCTTGTTAAATGTATTTTCCCCCATCAGCTTTCAGCAGAGCTGCTCAGAAGTAGCCAGAGTGACTCACTTAAAGCTTCTCTCCTTCCCCAGCCCAGTCTACTCTCCACAGTGGCATGGATTTTTCCAAAACTTAACATCCGACAACATTTAACAGGGAACAAAAAGATGAACAATAACAACTAAGTTTTTCTCCCACCCCCTCGGGCATCCACACACTGGGCTCCCAGAAGGAATCACTGATACTAGTCTCTTGTACATCTTCCTAAGACCGACTGTATACTGACAATAGTATGGATATTGCTATGATAATATATCATGTAAACCATTTTCACAGATATGTTTTTAACACAGATGAGGCTGTGGTATTCTGTTCTCTACCTTGCTGTTTATTGGAGATCCTTTCGCATTAGCACATTGAGAACTGCCTCATTCTTTTTGATGGCCATGGAGTATTCCACTGAATGTATATATCATATTTATTTTACCAGTCTCCTACTGATATATATTTAGTTTTCAAGTTTTTCTATTACAATCAATAATATGATTACCCTTGAACATGTATTGTTTTCCATGTCTGTGAGTATATCTGCAGGATAAATTTCTAGAAGTGGAATTTCTCAGCCAAAAAATAGTGTTGACGCCTATTACTAAGTTGTCTTCCAAGGAGGCTGTATCAATTTACACTCTCTCTACCATACAGGAGTGCCTATTTTCCCACCCCTTCACCAAAATTGCTGATTATTTCAAAGTTTTTATCTTTGCTGTAGACTCTAAGTCTGACTTTGGCCTTCTGATGTCAATATGGTCATTCATACTTACTAGCAAGAGTGACATTAAAAATAAATAGGAATGCTCTTAGTCATGATTGTGCAGACAAATTGACCTCTGGAAAGATCCTTTAAGGCATGGTTAGTGAAATGTGGCTTCTGTCTCATTCTCTGTAAGAAAGTTGTCAATGTAAGACTGTGAAGATTCACATATAAACAAGAGGGACCTACTGTATATAGCACAGGGAACTGTATTCAATATCTTGTAATAACCTATAATGGAAAAAGAATCTAAAAGAGAAGATAAATAGGGACTTCCCCGGTGGTCCAGTGTCTAAGACACTGTGCTCTTAATGCTGGGGGCCCAAGTTTGATCCCTGGTCAGGGAACTCCTTTCGGTGAACCAAATGCTGTAGCTAACAGTCTGCATGCCGCAACTAAAGATCCTGCATCCCGCATGCCACAACGAAGATTGAAGATTCACTGTGCCGCAACTAAGATTCAGTGCAGCCAAATAAATATTTTTTTAAAGAGAAGACAAATATATCTTCAGATATGTTATATATTCAGATATACATATCTGAATCACTTTGGCATACAGCATTGTAAACCGATTATATCTCAAAAAATTTAAAAAAAAAAAAGACTGCAAAGATTTGATGAGAACAGAGATTCCTCTAAAACCAAAACAGTCTTCCATAAGCAAATAGGATATCTTCTGCTTTGTCCGTTTAATGTGGATCCCCTAAGGTTTATATGGCATGGGGACATATAAATGGAATAGCACTTGCTAATTTGGAATATGGACTTTGGGCTGTTTTATTCTGAAAATGGGCTCTCAATAGGTATGACAGAGCTCTTTGAACTCAGAAACCAGTGCAGCAAAAACATTAAACTGCAAGCCAATCAACAAGGAAGAGTCAATCAGGAAAATGCTAGAGTCGATGATTATTTCATTTGTGTTTGTCAATATGGCGTATCTGGGACTATTTCTTGCTGAGAAGCAGCAGTCCGTGTGCCTGGGAGGGGCCAGTGCGTGCCAAGGTATTTAGCAAGTGAAAGAAGTTTCCTTCCTGGAGCTAATACTTAAAGCTACTCATTTCTGGTAATATTATACTTTATGATATTATTCATGTGATAACAGCAGGCAATACCCTAAAAATGATTTTATGTACCAAAATGTGAAAAAGTTTGTTTACTTTGGCACCTAGTGGGGACAGAAGCTGTAAGACCAGATAAAAACCCTTTATCTGGATAAAAACCTTTCTAAAGTAGTAAGGCTTGAATTATAGATACTACATATTGGAATTACATAGAGCTGTGGTTTAGATTTTCTTGTACCTTAGCCTCCTTTGGGAAAGCCTTTTCAGTTTTTGAATATTTGTCTTTGATTTGGGAGTTCATATACAGCCGACCCTTGAACAACACAGTTGTGAACTGTGCAGTCCACCTACAGAAGATTTTTTTCAATAGTAAATATGATGGTAATACACTCATACACAACCATGAGGTTGGCTGAATCTGCAGATGCCAGATCGCACATGTGGAGCAACCACATACAGGGAGAAACCAGGAACCAGGGATCTGGAGGGCCAACTATAAATTATACACATATTTTTCACCTGAATGGAAGTTTGACACTCCTAATCCATGAGTTATTTATAGGTCAACTGAATTTTTTTTGAATCAGTCTAAGTTGGTTGGAAGTTTGGTAAAATTCTAAGTCTCATGCTTTTTCTTTCTTTTCTAGATAAGATTTTGTTCAGTTTTCACTAAATAACATATAACTCTTCCCTACCTCCCTTATCTTTTCCCCATGACAGTGGCATCCAAACCTATAAGGACTGATATTATATCACTTAAAGAAAGAATTTGGTTGAAACCAGCCATGCATGTAGTGTTTCCTTGTTTTTCCCTAATTTGTAAGTCAAAAAACAGATGAAGGAACTATTTCAATTTGGTCTTGAATATATTTTATGTGCTATTGATGCCAATTGATGCTTTTAAATTGTGATGCTAGAGAAAAAAATAAATAAATAAATAAATTGTGGTGCTAGAGAAGACTCTTGAGAGTCCCCTGGACAGCATGGAGATCAAACTAGTCAATCCTAAAGGGACTCAGTCCTGAATATTCATTGAAAGTATTGATGCTGAAGCTGAAGCTTCAATATTTTGGCCACCTGATGGGAAGAGCTGACTCACTGGAAAAGACCCTGATGCTGGGAAAGATTGAGGGCAGGAGGAGAGGGGTCGACAGAGAATGAGATGGTTGGATGGCATCACTGACTCAATGGACACGAGTTTGAGCAAATTCTGGGAAATAATGAAAGACAAGGGAGCCTAGTGTACTGCAATTTATGGGGTTGCAAAGAGTAGGCCATGACTTAACAACTGGACAACAACATATTTTATAAGAATTCACAGATATTAAAAAAAATTTCCATACAGATGTCTTGAAACTCATGGAATTCCTTGCTGACTGGGACTTCAAAATGAGCAGCTAGTGAAGTAGTAATACTTAAATCTGCCAGGAGATGTTCCTGTAAAGTGCGACATTCTAGGGTCAATGCTTACTTGGTGTTCAATTCTGAGTTATAAAACTTATACTATCATACCTACTTTAGAAGGTGCCCAGCTTGGTGGGATTCTTGTGCTTTTGGCCAATAGCAGTTTATAAAGTCTACAGAGAAGAATTCATTTGAATCAGTTCTAATGAGATGGATGAAACTGGAGCCCATTATACAGAGTGAAGTAAGCCAGAAAGATAAAGAACATTACAGTATACTAACACATATATACGGAATTTAGAAAGATGGTAACGATAACCCTATATGCAAAACAGAAAAAGAGACACAGAAGTACAGAACAGACTTTTGAACTCTGGGGGAGAACGTGAGGGTGGGATGTTTTGAAAGAACAGCATGTATACTATCTATGGTGAAACGGACCACCAGCCCAGGTGGGATGCATGAGTCAGGTGCTCTTGCCTGGTGCACTGGGAGGACCCTGAGGAGTCGGGTGCGGAGGGAGGTGGGAGGGGGGATCGGGATGGGGAATACGTGTAACTATATGGCTGATTCATGTCAATGTATGACAAAACCCACTGAAATGTTGTAAAGTGATTGGCCTCCAACTAATAAAATAATATTTAAAAAAAAAAAAATAAATAAAGTCTACAGAGAAAAAGACAGACATGGTATCTATTACAGACTAAATTGTGTCCCTTCAAGGTTTATATGTTGGAGCCTTACTCCCTAATGTGACAGTATTTGGAGACTGGACCTTTAAAGAATTAATTAAGGTTAAATGAGATTACAAGGGTGACCCCAATCCAATGTGGCTACTGTTCTTATGAAAAGGGGGAGAGACACCAGGGATATGCAGACAGAGAGAATGCCATGTGGAGACACAGTGAGAAGGTGATAATCTGTGAGCCGGGGCAACCAATCCTGCTGGCACCTTGATCCTGGATTTCCATTCTCCAGAATTCTGTTAAGCAACCCAGATTGTGTAATTTTGTTATGGCAGCCCTAGCCAACTAATTCTGTGTGATTTTCAGGGAAAAAAAAGAACTTAACTATAGAATTTGAGTGAGTTTTTGAAGATCTTCCCCATGTGGAAGGATGTAACTCTCTGGAATGAGCTAACTCTTGCTGTCAACTAGACAAATAGAATGAAGCCATGAGCTGCCACTGACCGTGACCCTTCCCAAGGCCTGGTGTGCATCTCTTCCTTGGCGCCTTTTAATCTATTCTGGCCAGAGTTTGTTTGTTATTTGCAACCAAAAGAGCCTTAAGTAAAATGGGTCTTCAAGTCACATCTGAAGATTGACTATGTTTCATATATAACTACTATTTTTTAAAATACCTATAGAAGTTGATTAACAAGCTAATCTCAATCTCAGGTTGATAGTAACTGGCTTTTTTTTTTTTTTTTTTTTTTTTGCAGTTATGGAGTTTTCTCACTCAATAAAAGTCCAAATAAAATAGCAATGTGGTGATGCTAATAAGGAAATTCTGATAAAGAAGCAGGTTGGAAACCACTGATCTAGAGTTTTCTGGCCTCTTTTGTGAGGTAATGGCAATGAAACCTAAAAGGCTGATGGGCATGCATTTAGGGCAGGAAGTCATGATACCCACCCAAAGACTAGTGATCTAACCAGACCGACTGTCCGGCTCAGTGGGAGTTCCGGATGAAGACGCCCGGAAGTACACTTGTACCACTTTACAGCCTCAATCTGACCCTGTCCTTCAGAGAGAGCTCTGAGGGAGCATTCAGATAAGTCACTGTGGCGTTAGGCAATGTACTTGAAAGGGTCTGTGCTCCAGCTGAACATGTTTTATGAGGCACTGTGTGTTCTGGAAGCTTGCTTCCAGTATACTCTTCTTTTTGAACACAGCCACAGTGTGCGGTGGGTAGAGGCAGCTGGTACTTTGAAAGCAGATCGACTTCACCTTCCTGTGGAAAAGACCACTGGGACATCGGCTATGTCCCTTTCACCCTTAACAAAGATAGATTCTTTGAAGAAAGAATCCTTCCAGAGTAAAACTCGAGAGCCACTAGTGGTTAGATAGAAAGATATTGACTTTATTGTTGCTCCAGAGACTATAGTTTAAATGATTCTAAGTATTGTGAATCATGGCCAATCCATTTGAAAGGTCTACCATGAACTCTTTGCAAAAAGGAGTCTAAGGAGGGGGCCCTCAGTGGTCCTCACGCAACATGTGGTATATCTAACCAACATATTTTTTAATCAATATAAAGATCACATCTCCTGCTTTAAGATTACTTGAAATTTTAAGATAAATTATGCATAATCATTACAATTATATAAAATCAATAATAATTTTGGAGTATGATATTACCAACTACATGCCATCACCCCTTCCCCCACCTGACTCCTACACTGCACTCTTGTTGACCCACATGAGTCAGAGAAGCAAATACCCTCTGAGTTTAGGGGCATTACAAACAATCATCGTGCATAGCTGTTAATCCTCAATCTCGCCAATTTGCTGACTTCTTACATTGGCATGCTCTTAAGGCTTTTCAAGTGTATTTTGAAAATAGACTTCCTTCATCTCTGGTCTTCCTTGCAAAAAAATTTTCAACTTGGCCTAATTTTCTGTCACAGTAAATTCCTGAATCTCAAGCTAATCCAGTGGTTCCAACTTTGGTGTTTCAGACATTCTTTTCACTTGGGGAAATATATGTCTTGATCAGAGTAATATTTGAGTTGCCTTTCAAGCTACCATAGAGCCAACAGATGCCCCACACAAGGAGTAGACATGTCCCTCTCCTTGGAACTCTGACAACACCAGCAAATAATTCCACAGAACCCATCACTTCTTCTTTTATTCATTGGTTTTTATCTGAAATAATGAAAAATGATCAGATTCCCTCCTGAACTACATGAAGCAAGTTTAGGAAATAGAAGTCCAAAACCTATAGTATCACAATCTGGATTGATCAATGTTGGGAACTCCTGGCTAATTAGATTTAATTTTGTTTTGTGATCTGATGTGACCTCTCTCTAAAACACATTTCATTAGTAACAATAAACAATTCATATGTTCAAAGTGTTTCAGACCCAATCCAAGAAAGAACTGACTTCATAACTACATTCCTTTCATTGTTCCTTGTATCTAGGCAAGTTTCTTTATAAAAAAAAAAATAGTTATTTCCATTCAATGACCATTAAATGTTTAATTTGCCAGTTCCTCTGTACTGTGTGACTAGGCATATTCTGTTAAAGATGTTATACACTTGAAAAAAGTGGCTACTTGGATACAAGATGCCACACATGAAAAATAGCCCATGAAAACTACATGAAAACTCCAGCCTTGTTTTCAATCAAGAACATGTTTTCTTGCAGACATAATATGCTAAATGTTGAATGGGTCCCCTTGATAACTCCACAGATTATGGGAACCTAAAATGCCAGTGCAGTCACATGACATAACACGTTTCTCCACCAATGCTGACATGGCTGTGCATTGCTCCGCCTCTTTCTTTTCATGGAATTTACATTTCCCTTTTGAAATCACTGACGACGGCTAAAGTCATTCTTGTCTTTGGCAGGTCCAAACACCTCTGTCCTTGGTGTATGAGAAGAGACGAGTATTTTTGGAGGTGTCTTTTTCTCGCCCCAGAACTGTGTTTCTGCTCTTCTCTTTCCTCCTCTCTGCTAAGCGCAGTGACCCCAGCTTCCAAGTCTAAAGACAGGCCCATGTGGGTGGTGCCACGATTTTTTCTCAGAAGTGTTGAAGTTGAGCCATGCCTTTTCTTAACTGGGAGCTATACTTATCTCATCATTAACCATGCTTTCTTTTCTCTGAAGATCTAACCTGCAGAGGCAGTTTCCTACATGAATACCTTCTCCAAGCCACCCTGGGTCCCTGTGCTCTACCGCACGCTGGTTGATTTTGCTGCTTTTGTTGTTGTTCAGTCGCTCAGTCGTGTCCGATTCTTTCCGACCCCGTGGACTGCGGCACACCAGGCTGTCCTGTCCTTCACTAGCTCCCAGACTTTGCTCAAAGTCACGTCCATTGAGTCGGTGATGCCAACCAACCATCGCATCCTCTGTCGCCCCCTTCTCCTCCTGCCTTCAATCTTTCCCAGCATCAGGGTCTTTTGCCATTTAGGTCCACTGCTTAATTGGTTGAGATTGCTCCTTGCCCAGGAGTCCCACCCTCTCAGTGCTGACCCAGCCCACTGTCCTGGCCATCCTTGCTCCTCTCCTTCTCCTGGGCATGCCTGTTCCTCTACAGAGATTACCTGCCATGATTTCTTTTTTTTTTTTTTTAATGATTTTATTTTTTGGCTGTGCCATGCATTATGTGGGGTCTTAGTTTCCTGACCAGGTATCAAACCTGTGTCCCCTGCATTGGAAACTCAAAGCCGTAACTACTGGGCCACCAGGGAAGTCCCACACAGAGTTTCATTTATACGTAGCTTTCAAGATTCCTTTTCTTACTGATTATCGCATGCCATCCTAACCTCAACTTCTGCTCCATCTGATCTTAATAAATCTTTGAGATATATTTCTTAGGTTTTTAGAGTTCTCTTATTTAGAAATTTTGCTATGGTCTATCTCAATCTTGCAAAACCAAGATAGTTTGATAGTAATGGGCAATATAGAAAGTGAAACGGTTAGTCACTCAGTTGTGCCTAACTCTTTGTGACCCCTTGGACTGCAGCCCACCAGGCTCTCCTGTCCATGGGATTTCCCAGACAAGGATACCAAAGTGGTTTGCCATTTCCTTCTCCAGGGCATCTTCCCAACCCAGGGATCGGATCTGGGTCTCCTGCACAGCAGGCAGATTCTTTACTGACTGAACTACCAGGGGAGAAACATAAGTATTCTGGAGCTTATTATGGTCCATAGAAATCAAGTCACGGACTCAATGAGCAGAAAGTTTTGTTGGAAAAATCTCAGATAATACCTTTTGTAATGGTTATGAGTTTTATGGTGAACGTGGAGGCAAAAAGTTCTGAAAACTCAGTGGTAAAGTAGCTGCCTGCCGATGCAGGAGGCATGGGTTCAATTCCTAGGCCGAGACGATCTCATATGTCTCAGAGCAGCTAAGCCCGTGGGCCACAACGCCTGGGCCTGTGCTCTAGGGCTCAGGAGCCACAACTACAGAGCCCACAAGCTCTCACAACCGAAGCTGGAGCTCCTAGAGCCTGTGCTCCACAAGAGAAGCCGCCGTCGTGAGAGACCTGAGCACTGCAACGTGAGAGCAGACGCCGCTACATTCAACTAGAGGACAGACCTGGGCAGCAAGGAAGACTCGGCACAGCCATAAGGTAATCAACTATTTTTCAAGAGTTCTGAAAACTTGACAGGAAAAGGCTACCCTTCTTAACAAGAGAGACAAGGAAGAACTCTCAAGGAAGCTGCAGATGAAAGCAAAGTAAATATCTGCTATTGAGAGGGTAGCAATCCTACCAGAAAAGTGACTGCAGATGTTCAAGGGAGGAGCTAAGATGGCAGAGGGATAGGACGGGGAGACCACTTTCTCCCCCACAAATTCATCGAAAGAACATTTGAACGCTGAGCAAACTTCACAAAACAACTTCTGACCGCTAGCAGAAGACATCAGGCACCCAGAAAAGCAGTCCATTGACTTCGAAAGGTGTCGAAAATATAATATAAAAGATATAAAAATATCTTTTTATATAAAATATAAAAGATAAAAAGAGAGACAAAAGGTGTTCAAGGCTATTAAAACCACAATTTGAAAAAGGAAAGGCACACAGAATACTAATTAGACACATATTCCTGAGATGCTTTATCTATTGATAGTTTGTTTTTTTCATTATATCAAAAATATTGTCATATAAAGTATCTCAGGTAGTCAGAATGTCAAAAAGCAAGCATTATATTTAACAGTTATCACCTCTACCTATTACATTACCCTGCCACTTATGTGACAACCATGGTACTGAATTTGGAGATCAGTACTGGACTCTTTGGAATAAAAAAATATGTAATTACAAATTACATTAGTTTGCTTTGCTCTTGTTTTGAAAATATTTTCTCTTTATAGGCTCTGTCATGTCCAAGAAGAAAAGTTGGAAACTTTGCCCATGGTGGTATGCCCTAATTAATGACTTGTATTAGAAACAGTATTTCAATAAATATTCATTTATTCACTGTCTCAGTTTAGGGCTTCCCTTGTGGCTCAGTGGTAGAGAACTCGCCTGCCAATGTGGGAGATGTGGGTTTGATCCCTGGGTCGGGAAGATTCCCTGGAGAAGGAAATGGAAATCCACTCAGTGTTCCTGCCTGGGAAATCCCAGGGACAGAGAAGCCTGGCGGGCTATAGCCCATGGGGTCACAGAGTCAGACACGACTGAGCAACTAACACAGAAGCACATATTTGGCTCATGGAAGGCATAGTGCTAGGCACTGGGGGTACGAAAATGAAGTGGGTAAAATCTTTGCCATCGAGGGCCACAGTATAATGAAAATAGACAAGCAAGCAAAGCATCAGGGCATAACGGGACTGTAGCTACCTCCTACCAAGTGTATCAGAGTAAATACACAGAGGAGGTGATCCTTGGGCTGTCTGGAGGAGTGATAAGCGGCTTGCCTTGTGGGCAAGTCCCTTGGAATGGAGGAAGAGCATTCCAGGCAGAAGGAACAGCGTTCGCAATGATATGAATGTAAGAAGAGCACAGCAAGAACTGGCTGCCCGTCGTGGCTGACCCCAGGGCGACTTTGAGGGGTGAGTGCGCAGTGAGACTGGAGAGGTAGGCAGAGTTCAGGCCGTGGCAGGTCTTGATCCCTACAAGAGAAGTTAAAGTTTATCGAAGTCAGGAGAAAACCGAAGATTTCAATTTCATCTGAAGGAAGAGAACGATTAGTTTAGCGTTTTAGGAAGATGTCTCTGGAGACAATGGAGTGGATGGAGAAAAATGGACAGGGTCAGACATCATTGGTTAGGAGGGTAGTACAAGAGTTTAAGCAAGAATGGTAATTACTAACATAGACAGAGGGCTAATCATGTGCCAAGCCTCTGACAAAAGTTATCTCATTTAATCCTCACAGTTATTCTTTAAGCTACTATACTAGTCAGGACAGGTTAGGTTATGCTGTGGCAAGAAATAAACCCCAAATCTCAGTGGCATAAAACAACCAAAATAATTCTCTGCTCCTACCATATGTCACATGCAGGTTGGCCAGGGAGCGATTCTTCTCACAGTCACATAGAATCCTGCAATAATGGAGACTTCATCTCAATACATAGCTCACAGGAGGGAGGTGGGGGGTGGGAGTCACCATCCCAGCAGTAGGCCGGAAGTGTGGTTCATTGTGTATAGACTCCCAACGCTTCTGCCCCAGTTTCACACGGCCACAACCGACTCCAGGAAGGCAGGGAGGTACAGCCCTACCATGAGCCCAAAAGGAGAACCAGAAATACTTGGACACCAGCACTAATTGCTACCACATCCTGTTCAGAGCACAGAATAAAATTGTACTTTCTGACCTGCTTCTGAAGTTGGACATGGCTGGCTGTGTGACCCAATTCAGTCAAAGAAACAGAGGAAACCTTGAGAACTAGGGGCCTTTAAGAACTAGAACCACATTTGTTTGGCTCTTCCTCTCTCTCTGCCGTGGCATCTGGCAATATTCCACATCGTGGCTTCTCGTGTAGCCCAGGTTCCAGAGTGAGAACCACTGATAGCAGAGCTCACATTGACTTCCGGCAGGCACGGAGAGTTAGTCGCAGTTGTGAGTGATTGAGATTTGAAGAATATTTGTAGCTGTAGCATAACCCAGTTCACCTGGATTATTATGGAGGCGACAGAACATTTCTGTGCAATCTTAAAATCTCC
Source organism: Muntiacus reevesi (assembly GCF_963930625.1). Taxonomy (NCBI): domain Eukaryota; kingdom Metazoa; phylum Chordata; class Mammalia; order Artiodactyla; family Cervidae; genus Muntiacus; species Muntiacus reevesi. The sequence goes on from NC_089264.1 coordinate 55,978,245, forward strand.
ACAGATAGGTTTATGATGGTGGTGATGATGATGATGTATTCCCATTTTATAGATCTGGAAACCGAGACTCAGAGAAGTCAAAGAATATGCCCAAAGTTACAGCTAATAAGGCAAAATTCAAACTCAGGCAATCTGACTTCTGAAGATTAGATAGGAAGAGCCTGACCTAAAGCAATGGAAATTGGGATGAACAGGTGGGACTAGTTTAGTGACATTTTAAAAGTAGGATCAAAAGATCTGCTGGGCCATTATATAAGGATAGAGGACAAACAGGTATCTAGAATGGTTCCCAGTTTTCTGACTTGGAAAGTCAAATGAACAGTGACCAGGAGTTCAAATAGGGATTTGAGAATGATGAGAAAACCGAGGGGCGGGGACAGTAATGAACTTGGGGAAGGGCTCTTTCAGCACTTTGAAACTGTCAATCATTGTCTTCTGTTTTCTCAATTTCTGACAAGAAGTTGGTCATCTCCGTGTGGTGGTTGTTCTATATGTAATACATTGTTCTTCTCTGGCAGCTTTCAAATTTTTATTTTTGTGTTTTTTGGCAATCTGACAATGATGTATCTAGGTATAATTTTTCTTTCTAATTATATTGCCTGGAGTTTGCCAAGCTATGGGGGTTTAAGTTGACCATTTCAACAACTGGGAAAATTTTTTTTTTCTATCATATTTCTGTCCCACTTTCAATGTCTCTTTTCGAGACACCAATTATACATATGTCTGATAATGTCCCAAAGGTCTCAGAGGAGCTATTCATTTTTCTCCAATTTTTTTCTGTTCTTCAAGTCAGATAATTTCTATTGATTAATCTTGAGGTTTACTGACTCTTCTACCATCTTCCACCTGCTGTTAAGCCACTAAGGAATTGTGTACTTATTTCACTTTAAAAAAGTTCTAGAGCTTACATTGCTTCTTTTTCATAGTTCCCATCATCAAGATTCCCTGTCTATTTCTTATTTATTTACTCATCCAGATCATATTTTCCTTTATTTTGAACAGTTTTGCCTTTAATTCTTTGAATATTTTTATAATAGCTATCTTAATGTCTTTGTCTACTAAGTAAAATATCCGAGTAATCTCAAGGTCAATTTCTATTTTCTACTTTGTTTTCCTGTGTCCGTGTAGTAATTTTTATTGTCATACTTAAGGCTACAGATGATGCACTGTAGAAATTGTGGATCCTATAGTTATTTTTCTGTGAAAAGTGTTGATTTTTGTTCTAGTAGGTAGTTCAATTATTGTTTGACCACTTTGAATTCGTGTAGACGTTTATTTTTTTATTTTGGAGGGTTTTTTTTTCTTTTAGGGTAGATCTTTGGAAAGTCCGATCTGTCTTCCGAAGCCCTCTGACAGCGTGCTCAGCCTTCACACAGTTCCCCTGTGATCTCGTCAAACTTGTTGTCAGGGCGGTTTTGGTCGTAGGTCTTCCTTTAGGGCAGTTGTTCTTGAACTTTAGCATGCATCAGGATCATCTGAGAGTTTGTAAAAACACATATTTCTGGGCTTTTCCCCTTGAGTCTGATCGAGTAGATCTGAGGTGGGACTCTAGAATTATTAGTATTTCCAACTGTATGTCTAACAAATTTCCAGGTGATGCTAAAGCTTCAAGCCTGGGAATGACCAACTGAGAAATACTGCTTTAGAACATGATCTTGATTTTCTTTTTTTCCCTCAGAGAACAGGCTCTAGGCCTTGCGGACTTCAGTAGATGTGGTTTTCAGGCTTTAGAGCTAGGTTCAGCAGTTGCGGAGCACAGGCTTAGCTGCTCCACAGCATGTGGGATCTTCCGAGATCAGGGATTGAACCTGTGTCTCCTGCACCGCAGGCAGATTCTTTACCACTGAACCACAAGGGAAGCTCCCATGATCCCTTTAAAATGTGTTCTGTCTGGGGTCGCAGCTGGATGCCTGAGCTGTTATTAATATAAGGGTTACTGTGGGTCTCCACTTAGGCTGCACCCAAACTTCTGTGACCCTATCACTGCTTGAATGCTAATAATCCTGCTCGGCTTTCAACCCCACAGAAGCTGCTATCTGGTAATGCTAGGATAGTCTCACCTTACACATGTCAAACCAGCTTTTAGTTAAGCACCAACAGGGGATTCACACAGATTTTTAGAGACCTCCCTCTGCACAGCTCCTTCCTCTCAATGCCCCACCTTGCAAATTTTAACTGCTCAGTTGCCCCAAACTCCAACCTCTGCCTGCTCAGCTCAGCCAGTTCCTCAGTTCACTGTTTCTTAGCTGGGATATATTCCCCAGATAAAAAGCCAGAGTGATTCTGGGCCTCACCTCTTCAGTTTCTCTTAGGGACCACAGACTCGTACTGTCTGAAACAGTTGACTCAAATATTTTGCTCAGTTTAGTGATTTTTTTTTTAAGTGGTGGGATGGCTCATTGGTACTAGTTTCTACTTCATCATAGTCAGGGGTGGAGATCCTAATTTTAGACCTTTTGAATTTAAGGAACTTTGGACTGTCCAGATAGAGATATTCTACAATGGAAAGGTAGCCCAGAGAGTAATTAAGATCGTGAACACAAATCATATAGGAGGTAACACAAAATAAGAAGAGTAGAGGGTCCGAGGTAGAACCTTGGGAGAACTGCTGACTTTTCATGGATGGGTGAAAGAAAAGGGTTGACAAAAGAGGAACAGAAGGTGTAGTCTAATAGGCAGAAGAAGAGCCACTGTCCCGGAAGTCAGTGGAGAAGAGTTTTAAAATATTTTGAATTCTTACTATGTCTTCCCATTGTGCTAAGAAAAAAAAAATTTTTTTTTACTATTTCAAGCAGCCCAATAATTTTAGCACTATTATCAAATCCATTTTATAGATGAAGATGAAACTCACCAGCCAAGTAACTTGCAGTGGGTCATGCAGTTGGTAAGTGGCAGAGCCGGGATTCCAATCCAGGCGTTCTGGCTCTAATACTTGCAAAGCCCACAATGCCCTGGCTCACTCCTGCCTCTCTCCCGTCCTGTAACCCAGGAGAGAGTTACAAATGTGAGGGCCCTCTAGGAAGCTGAGCATTGAAAAGTGTCAATTGGGTTAGGAGTGAGGGTCACTGTTGAGCTTGGCAAGAAGTCGCTGGAATAAACAGTAGGTGCTAATTAACTGCTCACATTATCACTTCCTGAGTTTAGCTCTTCCTGTGAACCAGCAGGCTGCATACACATGGCGTCTCTCAGGCCCTGCCTGCATTGTCCTCCTCCTCGGCTTTCCGCTCAGAAAAAGGAGACTCACTCCCTAACTGTGTGCAGACATGACCCACTGCCCCAGTTCCTAAGAGGGGAAGAGAAGTGCGAGGTGCCCATTAATACACAACACATGTGCCGCATACAGGTTTCTGCACCTTTGAACATATCATCACCTCAACTACCTGTGTTCAGATTAGCCTCAGCAAATCTTTAAGCGCTCACAGCTGTCTGCAGGTGTTCAGGGGATTATTATGAGGAGATGTTGATCAGGTGTTCTCCATGTCTCCTGTGGGCAGAACAAAAGGGAAGAGGCTTAAATGTCAGCAGGGGATTTAGATGTAAGTGAGAACTCTGAGGCAGGGAGGTCCTGTGTACTTAATAAGTTTCCAGACTTCTGCCTTAGTTCGCCCTAAATATCCCCTTTCCCACCGTATCGCCCTTATTTGGTTTATAACAGAAAAGGACAACAATAACAATAATAGCAAATGCTCATATAGTTCTTCCTCTGTGCCAGGCACTATTATTAAGTTTTCTCCTCAGACTCATTCCTTCAGTACTCAGAACAGCGCAATGCGGTAAATACTATCGCCATCTCCAGTTTACAGATACAAAACAAACAAACAAAGCTGAGACCCGGAGATGGTGAATAACGCGCCAAAGGTCACACAACCAACAAACGGCAGAGCCAACATTTGAAGCCTCCTGCAAAAGTCTGTCCCCTTACCTACAACCCTACCCAGCTCATCTGTAGAAATTGCACTAGAACAATTCAAGATAAGCAGAGCAGGGAAGAGATGCCACCAAAGTGGCGTGGAGGTTGCGGTACATTGTTTGAAAATGGCCCTCCATGAACCAGGCCTCCCCAGGTACACGCCATGTGCTGTCCCCTTTCCCACTGAATCTGAGCCAGCATAATGGCTTGCTTGGCCGACAGCGTACGATGGAAGAAACCTTCTGGGACTTCAAGCCCACGAGAGATCTGACATGTGCACGCTAAGTCACTTCAGTGGCGTCCCACTCTCTGCGGCCCCGTGGACTGTGGCCCAGCAGGCTCCTCTGTCCACGGGATTCTCCAGGCAAGAATGCGGGATTGGGCTGCCAAGCCCTCCTTCAGGGGGACCTTTCTGACCCAAGGACCAAATCTGCATCTCTTAGGTTTCCTGAATTGGCAGGTGGGTTCTTTACCACTAGCGCCACCTGGGAAGCCCTGAGAGATCCGGAGCTTCAGCTTTCTCTCTCAGAACCCAGCTGCCTTGTAAATAAGTCCAGGCTATCCAGCTGTAGAGAGAGGCCACAGGTAATGAGATGCCTTGGAGGTTGAGAGCCACATGGGAAACAGAGGCACCTCAGCCAAGGGCCAGCCTCGCAGTGGTCAGTGAAGCCGTCCGATCTGCCCGCTGAGACGTCGCAGAGGGCAAAGGTGACCCGCAGCTGCGGAGCGCTGCCCCTAATCCTGACTCTAAAAGGGTGGTGGTTTTAAGTCATTAAGTGTTTCTTTTCTATCATGAAACATACATAACAAAATGTACCATTTTAACCGTTTGCTAAGTGTACAGAGCTCTGAGGCATTCACATTGTGCAGCCATCACCGTGGTACATCTCCAGAGCTTTTCTCATCGTCTCAAACTGAAACTCTATCCCCGTTAAACACTAACTCCTCACTCTTCCTTCTTCCAGCCCCTGGTAGCCACTGTTTTACTTTCTTTCTCTATGAATTTAAATCATTAAGCTTTAAGGCAGTTTGTTAGGTAGCAACTTATAACTTTATATAGGCACTGATAGATTTAATAATCTGCTTTTAGAACATATTAATGTATTGTGAGTTTATTAAATACCAGAGAACTGCAGAAGCATTAGGAACCCTCTCAGAGCTTCAGTTCTCTTTGTCATTGCACATTTAATGTGTCATGCCCTACAGTGTTATAGGTAAAATTATAATTATACGTAACATTTACTTTAAAGTTGAGAAGGCAGTTTCTCATTTACCATATTTTTTTTTTTTTGCCTCTCACAACAGCTTTGTGAAGTGGAATGAGAGTTTTCATTTTATAGATCAGGAGACTGAGGATCAAAGAGTTTAAGTGACTTGCTCAAGGTCACAGCATAGAGTAGAATGGGTTGGTTGGCAACCATTTATTGATTTCTCCTATTTGGTAAGGGAGATGGAGAGGAGACCCAAAAGACAGTCCAGCAGCTTGAAAGAGGAGCTACGAGCCCAGTCCTCAAAGAGCATCTGCTCTCCTAGGACACACCCGTGCCCACAGGAAAGCTCTTTGATCGTGCTGAATACCAACCAAGATGGCTCCCAATGAAATGTTTTATAGGGTATGGATGGATCCACATTAAGAAATAAATATGCTTGGTTGTATTTGGGACAGGAATAGCATGATGAGGAAAGCCAGATACATCCCCACTGAGTAAAGCCTCAGGCTGATATGCCTTTCATTAAAGGGACATAAAATCAGTTCAGTTGGTCACAAACTACATGTGTGTGTGTGTGTGTGTGTGTGTTTGTGTGTGTGTGTAAAATAGAGCTAAATTCTTTGAAATAATAAAGGTGAGTGTTTTTCTATGGGATTTATTTCAGTTACATTGTATACATACACTTGCATCTTCATGGTCAAGTTACCTGGGATTTGGATCACAATATAAAATGTATTTCTTAATAAGGCTAAACAACTTGAAAACCACTGCCCTACCCCACCTCTCTCCTGGCCACAGCCTTCCTCAAAGTGCAGAGATATTCTGCAGCCTGAGGGGGAGTGTGGTCTATCTATACCTACTGGCCTTGTGCAGAGAGTAGAAAACACAGATGTTATTTTAGCCCAAGAACAACACTCCAGGGGCCTATATGGAGCAGCTGAAAACGTGGCATCTAAAATGTTGCCCATGTTCCCAAGGTGGTTTAATGACCCAGAGATGCGGTGACACAATGCTGAAAGTGCTAGGTTAGACACAGGGAGTCTGAGGCTCCAGCGCAGTTCTTTATCAGACGCCTGTAATTCCTTGAAACTTTCTGGGCTTTCCTTCTTCATCTGTTGGATAGAGGAATCAGACTAAATTATCTTTAAGGAAAGTCTCACACCAAGAGAAGGAATGCTGATAAGGTGTATGTCACTGCCTCCTCTTTTCCCCAAGGAGAAGCAATGGCATAAGGAAGATAGAGGAAAAATCAGTCTCTCTTCTTTAAAAATGTGTCCAGCTTTTTGTTTGTTTATATTTTATATTTTTGAGGTCAAGACAAACAAGCATGATCTTTGAAAGACAGCTAATGTCCATTTCTGGTTTGAGGCAAGGGACTTACCCTGAGTACCCCACCCAGGTCCATATGTCTATAATCAGGAAAACTTACATAGTTTTATTCTCACAAATTAAACAGTAAACTATAATCGTCTAGATTCAAAGTATGATGGTGAAGTCATGGCACCTCAATCACATATAAAATTCATCCCTATAATTAAGCCATGTATATAAGAAGGTAGTTGGAATTCATGGAGTCAAAGCATGGGATCTTGGTGATTCTCTAACCTGAGCCAAGGAAACATGAACTCCTTGATGGCTGGACTTCAATCCTGGAGTCTAGGCAGAGTCTGGGAAAGAAAAAGAAGGACTGTGGCAGAAGAGAAGGAGCTTGGATATTGCCAGCAGACTTTTTTTTTTAAAAGAGTTGTAGAATATAATATATGTTTTAGAAAACTTATGAATTTTTGCCCTACTAAAAAATTTATGACATTTTGATTCCACTTATTTGACTTAGTATGAATAGAATGCTAGATTTCTAATTTAAAAAAATAGGTATGCAACAAGCAACAAAGGTTTACTCTATAGCACAGGGAACTGTAGTCAGTATAACCTATAATGGAAAATTTAAAAAATAATATATGTGTATATGTATAACTGAATCACAAAAAGAAAAGAATTCTACTTTTTGAAATTTAGTAATGTTTATCTTTTTGCCAGTTTTAAAAAATATCATATGGAAATCTAATAACAACATTATGAGATACAAAATTTTAAATAGATTTGTGTAGGATATGAGAAGGGCATGGCAACCCACTCCAGTATTCTTGCCTGGAGAATCCCATGGACAGAGGAGATTGGAGGGACTTGGTCCACTGGGTTGCAAAGAGTTGGACACGACTGAGCATGTATAGGATATAAGATTAATATGTGTAAGTCTATTATATTTAAATTATTAACGAAATCATTCAAAATGCTCCTATTCTTATTTTTTCTGCACTTGATAAAATATTCTCAGAGATATGTTCATCTGTCTCACTATGGTTATATTTTTTTCTTTTCCCTTATATTTCTTTTGATTTTTGCTTTATGTATCTTTGTTTCTTTGTAGTTAGGTGTCTTTTTTGTGAATTGTACCTTTTATTATTAAAAATATTCATCTTTGTTTCATTTAAAAATAAATAAGTAATTAAAAAAAAAAAAAGAATTGTGGCACCTCAGCAATAAAGGCTCTGCTTCTGTCAATGCCAGCAGGGAGACAGCAGCGAGAGCTCTGAAGAGCTCTTTCAGCCATAGACGAGGCCCAAGAAATCTCCCAGAAGCCTGTGCTTCTCGCTATGCTGGGCTGAATCTGGAACATTTCCAGGAATACGCAAATGGGTCCAGGAGTGACATGGGAACTTAGCAGATTTGTTTGAAACTTAAGAGCAGAAATTGGTTTTCATCTAACAGAAAACATCCTCATCTACTTGATTTTCAGACAAAGTAATGCTGTTTGGGACTGATAAAAGTAAATGCATTCTCACTGGGAAACCCCACATATTTATTCAATTTAGGGAGAATGTAAGGGAATGGTTCAAATTGCTTCATTTATATTTTCTCATGGTATAGAGAAATTTGTGTGATTTGACGACTAATTTTTTATTATGATAATTTTTTTGGACATATTCAAACAAGATGACTTGTAATTGACTTGAATACTTCCTAACTCTCTGGATATGATAAAAATCATTGAAAGGCACTAGTTGAAGGGGAAAGCAAGAGAAGATTTATTAAAGGGCAATAAGCTATATTAATATTATTAGACCAGTGATCCCTTCCCTCCCCCTAAACTAACCCCAAGCCCAGTTTATCTAAGTAAACCAAAGGAAATTTAATCTTATCCTCTACTATATATTTAGTACATTCTGGCTGATATTTTAAACCCTGTTAGAAATCTGGTTGGCTTCCAGGCACATGCAATACTAGAATGGAGAAATAGTATAGATAAGTATCTCATTTTTTCTTTCTCTCTGAAACACTGACAATGATTCTTTGTAAAATGTCTCAGGATACTGAGGAAGTTACCAACATAGATTTTGCAGAAATCTGTCAAGAACTGATTATTGCAATTATATAATACGGATATTTCATTTCACAAGCTTCATGTATTGCATGACTAAGACATGCATGGAAGACAATGGGATCAGTAGGCTGGTAAACATATGAAAGACCTGGAATCAATGGGAAGGTTTGAAGAGTGGGGTTTTCAGCTCAACAGGGGACAGAATGACCTCAAGTAACACAGGCCAAACCACCAGATAGACACCAATCCCCTCCCAGCCAGAGTAAACGTTACCCAGCAAAAAGGGGGAACCTATAGTGCATCTCATAGCTCAGAAGCCTTGCAAATGTGCCAGTTCAGGAAATGAGAGACACGTTCAAGCTCCACAGACGCTTGAAATTCACAGATAAACTCAAGCCCTCCTCTCGGCAGTTTAGTCTTTACTCTTCTCGTCACCACGGCACAGCTGTGACCAAGGTGTACACCGCAGGCAGGAGTCCGCCCTCTTCCGCATCCTCATCCTGCGGAGAAATGACTGAGTCAGGAAACGCCTGCAGATGCTGGGGCCATGACTCAGTCCCTTAGGGGTGATGACCCTTGGGAACCTGAACACTGGGACCTCATGATAGGCTTACGCAGGACAGGAGGCTTGCCTTCTCAGAATCAACCGCCCAAGGCAATTTTAGATTTTTCTCTTCGCTAGGTCTCAAGTCTTCTCTGGTGTGTGGTGAGAGACATTTAGATCACTTCGTTCTACTTGCTGCTGAGTTTTCACTTGTGATTTCACCTGAACCCACCTACTCTTTTTCCCAGAAAGAGTAGACCAGTCTGGCCACTTCTCTAGATGTACACAGGAACCTCACGCTGGCAAATGACAGGTAAATACTATGTTAAAGCCGCTTTCATGCTCTTAACAAAGATGATGACATTTTCTTTCACAACACTGTACTTTGCCTGTCAACCTTAATTAAACTATTGTGCTTAGGTTAAAATTATGTGGAAAATATTTAAAGCACTTCTGCATGCGGGCTTATTTAAACTAAGCATACACACACACACACAGCATACAGTCAAAGCAACTATTTTTAAAGAAGTAAATTCCTTCGGAGAGCCATAATTTTGACTAGTCACCATGACTCTGCGAAACCATCTTCTTTTGGTTAAGAGAACTTAAATAACAAAAGGTAGTCCATTTCTCTATGCCATAAAGACACACCTACAATTTATTATCTCTCTACAGACAGTAGGCAGTGTGCTGATGGTTCCATGGAAATGCAAAGCCCAAAATGCATCAGGATTCCTTCTGGGGAATCTTTGCGCTCAATACTGGATGAAGAGCAATCACTGTCTTTATTGGGCAGTTGAGCGAGGCTACCATTTTATTTCTGGTCATGAAAATCTCTGTGTATGAAAAATATTGTGCAGTTCACCTAATATGCACCCAATTATAGTGTCATGATCCCCACAACATCCCTGAGAGGTTGGGTAGAGTAGGAATAGTTATTCCTATTGACAGATGGGAAACTGTAGCCAGGAGAGGTTGAGTTACAGGATGGTAGACAACAGTATCATAGCTCAGATGGTAAAGAATCTGTCTTCAATGCAGGAGACTCTAGTTCAATCCTCAGGTTAGGAAGATCCCCTGGAGAAGGGAATGGCAACCCACTCCACTATTTTCGCCTGGAGAATTCCATGGATAGAGGAGCCTGGAGGGCTAGAGTCTGTGGGAGTCACAAAGAGTTGGAAACGGCTAAGCAACTATCATATCATATCACCCAAGGCTACAGCACAAGCCAAGACACAAGTTGGGATTCAAACCCAGATCTTCTGAAGCTTCATCCACCTTGTTTTCTCTACTTTATGCGTCTATAAAATAAAAATTACTGGTGATTTTGAGACAGACTAAAAATCCCATTTGTTTGGTTCCTCCTGTAAAATCTAAAGACAATGAAGAGCTCACCAGGTAAGCGCTACACATGTGGAACATTTTGCTACAGCCAGCATGGAGCCCCCCTACAGGACTGGCAGTGAAGGTACTGTACCGCCAGGAAGGATCTCTGTGGTATATGGGAAACGGGTTTATAGTCTAGCAGCGGCTGCCCTGTGTGTGTCCCTGGAGGCGTTCCAAAGCTCTGCGATCGGGCTGCAGCCACCAAATGTGCCCCTAGTTCAGCCGTTCTGAACTGCTCCCTCATCCTCTGGTGAAGCACAGGAGTCAGGGAGATGGCAGTTGGCGCTGGAAAGAGTTGGTACTGGGTGAAGGGTTGGCACAGTTCCTCGTAGATAACTGCGCTGGGGAAAGAAGTAGAAGATGGGAGAGACTGGCCACAATTTTTAGAACTTCCCCCAAAGGGTAAGGGGTGGGGGCAGGAAGCTTCCCCACAAAGGAGCAGAACACGACGTGTTGGTCATGGCTTTCTAAGCTATGGTCAGTGAGCTGGGGAAAAATTGGAGAGTTCGTCAAGTCCATCCCTCATTCATGCAAAAAATAACTATTGAACACCTACAGCGCTGGGGCTTTCCTGATAGCTCAAGAGGTAAAGAATCCGCCTGCAATGCAGAAGTCACAGGAAACGTGGGTTCAGTCGCTGGGTCAGGAAGAGATCCCTTGGAGGAGGAAATGGCAACCCACTCCAGTATTCTTGCCTGGAGAATCCCAGGGACAGAGCAGCCTGGCGGGCTACAGTCCATGGGGTGGCCAAGAGTCAGACAAAACTGAGCACCCACGCACGCACGATGCCGAGGATGTGGCGGGAAACAAAGTCCCTGCCCTCATGGAGCTTATGTTTTAGCTGGGGCGAAACAGCAAGCAAATAAATAAATAGTATATCTGCTAGTTATAAGTGCGGGCTCAGCCCTTCAGTTGTGTCTGACTCTTTGTGATCCCGTGGACTCTAGCCCACCATGTTCTTCTGTCCATTGGATTTTCCAGGCAAGATACTGGAGTGGGTCGCCATTTCTTCCGGACACTTCCGTTGCATCTCCTGCTTGGAAGGCAGATTCATCACCACTGTGCCCCCTGGGAAGCCCCAGTACTGCGGAGAACAGGATAAGAGGAAAAGGGATTCTTGGGAGGCGCGAGGTACTGTCTTATGTATGTTGTTTAGGGCTGATAAGGTATTGCCCGCTGATAATGACAATTAAACAGAGACTCAAGAAAATGAGAAGCCAGGGGGATATCTGGGGAAGACAATTCCAGGCAGAAGGGAAGCAAACAAAGTGTGCTATGGAGAGAGCTTGGCATGGTTAAGGAACAGCTAGGAGATGCCAACAGTGGTGTGGGTGTGGCATGAGGTTGGAGAGACGGTGGGGCAGAGATCACACAGGACCCTATAGGTCAGTGTTAGGCTTGAGTGAGACGGGGGCCCACTGGAGGGTTTTGAGCAGGGAAGTGACAGGATCTGACTTTGTAAAGTATCTGTCTGGCTCCGGTGTTGGAAAACATTTTGGGGTTGTGTCATGAAATGCAATAAAAATCTACTTTATTCTTGAAAGATTTTGTGTATGTGTCCCCATATTTCCCAGATTGGTTCCTAGGCTTCTTCCTACACAGGTTTCCATTCATTTGTTTTATTTCCAATAACCAGATTTTTAGAAATAGTCTGATCTTGTCATCAACCCCTTTCAACCCCAACTTAAAATTTTTCAAATGATTTTCACTTGCTCTTAGGTGAAACTTCAAGTTCCATCCTCTGGTCAAAAAGGTTCTGTAAGATTTAGCCCTCATCCACCTTTTTCTTTTTCTACTCCCCTCCATCTGTGTCTTTCTACTCCAGCCACATTGCTCTTATTTCAGTTCATTGTAGTACAAGGCCTGCTCCCAGGTCATTTCTACTTCCCGACATGTCTGTTTGGTTCTTCCTTGCATACCTTGAGTCCAAGGACTCCAGAGATTTGTTGAACTAGATAATTTATCAGTTGAATGTGGTACATAAAATGAAGTCATCAGTGAATCGACTATTTGGAGTTATTTCTGTTTTGGAAGAAAGTTCAGATTTCACCAACCTGAAATTCCATTCAGTATTATTTAAAATTCTGTGAATATTTTGGGACTTCCCAGGTGGTGCAGTGGTAGGGAATCTGCCTGCCAAGCAGAAGACATGAGAGATGTGAGTTCAATCCCTGGGTCGAGAAGATCCCCTGGAGTAGGAAATACAAACTGCTCCAGTATTCTTGTCTGAAAAAATAAATACCAAGGACAGAGGAGCCTGAAAGGCTACGGTCCTTGGAGTTACAAAGAGTCAGACATGACTGAGCACAGCACAGAATATATTTTGGAATAAATATATGTGATATTAATAAATTATGATTACCCTTTGGAATGCCTTTCCTAGATGTTATAATTCAAATTCACCTTCCCTCATCATTGCAGCATGATCAATTACATGAAAAATCTTGTCAAATAAAGGTTGTTTATCACAAATATGATGTGGCTCTTTATCTATTATGAATTATCCCATTTTTGTATGTTAACAGGAACTCAATCTCCTTTGTTACCAATGCTATGTTATTTTGTCTGAGCCGTTGTCATATATTTAAAAATTCTGGAGTCATGCTGTTTAATTTGACTTTAAATTTTAAGTTATTTAAAATTTTAAAAGTATATATATTCCCGGGTTCACATGTGGTTAGTGGCTATGATATTGCATAGCCCAGATACTATAATGTACATTTTTTATCATTACAGTAAGTTCTACTAGACAAATTGTTCTAGAGCCTACCTTTTTTTTTTTTTTTTTTTTTTTTTGCTGCACTGTGGGTCTTGTGGGGTCTTAGTTCCCTGACCAGGGGTTGAATCTGGGCTCAAAGCTGTGAAAGACAGAATCCTAACCACTGGATGCACAGGGAATTTGCTCCATAGTGTTCTGATATAGCTTCTCTTTCTAAGAAGCACCTGTAGCAGAGTGGCAGCAATCATTAATATATTAATTGCTTTACTTTCAGGGCCTACTTTGTGCCAAGCAGTGTGGTAGTAGAGAGGTGTGTGTGTGTGTACATACATATATGTATGTACATGTGTGTTTACTATATATGTATGTGCATATATAACTTTATTTATTCCTAATTAGGATAAAACCATGAGCCAGCTCAAGGAGGCTATTTTATAACATCACTGTAATAAATTGGAAAGTTGATGCCCGTTAACTCAGGTTTCCATATTTAAATCCTTGTTGCTGTTGTTCTGTCGTGTCTCTCTGTGACCGTCACCACGTATTGCAGCACGTTGGGTTTCCTTGTCCTTCCCTACCTCTCAGAGTTTGCTCAAACTCACATCCATCGAGTCATTAAAGCCATCCAGTTATCTCATCCTCTATTACTCTCTTCTCCTCCTGCCCTCAATCTTTCCCAGCATTAAGATCTTTTCCAATGAATCGGCTCTTCGCACCATGTGGCCAAAGTATTAGAGCTTCAGCTTCAGCAACAGTCCTTCTGATGAATATTCAGGGTTTTTTTCCTTTAGGATGGACTGCTTTGAGCTCCTTGCTGTCCAAGGGACTTTCAAAAGTCTTCTCCAACACCACAGTTCAAAAGCACCTATTCTTCGGTGCTCCGCTTTCTTTATGGTGCAACTCTCATAGCCATACATGACTACCGGGAAAACTTCATCTTCGACTATATGAACCTTTGTTGGCAAAGTGATGTCTCTGCTTTTTAATACCCAGTCTAGGTTTGTCATAGCTTTCCTTCCAAGAGTAAGCATCTTTTAATTTCATGGCTATAGTCACTGTCCACAGTGATTTTGGAGCCCAAGAAAATAAAATCTGTCACTGTTTCCACTTTTTCCCCATCTATTTGCCATGAAGATATATGGGACCAAATGCCATGATCTTAGTTTTAAGCCAGTTTTTTCACTGTCTTCTTTCACCCTCATCAAGAGACTCTTTAGTTCCTCTTTGCTTTCTGCCATCAGGGTAGTATCATCTGCATATCTGAGGTCATTAATATTTCTCCTGGCAATCTTGATTCCAGTTTGTGACTCATCCAGCCCAGCATTTCACATGATGTATGCTGCATATAAGTTAAATAAGCAAGGTGACAATATACAGCCTTGATGTACTCCTTTCCCAATTTTGAACCAGTCCATTGTTCCATGTCTGGTTTTAACTGTTGCTCCTTGACCTGCATGCAGGTTTCTCAGGAGGCAAGTGAGGTGGTCTGGTATTCCCATCTGTGTAAGAATTTTCCACAGTTTGTTGTGATCCACACAGTCAAAGGCTTTAGCATTGTCAATTAAGCAGAAGAAGATGTTTTTGGGGAATTCCCTTGCTTTTTCTCTGATCCAGTGGATGTTGGCAATTTGATCTCCGCTTTCCCTGCCTTTTCTAAATCCAGTTTGTACATCTGGAACTTTTCAGTTCACATACTGTTAAAGCCTACCTTGAAGGATTTTGAGCATTACTTTGCTAGCGTGTGACATGAGTGCAATTGTGCAGTAGTTTGAACATTCTTTGGCATTGCCCTTCTTTGGGATTGGAATGAAAGCTGACCTTTCCAGTCCTGTGGCCATTGCTGTTTTCCAAATTTGCTGGCATATTGAGTGGAGCACTTTAAAAGCATAATCTTTTAGGATTGAAATAGCTCAGCTGGAAGTCCATCATCTCCACTAGCTTTGTTCATAGTTATGCTTCCTAAGACCCACTTGACTTTACACTCCAGGATGTCTGACTCTAGGTGAGTGATCACACCGCTGTGGTTATCCAGGTCATTAAGACCCTTTTTGTACAGTTCTTCTGTGTATTCTTGCCGCCTCTTCTTAATCTCTTCTGCTTCTGTTAGGGCCTTGCTGTTTCTGTCCTTTATTGTGCCCATCTTTACATGAAAAGTTCCCTTGGAAAAAAAAAATTAAGAAATGTTCCCTTGGTATCTCCAATTTTCTTGAAGGGATCTCTGGTCTTTCCCATTCTATTGTTTTCTTATATTTCTTTGCATTGTTCAGGTAGGAAGGCTTTTTTATATCTGGCTATTCTCTAGAACTCTGCATTCAGTTGTGTGTGTCTTTCCTTTTATCTTTTGCCTTTCACTTCTCTTCTTTTCTCACTATTTATAAGGCCTTCTCAGACAACCACTTTGACTTCTTGCATTTATTTTTCTTTGGGATGGTTTTGGTCACCACCCCCTGTAAAGTGTCATGAACCTCCATCCCATAGCTTCAAATCCTTAATCAATAAGTAAATGTAAATTGGTTCCTTACTGAGAAAGACCAATTTGTCCTTTATCATCTAAGTTATAAAACTCTTAATATGTTCCTCAAGAAATGGTCTGCTTTAAAAACTTATATACACAATTCACATATGTGACTACACAGATAAACAAACGGAGACAAGATGGGAGACATTTTGCAAGACAGAAAAAAAGAGCCTTTTAAAATGTATTTTGAATGATACTTAATAAATATATCCACATAAATTAGCTTAATATCTGGTGGCTGAGAGTAATAGACATAGTTGTCAGTGACAAAACAGCTGCAAAGCGAAATGTGACTGCAGATAGGTTAGTGTATGAAATCCCTTATTTTGAACATAAAAAAATAGGGCAACTTATTATTGTCAATAGAAAATCAATTTCTCTTTACTCCCACTAACGATAGTAAATAAGTAAAGAATATGGTTTGAAGCAAAGGCACTGCACAAAGTTAATATCCGTGGTGCCCTCATGCCTGGCCTGGCCTTAGAGATAAATGTGGTTACTGTCACTTAACAGATGGGAACACTGAGATGGGAAGATGTTAAATCCAGTATTTCCTGGGTAACACGTGGTGGAACCAAAACTGAAACCTGATCTCATCAACTCAAGAATTCCATCAGGCAGAACTGGCTCTGACTCAACTTTCCTTGATTTTGGGGTTAAAGCTCTAAGAGAACTAGAATATTAGAACACACCAGAGCATCAGTTTAAAGAAACCGAAAGAAAGAGAGATAAATACATACATACGTACATACACACATAAATAAACTGAAAGTACTTGAAGGAAGCAGCCAGGACACTTTTGATGCAAAATCAGGCTTAGCTTTTCATTCAGAATATTCTTTTATCTTAACCAAATTCATTTCAAAGATTATCCCTCAATCCGTGGGAAACATCTAAAACGGTTTTTAATTTACTTAAAAGCCTGCATATATTTTAATTTCATATAGTTTAATCAAGTTCTTTCATCCATTAAGTAGCCTAAAGAGAGCTTAGCAAAGCTCTTCTGTAAAGGGCCGGTTACTACATGTTGTAGACTTTGAGAGCTCTGTCATAGCTACTCAATTCTGCCATTGTTGGTGTGAAAGCAGCTAGAGAAAATACATAAACAAATTAGCCTGGCTATATGCCAGTAACACTGCATTTATAGACTCTGAAATGCAAATTTTAAAATTTTGTACACCGTGAAATATTCTTCTTTTGATTTTTTCCAAACATTTGTAAATATAAAAACTACTCAACCTCACTCATTATCAGAGAAATGCAAATCAAAATCACAATGAGGTACCATCTCATGCAGGTCAGAATGGCTGCCATCAAAAAGTTTACAAACAGTGGAGAAAAGGGAACCCTCTTACACTGTTGGTGGGAATGCAAACTAGTACAGCCATTATGGAGAACAGTGTGGAGATTCCTTTAAAAACTGGAAATAGAACTGCCATATGACCCAGCAATCCCACTTCTGGGCATACACACTGAGGAAACCAGATCTGAAAGAGACACGTGCACCCCAATGTTCATCGCAGCACTGTTTATAATAGCCAGGACATGGAAGCAACCTAGATGCCCATCAGCAGACAAATGGATAAGGAAGCTGTGGTACATATACACCATGGAATATTACTCAGCTAATAAAAAGAGCACATTTGAGTCAGTTCTAATGAGGTGGATGAAACTGGAGCCTATTATACAGAGCAAAGTAAGTCAGAAAGAAAAACACCAATACAGTATGTATGGAATTTAGAATTTAGAAAGATGGTAATGATGACCGTATATGTGAGACAGCAAAACAGACATGGATGTAAAGAACAGACTTTTGGACTCTATGGGAGAAGGCGAGGATGGGATGATTTGAGAGAACAGCATTGAAACATGTATATTGCCATATGTGAAATAGATGATCAGTCCAAGTTTGATGCATGGAACAGGGCACTCGAAGCCAGTGCACTGGGACAGCCCAGAGGGATGGGATGGGGAGGGAGGCGGGAGGGGGGTTCAGGATGGGGGGGACACGTGTACACCCGTGGCTGATTCATGTCGATGTATGGTGAAAACCACCACCACAACATTGTAAAGTAATTAGCCTTCAATTAAAACAAATTAATTTTTAAAAAGAACATTAAAAAACTACTCTTGGCTCATGGGCTGTATACACAAGGTGATAATTTGAATGGATAGCCAGCAGCACCTGCTGTGGGTGCGTGGAGCTCGGCTCAGTGCTAAGTGGCAGCCTGGACGGGAGGGGCGTTTGCGGGAGAGTGGATTCGTGCATACGTACGACTGAGTCCCTTGGCCGTTCACCTGAAACTTTCATGGCATCGTTAATCGGCCATACCCCAGTACAAAATAAAAAGTTCAAAAAAAAAAAAAAATAGTGTTAGGTAAGCCTAAAAAAAAAATAAGGTGATAAGTTCAATTTGGCTTGTGATCCATAGTTTGCCAATCCCTACTCTAGAGCCTAAAATCAAAACCTGCAGAAATGAAGAAACTTAAGCTTAAGAATATGGAAGAAAAAAAAGGAAGATAAAAAAAAGTAGAATATGGAAGAACCAGGACTGTGCTCTATTTTTTTCCTGCTTACTCAGCTTCATGGGTTGTACCCTAACATAAAGAAATGAAAATAATGAAAGCTATAAGGAGGTAATTTAATTATATGTGGGAAGGGGGCATTTTAAAGCCAAGAACCATGGCTGCTATGAAACATTCTTAATTAAAGCCAAGTCAGAATACCTGTCATTATTACTCCACATGCCTTATCTATAATACAACATACTAAAATACAATACACTCTTTCTATTAGTAATCTTCTCTTCCCTCTGCCACAAAATTGTATACTATTACTAACTGCAAACTCTGCAAATATTAAGCTAAAGGGTCATAGGGGAGGAATTGTTGTTCAGTTGCTAAGTCATGCCCGACCCTTTGCGGACCCCACGGGCTGCAGCATGCCAGGCCTCCCTTTCCCTATCTCCCGGAGTTTGCCCAATTCACATCCACTGGGAGAGGAAAGACTAGGTCAAATTTTTACTTTACAATATTTGTTGTCCCATCCTGGAATTAGTGGATTTAAAAGGAAGATTTGCTCTAACCTTGTCCTTTAATGAAATTTTATGTATAATTTATATCTAATTAATATAGCGTTACTTTGAAGAAGTGATGATTGGGCTTTTATATCATTTAACATTTATTGAAGGTAGCCCGTGTTCCAGAAAATATTCTAGGCTCTGAGTGCATGTCCATGCATGCGTGCTAAGTCACTTCAGTCGTGTCTGACTCTTTGCTATTCTATGGACCATAGCCCGCCAGGCTCCTCTGTCCTTGGGATTCTTCAGGCAAGAATACTGGAGTGGATTGCCATGCCCTCCTCCCGGGGATCTTCCCGACCCAGGGACTGAACCTCTGTCTCACGTTTCCTGCATTGGCAGACAGGTTTTTTACCACTAGCGCCAGCTGGGAAGCCCAACTACAGTGAACAAATCCTCTTACATCTCTTTCAGAATGTACAATATAATCTTCACACTGACAAACTTGAGCTACCATTTTGCTTTTTATATAGCGATCAAAAAATAAACAAATAAAACCCACTAGTAACAGTTATTTGACTAGTTCATTATTTATTACAAAGTACTTTGAAGCATAAGGAACGATACCAACTCCAGATGAATTCAAATCAATAAACATTCACTTGCTATTTGCAAGGCAAACTATAACTAGTAGAAATTATATGTCTGTTCAACTTTTCAGTAAACGCAAAAGAACTTCAAACCAATTTTCTCTCTCTCCCACTTCCTTCATTTCTCTCACAATCTCTACGTCAATAGTTTGAGGAAACTCAAGCACAGCAAAATACAAGGACTCATATAACAACATAAGTCGCACAGGTATCAGGGTTAGAACCCAGAGTTTCTGCTTTTAAGACTCTACCCATTATATACTACACTAAAAATATAAGTAAAGTATTAATCAGAAAAGCAGCTCCGGCTGTATGGCAAATTCTGTTTATCACACACAGTTTAAGCTGAATTAAAACAAGGAATCTTTTTTCCTTTTCACTCTCATTCTACAAACATAAAAAACTAGAAATACCAGATGGACCTGGAGGTAATTAACACATAGTAAGTTTAACCTTTTGCCTGCAAGATCACTGTAAATGTGCAACAAACAGCTATAACTGAAATGTGAAGGTTTAACTAAACCACTGTAGTAGAGGGCTGACTTTTCCTTGAGCAAATTATCTTTCTGTCTTTCTAGTACTCTTGGTCCAACCACTGAAATGACATGGCTTGTAAAACTCATGGCTTCATCAGTATTGCTCTTCTACTTCTGCTTAGGGTTTGGGATGGCTACTATCTTTCCAAGGTATTTAATGGAAAATTAAGGCATAAATGCAGTGATGGCACTGGTGATGGGCGAACTCCATTCAGGATGTGCTAACCCATCTCACAATACCAGAGCTGGGTTCAAGGATGAAAATCTGAAATCAGGGTGATCCAGGGCTGGACTTCCCTGGATAAGAGTCTGTCTGCCAAAGCAGGGGACACGGTTTTGATCCCTTGTCAGGTGATCCCACTTGCCACAGACCAACTAGAGTCCGTATGTACTAAGCCTCTATTCTGCAACTATGAAGCTTGTGCTCCTAGAGCCTGCGCTCTGCAGCAAGAGAAGCCACTGCAATGAGAAGTCTGTGCACCGAAGAGGAGTAATCCCCACTCATTGCAGCTAGAGAAAGCCTGCATGCAGCACAGAAGACCCAGTGCAGTCAAAAATAAACAAATAATTTGGAAAAAAAGAAAAAGAAGAAGATCCAGGGCTGGCTAAGGGTCACTCGCAGTTTGAATCTAGTTTTGGCAGATCCAGAGAAGAGTTTCAAGTAAGTTTTCAAGTTGGTCACAGGTCAGCACAAGGAATTGTCCTGTCATCTCAGTTCTGCACTGGGGCTATCCAGGACCTGGTGTTCTGCCGGATACAGAAACTGGCATAGTCCCATTCAAAACCATGGGGCATGTTCAGTGACGACACATAAGTAGCTCTCTCCCCCAGCGCACGTTGCAAGTCCCACTGTACCTAAGCCTGTATTTGCTGAGTTCTCAATCTTCTTTTGCACCATAGATTTCCTTACTTGTTCTAAGAGAAATTGTTTTAAATGTATAAAATATATATGATTAAAAAATATAGTGAAATACTAATATGATTTTTTATACTATAATGTATGTGCTTCCTTATTAACACATTAGATAAGATCGGGGTTCTAATGCAAATCAAAACTACAATGAGTGTTACCTCACATCGGTCAAATGGCCACAATTAAAAAGTCTACAAATAATAAGTGCCGGAGAAGGTATGGAGAAAAGGGAACCTTCTTACATTGTTGGTGGAAATATAAATTAGTGCAGTGCAGCCACTACTCAAACAACATGGAGTTTCCTTAAAAAACTAAAAATAGGACTTCCCTGGTGGCGCAGTGCATAAGAATCTGCCTGCCAATGCAGTGGACACAGATTTGACCCCTAGTCCAGGGAGATTTCACACAGTGAGGAGGAACTAAGTCATGTGCCAAAACTACCGAGCCCGTGTGCCGTAACTGCCGAGCCCGTGTGCCGTAACTACTGAAGCCTGTGCGCCCTAGAGCTAGACAGCACACACCACAACTACTGAGCGTGTGTGCTGCAACTACTAAAGCCCTTGAACCTAGAGACCATGCTCCATAACAAGAGAAGTCACTGCAACGACAAGCCCGCCCACTGCAATGAACAGTAGCCCCTGCTCATCACAACTAGAGAAAGCCTGCTTGCAGCAACAAAGACCCAGTGCAATCAAAAAACTGAAAATAGAGTTGCCATGGTGGTAGTGGTTTAGCCACTAAGCCATGTTCGACTCTTTGCAATCTGGTGAGGACTGTAGCTCACCAGACTCCTCTGTCTATGGGATTTTTCAGGCAAGAACACTGGAGTGGGTTGTCGTTTCCTTCCCCAATATGATCCAGCAATCCCATTCCTGGGTATATATCCAGAGAAAATTCTAATTTGAAATAATAAATGCACCGCAGTGTTCAGAGCAGCGTTATTTACAATAGCCAAGGTATGGAAGCAACCTAAATTTCCTTCAATAGATGAATGGATAAAGAAGATGTGGCATATACACACAATGCAATATTATAGAGCCATAAAAAGAATGAAATAATGCCACTTGCAGCAACACGGATGACCCTAGAGGTGATCATACCAAGTGAAATAAGTCAGAAAGAAAAAACCAAATATCATATGATATCACTTATACTCTAAAATATACAAATGAACACATTTACAAAACAGAAACAGATTCACAGACACAGAAAACAAACTTATGGTTAGCAAAAGGGATAGTGGGGTAGAGGGGAGGAGAGATAAATTAGGAGTTTGGGATTAGCAAATTATTATATATAAAGTAGATAAACAATAGTGTCCTACTACACAGCACAGGGAACTACATTCAATATCCTGTAATAAACCACACTGGAAAAGAAAACAATCTGGGTTCTCATAATTACCATAAATTTGAAGTAGCTTACACAATACTTCCACAATATCTGTAATAACTGGAATATGATATGAAAATATCTGTGGTTTCTTTTAATGAAAAGTCACAGCTACTGCTAATACTAGTGTCATATGTTGCCTACATTCACTACTGAAGGAAATGCCAACTTTTATTTAGGGGTTAGTGAAAACAAAATTTAGTTTTTTCATCTAAGATCACCTTGAATCCTATCAATGGATTGTTAGCTAACAACCCTCAATTGTTTGAAAGCAATTAAAAACCCAACTGAGTTAAAGGCCCAGTCACTCTGATGAACAAGTTTTCAGGCTGGAGATGCCCCTTCTCTTTACTTTCATTTTTACTGAAGTATAATTGACCTACGATATTATATGTTTCAGGTGTACAACATATTGATTTGATATTTTTGTACTATAAAATGATCACCACCACAAGTCTAGTTACCATCTGTCATCATATAAAGTTATTATAATATTGATTGTATTTCCAATGCTGTTCATCACAGCCCCAGGACTTATTTCGTAATTGGAAGCTTGCACGTCTCAATCCCCTTCACCTATGTCACTCATCCCCCGACTCCCCTCCTCTCTGAAAGTCACCAGTTTGTTTTCTGTTATCTATGAGTCTGTTTCTGTTTTATCATGTTTGCTTTTTTTGTTTTTCACATTCCACATGTAAGTCATACCATGCGGGATTTGTTTTTATCTGACTTGTTGCAAATGGCAAGATTTCATTCTTTTTTTAAGGTTGAATGATATTCCATTACACACATATATATCTCACCTTCTTTATTCATTCATCCAGTGGTGGACACTTAGGCTGCTTGGGGATAGTCTTTCTTTTCCGACCATTTTACTTGCAAATCTCAGTCCTAATTACCCAGTGAAAAATTATCCCTATGTACCCTGTCTCCCAATTATCCACTGCTGTGGGTTTCAAGTATGCACTGGTGTTTCTAAGCGTTAGAAAGCACCCTCAGAATATCTCTTTCTAAGAGACATGCCACACAAAGACGATGATTCAGGTAATTTACTGCAAAATGTCCTTGAAAACTTAGGAAACGTAAGGCACTTACCTTACAGATCTGACACCACCAGTATGTTGCTTTCAGCTCTTTAATTGTGGAAAAGAGCCATTTGTACCCCAGCCAAGTATTTTTTTTGATGAACCTACAATTAAAGGTCAACAGACAGTATTCTAGAAAAGACTAACTTTGGGGGATTAAGATTGGGCCAAGGTAAAAGTCCTGAAGATTACAATCTTGGAGTCATCTTTAATATTAATTTTTAACCTATCTTATTAGCAGAAATGAAACAGAGCGACAACCATTATTAAAGACAGTTATTATTTATAATAGGGAACAAGTAAAGACAACTGTTTTGAATGCCAGATGTAATAGCAGTATTAACAACATCAGTTAAGCCATTATCCTCAAACAATGAAAATACGAGCAAGAAGAGCTTTTAAGTCCTAAACATAGACAGTGATTCTTTTGTCAAAATAAGTTTAAAACTATCCTTTAATAAGTGAAGAAACATGATTTCATTTATATTCTTGATTTTAAAAAAGGTGCTACAATATGCTGGTCAAAAGAAATAGTAATATGAAACTATAATGTATAACAACTTTAATAAATGATCAGTCTAGTTAGTACTACTAGCAAAGTGACATTTATATATGAGTGTGTTACAATGCTGCAAAAAAATGTGTAAATGATTTTAAAAGCTTTCAAGAACACAACAGCTTAAGGAGACAAAAACTGCTTTATTCTGAGGCAAAGTATAAATACAGAAAGTGTGCTCATATCAAAAAAAGCTTTCACAATAATTATCCTCCACTGAAATAAATCTTCATTTATTTTAATGTACTGATGTAAACTGGGGCCTTGTTCTTTGAAACTAATATCTTGATTAATTTAAAAAGTTAAAGAAACTATAAAACACTATGCTTGATATAAACCTTGACATTTAGACTGGGACAATCTGAATTCTATCTATAGCTGTCCAGAATCATAAGCAAATGAGTTACCAGATTTTTACAAGGTTACTGACAAACCAAACCATTAAAAAACTGTTTGTTAGATAAGTAAACTTGTTAGTTAAGTGCAAAACTGTTAATTTAATTTGAAATCATGGCAAAATAAATTTTACAAATTAGTTTGATTTTTAGTACTGTCTTTATATTCCCTTGCTTTCAATTAATTTATTGAAAAAACAATAAATTTCCCTGAACACTGTGGCAGAAAAAAAACTTGGTGTGAAAGCCACATTCGTTAATAAAATGTTGTATTAATTGGAAATTGATTCCTCTATGCCCTCTACTTCAATAATTCCAAATGGTAACATTTGGCAACAATTATAAACCCTTTTGGTTTGTAATTTCCTGGTTCAAACATGAGGAAGCAAAACATAACGTGATGAATGACTGCAGCAAGGTTGCAAAGTACAAGATCAATATAAAAAATCAGTCATTTTTATATACTTGGCAATATACAACCTACAATGAAATAGAGAAATTATTCCATTTATAACAGCACCAAAATGAATAAGACATGTGGAATATTTAAACAAAAGAAGCAAAAATGTACAGTGTGAAAATTACAAAACAGTGTTGAAAGAAAAAATTAAAGAAGATTAAGAAGGAAAGAAATCCCACGTTCAATACTTACCTGGCAGGGGAGATACCATGATCACGAAGGTGGTTTTCCCAGGGCGAGGCTTATCCATTGCACTCCGGATGTGCTGACCCCTGCGATTTCCCCAAATGTGGGAAACTCGACTGCATAATTTGTGGTAGTGGGAGACTGCGTTCGCGCTAAAAAAAAAAAAAAAAAAAAAGAAATCCCACGTTCATAATTGGAAGTCTTAATATTCTTAAATGGTAATGCTCTCTAAATTGATTTACAGATTCAACACAGTCCTTATAAAAATCCTATGTTGTTTCTTTGTGGATATTGATAAGAATATCCTAAAAAGTCACATGTAAACTCAGGGGACCGAGGATAGCTAAAATCATCTGAAAAGAGATGAACGTGATTGGAGGACTCACCTTTTCTTATTTCAAAACTTATTACAAAGCAACAATATTTAAGATGGTGTGGTACTGGCATAAGATAAATACGTAGATCAATGAAATAGAATTGAAAGTCCAGAAGTAAACTCATATGATTTATGGTCAATTGGTTTTTGACAAAGGTATTAAGACCATTCAATAGGAAAGGATGGTCTTGTTTTTTAACAAATAACTCTGGGACAACTAGGTATCCAATGCAAAAAAAGAAAAAAAAAATCAAATCCTATATCAAGCTATATGTAAAAATGCAAAATGGATCAAAAACCTAACTTTAAGAGCCAGAACCATAATACTCCTAGAAGAAAATAAAGGAGTAAATGTGTGACATTAGATTGGGTAAATTTCTTAAATATGACACCAAAAGCACAAGCAACAAAAGACAAAAATAGATAAATTGGACTTCATTAAAAGTTTAAATATACATCATCAAAAATGAACGCTAGTGATACAAAGGATACTATCAAGACAGTGAAAAGATAACCCACAGGATAGAAGAATTTTCAAATCTTATAACTGATAAGGGACTTGTGTCTAGAACTCACAAAGAACTCTGTAACAACAACAACAACAAAAACCCAATTTAAAAACGCACAAAGCAGGGACTTCCGTGGTGGCCCAGTGGCTGAGACTCTGGGTTCCCAGTGTAGAGGGCCTGGGTTCAACCCCTAGCCAGGGAACTAGACCCCATATGCTGCAACCAAAGCTAGTGCAGACAAATAAATAAATAAATGCATTAAAAAAAAAATGGGCAAACGATCTCCAAATGGACATTTCTTCGAAAAGAATATACAAATGGCCAAGAAGCACAAGAAAATATGCTTAACACCATTAGTCACCAATGAAGTGCAAATCAAAACCACAATAAGATACTACCTCATACCTACAAGGATGGTCTAGAATAATAACAAAGCAAAATAAAACCAGAGACTTCATTGGTGGTCCAGTGGTTCAGACTCTGCACTTCCATTGCAAGGGGCCTGGGTTAGATCCCTGGTTGAAGAATTAAGATCCTACATGAAAAAAACCAAAACCTGAAAAATGGAAAATAACCAGTGTTTATGAGGATGTAAAGAAATCAGAACCCACATCCATTGCTGGTGGGAATATAAGATTGTGCAGCCACTATGAAAACTAGTCTGGCAGTTCCTAAAAAAGTTAAATACTCAGTTGCCATTTGACCTATTAATTCACTTACTTTTAGAAATATGCATCAGAGAAATGAAAACATTTGTCCACACAAAAACTTAGACATGAATATTTATAGAAGCATTATGCATACATAATAGCCTAAAAGTAGAAACAACCCAAATGTCCATTGACTAATGAAGGGATAAACGAAATGTAATTTTTCCATAGAATGCAAAATTATTTGTTCAGAAAAAAAGTAACAAAGTACTGACACATGCTACAGCATGGGTAAATCTTGAAAGCATTACCCTTAGTGAAAGAAGACAGTAACAAAAGAGCACATATTATGTGATTCCATTCACTTAAAATAGGCAAATCTACAAAGATAGAAAGTAGATCAGCGGTTGTTTAGAACTGGAGAAGCTGGGAAGATTGTGGTGTGATAGCGAAAAAGTGAAGGGTTTTTTGGAAGGACGTGATGAAAGTATTCTAAAATTTATTATGATTAACATTGCATAACTGTGTGAATATAGTGAAAGTCATGAATTGTATACTTTAAATGGGTGAATTGTTTGGTAGGTGAATTATATGTTAATTGCTACACAGAATATAACAGAACTCAAATGACTCAAATGATCTTGATATCAGACAAAGCATTAGGTTCCTATGAAAAAAAATCCAAGTTCATTCATTCATTTATTTATTCACTTATTCACCCATTCACAGGCATCGAATTGAAAATAGGAGGAGAACCAGGTTTGTGGGTAAAATAGTTTCAGACACACTGAGTTTAAAAAACCAGTGAAATATAGCCCAGTAAGAGAAGCCCAAATCATCACTTCAGGGGGAAATTTTGCACTAGAAGTTACAAGTCTGGAGGTCATTTGTATTAGCTTATTAAGTAGTTAAAACTATGTGTAGAAAATATGTAAGGCAGGGATTATTTTTTATAATTGTGGCAAAATACACATAACATAAAATTTACCATCTTAACCATTAAAAAATATAGGATATAGGTCAGTAATGTTCAGTATATTCACACTGTTGTGTGACCAGTTTCAAAAATTTTTTCATCTGGCCACATTGCATCTTCATTACCATTAGACAAACATTCTTCATTTCCCCTTTTTCCTAGTTCCTGGAAACCATCAATTCTACTTTCTGTTTCTATGAATTTAACTACAGTAGATATCTTATATAAATATTTGTCTTTTTGTGATTGTTTATTTAGCATAAAAGGATTCCCGCGTGGCTCAGTGGTAAAGAATCCACCTGCCAATTCAAGAAATGCAGGAGACGTGGGTTTGATCCTTGGGTCAGAAAGATCCCCTGGAGGAGGAAATGGCAACCCACTCCAGTACTCTTGCCTGAAAAATCCCATTAACAGAGGAGCCTGGCACGCTACAGTCCGCTGGGTCATGAAGAGTCAGAAATGACTGAGCGACTGAGGTCGCACACACATATTTAATTGAGCATAATGGCTTCAAGGCTCATCCATGGTGTAGCATGTGCCAGAATTTCCTTCCTTTTTAAGGCTGAATAATAGTCTCTCTTATGTATGTACCACATTTTGTTCATTTGTTGCAGGATTCTTGGGTAGCTTCCACCTCCTGGTTGTTGTGAATGATCCTGCTATGAACATGGATGTACTAAGATCTCTTTGAGATTCTTCTTTCAATTCTTTTGGGGAACTGAAGTGAAGTGAAGTGAAAGTCGCTCAGTCATGTGTAATTGTTTGCAACCCCAGACTATACAGTGCATGGAATTCTCTAGGCCAGAATACTAGAGTGGGTAGTCTTTCCCTTCTCCAGGGGATCTTCCCAACTCAGGGATTGAACCCAGGTCCCCTGCATTGCAGGCGGATTCTTTACCAGCTGAACCACAAGGGAAACCCATTCTTTCTGGTATATATTCAGAAATGGAATTGCTGGATCATATGACAATGCTATTTAAAAATTTTTGAGAAACCTGTTTTCCACAGCAGCTATACCATATCCTTTCAATATGTGAAAGAATATTGTTTCTTTCAATTGTGAACCAATAGTTCACAAGCATTCCAGATTCTCCATATCCTTACCAAAACATGTTATATTCTGTTTTAATTTCTATATAACCACCATCATGGGTGTGAGGTGATATTTCATGTGGTTTTAATTTTCATTTTCCTGACAATTAATGATGCTGAATATTTTTTTCATATGCTGTTTTTCATATACCTTCTTTCTTTCTTTTTTGCCGTACTGCATGGCCTGTGGGATCTTAGATTGCTAACCAGAATCGAACCTGCGCCCCTGCATTGGAAACGTGGAGTCTTAACTATTGGACTGCCAGGGAAGTCCCTGCTGTTGGTCATTTTCATGTCTTCTTTGGAGCAATATCAGTTCAAGGGTTTGGCCTATTTTTAATTTAGGACGCATGGGATAGTGGGAGTGAGTGCGGTTTACGCAGACCCTGATACTGTCTGTGCTTTCTGTTTCTTCAGAGATTCTCTAGTTCTTATCAGATCTGTTTTCCACAGAGAAAATAGTCTTTTCTTTTTTTTTCCTGAATGTGTAAATAATGTATCCAGGACAAAACAAAGGGTGAAACTCTGTTACCAACTCCACTGCTTGTTTATTGCTTTGTCTTCTGGCATAGGAAAACAGCCATTTTTATATAGTCAAGTGTATCTGTCTTTCCTTTTAGAGCTTCAGAACTTTCCAGCCACGGTTAGAAAGAGATGGTCCTTCACCCTTTAGGTTGTTCCTGGTGGCTTAGAGGGTATGCAGAGAGCCGGGTTCAATCCCTAGGTCGGGAAGAACTCCTGGAGAAGGAAATTGCACCCCACGCCAGGACTCCTGCCTGGAGAATCCCATGGACGGAGGGGCCTGGGAGGCTGCAGTCCATGGGGTCGCGAAGAGTCGGACACGACTGAGCGGCTTCACTTTGACTTTAGGTTGAACATAAATAATAACTTGATTTCTTTGTGTGAAATCCTCACTGAGTTATATTTTTACTTTTTAAATCTTTAATCTTAATTTTAAGCTTTTAATCTTCCAAGGATGTATTTGATATTAGTGAATAGCGGAGTTCCTTTTTCATTTTCTCTGAGATGCTGCTGCTGCTGCTAAGTTGCTGCAGTCGTGTCCGACTCTGTGCGACCCCATAGACGGCAGCCCACCAGGCTCCTCCGTCCCTGGGATGCTCCAGGCAAGAACACTGGAGTGGGCTGCCATTTCCTTCTCCAATGCATGAAAGTGAAAAGTGAAAGTGAAGTCGCTCAGTCCAACTCTTCTCGACCCCAGGACTGCAGCCTCCCAGGCTCATCCGTCCATGGGATTTTCCAGGCAAGAGCACTGGAGTGGGGTGCCATTGCCTTCTCTGATATGTAAATAGTTTCATTCTATTTATTTTTCTAAGAATTTTTTTCAGGAATGGTTCCTGAATGCTATTGAATTTGTTTTTACTGTTTATTGATATGCTTATATTTTTCTCCTTTACTGATGTAATAGATTATGTAGTAGATTATTTGCTAATTTGCTAATTATTTGCTAGTAGATTATTTGCTAATTTGCACTTTTATATTCTCGAATAACTCCTGTTTGGCCATAGTATATTATTGTTTCACTACATAATTAGATTTGTTTGCTAATATTTCATTTTGAAATATGAGATTGACCTGTACTTTACTAAACTATTGAATGTATTTTTCAAGTTTTGATATTAAAGTTTGCTGTTTTATACTATGATTGAAAAGAATTCCATCTGGAATGACAAACAACTTGGTAATTACCTCCTCTTTTAAAGTTAGATAACCTGAGCAGGGAAGCCATATGGTTTCAGTGGCCTTTTTGGATATAGAAGAATTTGAATCATCTTTTCAATCTCCTCTAAAGTAATTGGTCTATTCACATTTTCTACTTTCCTAGCGGCTAATTTTACTCTATTGGTTTTTACCAGGAAATCATTAATTTTGTCTAAAATTTCAGACTGCTGCCATAAAATTGCATGAAGTAATCTCTGTAAATAGTCCTCTAACCTCTCCTGTATTTTGGAATAGGACTTCTTTCTCATTTCTCATTTTGTGAATTTCTGCTCCTTGCAATGTAGGAGGAGAGAAAAGGGGGAAGAGAAAACATCTAGTTCATTAATTTTTTCAAAGCACCAGATTTTTTAAAAAAATTTCTATTTATTTGTTTTTTGGCAATGCCGCACGACGTGTAGGATCTTATTCCCAAACCAGGGATCAAACCCATGCCCCCTGCTGTGGAAGTGTGGAGTCATAACCACTGGACCACCAGGGAAGTCCTTCAAAGCGCCAGATTGCAGATTTATTTGTCTTCTCTATCATTTTTGTCTTTTGTTTAATTGGTTTTGGCTGTTAGCCTTAATAACTCTTCCTTATTTCTCTGGTTATTTTGTTTTCCTTTTTCTCATTGCTAATTTCTTAAAATAGATTCCTAGTTCC
The DNA here is from genome assembly GCF_963930625.1 of Muntiacus reevesi. Lineage (NCBI taxonomy): Eukaryota > Metazoa > Chordata > Mammalia > Artiodactyla > Cervidae > Muntiacus > Muntiacus reevesi. Next base: position 56,009,093 of record NC_089264.1, read on the forward strand.
TTTAATGTTCATTTTCTAATAATGATTATGTCCATAATAAACTTTTGTTATCTTTCATTCTATAAATAATTTTTTTTTTGTTTTTCATTTTATTTATTTTTTAAATGGAGTAAAATTGCTTTATAATGTTGTGTTGGTTTCTGACATACAACAATGCAAATCGGCCGTAATTAGACATATATCACCTCCCTCTTGAGCCTCCCTCCCTTCCCTCTATCCTACCCCTCTAGGTCATCATAGATTTGAAAACTTATAAATTTATTTACCTTGTTTCATGTGTTACACAGTGTTCTTCATCTTGTTTGGTGCTTTCAATCTTAATTTCATCTGTTTGATATAAACATTACCAGCCTTTCTCTTTGAATATTATTTCTTTTTTGTAATTGAAACATGGTTGATTTACAATGCTATGTTGATTACTCCTATACAACAAAGTGATTCTGTTATACATAGAAGTACATTTAAAAAAATACCTCACACTATGATTTATCATTGGCTATTGAATGCAGTTCTCTGTGCTATGTAGTAAGATATTATTTTCTATCCATTCTGTATATAAAAGCTTACCTCTGCTAACCCCAACCTCCCACGCCACCCCTCCCCCAACCCCTTCCTCCTTGGCAACCACCAGTCTGTTCTCTGAGTTTGTGATTCTGTTTCTATTTCATAGATAGAGTCATTTGTGTCATATTTGAGATTCCACATACAAGTGACACCATATGGCATTTGTCTTTCTCTTTCTGACTTACATCACTTAATGTGATCATCTCTGTTTGCAACCACGTTGCTGCAAATGGCATGATTTTGTCCTTTTCATGGCTGACTAGTATCCCATTGTGTATACACATAACACATCTTTATCCATTCGTTTAGGTTGTTTCTGTATCTTGTTATTGTGAATAGTGCTGCTATGATCATAGGGGGGCAAGTATATTTTTGAATTATCACCTTGTCTGGATGCATATACTTTTTTGATACTTTGTTAAGCATGTTCCTTGTAGCTACTACATGACTGAACTTTGATTTTCTTCCACATTTAACAGTTTCTGCTTTTTAAAGGTTATATTTAGCTTATCACGTCTAATGTTCTCATCTTACACAATACTGATTGATTTGATTTAGATCTGGTTCTCTCTCTTTATCCTCTATATTTGCTCATTTCAATAAGCTAATATGCTTTCCATCATCCCCTTCCTTAATTTGGCAAATCTCCTATATACTTTTTCTCATTCTATCCCTTTCCCTTTCCTCTATATCCGAACATATGTTTTTAATATTATTTGAAAAATAAGTTACCTTCTGAGATACAGTATAACCCTCTCTACAATGTTCTAATCCAGTCCCAGTGCCCCATTATGCAAACCCTAAATCCTCTGCAACCCATAGCTAAGACCTTTAGGATAGTTCTACTCACATTCCTTTTCTACTATTCTCCACATCCCCCTGGATCAGCTGGGACTCCTCCTTCACCCTTTCTCCACAGACCCCAATAGCCAGAAGACCAATTGCCTCCTGGCCTCATGTTTTAAAATCTTCCATTTAAATCAACTGATAAGTCCACCCTTATTTATTTCATGGAATAGTTGGAGGTGAAAATAAGAAACCTATGCAAACACTTAGGGAACTGTGAAATGCCGTCCAAATACTAGGGAGGGAGGATGTGTAGGGACGACCTGGCCGGTCTTGATCACAATGGACAGTTGTGGACAAGGTGGGGTTATAGTCTCTATGTTTCTGTGCCAGGAAGAAAAAGTGCTCCAGCTTTATTACTTAGCACAAAATCACCACTACTTGAGATAGATTTTTCTCAGCTAAGGTATTTTATTAAAGGATTATTGTTGTTGTTCAGCCGCTAAGTCATGCCCAACTCTTATGCGACCTCATGGACTGTAGCCCGCCAGGCTCCTCTGTCCATGGGATTTCTCAGGCAAGAATATGGGAGTGGGTTGTTGTTTCCTTTTCCAAGGGATCTTCCCAACCCAGGGATCAAACCCACATCTCCTTCAGTGGCAGGTAGATTCTTTACCACTGAGCCACCAGGGTAGCCCATTTTTTTTTTAAATTACAGGATACATGCATTTAATGGACACATTGTAAAAGATGATATCCTAAACTATCAGAATCTATTAACATCTTAGAAAGCTAAATGTCTCACAGAAAAGGGACTCTGAGCAGTGAAGTTCTTACAGGATAGGACAGCTTGGAAGTATGGAAAACTGCTTGGAAATAGCTCCACAAAAATTATCTGAGAGGAGGAGTTATAGGCCGAATACTGAGGGATAAGACAGTACTTAGAAACAGGTAAAGAAGAAGCCAGCACATTTTTGCTTTTTCATAGTGTGGCCTCCTGCCTGTGCTGGTTGAGAAGGTTGTGGTGTTTCATGGACATGAGTCAGGATGTAACACTGCATACGCGCTGCCGTGCAAAAATAGAATGAGAGCCACATGTATAATAATAAGGGCTTCCCTGGTGGCTCAGCTAGTAAAGAATCCACCTGTGATGGGGGAGACCTGGGTTTGATCCCTGGGTTGGGAAGATCCCCTGGAGAAGGGAATGGCTACCCCCTCCAGTATTCTGGCCTGGAGACTTCCATGGACTGTGTAATCCCTGGGGGTGGCAAAGAGTCGGACACGGCTCAGAGACTTTCACACGTGTATAATATTAAAATGTTCTAGTAGCCACATTTTAAAAAGTAAACTATGAAGTTAATTTTAATAACATTTCATTTAACCTAATATATCTACAATATTATTTTACTATGTCATCAACATGAAAGTATTATTTTGCAATTATTATTCTTGTTTTCTTACTAGGTCTTTGAAATCTAGTGTGTATTTTATACTCATAGTATATCTCAATTTGGACTAGCCACAGTTCAACAGCTCAGTCATCACACGTGGCAAGTGGCTCCCGGACTGGGCAGCGCTGCTCTCCGCTGAGGATGGCAAATACAGCACAGTCCAGGACTCTCCCACACTCGTCCCTGACGGAGATCGCCTGAGAGCCACAGCATCCTTTCTGAGTGAGCCCTGGTGTGGCCTCCTGATTCTTGTCACCAGACCCTGACAGTCGGGCCCTCCATTAGATCAGGCATCTGGACAAAGGGCAAACCTCAACTGAAGGTCAGTTTCACGAGGGTGGGACTTCGGTCTTTTATTCACTGCTATATCCTAACACCTAGAGCAGTGCCTGAAACATAATGGACATTCAGTAGATACTAATTCAATAAGTTCTATCTATTTGCCGTTCTCATTACGGAGCTGGTAAACACAGCTCATTTCCAGTAATTATTATTACCTGAGAATAACTTTAAATTAAACCTGAATATTACAGACCGAACATTTTCAAAATTTGTAAACTGAAAGAAAATTATCAGTTTTAAAATTAAAAAGAACCAATTCCTTTCTTATTTCACTCACTGCGCTACTATTAAAAATAAATTGTAACCTTTTCAGATTTTCCAGTAGGTGTTACACTATGACATAAAAAAAAAAAAATCAGCCCAAGACTGTATTTATCACAATGCCTATAATCTCATTGTTTGCTGTTTGCAGAATATGTGACTGCAATACTGCATAACAAAATCTATCCCTTTACAAAGTTCTCTATACTTTCAGTCTGTTTCTTAACAAATTCTGTGAAGAAGCACAGAATCACATAAACAAGTGCATTCAGAGCAATTGGTCATACCACTTGAGTCAAGTCATTGCCTTTCAGAGTTTTTTAAAAATGCCCTAATAGAACCTTAATACTTAAGATCATTATCATGGTTATTATCATGACTATTCTTTGTTGAGTGCTTATTACATTCTAAGTAGGAGGCTGAGGATTTCATGTACATTATCTCATTAAAGCCTTAAAACAATGCTAATAGTCACTGACTTAAAGACATCTAGCTAATACATGAAATAACCAGGATTAAAATCCTGCTTAGCCTGACTCTCAAGTCTGGAATCTTGTCCACCCTCTTCATTTTTGTAGTGAGAATACTTAAATTCCCTCAAATCATGTGATTTGTCCAAGACTGTAGAGCTATTAAATGGCAGAGTCAAAACTAAAATCTACATCTCCTCCTCTCAGGACCAGATTCTTTCCTCCATACTATGCAATGTTTGTTCATTAGCAAAGCATGGGATCATAATTTATTCAAGATATATACTTAAAATAATTTAACTTAGAATTTGACCTTCACATAGAGAAAACTAGTCATTACGAATTTTAGAGTATTTTGCCACTAACAGCAAAGTGTTGTTTTCTGTAGTCAGGGCGGGGTTCGGGGAAGCAGAATCAAGGCACTAAGGAGGGTACATGATCATTGCTTCTGGTCCCAAAATAAGCAAATGAAGTGAACCATTATCTGTGAGAGTGGTGAGATATTAAAATGTTATTAGTAGAGGGATTCCACTGAAGACCACAGAAAGGCTTGGTTGGAGCTAATAATGCAGTTGGTAAAGAATCTGCCTGCTAATACAGGAGATGCAAGTGATGCGGGTTCAATCCCTGGGTTGGGAAGATTCTTGGAGGAAGAAATGGCAACCCACTCCAGTATTCTGGCTTGGAAAATTTCATCGACAGAGAAGCCTGGTGGAGTACGGTTCATGGGGTCACAAACAGTTGAACACACGGAGCACAGATTCATGCTGTCATACAAGAATCATGGAATGTGATTTAAAGGGGAGAGAGCTCTCCTGGGTTGCTCAGAGAGTGGAAACTGTTTCTCCTGATCCCTCCTGACGGCTCTTTCCACACCTTCTCCCCTTGTCTTTGAATCTCTAGCACTTGACTGGCTGGGGGCCAGAGGCCTGGGGGAGTGTTCCAGCCCTGGGTGTTTTCAGGACTGGCCTGAAACATTCAGCTCTGGAAGGCAGCAGGTGCTTCTTCAATCTCCATAAGCCCCAGGAGAACTCAGAACAATGGCCTTCTCAGTCCTGGCAGCCTGGGCGACTCTCCTCAAGGCCACCTCCCTTCCATTTAAGTCCCTTTTTATTGAAGCCAGTTGAATGCTGCCTTATCCGCATTAAGGGGGCTTGGGCTGCTCCCGGCTACAGTTAGATTTTTATGCCACCTGGGCATAGAAACTCACTTCATTTCCAGTGTCCCACCATTCTGTTAGATTTTTTTTACTTTGAATTTCACAATTTTTCATCAGCAAACTATTAGATGAAAGAGAAACTATACGGGTACACGGAAGTAGAAAACAATTCTTGCTGAGTTACACAAGAAAGTCCAGTGCAAGAGACATGGTGACTTCACTGTGGGAAGCAAGTGTCTCAGCTCAAATCCCTGAAATTGTTCCCATAACTCCACTTGCTGGCCAATGTGGAGACTGACAAGAGACAGAAAATCGTCTGTATACTTCCTCTATCCCAGATATTTCTTCCTCTTACTGCGTATCCAAATACCTCAAAGTTAGAAAAGACAGAAAGGTCAGGTGGGGAAAAAAAGATAAGAAAAAAAATCTAGTATGAGGGGACTAAAATCAATAGTTTTGTTTGCTATGTTTTTGAGGGGTCAGCTATTCCAGTGGGAAATGCAATGACATAATCACTTTGAAGGAGAAGAAAGTGCCTTCCTCAGTATGAAAACTACATGCCATTCACCCTCACTTATCTCATTAAAAAAAACATAAGTTACGTTGGACAAGATTTATATCTATAGCACCAGGGAGTCTAGCTTTTTCAAAGCCATGACATCCAGCTAATCTCAAGGTAGTGGGTGAAAATGAATTTTATTTATTGAATCTGGCACTAATCATGATGAATCACAAACACAAGAGTACCATGAATTCACTTATCTCATTGAAAAGACGTTTTTAATTCAGGCAGAATTCCTGTAACATATATGTATTGAGAAATAACACTGGCACTCCACGCAATGTATTCAATCTTAGGGAAAGATGACATGGCAAATGTAGTCACCAAGTACATAGATTTTTGACAGTTATACTTTTTATTTTTTTCTTTAGAATTTCTTTTTCTGAGGTCAGAGGTGAGCAGGTGCCTGGCCCGTAGGGCCCTCCTGTCTGTCACCTGTAGGAATGTGACCCAGAGCCCACACGGTCTTCCAGAGTGAGGGGCATCCCAGGAGTGGCCTGCTCCCCCCAACCCCTTCCCCGCCACATACAGTGGCCTGCCCTGCCCCTCTCTGAGTCCTGGTGACATCTAAGTGACAAAACACGCAAACGTGGGAAATCCTCACCACTCAGTCAATCCCGCTTGGCTTGAATCTAGACAGTTGCACTCTTTAGTGTGTTTGGGAAGATGTAAACAGGTGTTAGCTAGGAAAACCCATTGTCATTTGATATTACATTTATATTTCATATGCCCTGAGTCTTGTCTTATGATAGCCGGTTTGTTCTTTCTTGAAGCTCTGCCAGTTAACAGTCCCATCACTAAGTCAGCTTCTGGTTATATTCCATAAACAATAATCCAGAAAGGATTTTCCTGCTGGTGGTTAGATTACTGTAAGAAAATAAGCTTAGCTGAAGGTTATTTAGAAATTTCACATTAACTCTCTGAAGTTCTCCCATGTTACATAATACTTTTATGTTCTAATAATTTCCAAAATGATGTCCTCATGATTATTGCTGACCTAGAGTGATTGTATATAGGACAGGATACTAGTCATTGTTCACTGGTGATGTGCATCAAAATGATGAGCAAAGATTTCCAAATATCTGATCATCCCCCCTAAAATGGTAAAAATCTGCCTATCCCTGCTTCAGTTTCTTTATCTTGTGTGGTTAATAATGCTGTTAGGCTCTTCCAGTGACACTGGGCGCTGCAATCTTTAAAATATGATGTCTAAAATAGGGATGTGTGTGTGTGTGAGCTAAGTTGCTTCAGTCAAGTTCAGCTCTTTGCACCCCTATGGATTATAGCCCACCAGGCTCCTCTGTCCGTGGGATTTTCCAGGCAAGAATAATGGAGTGGGTTGCCATGCCCTCCTCCAGGGGATCTTTCTGACCCAGGGATGGAACTCGTGTCTCTGGTGTCTCCTGCACTGGCAAGAATATTGTTTACCACTAGTGCCACATGTGAAGCCCAAAATAAGGACACAAATATAACATTGGGTGGTTAGATGAAGCCAGAGTTTCATATAAGATTGAGGGACCTGGATCTGGATTCACATTCTAAAACTGGCATTGTCAAATGGGAGGACCAAGTTTCAAAGGTGAGACCAGGCTACAGGAAGAGGTCCCAAAGCATATGATACCAGGAAAATACAACTCCTCCACCTTCTTCGTACCTATCGCCTTCTATTTCCACCTCTCTCCCTGGTGGCTCAGATGATAAAGAATCCACCTGCAATGCAGGAGATGCAGGGTTTGATTTCTCGGTTGGGAAGATCCCCTGGAGAAGGGTATGGCTACCCACTCCATATTCTTGCCTGGAGAATCCCACTGACAGAGGAACCTGGCGGGCTACAATCCATGGGGTCGCAGAGTCAGACATGACTATGTGACTTTACACTTTCCCTTTCCTTTCACCATTTAGGCCCCATGGCCCATTTCTGCAGCTACTTTCTGTAAACAGCTTTGTCATCCTTTCTGCATTAGTTCTTCCATCACAACTGCCAGGCAAAAGACCGGCTCTGGATCAAACCACTTATCCCCATCTCTGCTGAGCTCCCCAGGTGGCTTAGTCTGCAGGAGAAATCAGCTGCATGGATTGATTCCACTGAAGACTAACGGTCTCCAACCCGAGTTGGTCCCTCAGTACAGCCTGGTAGTCATTTCATATTTCCTCGGTGGCTCTCTCTGTCTGCCATGCTTCATAGGATTCGACTTCTATTCACTTTCCTCAAACCTCTGACATCAGCATGAAATCTGTCTTCTTATCCAACAGAGAAGTCGGTGATGTTTAGATGGGAGTTCTTTGTCTTCCCTGCCCTCCAGGGGTGTGATGGTAGATGCCTAATAACTGATCATCTGCAGGGTGGGATGCGGGGGAGTTCTGATTTGTAATGTTGCCAACTTCCATGGGATAAATATTCCCATTAAGACTGAATCCAAGCTATTAGCATAAGTTAACCAGATCTCAAAACTCCTGAAAATTTAACAACTGGCTCCTGTTAGCTGGTAGAAGCTGGCTCCAGCACACATTGCCTGAAGCTCAGAAACTTAAATGCATCCAGAATATCCTCTCCTTCCCTCTCAGTAACAATGAAAGAGTTGTCTGTCCTTTTCTCCTATCTGAAGTGAATGTCTCCTGCCTTCTGTAATACCTTTTCCCATCCCTCAAAAACTCAAATCAGATCATGTCAGTTGCCTCCTTTAAAACGTGTGATGGTTCTCCACTGTTTAGGGGATAGAGTGGAAACTCCCTGATATGACCTATGAGTCCCTGTGTACTCGTTCTGACTCCCATCCCAGGTCTCTGTTCCCATTGGTCTAATTTTTTTCTCAGATTCCTTAACATGCCATGAGGTGTTTCATCTCTAAACCTTTGAATATTTATTTGGCTGGGAACACTATAACTTACTTCCTGCTGCCTCCCATCCTTCTGCCTCTGACTAACCCTTACTCATTATTAGAAGTTACTTCCTGAATACATGCCACTGACTTTGCTTCCTTCACCACCCCCACTGTTTCTTTTAACACACTGTACTGCAATGATTGTTTTACTTGTCCATCTCCTTCATAAATAAATCTCCATGAGGGCAGGAACTATGTCTAGTCTCGTTACCATCCCATTGATTTTAATCATGAAACCCCATATTCATTAACAGTCACTCCTTATCCACTCCTCACCCCAGCCCCTGGCAAACATTGACCTACTTTCTTTCTCTATGAAATTCATCTCTCTCAGCAAGTTCACAGTGACAAGTATTGAGCCTGGACCTAACTTTTAAAAAAAAACAGATGTTTAGGGGGACTTTAAAAAAAATTAATTAATTAAGTAGGCTGCAGCAAGTCTCAGTCATAGTCTGAGGGCCTCTCTAGGTGCAGAGGTGCCTGAGTTTAGTTGCCCCAATGCATGTGGAATCTTAGTCCCCCGACCAGGGATCAAACCCCCAACTCCTGCATTGCAAGGTGGATTCTTAACCTCTGGACCACCAGGGAAGGTCCCTAGCTACTAACTTCTAAAATAAGAATATTAAGATAGTGACTAATGGCAAATTAGAAGCATTCTTGTGTTTTATTTTCCTTAACTTGGAAAGGATGCCTGCTCATGCAAGGAGGCAGGTCATAAGACGACTTACAGTTTTTAATGAAGGATGCATTACTCAGTTTCTCATCTACTTCTTTGATCAATTTATAGAATTTTCAATTTCACGAATGTTGGTTTCTGCTCCCAGAAGTGAAACCTCTCGTTGTTTCAAAAACCTCCTGTTCTGCCATGGCTGCTCCTCAGGTCCCTGCCATCCGCCTAGAGTCCTCTCTGTTCTATAAACATGAGTTTCTTCCACTCTGATCTCATGAAACTTGGATCCCTATGAGTTAACTATTTTAAAACTTGCTGTACATACAATGTTTAACTGTTCCCATTTAAAGCCTGTCTTTTAAGAACTGTTTTAGATGGTTTGTTTTCAGAAATATGTAATGAAAAATAGTAGTGAAAATATAATAAACGTTAATGTAAAGGAAACATGCATCTTATATTATTTGTAGGAATGATTTGAAGCCTAGATGAAGGGTCCCTTCCTCAAAAGAAGATTTTGAGGAATCTTCTAGTGGATTTATTTTTTCCAGGTCCCTGGGGGCACGGCCAACATGAGACCAGTGGGTCCAAGACTTGTCCAACTCACACAGGAAGTGTGCTAGAAGTCTCATTTACTTCTGGTTCAGCCTGACCCTAAGAGTGTAACCCTTTGGGCTCTCAGCCTACTATGGGAATGGTCTCTTACTAGACTTTGCATCTTCTGTAGACCCAGTGCTTTCATTTCTGACCTCCTCATCAATCAAAGCCACCTCAATGAAGTTTCAGATTTGCTGGGATCAACAAATGCTCTCAGAGTAAAAGCAGATTCTGTATTCTGATCACCTTTATTGGTTCCTGCATTAGCTTTAGCCTTTTGATTCTTGAATATTTTGAAGCATCCAGTTACTGTTTTCATATTTTTCCAGGAATATTTTTTTTCCTATGAGAACACTAATCTGAAAAACCTTGCCCACCATTACAGGAAATGAAAATTCACCCACACCCACCCAAACTCTTTAAGGAGGAAGTAGAACCAGAGAAAACCAGAGTCTATGAAAAGCAGCAGGCCCTTCCAAGTGTATTGTGTGGCACTGTGCAGAGCAGAAAGGTGAGAAGTGAGGGGACCACAGACCACAAAGCGAGTGTATGGAATTGTGGTGAAGGAAGACGAGAGGCTCCTAGAAGCCTCTGGGTGCAAGAGAATTTTAAATAGTGAGGCTTACTTATTTATCTATACTTTTAAAAAATAGTGACAAATTTAAATGAGCTACTATAGACCCCCTTAAATGGTTGGGAGAACAAAGAGAAAATTCCTATTTTGGCTGACTTCTTTCAAACAATAGCATTCTATGGTTGTGCTACAGAAATCACTGCTTTATCAGTCTTACATATACTTGTTTACTATAGCTGATTAAGAGAGTGAAAAGGGCGAACACAGAGGGAGGGAGAGAGGAACAGAGGTACCAAGAGCAAGGCTGTGAAGACACTCATTGTATCAGGAGAATTAGTACCTGTTTCATGAGAGAGAGAGGGGCTGAACGAAGCATTACCTCTGTCCTGTTGAAGTTCATTGTCTAGTGACAGGCGAGAAGAATATATCATCAAAGAATCTGAATACAGTCTAGATCTAATCAAGTTTTATTGAGCATCAGCTAAGTGACAGATGATTTCTAAAAAAGGAAAAAAGCAACCCCTGACATCCAACAATTGACCTTAAACTTTTAGCTAGACTTGCGTGTGCTCAGAAGCTGGCCTGGAGCTCATTGCTAGGTCAAGTTATTCTCCTTTGGATGTATACCACTTCACAAAACACCCAAATCAGTCAAGGTCGCTCTGGGACCATGAGCAAGTGAGACAAAACAAGACAACTTCTTAATTTTGTCTAAGCATGGACAAAAACAAAGTCACTCTACAACCCACAAGATACCAAATGGCTGTTTTCCCAGCTCACAGGACTCAGTACTGCTTCTTTACCATAAGAATGTGGCCTCACTCTACCCTCCCTTATGGGGCTTCCCTGGTGGCTCAGATGGAAAGGAATCCACCGGCAATGTGGGAGACCTGGATTTGATCCCTGGGTTGGGAGGATCCCCTGGAGGAGTGCATGGCAACCCACTCCAGTATTCTTGCCTGGAGAATCCTCATGGACAAAGGAGCCTGGCAGGCGGGCCAGAGTTGGACATGATTGAGCGACTAATCACACAGCATACACCCTCCCTTATAAACAGATTTCAAGTTATCCAGTCATTAATTGTCCCTGCATTCTAACAGCACTCAATCCAGGGGAAACCCTGTTTCATCGGATCCTCCCACAAATCGTCCAACCACAGTCCAAATCCTATAATAGGTCTTTTCCTCCTACAGAGAGGCCTCCCTCCAGCCATGGCATGCATTCTGCCTTACTGCAATGAGTGATAAACCCAACTTGTCCAACTGCAGGTGTGTTCCTAGCTTTGGCTGGAGGGCATCACCATTTCAAATATATTATATATTATTTAATGTAATGTTCAAAACAAGAGCATGAGCCTGAATTTACAGATGATTTTAAGACTCCTAAAGGTCAATTTAATCCAGAACTACAAACAGAATGAGACAAAACAGGGATTTCAATATAGGCCGTTTGAATGCTTGTCACTATCTCAAATGACTGAAGACAAGATAGTGAGGGAAAAAAGTGTCCAAAACAGACAAAAGACTTTTCCCCCTCACCCTCTTTAACTACTATCTTCATGAAGCAATATCTCCCTCTTGTGATATTTTATAACACGGGTTTTTAATAATTTGAATTTTGCAACTATAGGCAATTATTTGTATGCTACCAAGATTTAAGGGAATACATTTTCTAGATATTTGCCCCATAGGCAAAGTAAAATTGAGCCATTCAATTAAAAACTATAGCTTACGAAGAAAGAAATGTCTTTTATTGTCACCTACAATACTTTTTTTCCCTTGAGAGACAACCCTATTGCCTTCTTTTACTTTAAAATAAATGACCTTTCTTAAGATAACTAAGGATCACATAAGATATATTGGTTGTCTCTATGTCAAAGACAGGAGTGAGAGAGACTTTTTACTGAATATTCTCTTGTATTTTTTTAAAAAGTTAAAACCATGTGAATAAATTAGCAATTAAACACAAATTAAAATGTTAAAGGTCAAAAATAAAATATACATGTATACCCTTTTACTTTTTAAAAGATAAGTGGAACCTGCAACTGAGGTACTACAGAAAATAAGATGAGTTCTCTTTTGTTTTTTTTTGGTTTTCCATTTTTCAGCTGTAATTGACCCAGATTACTTTTCTTAAAAATTAAAAAAATTTTAAGCCACACCATGCCACATTTTAGTTCCCCAACCAGGAATTAAACCCATGTTCCCGCATTGGGAGTGTGGAGTCTTAACCACTAGACCACCAGGGAAGTCCCCTAATTCTTTTTTTTTTCTTCTAGATTCTTTAAATATGAGACTGCAGCAGGAAAGAAATACACAGACTAGGAAAAACTCAAGTGAAAAATAACAGAGACAGATAAAAATACAACAGAGGAAGACAAACTCATCATGCTGGAGCATGTGAATATAGCAGTGAATACATTGGCTCAGACAGTGAAGAATCTGCCTGCAATGCGGGAGATCCAGGTTTGATCCCTGGGTCGGGAAGATCTCCTGGAGAAGGGAACGGCAACTCACTCCAGTATTCTTGCCTGGAGAATTCCGTGGACAGAGGAGCTTATCAGGCTAAAGTTCATGGGGTTGCAAACAGTCAGACATGACTGAGTAACTAACACACACACACATTCCTAAATAATCATACTATCTGGATTTCAAGACAACCTTTTCTGAATCACTTAAAAGAGTATAATTACAAACTTAAAACAAAGTAGTGTTGGAATATGAAGCAAGTACGGCCCTGACATATTTATGCTAAAATAATTATTTGTAGTTTATCTGAAATTCAAATCTAACCGAAGTGAAAGTAAAAGTCACTCAGTCATGTCCGACTCTTTGCGACCCCATGGACTATGTAGTCCATGGAATTCTCAAATTTAACTGAGCATTTTGTGAATTATCTGGCAACTCTATTCTTTAAAAAAAATCAGACAGCTCATCAATTTACCAGCAGATGGCTCCCTAAATCTAGTTTTAAATAGTACACTCAAACCTAGTGAGGAGTCATTGTTTTAGGGTTTTTGTTATTATGAGTGTTTACTCGTTTGATTGGTCTGTTGTGGGTGGGTTATTTTGTTGGGGGGTGGGGATATGGGAATTTTTACTTAGTTATATGAAAACATAAAATATCCCTTCTAGCTATTTCATATGATTCTTCATAATCCTTAACTTTAGAATTAAAATGAAAAAAAAATTCATTTTTAATATCTTTCTTTTATATTTGCTCAAGCATTTAAATGCTAAGGCGACATATACAATTTCAGTGTAAAGTGACTCTGACATTTCACAAAGGAATTTCGTACCAATTAAATTATGTATCCTGAGCTTTAGGGCAAAGATCTCCATGAAAACTAAACTTTTACCTCTTTCATGCAGTCTGATTTGCTAGAATATTCTAGCATTGAGTCTGGATTTCTCCATGGTTCAGTGGTAAAGAATCCACCTGCAATGCAGGAGACGTGGATTCAATCTCTGCATCAGGAAGATCCCCTGGGGAAGAAAATGGCAACACACTCCAGTATTCTTGCCTAGACAATCCCATGGGTAGAGGAACCCATGGATAAAGAAAGCTGAGCGCCAAAGAATTGATGCTTAGAACTGTGGTGTTGGAGAAGACTCTTGAGCATTCCTTGGACCGCAAGGAAGATCCAACCAGTCCATCCTAAAGGAAATCAGTCCTGAATATTCATTGGAAGGACTGATGCTGAAGCTGAAACTCCAATACTTTGGTCACCTGATGTGAAGAACTGACTCATTGGTAAAGACCTGGATGCTGGGAAAGACTGAAGGCAGGAGGAGAAGAGGGTGACAGAGGATGAGATGGTTGGATGGCATCACCGACGCGATGGGCAGGAGCTTGAGTAGGCTCTGGGAGTTGGTGATGGACAGGGAAGCCTGGTGTGCTGCAGTCCACGGAGTTGCAAAGAGTCAAGACATGACTGAGCAACAGAACTGAATTGAACTGAGAGGAGCCTGGTGGGCCACAGTCCATGGAGTTGCACTGAGGCACGAGCTCTGTTTTTTTAATTTATTTATATTTTAAAAAAAAATTGAAGTATAGTTGATATATAAGTTACATGTGTACAATGTAGTGATTCACAATTTTAAAAGGTTATATTTCACTTAATGAAAGTCGCTCAGCCGTGTTCAACTTGCAATCCCATGGACTATACAGTTAGTGGAATTCTTCAGGCCAGAATACTGGAATGGATAGCCTTTCCCTTCTCCAGGGGATCTTCCCAACCCAGGGATTGAACCCAGGTCTCTCTCATTGCAGGCAGATTCTTTACCAGCTGAGCCACAACAAAAGCTCAGGAATACTGGTGTGGGGTAGCCTATCCTTTCTCCAATGGATCTTCCCGACCCAGGAATCAAACCAGGGTCTCCTGCATTCCAGGTGAATTCTTTGCCAACTGAGCTATCAGGGAAGTATATTCCATTTATAATTATCATAAAATGTTAACTATGTTTTCCATGTTGCATAATATATCCTTGTAGTTTATTTTATATGTAATAGTTGATACCACTTCATACATGCTGTACTGTGACCCAAAATACATATCCAATGCTCCCAATGAAATCATTGATTCAATGGAATTTTTTGACTTGCCACAAATTTACTATCATTTTGCAAATGCCAGAGTGTATTGATATATTCAAGTATGTTTTCTAAGAAAAACATATTATAGAAACAACTGTTATCTTAAAGTCTATTTTGTTTGATAATAGTATAGCCAGTCTCTGAGGCTCTCTTGGTTCTATTTCGCAAGGCTAGTTTCCCATTCTTTCACTTTCAGTCCATTTGAATCTTTGAATCTAAACATGTCTTTTGCGGCCCACTTATAGTTGGACTTTTAAATCCATTTTACTAACCCCTTTACATTTAATGTAAACACAGATTAGGTAGAATTTATATCAACCATTTTTATATTTGTTTTCTATATGTTGTATATCTTCGTTCTTTTATCCTTCCATTTCTGCACTTTTTGTCAAAATAAAGTTTTAAATGGATATTTTAAATAGATATCAAGTAAATATTAAAATAGATATTTAAATATCTTTCCCCTATAAACTGCCAATCTTTTCAGTCTCAATAAATCCTTCCCCACTCACTTTTTTTCTTAGTAAATAAATCAGACTTGAGCATGCAAGCATTCCAAGTTGCTTCAGTTATGTCCAACTGTTTGTGACCCCATGGACTGCAGCCCACCAGGCTCCTCTGGCCATGGGATTCTCCAGGCAAGAACACTGGAGCGGGTGGCATGCCCTCCTCCAGGGGATCTTCCCAACCCAGGGATTGAACCTGTGTCTCCTGCAGGCGAATTCTTTACCTCTTAGCCACCAGGGAAGCCTGATTTGAACATGTCAAAGAACAAACAGAAAGAATGAAGAGATTTGCCTAGGGTTACGCAACTAAATGGCAACTCACTCCAGAATTTTTGCCTGGAAAATCCCATGGACAGAGGAGCCTGGAGGGCTACGGTCCACAGGGTTGTAGAGAGTTGGACATGACTGAGTGACTGAACACACACACATTAAGACTAAAATCAGGTCTTCTGATTCTGGTTTCAAAGTCCCACTACCACGGTGCCATTGCTGCTGTTGCTGCTGCTAAGTCACTTTAGACGTGTCCGACTCTGCGCGACCCCATAGACGGCAGCCCACCAGGCTCCCCCGTCCCTGGGATTCTCCAGGCCAGAACGCTGTGCCATTAGATCCTTCTAATTCTTTTTTGATCAATTTCAAATTACTTGCATTTTCTTCCTCTTATTTCAGAGACAGCACTGTTTCTCTAATTCTTGAACTCAAATCTCTTAATATGGTATTTCCCCAAGTGTGGGGCCAGTACCATCAAAAGTACGAGAAATGATTTGAAGGGGTATGCCAATCTAGTGTTGAAAAACACACACACAATGAGAAAGTTGCTTTATCCAATTCTCTTTTATTCCCTCTGTCAAGGAGAAAAGTGTCATTTATACTGGTGTTTAACACCCTGCTAACATTGCCCATCTTCCTTTTTCTTCTCTTTCTTCTTTTTTCTCTTAAGGCACATGGGCTTAGTTGCTCTGTGGCATGTGGCATCCTCCGGGATCACAGATTGAACCCCTGTCTCCTGCATTGGCAGGAAGATTCTTTACCACTGAGTCACCTAGAAGCCCACCCATTTTCCTTTTTAACCAAGAACAGTCAATCTCAAGCCTGGAGCTTTGGTACAACCATTTCTAACTAGAATTTAATAGTGTTATTTTGCTTTTGTTGTGGTTATTTTCATTTATGGCAAATGATTACAATTTTCCATGTACAAGTTTTCTATTTAAGAAAAGCCACGATTCTGAGTTAAAATAAAATATTGGGTAAGTAATATAAATGGTAGTATATGAATATGTAAAAATAATTCATGAATATGGTGTTTGAATGACTAACTTTGGGAAACTACTATATGGCTGAAATTTATTAGAGTGGTTGTCTGTTGTAACCCTTGTTTCTCCTGGGCCACAAGAACAATTAAGGGCTAGGGTTACAAGTCTCCTGAATCCTCTTTTCCTCTTGCGTCTTAGGTAACAAACTCCTCCTTAGTTGCTGTTGTCATTTTTGGCTTCTAAATCTCAAAGTTATTCCTAATGGCACTTTTGTTCAATTGGACTTTTGTTCTTTTTCACTTGCCTACCCTTCAATACTCTCTGCTCCACCTCAGTCTTCTGCTGCTTCCAAATTAAGGAAGATTTCCCCATCCCTCTGCAAACGGTTATGGCTCTTCTGGTTAATCTTTGACTGTCTCGTAGTAAAGAACTCACAATCATATTTTGATTTTTCCCAGAGGGATCTTTGCATTTCCTTTTCAAGTTGCTTGGTACAAGTTTCCATAAGGACTAGGAAAGGAAACACTTCAATATGCATTCCTTCACATCAACACTCACACAGCATCAAAGGATTGATGCTCTTTACCTCACAGTGAGTTTCCTGCCTTCTTGGGTTATCTATCCCTCCTCCCTCCTCTGGAATGGGCTATTTCAGTATCTATCAGCTCTAAAGTTCAGAGTTGGGAAAAGCTTAGGTCCAGGCTGGAACATTAGATAGCTGTGTCAAATAAAAAAGAGTAAGGGAAAGAATTATTGCACCAAAAAAAAAAAAAAAAAAAAAATCAGTAGTACTATTTCTCAGTAGCCATAATGATAAATTGTGCTGTGATGTTAAGAACATAAGTTAAAATTCTTTGTTTCATACACTTTTTACATTTCTATAACAAGTTGCAGTGGAACTGAGCACAACTTTTTATGCCCAGATCAAACTGAAGCAAGTGAGCAAATGTGTTTGTTTGTTTGTTTTTAATTTATTTATTTTAACTAAAGGATAATTCCTTTACAATATTGCGCTGATTTCTGCCATACATCAACATGACTCAACCATGCGTATATTATCGTATATTAACGCATATATATGGAATCTAGAAAGATGGTACGGATGAACCTATTTGCAGGGCAGCAAAGGAGATGCAGATATAGAGCAAATGTTTTTTGAATACCTACTTGACTAACATACAGAAGCTGCTCTGATTCAAATACAAGGAATGTTAATTTACAAATACTTAAAATACTTTACCCCCTGGGGAAAGAAAATCACTCCTTTAAGTTCCTTTTGCAGAAAGCTCCAGGTAACTAACCTTTAATTTTCTACATCATCTCTGACTTAATGTTCTGATCATATTACAGAGTGCAATTTAAACAGACTGTATTTTTTCACACTCGCTTTCCCAACAGCTGAATCCACATACCTATCTCTCTGGTTACTTTTGTAGAGTGCTCACTGAGATTTGATATGCTTCCCTCTAGTCCTCCCCTCCAATACTTTGTGTCCACAATGAGCCCATAAACCAGGAGTGAAAGGTAAGGAGGCAGGATTAGAGTAAATAGTAACCACGAATTCACTAACCCACAACTGCTGGCCTAAGCTTTACTTTGGGGATAAAGACTCTCCTTAAATCTCGTTTTCAACAGTGAGTTGTCACATTGATATATCATTCAAACAAACAAACAAAAAACCAAACAAGAGTTACTCAAACTATATTTTGAAAGACAATAGTATTTTAAAATTTATAGATAGCTTTTTATCTCACATTTTCCACAGATCATACTGGGTACTGTGTGATGCATAATAAAATATACCATGACCCCTAAAGACACCGTCATATTTATAAGCTGTGCATGTGAAAGAGTGATATTTTGCTCTTTCTGGGAATAAAAAGATATAACAAAACTTAAAAGACACAATAAAACTTTTTAGAGTGTGTGTATTGTTTGGGTTGTGCAAGTAAGGATGGCAGAAGAGGGGAGGACAGAGATACACATAAATATATACAATAAAAAATAAAGGGTCTCAAAATACAAGTATACATATCCATTAATTTCCTGAGGGTGAAGTCCCTGATCATTCTATACATTTTTTTAACCTTCAAGAATGAGGAAAGTGTGAGGCACATGGTAAGAATTTAATATACATCTGGTAAATGAATGAAAGCATATATGCATGCACAAAATATTATGGGAACATAAAGTAGGGGAGACTCCACATTGAGATTAATGGGAGTGAGTGAACTGGTGGGTGATGGGGTCAGGGCAAACAGATTTGTAGAAAATTGCTACTAATAGTTTCCCAATATCCATTCTCCCCTTCTTAACAACAGAGGGGAAAGGAGGAACTAACTACTGAGCTACTACTTTCAGACAATCTTGACGTATATCATTCCACTAAATACTCACAAACCTCCTCAAAGGCAGCATTATTATTCAGTCCGCCTTGTAGGTCCAGAAACTGAAGCTGAGGGATGTAAGGACTTGCCTAAGGTTACACAGATAATAAACTTACCAAAAGCCAAAGTCTAGCCCTTCCTGTTTAACACATGGAGAAAGAACCAGCGAACACAATTTAGAACCTCTTGAAGGACCACACTGATCTTAGTTACATAAATTATGCTTCTTTTCCAGATTGGACCACTTCTACAAAGAAGATGAACCAAATTTGAGATTCTCAGCCAGCAGCAAATAAGGTATTTACTCAAGTATATTTACCATACTTCTTGCTGAATTTGGGACTTGCACTTGCAAGATTTTCCTGTGACTTCGATCTCAGTCCAAAATGAAGAACTTCATTCAACTTGCAGGCTTTGGTTTTTGCTTCATATAGAAAATGGAGACCAAGTATCTAGCAGATTTTTCTTTCTTTTAAGTAGATATTAGCATCTATTTTATTTTCAATAAAATAAAATCTTATTTTTAAAATGATTTCATGATTTTTTTCACTTAAAACTTGAAATGTAATTTGTCAAGTTGCACAATCCAATGCCCATTTCTGTTTTAAAACCTAGAACTTTTCTAAACCAGGCAAGAAATGTGAAGTACATACATGTTACTTTTCATCACATGATCTTTATATATTCATATTTGCATTTGTTCATTGAATCTTACTGTAAGAAAAATTTGAGAGCATACAGAAAAGTTGTAGCTATTACGACTGGCATTTAAGTCATCAGACTATTAGACCTATTGAAGTCTGTTGGAGAAGTTTCAAAGCAGCAACGCAAATGGTATACAGTAGAGGAAAAAAGCAATCTTTTTTCTCCAGTTTTAGAATATGCACTTTGGAGATAGGTTAACAGGCAATAAATGAAAAGCTTAAGATGCACATAAATTTAAATCTCAGTCATTTGGTTTTTATTCTAGAAATTAAAGTATTTTTCCACTGCCTTTAAGACTGAGCACCGCTGGTTTTTCCTTGGTAAGTTAGGATGCAGACTTCTCTCCAGGACACTCAAAAATTAAAGTAGCCATATTAAAACCCTTTGGGGGAAGTTTATACATATCCCCAGTTCCATTCAATACTTTCAGGGGTGTGAATTTGCTTGTTTGTAGGCCCATTTCAGCAACATCTTTCTTTGCAGGCAACTCCTGGGAAGGAGGCTGACAAAGATCTTTACGCAGCTTGCCCCGGAAGGCTTCACCCGTGGCTCAGCGGGTGAAGAGTCGGCTTGCAACTTAGGAAAAGAGAAGACGGGGTGGGGGTTCCATCCCTGGATTGGGAAGACCCCCTGGAGAAGGAAATGGCAACTCACTCCGGTACAGTATTCTAGCCTGGAAAATTCCACGGACAGAGGAGCCTGGAGGGCCACAGTCCATGGGGTCACAGAGAGTCAGTCCTAGAAGGGCCGTCTAATGTGATATCTGTGGTATCTATTGTTCTAAAAAGCGTGGAAATACAGTCGACTCGTCAGTTTTTTTACGTTTTTTTTTCTTCAATAGTTCTACACTGAGACGTTTTAACATTTCCTGCGTGCCCCCTAACCCGCTAAACTGGGTGCTGTCAGCAACACAAAATTCTTGCTTTCAAGGAGATCACAGGGGACACGCTGGAGAAGAAGGGGCCCTTGTGGTTCTGGGGAAGTCGAGGATCGCCAAGCGGTCCAATCACGCAGGGCCCCTCCACCTGAGGAGCGGCAGGCACAGGTGTCCGGGGCGCGCGAGGAGGAGCTACTCCGGAAAGAGAGGACGCGCCGGCCAAATCCCGCGGGAACTGCCCTCTGGCCGCGTCCCTCCCCGCGCCGCGCCCTTGGTTGCCACGGAGACCCGGGGCCTGGGCCGGCTGACTGCGGCAGACGGGGGAGGCCTACCTTTCCGCGGCCGGAGCCGGCGGGCCCACCAGCCTCGTGCTCCACCCGGCTCGGCTGCCGCCTTCGTGGAGACGCCCGCGCGGGCGGGCGAAGCCCTGAGGCGCATCCTCCCTCAGGAACCCGGGCGAAGCGAGAGCCGGGGGTCGCGACCCCCCTGCCCCGACCCCGGCGGGTGGGAGGGGCTCATTTGAACCCAACTGCCTGCGCGGACCGCCGCGGCAGCCCAGCAGCCCCGGGGCCGCCGAGGGCGTGTGTGAGGTACCAGCCGCCGGTGCCCGAAGCGCTGCCGCGGCTGTGTTCCCAAAGCCCCGGGGAACGCCCGCCCTCTGGGGTAAGGGAGGACTCGCGGGAGCCTTTAAAGGAGCGCCCGAGGGGCCCAGGTGGGCTCTTGGGGCAGCGCTGCACCCGAACGGGGCTCGGTTAAGGTCTCGTCGCTTCGGAGGCCGTTCGGAGCCGTCTCCACCCCTCTCGCTTTGTGAGTGTGTGGAGGTTTCCCGGCTCGAAGTAGGGGATGCTCGGGGCGGCCAGGGGATGCCGCCGCTTGGTCTCTGGGGCCACACGACGTGGGTCACCAGGTGTGGTCTTGCGGAAAGAGTGGTTTAAGCGGGATAATCTTTTGTTTTCACAGAGCCGATGCTCGAACAGGGAAAACCATTTCCCGGAACATCTGAACTGTAATTCGAGCTTGAGTTACCTGGGACAGTCAGGGGGGCAAACATGTTTAACTCCGCAAGTGAACTGGAGGTTTTGGAAGAAACAACTGCGGAGATCTCCCGACTCTCTTCGCTGGCGCTGGCAGGGGACCCAGCATGCAGCGACAACAGCGCAACTGGTTCACCCGAAAAAACTGGCTATCCGGACTCCGTTTACATTCTGGCAGCGAACATTTTTCAGGGCACTAGACTCGAAAAGTCACCAGAGAAAGCCTTAATAAAGTATGGGAATGAGCCCTTGCGGTCCTCAGCCGAATCCGAGGATGAGTCCTTTCAGCGTTTGTCCTATGAGTTGGCTTTCAGTGCCCTTAAGTGTGAGTAGTACCAGTTTTGACAGCCCTAAAAGAGAATAATGAGAGAATTTATGAGGTGCATCCTCCTCGCACCCTCACACACGTACACCAGGTTTTGTTTTTAGGCTTCTGAATATCTTTGGTCCGTTGCAGATGTCAAGCCTTTAAGGAGAGGTTCCAAAACAATCTCTTTCAGTCAGATACGTTTTCCACTGTAGATTTCCCTGTGCTTAGGGGGTCAAAATTAAGATGATTCTTTTCACTGCCATTTGCTTTGTTTAGTTTTGGAAGCTTGTAAATTTATTCTTCCGAATTTTTGTAGAAATCTCTTTTAATTTGCCTCCAGGACTTGAGGTGTAATATTTCAGATTTCTTCGATGGTGGGTAATTACCAACTTCTGAGTATGGGGTTGATTACAGTACAGAACCAAATATTTTTACTATGAGAGCAGTCACAGGGCCTGGAGACAGGTTTTAGTGCCAGCTGTCAACTGTAATAGAGTATAAACTAAAGTTTGTATTGATTTGTATACTGACTGAAAAGAAGTTCCAGAAATATTTGGAGTATTAGCAGCATGGCTAAAATGATAAAACTTCCTAAAGAGACACCTAGAAAGGGCATTACATGCATCATTTACTTACTGTTAGTACTTATTGGGCCTTGCACATCCTTGCTCAGAGTTGGTTAACAATTGTTCAGTTGAATTAAGATATCCCATTAATTACTCAGCTATAAATGTGTGTTTTTGGTTGTCTACAGACATGATGTAGCTCAGCTCTGAAGCCAGCAATTTGTCATCACAGAGAAAAATTTGTGTGGTGTTCAGAGGCAGCTTCTCTCTGAGTTTCATTTCTTTAGTTTCGGCTTGTGATATTTTTCTTAAAAAATCTGTCTTAGCCATTTTTCCCTCCTCCAGTTTAAACTTTCAGATTCTATTTCATCCCTTCCCTCCTCTTCTGTTTTAAAACTTAAAGACCAACCAGAGTGTTGTACTTTAAATCACGAGTCAAATTAACATTTGAAGATTTTCTCCTTGGAACAGTGAGATGCACACCAGGCATGTGTCAATTAATTGATGTTTAATGTTAATGCCGAAACTCTATTATAGACAATTTTTTCCTGATAAGAGTACTGAATCTTACCTTTGTGTGTGCTGTGTGTGCTTAATTGCTCAGTCTTGTCCAGCTCTTTGTGACCCTGTGACTGTAGCCCACCAGGCTCCTCTGTCCCAAGGGATTTTTCAGGCGGGAATACTGGAGTGGATTGCCTTTAGAAATCAGTAATAAATTACTGAGATTATTTATTACTGAGATTATTCTTTGTAAAATTAATCCATTGATTAGATGGTCATGTTGTAGTAATGTGTATGGTAGTTTTCTTTCTCTCAATCTTTATTTCTGTTTTATGAAAGTGTCTTGTGACTGACATGTTTTAAAAACGCAGATCCCAGTTAGATAAATTACTGTCATTTGTTGTTGTTCAGTCACTCAGTTGTGTCCGACTCTGCGGCCCCATGGATTGCAGTATGCCAGGCTTCCCTGTCCCTCACCATCTCCTGGAGCTTGCTCAAACTCATGTCCATTGAGTCGGTGATGCCGTCCAACCATCTCGACCTCTGTCATCCCCTTCTCCTCCTGGCTTCAGTCTTTCCCAGCATCAGGGTCTTTTCCAATGAGTCAGCTCTTCAGATCAGGTGGCCAAAATATTGGAGCTTTAGCTTCAGCATCAGTCCTTCCAGTGAGTATTCAGGACTGATTTCGTTTAGGATTGACTGGTTTGATCTTGCAGTCCAAGGGGCTCTCGAGAGTCTTTTCCAATACCACAGTTCAAAACCATCAATTCTTCGGCACTCAGCTTTCTTTATAGTCCAACTCTCATATCCGTACATGACTATTGGAAAAACCATAGTTTTGACTAGATGGACCTTTGTTGGCAGAGTAATGTCTCTGCTTTTTAATATGCTGTCTAGGTTGGTCATAGCTTTTCTTCCAAGGAGCAAGCATCTTTTAATTTCATGGCTGCAGTCATCATCTGCAGTGATTTTTGAGTGCAAGAAAAAGCCTGTCACTGTTTTCATTGTTTCCCCATCTGTTCACCATGAAGTGATGAGACCGGATGCCATGATTTTGGTTTTTTGAATGTTGATTTTTAAGCCAGCTTTTTCACTCTCTTTCATCTTCATCATAGGCCTTTATAAACCTACTTTTCCTTGAAATGTTCATTTTTATAAGTTCAAATTCTAAGATGAGATGGCTTTGGTGGTTTAATGATAATAATACCTTGCTTTAAATTATCATCTGAATAATTTCTGAATGTTCATATGGAATAAAGCTAGAATTCCTAAATGCAGTAGATTTCCAAAGTAATTAAGAGCCTGATGTTTTGCTTTAAAATATTGGAGGTTTTTATATATTCCACTTTTGTCTTTTGTATTATCAGTGTTCTTTCAGTATTTTCACATGTGATATTTTATAAACTCAACATCTGGCTTTTATAGCATAGGTTCAGGGAATCATGGTTCAGGAAAGAAAACTCAGGATTTCTTCTTTAAGGTTTTATAGGAGCAGTAAAGCTGAAAAGGTTAATGCACAAACTAAAGAGAGCTTGGGTAATGATAGTCTTTTTTAATTTTTATGATTTCCAGTTTTATTATTTGCCCTTTTGTTGATGTCCTTTGTGTGTAAGCTCTTTCAAAGCAGAGTGTGTTTTTTTGATTAATTGTTTAAAGGGTTCAGAATAATGATTTTTTGAAATGATAACCACTATTCTTACTCTGCTAAATAAGACACAAGGTCAGTTTTCTGCTAAAGAAGGTAATGAAGAGTAGTAATGAAGAGTAACCTATTCCTATTAAGTTTGACTTATGTCAGAGAAGTAGAGTATTAGCAGCTAATTTATTTTTTCAAAGAATCTCTGGATGTTTCAAGACTACCAAATATTAAAACAGAAGAAAAACTGGCAAAATGATTTCTTAAAAAATAAATTAATGAACAACTCATTAAGAAAAAAAATTGAGGAAGAAGGTATTCCTGAAATTGTTGATCATCAGTTCAGTTCAGTTGCTCAGTTGTGTCTGACTCTTTGCGACCCCATGAATCACAGCACGCCAGGCCTCGCTGTCCATCACCAACTCCCGGAGTTCACCCAAACTCATGTCCGTCGAGTTGGTGATGCCATCCAACCATCTCATCCTCTGTTGTCCCCTTCTCCTCCTGCCCTCAATCTTTCCCAGCATCAGGGTCTTTTCAGATGAGTCAGCTCTTCGCATCAGGTGACCCAAGTATTGGAGTTTCAGCTTCAGCATCAGTCCTTCCAATGAACACCCAGGACTGATGATCTTTAGGAGGTACTGGTTGGATCTCCTTGCAGTCCAAGGGACTCTCAAGAGTCTTCTCCAACACCACAGTTCAAAAGCATCAATTCTTCAATGCTCAGCTTTCTTCACAGTCCAACTCTCACATCCATAGATGACCACTGAAAAAACCATAGCCTTGACTAGACAGACATTTGTTGGCAAAGTAATGTCTCTGCTTTTTAATATGCTGTCCAGGTTGGTCATAACTTTCCTTCCAAGGAGTAAGCGTCTTTTAATTTCATGGCTGCAGTCACCATCTGCAGTGATTTTGGAGCCCCCCAAAATAAAGTCTGTTACTATTTCCACTGTTTCCCCATCTATTTGCCTTGAAGTGATGGGACCGGATGCCATGATCTTAGTTTTCTGAATGTTGATCTTATTTCTGGCTTAATTCTTTCTCCAACCTCTTTAGGTGTATATACTAATTGGTGACCTCTCAGTCCAAGGAATTTGTTGTGTCAGTAATTTGGTCATTTCAGAATCATGTAACCTGTTGGTGAAAAACCTGGCAAATACTTAACGTATGATTGAGCTATGTCTTTGGGCATCACTAACTGTAGTCACGGATCCCTAAGACCACCCTCAGGTTCAGTGATTCACTGGAAGTACTCACAGAACCCAGCAAAGCTGTTATATTCATAGTAATGTTTATTACAATGAAAGGATTAAGATTAAAGTCAGCACTGGGAAAATGTACACAGGACAAAGTTCAGAAGAGATCAGGTACAAGCTTTCTATTGTCCTTTCTCAAGGAAGTCTTAGGGACAGTACTTAATTCTCCTAGCAACAGTGTTTGACAACATGAATGAAGGTTGTCAGATTGCCCTCCTTCCACGGATACAAAAACCCCATGTGCCTCTATAATTATTCCTTTTTAAAACTGAAGTATAGTTGGTGGACAATATCCTGTTAGCTTCAGGTTACAGCTAAATTATCCAGTTACCTATTTTTTCAGATTATATTCCATTAGAGGTTATTACAAGATATTGAACACAGCTTCCTATGTTATACAATAAATTTTGTAACTTATCTATTTTACTTATAGTAGTTAATCCCTGTTACTCCCATATTCCTAATTTGTCCCTCCTTTCCTCTCTTGCCGCTTTAGTAACCATAAGTTTGTTGTCTGTGTCTGTGATTCTGTTTGTTTTATATATAGATTCATTTGCATTATTTTAAAATTCTACATATAAGCGATAGCTTACTTGTATTTCTCTATCTGGCTTCACTAAGTATAGTGTTCTATAGTTCCATCCATGTTGCTGCAAATGGCAGTAACATTCATTCTTTTTTATGACTGAGTAATATTCTGTTGTAGGTATATATACACATATGTATATATATAGTCTGCATCTTAAGTCAGTCATCTATTGATGGGCACTTGGGTTCTTTCCATGTCTTGGCTGTTGTAGATACTGCTGCTATGAACATTGGAGTGTGTGTATTTTTTTTTAATGTTAAAAACTTTTATTTATTTGTTTGATTGAACTGGGTCTTAGTTTTGGCGTGTGGGATCTTTGATCTTTGTTGTGGCATGTGAACTCTTCTTAGTTGTAACATGTGGGATCTAGTTCCCCGACCAGGGCTCAAACCCAGGCCCCTCCCAGGTACTGGGAGCACAGAATCTTAGCCATTGGACACCAGAGAGGTCCCTGGAGTGCATGTATCATCTTGAATTAGAGTTTTTGTCTTTTCTAGATATATACCCAGGAGTGGGATACTGATGATACAGATTTTCTTTTTTTTAAGGCGCCTCCATATGATTTTCCAAATGGCTACAACAATTTGCATTCCCACCAATAGTGTACAAGGGTTCCGTTTTCTCCACACCCTCTCCAGCATTTGTTATGTGTAGACTTTTTGATGATAGTCACTCTGACTGATGTGAGGTGATATCTCATTGTGGATTTGATTTGCATTTCTGTAATAATTAGTGAAGTTGAGCATCTTTTCATTGCCGGTTGGCCATCTGTGTATCTTCTTTGGAGAAATGTCTTCTTGGGTCTTCTGCCCTGTTTTGATTGGCTTCTTTGTTTTTTTTGCTACCTGTTTTATGAACTCTTTGTTTATTTTGAATATGAAGTCCTTGCTGGTCATTTTTTTACAAATCTTTTCTCCCATTCCATAGGTGTGTTTTTGTTTGGTGAATGGTTTCCTTTGCTGTACAAATCTTTTGACCAATTAGGTCTCGTTTCTTTTTTTTTTTTTGGCCTGGGGAAATTGACCTAAGAAAATATTGCCACTATTTATGTCAAAAAATGTTTTGTCTTAGTTCTCTTTTAGGAGTTTTATGGTGTCATGTGTGGTATTTAGGTCTTTAGGCCATTTTGAATTTATTTTTATGGGTGGAGTGAGGGAGTGCTGTAATTTTATTGATAGAAATAGCTGTCCAGTTTTTCTAACACTGCTTGCTGAAGAGGCTGTCTTTTCTCCATTGTATATTCTTGCCTTCTTTGTCAGCTTAGATGAGCTGACCATAGGTATGTGGGTTTATTTCTGGATTGTCTATTCCATTCCACTTATCTTTATGTCTGTTTTTGTGCTAATACTATGCTACTTTGGTTACTGTGGTTTTGTAGTATAGTCTGAAATCTGGTAGGGTTATACCTTCAGCTTTGTTCTTTTTCCTTAGGGTTGCTTTGGCAGTTCTGGGCCTTTTTTGGTTCCATATACATCTTAGGATTATTTGTTCTAGTTCTTAAACAATGTCACGGGTATTTTGATAGGGATTGCATTAAATCTGTGCAGTGCTTTAGGTAGACTGACCACTTACTTTTTCTTACTAATTCTTCCAATCCAGGAGCATGGACTATCATTCCATCTCTTTGAATTATCTTCAGTTTCCTTTATCAGTGTTTATAATTTTCAGTGTATAGGTCTTTCACCTCCTTGTTTAAGTTTATTCCTAGCTGTTTTTAATGCAATCAATGAGATAACTTTTTTTTTTAACTTTCTCTTTCATCATGTAAAGAACTACAGTAGATTTATGTATTTGGCTACCTTTCTGAATTCATTTATTAATTCTAATAGTTTTTGTGTGAAAACTTTAGGGTTCTCCATGTACAGTATCATATTATATCCAAGTAGTGACAGTTCTACTGCGTCCCTTCCAATTTGAATATAGTTTGCTTTGTTTATTTGGCTGTGTTGGGTCTTTGTTGCGGTGTGCGGGATCTTCATTGAATCATGGGGGTCTTTTGTGTGGCACACAGACTCTCTAGTTGTGGCTCAAAACCTTAGTTGCTCCATGGCATCTGGGATCTTAGTTCCCTGACCAAGGATTGAACCCACGCCCCCTGCACTAGAAGCAGATTCTCGACAACTGGACCATCAGGAAAGTCTTGATTTCATTGTTGAACTCATTGGGTTTTTAGTAGCATGTCGTTTAGTTTCCATATGTTCACTTTTTTCCAATTTTTCTTTCTGTGATTGATTTCTGGTTTCATAGAATTTTTGTTAGAAAAGCTGCTTGAAATAGTTTCTACCCTTTTAAATTCGTTGTCTTGTTTTATGACTTAGTGTGTGATCTATTCTGATGTTCCATGTGCCCTTGAAAAGGATCTGTCTTCTGGTTTTTTTGGATATAGTGTTTTGTAGATATCAGTTAAGTTCAAATGATTGTGTCATTTAGAACCTCTGTTGTCTTATTGAGTTTTTTCTTTGAATCATCTCTCTATTGATGTCAGTGGGGTGTTAAGGTCCTTTATTATTGTATTATCATGGAGTGTTAAGGTCTGTTATTATTGTATTATTGTTAGTTTCTCCCTTTATGTCTGTTAGTGTTTCTTTTTAATATATATTTAGGTGCTTCTCTATTGGAGGCATTTATGTTAACAAGCATGTTATCTTCTTGCATTGATCCCTTTATCATTATATAATGCCCTTCTTTGCTTTTCTTTATGGGCTTTGTTTTAAAATCTATTTTGTCTGATGTGAATATGGCTACCCCTGCTTCCTTATTGTTTCCATTTTCTTGAGCTATTTATTTTTTATCTCCTCCCTTTTGGTCTGTGTAGGTCTTTCACCCTGAAGTGAGTCTCAGGTAGGCAGCATATTGCAGGTTCTTGGTTTGGTTTTGTTTTTCCATTCAATCTGACACTGTGTCTTTTGATTGGAGCATTAGTCCATTGACATTTGAGGTAATTATGGATAGGTATGTACTAATTGCCATTTAATCCTTGTCGTTATAACAAATGGGACACTCATGTGCCCTGCGGAGGTTTCAAAATATGTCTGTATGTTTTTACTTATTATCTTTGTAATTATACCTGTGACCAGAATGCTGTCTCATCCTGGATCTTTACATGGGTAACTCCTTATCATTTGGGTCTTAGATTAAGTGTCATCTTATCAGTGTCTTCACTAGTGAGTTTTATCAAATATTTAAATAAGAAATAACACCAATTTAGTGCAAACTATTCCAGACTAGAAGAAGAGGGGATATTTCCCACAAATTTTATAAAGGCCAACATAACCCCGATACCAACACTGACAAAGATATTATGAAGAGAAAATTATAGGCCAATATCCTTCATGAACATAAGCATAGAACAAAAATCCTAAATAAAATGTTAGCAAATTAAATTCAACAGTACATAAAAGGATAAGACATTATTAATTAGATCCTCTTTAATGTTTTTCAAGGATATAAATTAGAGGTTGAAATTCCTTTATCACTACCTCAGTTATTCAGATAATGCTCCTTTGACTATGACTCCATGTGGAGCCTAGGCTTTCCTGGTGGCTCAGTGGTAATGAATCTACTTACCAAGGCAGGAGATGTGAGTTCGATCCCTCATCTGAGAGATCCTCTGGAGGAGGGCATGCCAACCCACTCCAGTATTCTTGCCCAGGGAAATCCCATGGACTGAGGAGTCTATGGGGTTGCAAAAAGTCGGACACAGCTTAGCAAGTAAACAATAAACGGCAACACCACCATGTGGAGCCTGGGTCATAGGGGTCTAGGATTCATAAAGATTACAGATATTTCATTATGCCGTTGTAATTTGGGTCTTTATCAAGAATTAAGGTTTATTTTGGATATGAAAGTAAAAGTATTTTGCAGTATTGGCTAAAGTGTGTTTTGATTACAGAGTTTTCATTTTCAGCTTTGGTATTTTCATAACAGACATTTTCTTTGTTTTGTAGATCAAGATATTTTGGAAACTATATTAATAGACAGCTATATCTTCCCAAGTACCACAATAGTAAGTGTATAACTTTTATAAAATTAGCTGTCTCATGAGTGTTATTTAGAAAGTACTAAAAATAAGCCTTGGGATTTAAATAACTAGTTTGTTTAATGCTAAGACATCTTCAAAACATAGCCTTAACTCTTTCCTACTTCTAAGTTTCTAATATAGATCCTACTCCTTTCATTTGGATGAACATGCCAGAAATTGTCCTTTTTGAAAGTCTTATTTTTTACTGAATTTTTTTTCTAGTTTGCAGTCCTTTTCTGTCTCCCAGTTTAATCAGATGATGTGAAAATAGTCATACTCCTGCTCTCTTGAAAAATAATGGAATGGGAAATATTGCTGTTAGATATTATTTGTATGCTATTCCTTCTGTGTGTTTCCCCTTGGTAGCCACATCATTTGAACAGTCTTATCATTGTGATGCTATATGATTTCCAAGACAGAAAATTTCAAGCTCGTCTCCTTTCTGATAATGAAGCGTCTATAGCAGAAGTTCTAGAAGTGGAGAACCTTCTTAACAGGTAACTGTGAAGGTTAAGAGGATGTTTTATATGAATTTGTGATTAGTATTTCATTGGTGAAATAGTATACAATATAATGTGTGGATAAGGGTTAAAATTTTATAGAGAAAAAAGGTAAAAGTTCATAAGTTTCTTGAGTTCCTTTAAAAACAGATCTTGAACAAAGTAAATATTCTACTTAAATTCAAGTTGTTTTGAAAGCTTGAATTGTAAGATCCAATTTGTAAGTATTTGGAAAATCATGAAAAATTCTGACAATTCTTAGCACATACATAACTTACACTTCATTTGAAACAGCTATTATTTATTTACTTGGCTTTGTTTACAGCTGTTAAAAAAAAACTAACATATCAAACAAGAAAATTCCAATTAGATAAGAACCCACCACTTTGCCAAATTGAAAAAAGAAGAATCTATAGCTTTTACAACTTAATGTCAGTAGTTAAGAACAAAACTAACATATTTAAAATTTGTTTTCCTTTCACCCTAAATATCAGCAGAAGCCTAGCATGAGGACAATAATAGCACCTACCTAAAAAGGTGGTTGGGAGAACTAATGAAAGTAATGTGTGTAAAATGCTGAGTTAGAGCCAGACACATAGTAGATGATAGCAGATGGTCATTCATGAAATGCCGCTATTGTTAGGGCTTCAGGATCCTAGTTCCTCAGCCAGGAATGGAACCATGCCTCCTCCTGTGGAAATGCAGTGTCCTAACTGGACCAGCAGAAAAGTCTCCTGTGCTCTTAAGCCTTATTAGAAAGCACAGCATAGCAAACAAGAGCAGTCCTGTAGGAAGATGTTTACCTGGTGAATAATCTGGAACAGTTGTCATGTCTCATTTTATATTGTTAGGGAACACTCGAGCAGTTTCATTTTGAAGGTTGAGACCAAAAGAGTCACTGAGGGGAGTTATAGTGATAACTTACCTTTATTGAAGAACACTTAATATATATCAATCACTATTACAAGAAGCTGTTCACATAATAATTTTTCGAAGTGAATATTGTTACCAACCTGTATTTTTATGCAGAGGAAAACTGAAGCACAGACATATTAAAGGAACCTGTCTAATGCCATAGAGCTAGAAAGAGAAGTGCCAGAATTCAAATTCAGGAAGGCTAACTGAGAGAACTTCCCTGTAGCTCAGAGGGTAAAGAATCTGCCTGCAGTGCAGGAGACCCGGGTTCCATCCCTGGGTCAGGAAGATCCCCTGGAGAAGGGAATGGCGATCCACTCCAGTATTCTTGCCTGGAGACTCCCAGGGACAGAGGAGCCTGGTGGGCTACAGTCCACAGGGTCCCACAGAGTCAGACACAACCAAGTGACTAACACTTTCACTTTCACTTCAGAGCTCAAGATTTAACCATTTATACGCTACTGTTCCTTCCACTTAAGCTGGTGAATCTTGGGTAAAGCATGCTAGACGATGACAGATATGACATAGTAATATGTCAGTTGTAGCCATGAGAAATATGGGGATGGGCAAAAGCAATTGAATGTAGGTACCTTAGATAAGCAAGGATCTTGCTTCTGTTTACTACATAAGTTCCTGGGCAACCACTTCACTCCCCATACCAGTGCTAGGGAACCTGCCTTAGAGGATGGGTACCCAGGGTGGGTGTAGATACACTGGAGAAAGAGTGGTGGGGGCAGTGTGCTTTGAGACAAGCTCTGAGTTTCAGCTTTCCTGAACTGCTTTCCGTTTCCATTTGACGTAGGACTAAGGAGATTCATGGAAATCTTAACTTAGTGTGCGTAATGAGAGCTGAGGTTAGGCTAAAGCAGCCAGGAAAGCCACAGAGCTCTAACCAAGTAAGAAAGACCAGACTGTGGTTTCAGCAGCAGCAGATTCTTAGCTGAGAATGCTAGCAAGGCAGGTAGGAAATAGGACAAGCAAAGACCATGGCTCATGAGGCCAGAAGAACCGGAAGATACTGTTGTCTAAGGTTCCTGATTCCTCAGATTTTTACTTTTCCCTGTAATACATACCGTGCTACCTCCTGCCTGGAGGAGGTTATCTGGTTACGTTCCTGTCAGTGCAACAGAAACTACCCGAACCAATCGAGCTTCATATAATACAGATTTTATTCCCACATTAGTTATTTTATATCCAATTCATAGTATTTTATAGGAGAAATGTGTGTATTTAGTGGTTGAATTGAAGATAATAGTAGTGTAATATACTTGTATAATGATAACACTGAGAAAATCCATGTATAATGAGAAAGATAATGCTGAGAAAATACATGTACAAAGATAACTGAGAAGGTTTTAATCAAGAATCACAGCTTTCAAGTAATAGAAGCTATTTTCAGTTAGCGTGAGCAAAAATGGAAAATGTTCTTAAATAGATCCTGGAATGGCTCATGCAATTCAAAGACTCAGGAAGAGGATGAAATCAGGAACTGGAAAGATGTCAGGATTTTCTTTGTCTCTTTTTTTCTGCTTCTCTCTTAATATCTGCTTCATTCTCTTTTTCTCTCCTGATCTGCCTTCTCTGTTTCTAGCCTACAAGGAAAAAGCCTTACTGCTGTACCCCAGGTCTTAAACTTACTTGTTACACTTGTATCTTAGTTTCTTTGCTTAGATTAATTTATTATCTCTACACCCAATTCTAAATTCTACCCCCTTCCAGGGAATTTGACTCCTGGTGGATCTAGTGCATTCCCTTGGGCCAGTCCTCCATAGCTAATGGAGTAGAATTCTGAACTCAGAATGTTGGAGGCCAGCTTCTATAGATCATCTGGGTCTTAGGGCTGGGCAGCATTGTCCCCAGGGCAGTAGAATCATTTTAAGCTTGAAGTATACCTTAGTATGTATCTACAAGACGATGAAGACTAATTTTAAGAGGTGATAGAAGAAGCAGTTGTTTAGCAAGAAACTGAATGAGAATCACTTTCTCCTTATAAAAATTGTGTTTGATCTTTGTTGTCTCTACCCGAGATCCTTGTGTTTTATCCCTCTGTGTACGAACCGGTATCTTTTTCTTCGTTTGTTCATGGCTCTAGGGATAGAGCCCAAGATGAACCTATTATCATTCATTTATCTATTATTTTTGTCTGTGCTGGGTCTTTGTTGCTGCACGGGCTATTCTTCAGAAGTCCATGGGCTTCTGATTTTGATGGCTTATCGTGGTGGCTTCTCTTGTGGAGCACAGGCTCTGGGGCACTCAGGCTTCAGTCGTTGTGGTCCATGGGCTCAGTAATTGCAGTTCTTGAGCTCTAGAGCATAGGCTCAGCAGTTGTGGTGTGTGGGTTTAGTTGCTCTGTGGCATGTGGGATCTTCCCAGATCAGGGATGAACCCATGTCTCCTGCATTGGCAGGCAGGTTCTTTACTGCTGAGCTACCAGGGAAGCCCTATCTTTTTGATACATACAAGGGCTTTAAGAACTCATTTCTTGTATAAATGCAACTATCTTTGAAATAGTGTGACCGGATTAAATAAAAGGAGACCACAGCTTCTTCCTTTCTTTCTCTGCATGCCTCATACTAGCTCAAGAATCTGATTCTGCCAGATAATTTGTTGGACTTTGGTAAGGCAAAACTAGAAAATGGACGGTGACATTAGAAAATGGGCAGTGAAAGACTGGAGAAGCAACAGGAGAGGAAGAACTGAGTAGCCCTTCCTCTGAAATCACCAAAACTGTCTTGTTACAGTCAAGGCACCACCAGCTTCTTAGATATTACCCTTGATTCTTCTTCCCTGCCCTCCCCGGCGCCCCGGCCATACCTGTTACATCGAGGTCTGTGACTCCAGTTGGAGGCCGTATGCTGAACGTGGCTACTTGTTTCCGTTTCCACGCCTACTGTCCAAACCCAGGCCATTTATCATCTGTCACTTGGACTACTGCGCTAGCTTCTTCATTCCCTGCCTGTAACTCTTCCTTCTTCACAATCTCTTCCATAGATAAAGTGATCTTTTAAAAACGTAGTTATATAGTCATGACAGAGTGTCTTGGATCAAACTTATTCATTCCTCCTATAAATAACTGTGCATGCTAAGTCGCTTCAGTTGTATCCAACTCTTTGCGACCCTGTGGACTGTAGCCTGTCAGGCTCCTCTGTCCATGGCGTTCTCCAGGCAAGAATACTGGAGTGGGTTGCCATTTCCTTCTCCAGAGGATCTTTCAGACCCAGGGGTCGAACCCGCATCTCTTACATCTCCTGCATTGGCAGGCATGTTCTTTACCACTAGCGGCCACCTGGGAAGCCCCTATAAATAACTAGATGGACAAAATATATGAGGCAAAGATTTTGGACATTAGACAAAAAGCAGCACAGAAATTTAATCCTTGAGAAAATGAAAATAAATGAGGTGAGCCCTGGAATAGTCCTGACTTTATGCTTCCAGGTACTTTGCAGCTGCAATGCAGGAAGGAGGATCTCTAGAGAAAACTGTAGTCTTACTAAATTAACAAAACAGAGATCAGAGTTTTGGTATGATCATTTTTCTTCTTGATTTTATTAATGTGGTAAGGTTATTTACCTTGAATGATTCATGAATGTTAAAACCATTTTTAACATTCATGGATTTAGGGGATAAATCACATTTGCTTAGATATTGCTTTTCTTCTATTCCCAATTTTCTCATTCACATAATGCTTTAGAGTTTCTCATATGCCAAAATGCTTCTGAACACTTGTTCATGGGGTTTTATCTCTCATATTCTTTCCACCCCTTCCTTGGAAACTCTTAGCCCATTTTGCTTACTTAGTGAATATTGTGAAACAGTTCTCAGTATGATGTCTGATTTTTTTTTTTTTTTTAATTTCTTTGGGAATTTCAAGCAGTTCACTGAAGATTATCTTTCGGCATTAAGAAAATAATTTATATTTAAAGAGAGCCACATTTCTTTTGTGTTAGGCATTACTAATGGCACTTCAAAACTTGAGACATTTTGAGAATTCCCTGGTGCTCTAGTGGTTAGGACTCAGTGCTTTTACTGCGGAAGGCCTGAGTTCAGCGCCTGGTTGGGGAACTAAAATCCCACAAACCACGAAGCACAGCAAAAAACAAAAATAAAACCTACCGCCAACAACAGCAAAACACAAAACAAAACAAAAAACCCCTTGAGATCATTGGTTCTTTGTATATAAAATTTCTGATAATTTTAAGCTAAAAAGGATTTGTAAAACCCATTTCTTTTAAAAATAAACTAAGAGAAAATGGTGTGCTAGGTAGGATTCCTTTTTGACAGCCAGACAGGAGTCCAGCTCAAACTAGATTAGGCAAAAGAGAAATTTTATTATAAAGTATCTCACCCAAGGGTTGCACGGTGAGGCTTGCAGGAAGGACGTGGCTGCTTCTCCTACCTGCGCCCTGTGACTCGGGCGCCCTCGGGACTCTCTCCCACTCTGGTCTCTGCCTCGTGGTGCGCTTCGGCTTCCTTCTTACATCTCCTCTTTCTCTTTGTAGAGTGGGAAACTCGGCTGCTGTCAACTCAGCACCACAAACCAGAAAGACTGGCCTGGCGCTCTGATACTACACACAAAAATCCACTTGACTGGTTTGGGTCAAGTGCCCACCCTCTGCCGATCTGCTGTGGCCAAGGAGACAGTCAGTGCACAATACCTCCCAGTGATTTAGGCCATCAGATTAAAAAGGAATCATTGGGTTTTCATTTTATGCCAACCAGTTCTTGTTTTTCTTTCCTGTTATTTGTAACTACGAGATATGAGATAATCAGAACTGGGAAGGACCTGATACCAGTTCATGAAAGCACCTTGATCTTGTCTGACTGCACTCTGCCATCTCTGATAGCACAGACTGACCTATAGAGAGTGCCCGCCAGGCACGGTGCTCGGTGACTCAGTGGTACCAAGTGAAACTCACTCAGTCGTGTCCAGCTCTTTGCGACCTCATGGACTATACAGTCCATGGAATTTTCCAGGCCAGAATACTGGAGTGGGTAGCCTTTCCCTTCTCCAGGGGATCGTCCCAATCCAGGGTTTGAAGCCAGGTCTCCCACATTGCAGGCAGATTCTTTACCAGCTAAACCACCAGGGAAGCCCCATGATACTAATCCCCACAGTAATAGCAAGGTAAGCTGGTCACATTCTACAGATGAGAAAACTGCGGCTGGTGAGAGCATCATACCTGAGGTCACACAGCTAGTAAGTGACAGAGCCTGAATTTAACTTCAGATTTGTCTGACTCCAAGCCCTTCACCTTTACTACATAAAATTTGTTTTTCAACCAGCAGTTGTTATAAACAATTAAGATATACAACTATACAGAGACAGCAAAACCTGAAAAAAAAAAGAAGCAGAATTATTGGGTTTCCATTTTTAAAAATTTGGGGGGATTCCCATTTTAAAATATAGCAAATTTTAACTTTAGACTTCAAAAATTTGAAATAGAATTATAGAGTATTATAATTCTAAATCTAATTGTTAATTTTTTAAGTGGAAAATTGATAGCCTTGTCTTCAATGCAGTAGTTACCAAGAATGGATTTTCTCCCTCTAGTTTTAAGACAAAATTGGCTGCAGCATTGGCAAGATGTCGAATCAAACATGATGCCCTTTCAATTTACCACATTCTTCCAGAAACAGTTAGGAACCAAGAATTAAGGGCCTCCACTTTGCCACTTTATGCTTGGATAAATACTTGTAAAATCAGGTAAGAGTTCTAATCAATTTCTTTACTCAAGTCACTTGCCTTTCAAAATAATATGATAAAAGTATTACCTTTTTAATGGATAACGGGCTCATCTGAGGGAGTGAGTGGGAATTATAGTTTCATTCAGGATTTTATCACCAGATTACCAGAAGCAATTTAATAAATGTGTTAACTTTTTTGTCTCTAATTTTTTTTCCAACTTACTGATGGCTTAAATTATAAGTTCCATTAGATGCAGTATATGCAATGATACTTATATTTATTGTAGGAACAAGATGCTGATATTAAATACATTTTTATGTATTATATTTGTAATTATAACCCTGTATTTACAGCCCTGAAGAAGTTTATTATACCTTGAAGAAAAATGGCTATAATAAAGTCAAATCTGTATTGCATATTGATAGTAAAGTCTTTGCTGTGGATCAGCATTGCTCTGATGTCTTAATTTTTCCATCTCAACTTAAAAGTGATCTTCTAAATATAGATCTTTTTAAAGATTATAAACTTATATTTCAGGTAAACAAATTTTTACTTTCACTGTGGTTCTCAATATTGTGATTCTCTCAATAATCCTGCTCACTCAAAGAATTCCTCTACTTAAAAATAAAACCTAAGAAACTGATTATATTTTGTATAGGTTGTCAAGGAGGTTTATAAGGCCTAACTTCCACATAGAAGGATAAAAGTAATACTGCTATTCAGTGTTCCTGTCATACTTTGGCAGCTTTGCCCCATGTGAAGTGGGCATATTGTAAGGAACATATTCTCCTTCCAAGACACCACAGGTGGGAACTTGTATTGCACATAGCTGAAAAGCTATATTTTTCTCTCCCAAGGGAGGATTCAAGAGAAGACATGGTGATTCCCTTTTCTCTTTTCATTTCTGGGGAAGATGCTAGTGCCAGCCTCCATTTGAAAATGCAGTGTGTAATACGTTCCCATTATCTCTTTACTAGTCTTACAGCTTTGATTTGTAAGATATGTATAATGGCTATCAATACAGGAAGAGAATGTGAGTTATAATGGTATTTCAGTAGAAGGAAAATAAAAGGTTCAAGAAATTGAGTTAAATTAATTTTTATGTCCTTAGATTCCAATTCTTGCCTCAGACTCACTTTGATCTTGTAAGGTTTATCCCTTCACAGTACCTGCATTCTTGGGTAGTGTCTCTTGGACTTATCTTGTGGTGACACCTTATTGAGCACTGAGATCAGTTGCGTAAACTCATCTGCTTAGCCCGCTTTTTAAATTTGTCAACCATCTTACTTTTAATCTCTGTGAACTAGCAGCCAATTAGATGACAATGTGTTGGGGAAGAAAGAATGGCAGTAGCAGGTGAGTACATTTTCATGAAAGTTTAAGAATGGGAGCTAAGGCAGGACATCAGTAATCTATTAATCACATTTGTGGAGTTTGGCATTGCCTTATCACTATCAGTTCAGTTCAGTTGCTCAGTTGTGTCTGACTCTTTGTGACCTCATGGACTGCAGCACGCCAGGGTTCCTTGTCCATCACCAGCTCCCGGAGCCTACTCAAACTCATGTCCATTGCATTGGTGATGCCGTCCAACCATCTCATCCTCTGTCGTCACCTTCTCCTCCTGCCTTCAGTCTTTCCCAGCATTGGGGTTTTTTCCAGTGAGTCAGTTCTTCACATTAGGTGGCCAAAGTATTGGAGTTTCAGCTTTAGTCCTTCCAATGAATATTCAGGACTGATTTCCTTTAGGACGGACTGGTTGGATCTCCTTGCAGTCCAAGCGACTCTCAAGAGTCTTCTCCAACGCCACAGTTCAAAAGCATCAATTCTTCAGTGCTCAGCTTTCTTCACAGTCCAACTCTCACATCCATACATGACTACTGGAAAAACCATAGCTTTGACTAGATGGACCTTTGTTGGTAAAGTACTGTCTCTGCTTTTTAATATGCTGTCTAGGTTGGTCATAGCTTATCGTCCAAGGAGCAAGCGTCTTTTAATTTCATGGCTGCAGTCACCATCTGCAGTGATTTTGGAGCCCCCGGAAATAAAGTCTGTCACTGTTTCCATTGTTTTCCCATCTATTTGCCTTGAAGTGATGGGACCAGATGCCATAATCTTAGTTTTCTGAATGTTGTGTTTTAAGCCAACTTTTTCATTCTCCTCTTTCACTTTCATCAAGAGGCTCTTTAGTCCTTCTTCACTTTGTGCCATAAGGGTGGTATCATCTGCATATCTGAGGTTACTGATATTTCTCCTGGCAGTCTTGATTCCAGCTTGTGCTTCATCCAGCCCAGCATTTCACATGATGTACTCTGCATATAAGTTAAATAAGCAAGGTGACAATATAGAGCCTTGACATGCTCCTTTCCCAATTTGGAATCAGTCTGTTGTTCCATCACTATATAACAGTTAAATGATAACAGTCATAATTTAAGCTAAACCAATTTTGTTTGTTAATTTTATAACTATAAACATATAAATTTATAAAGTTTATAAATATAAACTGCTAACTTTATATTTTAACATAAAGTTAAGGTGTTTTAAACTCAAAATGGGCTAGGGAACCTCAAGATTTCTGCCAGTACCTTGTTTTACCTAAACCCTTTGAAATTCTAATCACACTCTTATCTTGTAGGACAAATCTCGAAGTCTCGCTGTCCATTCTGTAAAGGCGTTATTAAATATGGACGATGACATCTTAATGGTCAATACAGGTTCTTGGTACACAGCTGCCCATATGTCAATCTTAACAAATAATAATACGTCAAAAATATTTGTGTGTGGAGTACGATCACAAGCTAAGGATCCTGACCTGAAGAACCTTTTCACAAAAATGGGATGTAAAAGTATGTACAAATACTTATTATCTTGGTGTTATGTTCTGTAAGACTTAGAAATGTTAAAAATATTTGAATGTGTTATTTTTTTGTAATGCAAAACTCTGTATATGAAATATACTCCTAAAATCCCCACTATATCAGACTATATCCCCACATTAGACTACTGTTGCTTAATATTAGTTAAATAACTGCAGTTTAAATTAATGAATATATTGGCACTTTGGTATATTGCTTAATGTTCAGCTACTACATAATTTGAGGTTCAAACAATAATTAAAGTAAGTGGTAGAAATTGTCATCTCTTAATACATAAGAACACAATCACAGGAGCACTTAAGGGATAAAGCTAATATCTAGGACCAGATTCTAAGTCCTTAGGCTTCTTATTTTTAAAAAATGTTTCCATTGGATCAAGATGTGACAAAAGATAACATTTTATTATAGGTTCAGTCGAGCTGGAAAGAGCTGGAAACCTAATCTTTTGACAGATTCACAGGGTCAGAGAGACAATAAGTAGAATTCAGGGCTTAACATGGAGAGGTAGACTGTAAATTCGCAGGATTTCATTGGAGCACAGAAGTATACTCTGAGTAGTGATCAGTCCTTTGATGAACTAAAGCCCAAATTCCAGTCATCTCAGTTCCCAATTGAATTAAGGTGATGTAAGATTACTAGCACACAGGCTTCGCTGTGTATCAGAGGCAAAAGTAAATTCTCTTTGGAAGAAAGTAACAATATCCTGAATCTCATATTATCTCCTAAATTTTTTCAAATACAGTGTCTGGCACTCAAAAAAAAAAAAAAAAAAAAAACCAACCAAAAAAACAAGATAGAAGAAAAAGGTGGGTGAAATAAAAAGAAAAATACTGCAATAGAAGAAAGCCCACAGAAGGCCCAGGTGCTGGAGATAGCAGATGTGGACTTTATGATTAATATGCTGAAGAGACTAAATGACAAGTTGTAGAATTCCAGCAAAGAACTAGAAACTTTTAAAAAGCCAGAACTTTTAAAAACTTTTAGAACTTTTAAAAAGCCAGAAGAAAAATCTAGAACTGAAAGTACAATATGTGAAATTAAGAAATAGATTTTAACAGTAAATTAGTACTAAAAGAAGGAATCAGTGAACTGAGGAGTCAGAAGAAACTATCCAGTCTGAGACATCAGGAGAGAAAAGGATGAATAATATGGAAGAGATCATAAAATACACATGAGACTCAGTGATCCAGTGATCTCATGTATGTTGTGATTAGGAGCCCAGAAAGAGAGGAGAAAAGGAGTTGAGAAGAATCAATATGTGAAATTCAGGTGGTGGGGGTGTTTAAAAATTGATGAAAGTCACAGATTCAAGAAGCCTATGAACTCCAACAAAAATAAATGTGTAAAAAACATGCTAGGCGCATCATAGCATAACTGCTGAAAACAAAAGATAGAGAACAATGTTTAAGGCCCTGAGAGAGAGAACACATGTTACCTTTAATGAAATAGGAATAAAAGTAAAAGTTAGCTACTTCAACGGAAACAGCTGAGGCCAGAGACGGTATCTTCAGTGCAGAAAGAAACTGTCAGCTTAGGTTTATATACTTAGCAGAAATTTCCTTTGACATAAAATAGATTCTCAGAAAAGAAAACCTGAGTTTGTCACCAGCAGATAAAATAAATGAAATACTAAAGATTATTTTTTGAGTAGAAGGAATATTATCTCATACAGAAAGTTATAGGTACTAGAAGAAAGGAGCGATGGAAGAGGTTAGTACATAGGTAAATCTAAATAGCTGTAGTCTAATATCTTGTGGGATTGTAAACTAATGTCTCGTGGAGGTAAAAATATGGGTCATGTGTAATTAAAACAATGGTATATAATTTAGAGAAGGAAACGAATTAATGTGTTCTCTCATCCTTGCTTTGTCTAAGATAAGATAAAGGTATCATATCATTGGGTTGCAAAAGAGTCAGACACAATTTAGTGACTAAAACAACAATGAACGTGTTATAATAT
Source organism: Muntiacus reevesi (assembly GCF_963930625.1). Taxonomy (NCBI): domain Eukaryota; kingdom Metazoa; phylum Chordata; class Mammalia; order Artiodactyla; family Cervidae; genus Muntiacus; species Muntiacus reevesi. The sequence continues at coordinate 56,051,582 of NC_089264.1, forward strand.
TGGAGGCAATCAATAAAGAATGTAAAAATAATAGCTAAGGGGGAGATGTGGAGTATGGAATTGGAAACACCATATTAACATATACAAGGCAAAATAAATAGAAAACAAGTATGTAAATTAAACTTAAAATATATAAATCAATTAGTAAACATATTAACTATGCATGACTAATACTTAAATTACAAGACAGCATCAATGCTGGATTTTTTCAAGATCAACTGTAAAATGCTGTTTGTAAGAGATACCCCTAACATAAAAGGATATTAAAAATTGGACAGAAAAAGATATCCAGTAAACATTCTAACAAAAAGCGATACAGGAAAACTGTGCTAAGTCAAGAAAAATTACTAGAAATACAGTTAGAACATCAGGTAAAGTACTAAAGAAGACTAATACAGTCTCAAAATATATAAAGCCACATTATCTAGAATCAGCAGATAAAATGCTCTGTATATAGAAAATTCTAAGGAATCCATGAAAAAAATGCAAAGTTAATGTAATCCCTATTAAAAAACCCTAGGTGGTGTTTTTCAGAAATTGACATTCTGTCTTAAAATTCACATGGAAATCGAAGGGACGTGGAATAGCTTTGAAAAAAAACTAAGTTGTAGGACTCATACTCCTTGATTTCAAAAGTCACTACACAGCTTTAGTAATCGAGACAGTGTGGTACTGGCATAAAAGATAAACATGGATCAATGGAATAGAATTGAGAATTCAAGTGTAAACCCCTAATTACATTTATGGTCAACTGATTTTCAACAAATGTACCAAAACCATTCAACAAGGAAAGAATAGTCTTTTCAACAAACGTGCTGGGATAACTGGATATCCACATGCGAAAGAATAAAGTTGGACCCCTACTTCATATCATACACATAAACTGGGTAAAAAACCTGTTTATTAGAGGTAAAACTATAAAACTTTTAGAAGAAAACAACACAGGTAAACTTTCAGACCTTCAGTTTGGCAGTGGTTGTTTAAACACCAAAAGCACAACAAAAGAAAAGGTAAATTGAGCTTCATCTAAATGAGAACTTTCATTCTTCAAAGATGGCCATACCGTATGCTGGCAAGGTATGGGACACTAGGAGTGCTCAAGCACTGCTAGCTGAATTATAAATTTGTGCAGTGACTTTGGAAAACTAGCACTGATCACTAAAATGGAAAATATACATGCCTTGTGATGCAGCATTTCACTTCCAGTTTTACTACCCCTAGGCGTTTTTACCTAGTTAAGTAGAGGGAATAGGAACCACTGGGTAACCGAGAAGTAGAGGAACGGAAGTGTCTCGTTCTAGAAGCATTCCAACTGATAAATGATAAAAAGAAGACGGAGTTAGAATGTGACTATTTTGCAGCACCTTTACTCATACCATAAAGGCAATTTACTGAATGAATATGACACCACTTGTGAAGTAGCTTTGTGCCCTCCACCTCCCAAGAAAGAAAAAGAACTCGAGCCTAAATTAAGCTCTAAAGATCCAACTACTAATTTACAGGAAGTACAGAAGACAAGAACATGTTAAACTACTCTCTAGGAAACCAATGAACAAAATCCAGGCTCTGGGAAACTAGTAGTACAAGTGACCGTGTTACATTAAGAAATAAATGCTAAGAAAAAAGGGAAAGGGTGCCTGTCAACAAAAAAATTTAAAGACATTGACTCATTGCAGTGTGTGTACCTATGTAACTCCTGATTTAAACAAACTAAAAAAATTTTGATGTGTGAGACTTGGAAAATTTGAGCCATGATTGGATGCTATTATAATTTGATGACAATAAGGAATTACTTTTTAAAATGTATGCGGTTATATTTTTAAAGTTCTTATCTTTTAGATAAATGGTGAAATATTTCATAGTTCCAAAATAATATGGGGGGGTGGAAGTGTGTGCAGATATAGATGAAACATGATTGGGCATGAATGTTTCACTGTTGAAGCAATATAATGAACATTTGAGAATTCACTATATATTATGGGTTTTTTTGACATAATGTTTGAACTTCTGCAATGAAGAGTTAAAAATGGGAAAAATGAGAAAGGTGCACTTGATTAAAAAAATTTTTTTTCAAAAGAGACATAATAGAAGATTGCTCAGACAAGAGAAAGGGGTAGGGTTTCACAATTTCAGGAGTGACTCCTCAGCAGATGAGAATGAGACCAATGGTAGGACCGGGGGGTTGCCCTAATACAGGGCCACAGACAGTTACAACCTGAGGGAAGGCAGACGGCCCTAAATTACAGGCTCCCCAAGGGCCTTTAGACTGCGCCTAGGTAAAAATTATTATAAAATGCTAATAGAAATGTAAATGCTAATAAAATTTTTTTCCAGGGAAAATAGAATATAAAAGGGGATTAAAAAAATGGGAAAGGGAAGTAAAGTACTGAGCATTATTGTATACTAGGCACAATGCTAAGCCTAACTACTTTATAATTTTCACTACAATTAAATGAGGTGTGGACAATAATATCCCATTTTACAAATAAGGAAATAGAGGCTTGTCACAGATACAGTAAATAGTGAATTTGGGAGTCAAACTTGGGTATTTCTGCCTCTAGAACCCTGTTCCCTGCACTACAGCGGGCGTGCCTGCTAAGTCGCTTCATTGTGTCTGACTGCGACTCTGTGGACTCTAGCCCACCAGTCTCCGCTGTCCATGGGATTCTCCAGGCAAGAATATTGGAGTGGGTTGTCAGACCCTCCTCCAGGGGATCTCCCTAACCCAGGGGTGGGTTGTGATTCCTGCAATTCAGGCGGATTCTTCACCACTGAGCCACAAGGGAAGTCCACTACACCATACTGCTTTAAATGGAACCTGAAGTTCAGGATGGAAAAATTTAAATTATATTTTATGTGGAAGATAGTTAACCTTCAAAACCATTCAAGTGAAGGAGGAAGGACTCTATTGAGAGAATTCATGTGTTAACTTCAGGACTTATCAGAAAATAATCCTCTTTTCTGGCTGCATTAAGATGGCATTTTGTGTGGTTGAGGATTTAAAAATGAATAGTGATAAATAGATACAACTACATACTGCATTAAGATTTTTTAATGAATATTTTGCATACATTTTCTGTGTTTTTTCTCCCAGATATTGAGATACTTCATGAGACATTTATGAATCTTGATTTAAAGGATCATCGATTACAGAAAGTTAAAGTGATTCTGCTGCTACCTCGTTGTTCAGGACTGGGTGTTAGTAATCCAGTAGAATTTATTTTAAATGAGCATGAAGGTACTTGCTTTAATTTTTAATTTCTAAATTATTTAAATTTGTTAATATTTTTTAAATGAAGTTACTTAAAATCATTATTTTAAAATGAAATTATTTAAAATCATTAAAATGATAGATACATCTGATCAATGAATAGCTACCATATATAGCTTATATGTAGAAAGTATTTAACAACCATTATATCATTTAATCTTTATACCAGTTCTGTGAAATATGGACAAGGGGGATATTCAAAATATTTAGTAATTAGAGAGATGTAGGCAATCAGAACAGATGCTGGCCAGTATACTATTTTGATATATACCAGAGGTCAAGATACAGGCATTAAAATTTATGAGAATTTTATAAATAAAACTGAGACTGAGAGACATTGATTCTTTTTTATAAGGTTACATAACTCGTTGGTAACAGAGTCAGGATTAAGATTTAGATCTGCCTAACTCTAGAGGCTGTGCCCTAAGATGATTCTAATCAAATTGTAAACAGACTTTCAACGTCAAGACTTCTTTAACCTGCACTATGTATGTTTTATGATATATCTCAAATATTAATTCTGAGAATATTTTATTTGCTTCTTTAATAAATTAAGAAATATTTTTAGCATTAACATTTATTGAGCAGTTACATATAAGGCACTGAACTGAGCACTTTGCTTGGATTATTTCATCAAGAACTCACAAGAACTCAGTGAAGTGGTTAACTCTTGCTATTTCTCTTTTACAAACATGGATTACAAGCCTCAGAGAGGTTGAAGCCTCTTGGCGTTTTGACTGGTAAGCGTCAGAGCCTGGATTCAAACACTACAGCTCTGACTCCGGCCCTTTGAACCATGCTGTCAATCACAGTATGCTAACTGGAACTGATTCCTACTTTATTCCCTTGTTTATAGGGAAAGGCATAGATAAGGTTAACTGGGTGTTAAACAGAGAAGACATTCCACTAACATTCAGAGTATTTTGAGTAACTGTTTGTTATTTTTAGCAAGGAAAGAATTTAAAATGAAGGAAAAGAAATTGAGGGAAAGTAATATTTATGGAGTACAGCTATGCCCTAGTCAATATTCCAGGGAGTGTTCATGCATTGTAACTTAATATTCACAATAACTTTGTGAGGATAGTGTTATTTAATTATCTCTGTTTTATAAAAGGGGACAAAAAAACAAAGATGCAGACAAATTTAGCAAGTTGCCTGGGGTCATGTAGCTAGATTCAAAGCTGGAATTCAAATTCAGCTTAGTTAGCATGTTCCGCTATACTACACTATAGAAAGAATGCCACTATACCACACAGTTTTTAACTGGGCTTATATTGAACTATGTGGAATTCTGTCTTGCTACAGAAAATTTCTTTCCACGAGAGTTAAACAGAAGAATAACCAGCTCAGAGGGGAGTGTGGTAGACTGAGAAAATTCCTACACTCACTTTGGAAAAAGATCAGAGAAGAATTAAATTTTGAAAGAAGAGAGGAAGTAATAGCAGCAGCTACAATAAGCACTGCAGTCAAGAGAACTCGAGCTTAGAACTCCTGTGAGACTGGCCTTATCCTGAGCCATCTTGAAGTGGGAATGTAGAACAAAATAAATCTAGAGTCTAGGGGAGAAAAGCCCAAAGGGAACCACAAATGACAAAAAGGGGAAATAAAGTTTCCTAGATATGGTAATATTTTGAAATCCTTGACGAGGTGACCAGCTAAGCCAAGAAGTGGACTTTGGCAAGCTTGGAAAAAAGGAGGGTTTTGAAGGAAACTTCTTTGAGGAGGTAATAGCCAGAGCAAATAAGGAGCTGCTGACCTAGTGATTATGGTAAAAATATTAGTCATAAATTTAGTGATCATAAGCTTAGATTCATGAGAAATCATGAATTAGTTTGACAAACATTTTAATATTGAAAAACATTACAACCATTTTTAGAATGGTTAAAAAATTTCCTATATTTGAAGAACATATGAAGTTGATCTTTGTTAACCACTTGAAATTATTTTAAAGTGGGGTGAAAAAGGTAAGTTGATAATGATTTTAGAGTATAATAATGTATAAATAGTCCTTTAAAAAGTGATTAAAGACTTAGAAAAATGTGCAGTGTAAAACCAAATTGGAAAGGAATGAAGTTTAATTGACCTTTAGTAGTATTTCTGGAATGGGGACCAGCCCAGTGTATGGTATAAATAATTGCCTCTCATGTTCCCAGGGGGCTTCCCTGGTGGCTCGGTGGTAAAGAACTTGCCCGCCAATGCGGGAGATGTAAGAGACACAGGTTCAATCCCTGCGTCGGGATGATCCCCTGGAGGAGGGCATGGCAACCCACTCCAGTTTTCTTGCCTGGAGAATCCCGTGGACAGAGGAGCCTGGCGGTAGCAAAGAGTCGGGCATGACTGAAGTGACTTAGCACATATTCCAGGGAGTTTCCGAGGGGCAGAATGAAACAGGGCTTGGAGGTTTGGTCTGATTGCCAGGCTAGAACCTGGGTTTGATCTAGTAGCTGTATGACCGTAGACCACTTATTTAATGTACGCTTGAACAGTTTTCTCAGTGCTAAAAGGGATAATAATGCTTCAAGGGGTTGTTCCATAAAATAATCTATATAGAGTAGTAGTCAATATATCTTAGTTAATATTATCAAGAAATATGTTAAAAATAGTTTTAGAAATTTAAAAGGTTACTGTAAGAATTTCTTGATCCTTTGTTTTTTTTATCTATTATAAAGACATATAGTTGCTTCCCTGAAGTTTTTTCTTCCAAGATTTCTTTTAGTAAGCTAATGTTTTTAACTGTATTCTTTTGTATTCTTTCTTACTCAGATCTGACTGTAGCCCATCAACTTCTGCCTTGGAAAATAAATCTTTTTTCCCTTTATTTGTACTCAGGCTGACTGCCTTCTATCTTTTGTGCCTAAATAACTTATTTTGGCTGGTTAGATAACTCTATGATAAAAATTTGGAGAATAAAAGAAAAGTAATATTAAAACTAAGCAAAATTATCAATTCAGATTTTAAAATTTTAAGTCAGCATTTTTATAATACTGTATTTTTAATAAATATTTTCTATGAAAATTCATTAATAGGGAAAATGATTAAAATATTAAATAATGTGATCACAGCAATATATGAAAAATCTAATAGTGATATATTTAAAAGCATTTATTTGTTTTTAGATACAGATTTACTTAAAGATTTCTCTCAAGGAGGCCCATCAGAAGATAAACTTCATGTTCTTGCTCAACGGCAATATGAACAGCTAACACATGCCATGAAATGTAAGTTTGCTGTCAGCACAAACTGAAAATATGTTGTAAATCTTAGAAACATTAATACTTAATTTATCATATTCAGGCAATGATATGTGAACCATAAGTGGATTTTCCAGAAGCATTAGTCATAGTTCCTTAAAATAACAAAATATTTAGTTTTACCAATCTAAGTCTCAAAAATATATGCTTTACTATCATTTTAAACATAGGTTAGCAAGAAGAATTATCAGCTTCTTAATGCTGAAATGAAATAATTACGTACATCAATTGTTGTATAATTTCATCTTCTCTGTTTCTCTTGTTTGGCTTTTTTATGTAATTTTTCTGTTTTGTATCTGCCCTAACAACTCTTCTATAATCCCAACTTTAATCAAACTCTTGCTTTTCTTAATACTAAAAAGAAAAGAGATGAGTTAAAGATAAAGCCTAGATCTCTTAAAGTCTGAGTAACAAGGCCATTTAAGTGTTTATATTATTGCTTCAATTCCTACATTTAGATTTTGAGTACCAATGCCCTTTCACACTTAGATGTGGAAATCCAGAAGTCTGAGAAATTACATTAACTTTTATTAACTTAGTGCATGCTTATCAAATGTCTTCTCTGGGTCAGGTATTAAGTCGGTTGTTAAGAATATGAGTTTGGATAAATCCTGACCTCCAAAGGCTCAAAGGTTAGTATAGGGTATAGATGATTTAATATATAAAGATATAGCATATATGAAGTAGAAATAAGGCAAAGTAGAAAAACACGGAGGAGTTCTGTCCTTTTAACTGATGCTATTAATAAATACTATTTTGAATATGATAGTATGTGTATGATTAATGAAATGAGTTGGTTGGAAGATTAGGGAGCTGATAAACAATATATTTAAAAAATTCTTTCTATGATTACTCTTTAAAATTGCAAGCTAATCTCTTGAAACTAACCATCCTCCTTATCTGCTTTGATTTTCTCTATAGCATTTGTCACCTCCTAATGCTTTAGTTTTGGGGAGGGGGGTCTTACTGCGCAGCTTGCAGGATCTTAGTTCCCTAATCGGAACTAAGAACCTGGGCCCCTGGCAGTGAGAGTGCTATGTCCTAACCACTGGACCACCCAGGAATTACAAAATTTCTTATTTATTTATGTCTTTTCGAAATTATGTATTATTTTTGACTGTGCTGGGTCTCCATTGCTGTGCTGGCTTTTCTCTAGCTGCAGAGAGCAGGAGCTACTCTCTAACGGTGGTGTACCAGCTTCTCATTGCAGTGGATTCTCTTGTTGTGAAGTAGGGGCCTAGGCACATGGGTTCAGTAGCTGCAGCACATGGGTTTAGTAGCTGCAGCTTGTGGGTTCAGTAGCTGCAACCCATGGGCATTAGAGCTCAGGTCAGACTCACGGGCTGAGTTGGTCCACGGCATGCGAGATCTTCCTGGACCAGGGATGGAACCCATGTCTCCTGCATCGGCAGGTGGATTCTTTACCACTAAGTCACCAGGGAAGCCCTGTTTATGTCTCATGTCAATGAAACATAGAAAATAAGCTCCCTGGGGCCGGGGTTTTTGTGTGTATGTATTGAATAGTAAGAACAGTGCTTAGCATGTAGTACGTGCTTGGTAAATGTGAATAAGTGAGCAAGTTGCTGGTAGTAATATTACCTCATTTTAGAGTAGAAGAATTGGAGAGGTAAGTAACTTTCCCAGGTTCATAAATCAGTAAATAACAGAATTCAGATTCACACCTAAGTCTGTCTCTAGAGTCCTTTTAACTAGTTGTGCGATGTGGCTTTTGGAAGAATGGCTGGAAGTGTCAAGCTATGGTAATCTGCAGTATTTATTTGCTTGTGTTTGTAGTAAGGTTGGTCACATGGATTGGATTTTCAATTTCTATTTGATCCAGTTATATTTACTTCATTTATTGGCAAGACTATATTACTAATACATGCTTTAAAGGGGAGCCATGCAAGCATCTGTAGACATCATACCCATCAAAACCGTGTGGTATTAGTACGGATATCTGGGCTTCCCTCATACCTCAGTTGGTAAGGAGTTTGCCTGCAATGCCGGAGACCCAGGTTCAATCCCTGGGTCAGGAAAATCCCCTGGAGAGGAAATGGCAACCCATTCCAGTATTCTTGCCCAGAGAGTTCCATGGACAGAGGAGCCTGGGAGGTTGCAATGAGGTCGCAACAGTTGGACACGACTTAGTGAGTAAACCACACCACCACTGAAAACACAAGAGATTTGGTCACGATTGTAATGGAGTCATTATATTATTTCCATCTTCTTTAAATATAGTTACTAGAGCTCAAGCTATTGTTTACTGCACATGTTCAGTTTATCCAGAGGAAAATGAAGCTATTGTTAAGAAAGCACTGGAATTTCAAGACCATGGGAATAAAGTACAACCTTATAGGTAAGAAAGAAACAATTCTTCTAAACAACTCAACTAAATATTTTTGAAAGTGAAAAATTACGATTTTCTAAGTTAGAAGGCATTTCATTTCTTTTTTATTAGACTTTAATATGACCAAATAGCCTAACTTCTTACAACTTTAAAGTAGATTCTGTAAAAGCTTTGTAATGGCTTGGTATGTGAATTCTATTGTACACTAAAAGATTTGTTTTGTTGTTGTTATTATTATTGTCAAATAAGGCTAAAGGCATTTGAGCTTCGACTTGATTGATTTCTGGGTAAATTGAATATAAACTTTATATCCTGAGTCTTAGATACATGCTTCAATAGAAGGAAAGTATAAAATAACCTTAGAAAGTAGCAAGAAAATTGGATGTTTATTACCTGAAAATATATGTTTCTTAGACCCCTTTAGCCTTTGGCACCCACAAGGACTGAAATAAAAATAGCCTGAATAACCATAGTAGCTTCTGGGTAAAATGATATGTTAAACTAGGGGTAGAGAAGAAAAACCGTAATACTCCATCCAAACTCTGGACATCAAGATAAGGAGTATGTCTATTAATAATATATGACACCAGTTATTTCTTCAAGACTGTGACAATTAATAAGGTATTTTAAAATGTCTCCAATTTTTAACTTATTTCCCTTGTTCTGAACTCGTCCTGTAATTCTTTTTTTTTTTTTTAACTATTTATTTCTTTGGCTATGTTGGACTCAGTAGTTGTGCTGTGGGCTTAGTTGCTCCAGGGCATGTGGGTTCTTACTTCCCCAACCAGGGGTCGAACCTGCGTCCCCTGCACTTCAAGGCAGGTTCTTAACCACTGGACCACTGGGAATGTCCCTGTAATTCTTACAGTAGGATCTTAATAGGCATATGGTTTGCTCCCTCTTTTTAATTTGATGTTTTTCCTTTGCCAGTTCACAGGTGGACATGTTAACCACATCTATATTTCCCTTCTTTCTTTACTTCCTTACTTAATAATTCTTCTTGGTAGTTAACAGCCAACCTTATTTCTGCCAGCTTCTTAACATACCAGAAACTAAATCACCATCTAGTAGCAAAGAGAATTATTGCACAGTATAACCAGATTCATCAGTGTGAGTGATTTGATTTGTCTGTCAGGAATGATGTTTCTAAGAATGTAATATGGCAAAAAGAGAGGAAAATCTGTATGTATTGTATTTCATTAGATTTCTTCTTTATTTTTAAGTTGAAGTATAGTTGATTTACAATATTATATTAATTTCAGGCATATAGTAACATCATTCAGTTGTATATAACTGAAATATATTTATGTATATATATGCATGCTTAGTCACTCAGTCCTATTTGACTCTTTGCGACCCCGTGGACTGTAGCCCGCCAGGCTCCTCTGTCCATGGAATTCTCCAGGCAAGAATACTGGAGTGGGTTGCCATTTTCTTCTCCAGGGGAGTCTTCTAGGCCCAGGGATTGAATCTGGGTCTCCTGCATTGCAGGCAGATTCTTCACCATGTGATCCCCTGGGAAGCTCACATTTGTATATATAACTGAATATATATATTCAGATTATTTTCCATTATATTTATTTATATATATATATTTCCACTGTTACAAGATATTGAATACAGCTCCCTGTACTTACTATGCAGTAAATCCTGTTGCTTGTCTGTTTCTATGTATCATAGTTCAGATCAGTTAATCTCGTATTCCTGATTTGTCCCTTCCTCTGCTCCCTTTTCCCGTTGGTAACCCTAAGTTTGTCTTCTATGTTTGTGAGTCTTTCTATTTTGTATATAGATTCATTTGTATTATTTTTAGGTTCTACATTTAAGTTATATAGTATTTGCCTTTCTCTGTCTGACTTCACTAAGTATAATATTCTCTAGTAGGTCTACCCATGTTGCTGCAAATGGAAATATTTCTTTCTTTTTATGGCTAATATTCCATTATATATGTATATAGCATCACATCTTCTTAAGCCAATTATCTGTTGATGGGCACTTGGGTTGTATTCATGTCTTGTCTATTGTAAATAGTGATGTTATGGACATTGGGATACATGTATCTTTTTGAATTAGAGTTTTCATCTTTTTCAGAATATATACCCAGGAGTGGAATTGCTGGATTATATGGTAGCTCTATTTTTAGTTTTTTAAGGAACCACCATCTCTATTTTATTTACTTCCACTGTGATTTTTATTATTTCCTTCCTTCTACTGATTTTAGGTTTTGTTTGTTCTTATTTTTCTAATTCTTTTAGGTAGTAGGTTAAGTTGTTTTAGATGTTTCTTGTTTCTTGAGGAAGGTTTTTATCACTATGAACTTCTAAGAACTGCTTTTGCTGCATCCCATAAATTTTGTTGTGTTTTCATTGTCATTTGTCTCAAGGTATTTTAAAATTTCCTCTTTGATTTCATCATTCACCCATTGATTTTTAAGATAACATGTTTTGTCTCCATGTGGTCATTTTTTTTCTCATTTCTTTCTCTGTGATTGATTTCTAGCTTCATGCCATTATGGTCAGAAAAGAAGCTTGAGATAATTTCTATACTCTTAAGTTCATTGAGACTTGTTTTGTGCCCCAGTATGTGATCACCCCTAGAGAATATTGGCTGTGCATTTTTAACTGTTCTTTTATCATTTAGGATCTGTTACCTTATTGATTTTCTGTCCAGAAGATATGTCCATGGATGTGAGTGGGATGTTAAATCTCCTACTATTATTGCATTCTCACCAATTTCTCCTTTTATGTCTGTTAGTATGTATTTTATATATTTGGGTGATCCTATATTATGTGCAGGGCTTCCTTGGTGGCTCAGTGGTAAAAAAATCCGCCTGCCAACGCGGGAGATGTGGGTTTAGTCCTTAGGTCAGGAAGATCCCTTGGAGAAGGAAATGGCAACCCACTCCAGTATTCTTGCCTTGGAAACCTCATGGACAGAGGAGCGTGGCGGGCTGCAGTCCGTGGGGCTCACAAAAGAGTTGGAGACAACTTAGCAACTGAAGAACAATGATAATATTAGGTGCATACATGTTGATGAGTGTAAAAACCTCTTCTTATATTGATTCTTTTATTATTATATATCTCTTTTTGGCCTTTGTTTTCAAGTTTATTATGTCTTATTTGGTTATTGCAACCCCCACTTGTCGTTTCTGTTTGCATTAAATCTTTTTCCATCCCCTCATTTTGAATCTGTGTGTTGTCTGTCCTAAAGTGGGGCTCTTGAAGGCAGCATATTGTAGGCTCTTTTTTTAAAAAAAATCCAGTCTACCACTCTGTCTTTTGTTTGGAGCAATTAGTTCATTGACATTGAAGGTAATTATTGATATATATTTATTACCATTTTAAACCTTGTTTTCCAGTTGATTTTATGTTTCTTCTGTTACTTTTTCCTTTGTTTTCCTTTTTGTGATTTGGTGATTTCCTTTTGTGTTCTCTTGTCTTTTGTAAATCTGTTGTATGTTTTTGACTTGTGGTTATTCTGTTTTTCAAGTATGTTTACCCCTTTCTGTATCAACTTGCTTTAGACTGATAGTAATACAGGCTCAAACAGATTCTAAAAAAAAAAAAAAAACTACATTTTCTTACTCTCCTCCCCAACATTTTATGATTTTGATGTCTCTTTTACATAGTTTATCCTTTAGCTGGCTTACGTGACTTACTTTCCAGTTAGGATTTTCTCTTTTTTATAAATTCTTGCTCCTGTTCTATTTAGAGAAGCCTTTCAATATTACTTTTAGGATAGGTTTAGTATTACTGTATTCTTTCAGTATTTGCTTGTCTGAGAAATTATCTCTTCTTCTGTTCTAAAGGATAATCTTGCTGGGTATAGTATTCCCGGTTGCATGTTTTTACCTTTTAGGAACTATCTTCTGTGGCCTTAGAGGGCTGTTTATATGTGGGAGCAGCCCTGTGTAGCTTCTGTGGGTCTAGTATTTTTTGAGTGAGGGTTGTTTTCAGTATGAACGCCTGCTGCCTCTTTCCTCAACGTGTGCTGTCCATCATCCCACTGATGGAGTGTGTGCAGATGCAGTTGCTGGCACTCTCTCTCAGAGGAGCACCTAGTCCCACACGCGGAGCTCTCAGTGGCAGCCTCCTGATGCCCCTGGAACTTGTGATGCTGTCCGTGGCTCATGCCAATTCCTGGAGCTCACGCAGTGATTGGCGCCTGCTCCTGGAACGCCTGTAGCCCGAGTCCTGTTGTCTTGGAGTGCGTGTGCGGGAAAGAGGCTGCTAAGGCAGGTTCCGCCCCTCCCTTCACATGCCCTCAACAGTGGCACATCACCACTGTGGCGGGCTCGGGCTTCCTCTGCATACCCTGTTGGCTGCAGCCGCACCAGAATCCAGCCCCTCCAGGCTGTTTCTGCAGAGCCACCCCGGGCCTGTCCCCAGGTTGGCCCTCAGAAGCCCGAGCTCCAGCCTGCAGCCCCTGCTTGCACCAGTGGACGTGTGTCTCAGGCCGGGAGTGCACAGCGAGGCGCTGACCGTCTGTGCCGGTCTCTGGCTACCGCCTGCTCCGGCAGGTTCTGCGCTCTGCTCCGGGGAAGCTCCCTCTCTGTCCCAGGGGCTCTCCCTGCTGGTGAAGGGACTTCACAGGGTGCCGGAACCTTTCCTCTTACACAGGTTCCGTTTCAATCCTTTTCTCCCTCTTTTTTCTTTTGTCCTCCCTGGTTATGTGATTTTATTGCCCTTTCAGATGTCTGAGGTCTTCTGCCAGTGTTCAGTAGATATTCTGTGAGAATCGTCCCACATGTAGATTTTCCTTTTTGCGTAGTTGTGAGAGGAGGTTGGCCCACATCGTGCTGTGCTCTGCCATTTTCTTTGCTCCTCTTGACATTTTATTCTTATTTGGGATTTTTGTTTAAACAAATGGTGCATGCATGCGTGCTTTGTTGCAATTTACTGTCTCCCTTGATTGGCAAATAAAGCATTCTAACTGTTAATTATTTGCTGTTATCTATTGCAGGCTTAGTCCCCCTGTCCTTCCATTGTGCTCCTTAAAGGAAATACATTTGTCTACTGACAAATTTTTTAGAATGGAACCATCTGAAATTACCAATGGTTGTTTTCTTTCTGTTCTAACAAGGGAGGTAAGGATAAAACCCCAGTCCATTTCATACTTAGGGATTAAGAAACAACAAAGCCTCATACAAGGAACCTAGGAACTTTATGAACATTTCATAATGGTATGCTTATTTCATAAATACCTAAAGGGCATGAAAAAGAATTACTACTGTGTGGCCAAAATCCCTGTTTTTTTAATCTTTATGCTTCTCCTGAGTATTCTTCCCTTCCTTACTCTCCACCCCCACCTCTCTAAGCACTTGTCAACGTCTAGTTCATTTTAGCTCACAGATAAGAAATAAACTGTAATTCTGGGTTTTTTTTTTCTTTTCTATCAGGTTCACAAATGGGGAGGTTTAAGTACAATGAATTTCCTGAAGCTTTGGGATATAGTAGGGACTGAAGCCTAAAAACTATTTCTTTTAGCATAATAATGATACTGTTTTATCTTTACTGAAACACTGATAAGTATTTGTGATATACATGGTAACAGTTAACTCCCCCATTTACTAACGGCTTCTTTAATTATAGCGGGACCCATCTGAGACAGTGTCTGTGAAAGACGTTTTGGCCCGTGCAGCAGCAAAGGGTCTCCTGGAGGGGATTGAGTTGGGTAAATCTTCAAAACGGGAGAAGAAGAAGAAGCAGCAAAGGATGTCACTACCAAAATCTTCCATCGCTGATAACAGTGGCATCCAAATGAAAATTGCTGAGTTCCTGAGCCGAGAAACTAATGTGAGTGCTAATCAGTCGGAGACATTAACAACAAAAACATCTCTTCCACAGAAAAATACAAATCAAGTGGGGTCTTCCTCACAGGTCAGAAAACCCAGCAGGCCCACCACCAATCCTTTAGTGCCTACAATTATGAAGAACACATCTGCCAGACCATATGAACGGCCAACAAACTTTGTGAGACCTCGGCCAGAAGACAGAATGATTCCACTGAAACCCATAGAGATTGCCTTGCCTCCAGTCATGCTGCCGTTTCCCAGTCCGCAAGGGATCAGATCTCACATACCAACTCCGCATTTTTATTATCGTTGGGTTGGGCCCAAGACTGTCTTGCCTGGCTATCTTTCCACACCACCGATACCCAGAAGACGGGAAAAACCTAAAGAAAACTTACCTTCCTCTCTACCCAGGCATCCTCGACCATAGCTGTGAGTGTCTTGCATTTTTTCTACAGGGTCAGGAATAGATTTTTTTTTCTCCCCCCAGAGTCTGCAGGTTAGACAGCTGTTAGAACTGGTTTCACTCTTGGTAACTTTCAGTCTGGACTTAGGACACTGGTTTTAAAGCTGCAGCAATTTTTCCACGAGGGAAACAGTGTGTGCCTTGTAACAGACTTCTTTTCAAAGTTAATTTATGAGGCGGTTTATTAGCAAGTGTAAGTATGGAAAAGATGCTCTTGCACAGACCTTAGATCACTCTTCAGTATCGAGTCAGCTGTAGTTTAAACATTTCAATCACTGTGGAGGTTGATCTTTTGTAATGTGACTGAGGTTGAGTAGAAATAGGAAAAACAGAAAGGCCCAATGTTCTAGTTCATATATCCATTCAGGGTGAAAACTTTCTCACTGGAAGAGCTTCCAGGATCCTAAGCATAGTGAACATAAGCTCTCCCTTCTGACTATTTATGCCAAATACTGTTGTTAAAAAAAAAAAAAGACTATAAGCAAATTTCCATCTAAGCAGTAATTCTGAGGACAAGGTCAAACTGTTGAATATCAGTGACACACCTGTTGTTAAAGAAATGTGTACAAGTTTCTGGGTCTATTCAAAGATCAGGTGAAAACAGTCATTTCAGATGGCACACAGTAGTGAAGCCCTGCTAAATCATTTCTGATGCTCAATTAAAACATATTGTAGCACTATTTTAATTATATTAAAAGTCAGTTCATCTCGACTATTATCAGTTGCCTTCCAAGAACTGGTTATGGTTATTATTTCTGGGTCTATTGACTTTTTTTTCATCATGGCAACAGAAATTGATATTAAATCAAGTAAGTTACACTATAAATCCTGCTGTTTAAGAACATGTTCATAGACACATTTATAAAGTTTGAATTTAAAGTTCTATTTTCAGAATCCAGTTGTGTTGAATAGTGTTATATAAATTCCTAAATTTCAATTCAGATGTCATGATTTTAGGAGAATATTATCTTCTTCAAGATGAATATTTAGGTCTGTTTCAGCTCTAGTGTTCATTTCAGCTCTAATTTCCTCACTTGAAGTGAGGATAAAAATGGTGGATTTCATTTAGTAGTAATAAATTTCTTTAGCTGAAGATTTATACTTAATCAGTAATGCATGTCAATGAAACATGACTTTTTATACTTGAACCAGACATATTATTTTTAAATCCCAAAAGAATTTTCATGTTAACTATGACTTAAGAACTATGGAAATGTTTTAAATGCTCAGCTTATTTAACTAACTTCAAAAATCAAAAACTATATAATCTTTGCTCTGATATCAGAGTATGGTTTCCTCTTACTACCACCGGCTCAGAGCCTTCCATGCCTCTGGGAGGCAAGTGCAGCTGAACTGAACTTTGTTCAGTAAAGACCTGATATTTTATCCCAGGAATCTTTTATCCCTTCCCTGTCCTCACCCCTCTGCCCCAGGCTGAAGAGCACGCCACTGTCCAGAGTAGCAGGTCCAAGATTTTTACTTTCTGTGATAAGTTAGGAGAAGAAAACTCGCCCTGTTATGGAGCAGGTCAGGGCGCTTTTCTGAGCTCTAGAGCAGCGTGCAGTTCATGTCATGTCACAGCGTTGGCAGCTTCAGTATCTCATAACATGAATCTTGTCATAAATTATTTTTCTCTTTATAAGTATATGGAGATTCTGTATTAAACCATTCCTTCATTAATAAGCCTGTGGTTTTCTTCTTTGAGAATCTTCTAAGAAGGACGTGATCAATTGTTTAAATATTTTAGTAGAGTAAAAAGGGAAAAAAACTTTGGATAAAAACAATATGCTAGAATTCTAGTGAAAAATACTGATTACACTGACATTTTTCTTTCTTCAGCTTAAGAGAAAAATGCTGCAAAAACTAAAATAATGAAATTACTGGTATTTAGATATCCCAATAGCAAATTCAGATTTTTAACCTGTAATTATTTACCACTGTATAATAACTGAAACCAATTGAAATTTTGCTCTTTGAAGAGTAACTGCCTTTGAGAAAAAAAGATAAACTATGGGAGGAAATGCAAGATGAACAAAAAAAATGGGTATACACTTTAAATTACATTTATTTTCTTCTATATGCCTAACAGTTAAACCAGATTCAAATACTGTTTTTCCAGTTACTTTTCGTTTTGGATTTAGTGCCTGTACAACTCTTTCATTCTTTGACATCAGGGTCTTAAAGTAAAAATGGACTTTCTTAATACTAGAAAGAGTGCATACACAAGCATCAAGTTGGCGACTAAATAGGCCGCTAAGTCCAAAATGCCAGATGTCCTTCCTGAGTAACAAATAAGGACAGTGTGATGAGTTATTCAAAATTTAAAGTTACTTTCTAGTTCTTACCAGGTAGAAATATACAACAGCTAATCAAAGCAAGATCTTACATTACTAAAATGGTTTTAAATTTAAGAATAATTTGAAAATAAAATGGCTGGCGTGGAGATTTTTATGGCTGTGCCTGGATATATATAACTGATGTCAGATAAATGAGCCGAACATTTTACGCAGCTAAGTTTATTCTCACAACATATTACATTTAAATGTGTAAAAGTGGTCAACAGCAGAAGTGGCCAAAAGCAAAACCAAATGTTCTTTTGGGATAAACAAGCTGCTCTGGATGGCAGGGAGTGCTCTCACTGATGAAGTCTGTGCAGTGTCTTTTCTCTGGAGCTGAAATAAATTAAACTTCATTTTACAGGCTGTGTAACACATGTTAGCTGTGTACTGGGTGGAGTAAATCCGGCAAACTGGAGAGCTCATGCTTTTACTAGTTAAGCTGTGCTGGTATCAGTTAGGGAAATGTCTTTCACATTGTTAATGAAATCTCCACTTTGTGCTGCGGTGCTTAGGAAGTGATTGCGTCATGTAGGAAAAGGAGGACAGACTCAGGGCTTCTAGCAGATGGCCTTGTGTAGGCTTGTACAAATGCTCATCTTAAAATCATGGAAGGGGCATTCTTTAAAAAGTAGCAGTGCCAGCAGTTTATCACCAAGAACTTATTTTAATGAGAATGGGTCTAACGTTGCTTCATGCAGTCAGACAGACATAAACAAAAAACAATGGTCCCAGTTAGCTACGGTTGATCACATATTCAGGTGGAAATGAAGGGCATGAGGACATGTGTGTGTCTCTAGGTAAGTTCACACGTGTTGTGAAGGATATAAAAATGAAGCACCAAGCAGTGCTTTAAGTTTGCAAAGTAAAGTTTCTAGCCATAGGCATGTTGGCTATTCCCCCTGATGTGGCCAAGGAGCACATATATGAGGTGGCAAGTATGCGTCTATCTAGCTGCTTTTAAAAAATAAAAAGAAACTTCTAAGTATTTTGCCGTTTCTTCTACATATTCCAATAAAAATGTGACTACAAATCATTACAAAACCACCTTTGAGGCAATGTATAGTTCACTGAGATTACTTAGACCTGGATACATTGAGAGATAATATCCAGTAAAGATAATAATACATTAAACACAATAATGCAGTATATTTCAGTAAAAATAGAATAAATAAAATAAAAATATTTTAAGCTGTATTTAACAGGTTAATTAAAAAAATGATAAGACATACAAGGCATAGTGAACATGGCCGCCTGTTTACCGAATCACAGATACAAAGATGCATAGATAACTGAAGTGTCACTACAATATCAGATAAAACACTGGCACCCTTTCACAGAAAATACACACACACTTTCTTTTTTTTTTTTTTTTTTTCACACACACTTTCATACATACTTTTTGGCCATGGCAGAAAGTGTCTGAACATACGGCTTAACATAATCAGTTTTACAAAAGTAATTGCATTTACTATGCAAAGCTATTTTTAAAACAAAATATCGGCAGTAAAGTTTTCAGTATGTAAAGGCTATCATTCATCTTAATGCATCCTATAATTGCATATATAGATCAGTTTGCTATTTAAAGCTAGCTCAGTATTCTTGATCCTGAAAACAAACATATGCCTTAACAATGAGTGCGGCTCTGGTAGAGATTTCCAATATAAAAGTGGCTCACTAGTTAAGAATTTTGAAGTTTATCACACGAAAATGTTTCACTGTGGAGGTCAAGATGAAAGATCATCGTGACTGAATTCTGAAGGGCACAGTAAGGATTCCTTTAATGACGTAATTTCTTAGGATGTTACTGGTAACTTCCACAGAACAGTATATAGGCTGGTGAGAAGTATACTTCATTGCTGGAGTGGCACCTTTTTTGTCATAACTCTAGGGCGCTAGAAAACAACTCCAGAGTTCTGAGAGGGAACAGGGGCGGGAGGCCACCTACCCACTCCATCATGTTCTCTGCTGGCTAAGGGTCATGAAATAGGAGTATTTCTGCCGCACGTAACGTCGTCTCTGGACAGACGGTGGCGGAGCAGGTTGCGCTGCACGTGGAGTGCTGTCTTTGCCACACGTCTGAGGCACCGCGCAGGAAGACGGTCCTGGGCCGAGAGGGGGCATGGCTTTATGCTTCACTCCGCTGCACAGGTAGTCTGGCCGCACTCCCCTGCTTATTCAGGGGCCCTTAGGGTTCTCGACAATAACTGGGTATGCTCAGAGTAAGTTTGAAAAGGCTCCTCCTGACTTGTGTGGAAGCAGCGTAACTTTAATAACTGGGAGTTGAGATGCATGAGTTCTAGTCCTGGCTTTCTCACTCACTCTCCTGAGGTTTTAGGCTAGGTGGTTGAGCCCCTTTAATTCATATTTTTTATTTCTCAAATGTGTTTATTACCTTCTCTACCTCAAGGCTCAAATGTGATGACAAAAATGTGGAAACCATCCTGACAAGTACATAGCAGTAGATAAACATAAAGCATTGCCTTTATAACTGGATGACGCTATAAAAGGACAATCTTATCACTGAAAAGTAAACAAAGCATGTTTAGATTCAGCTTCTCAGCGACTTAAACAGTATCAACAAGAGTCTAAATCTATATCTTTACAGCGAAGTCTCTTGTCTTGATAAAGAAGCAGGAAAGTGCTATTTTTGGGAAACCTGTTAAATAGTACATTGTTCCTATGTATATTTTGCTCTGATAAGAAATTCTTAAATCTTGAAGATAAATGGAAAAAATATAGATTTAAAAATATATCTAAAGTTCAACAAATTTTAATATTAAACACATAAATGCAGAAAGGTTCAATGTAATGCAGTTTGTTGCCATGGACAATATATGATGGACAGACAGCTTTCTGGGCAAAAAGCATTAGGGTAAGACTGAGCTAGATGTAGAATCCTGGCAGAACGTTTACCTAGAATGGGGACTGCAACATGACATGGTGGAGGAGATCTACGATAGAAAATGGCATTTCCTCAACTCCAGATTGCATATTGGCTAATTATCAAATTAAGGATGAAAGGCTTACGAGGAATATTCGTTTTAATGTTGTTTATGTAGAGAATGGCCATAGTGAACTATAACTCTGTAGCTGCATTGTACAATATAAGGCAGAAGTTTGAATAATGTCCCACCCAAAATGTATTCTGATTTTAGAAATCTTTTTCTTAATCAGTTTGAAAGCCACCTAAACAGAAAGGCTATTTTTGTTCGATTTTAATTTCTGAAATTTAGTTTTTCAATTGTGAAGCTTCACTCCCCCCCCCAATATCCCACAAACAGCTGTAGACATGAAATGGGTGTCCATGTGTCAAGAAGCTCATCAAGGAAAGCTGCCAGCTGGCTTCTCTTCTGATGCCAACAGCCAGTTCTGTCAACCAAAGGTTTGATTTTATGAAAAACTAAAACAAAAGTTTGTCATCCAATTTTTATAGCCGTTCAATGGTATCCAGTATGCAGTGTCTAATCCAACGCTGAAAACAGGGCAAGGTGCTGTAGGACTGAACAGTTGCTTGTGACAGATCCAGTCAAGAAGACAGTGAAACTAACTCAGGTGTCATTCACTCCAAGGATCCAGCATCTTCACCGGGAGGGATGTGGCCACGTTCTTCCCCGCGCGCGCGCGTGCGTGTGTGTGTGTGTGTGTGTGTGTGTGTGAGTGAAATTACGTAAGGTTTACGATATTTACAATAAGAAAGGGACCTTCCACTGCTCATGATGTAACTTACCAACAGCAAAAAAAATTAGTCATGCTTCTTTTCATATCACACGATGGTGGCAAGACGGGAGAACATGCTTGTCTCACACTGTTTGGTTAAGGATAAATTCTCTGAAGACAAAGCATCAGCGACTGAATGGAAGGCCAGAGATCAGCTCCTCTTTCGTGTAGCTATTCAACCTTCAGCAAACGGCACAGCGTCCTCTCACGTATGCAGCTATGGCGTTTCCGTGACAGGGCGTTTCTGTTTCAAAGTGTCAATGAGGGATAAGACCCCTCGTTTTACATTGGTTGTGACTCTTCTGGTCACAGAGTCTGCCGGCGGGGGAGGCGGTCGAACTTTCTGTGAAGGTGGCCTGGCTACCAAGCACTTCTGGTATCGTAACTGAAAACAAAAAAAGTTTTATGCTTGTTAATAATGTATCATTCCTTCCTGTTTAATGTGATTTTAATTCGTCAATATATTTACTCCCAGAGGTTCACACCCTAGCTCCTAAACATGAATCCAAGAGTTTATTAGTTTTGTCCTTAATGTAGAGTGTTTTAAATTCTCTTTACGTTCTCTGTATTGATAGGCTGTGATTAATACAGCTCCTAATCAAAGGATGAGCTGATGAAAAACAAAAAGGATTGGGAGAGTATGAACTGTTTCCTTAGGCAAGAAATGAAGCGGGGTGCTCCTGGCTAATTGAGAGGCAGTGTAGTAGAAAGGGCAGGGTTTGGATCTGGTGCTCACGCGGGAACCGTATGGCCCCAGGCAAGTTACTAAATCTCTCTGAGCCTCCTTTTCTTCATTTGTTAAACGGGTGAAGAATGGGGACCTTAAAAGATAGTATTACAATTAAGAAATACTTGCAGAATGCCTCAAAGAGGCCTAGCAAAACAGAAGGTATTCATAAATATTTGTTCTCATTCCTGTTTCCTGCTTTAACTTAAAAAGATTTTGTATTAAGATTTCAGGATACATTAATCGTAATAGATTAATTTTTAAAAATACATTAGCACTGGTACCAAGGACAGGTCTATCCTTCAGAAATATAAAGACACAATCCACCTGTTTTTGAATCAATGAAAAGATAACTAGTTCTTCAAAATTAGAAGGTTAAAATGAATCAGTTTTCCTCTTTAATCCCAGCACTTTAAAATCCAAGCACTTTAAGGTGATTCTGAAAAATCTACTGAAATAGTAATAGGTTCCTCAGAACAATTGTGAAACAGGCTGATGTCTCTGAGAAGCATGAACTTTCCTACAGCGAGGCTATTGTCACAATGCTCTGTCATAACCCACGGGCTACAAAATTAGCCCCTTTCAACCCAGTCACGTGAAAAGCAGTGTATCACGTCTCCTGTGTGTGTGTAAAGTATGTCTCTAGGTTTGCATCGCAACCAGAAGCACACACCTCCAGAGCGCAGTTCTGTAAACGGCAGGTATGGCCCACGGGACACTGGACGGGGAGTTCCCAGCGTCAGTTATGCTACATCCAGGGTGGGTCAGAATTGTGCCCGATGGGTTTCAAGAGGACCCCTCTCCCTTTCACCCTGAACTCCATCAAAACATTTTCAACTGGGCCTCTACCACTCAGCTGCAAAATATGCCTAACAATTAAGTAAATTCAGAATGTGTTAATGCCAGAGACACTTCAGATTGCATGCATTCACACACAGGTATTTCAGATGGGGAGCCATGCAGATCTGAATCAAGAGGAAAGACACCCAGTCAGAAATGCTGGACCCAGAGAATAAGGAAGGTTTATCCCTAATGTCCTACACCAGACTGGCTGAGTCACGCTAGCCCGTGGCCCTCCTACAATTAAAATAGTAAAAGAGTAGAAATTATTTCTAGAGAAGCGACAATGAGTTGGAATCAGAACAAACTATAACCAGTTATAGAGCTGATTATTTAATTGTCATCAGCATTAAAAATGTATAATACTAAAAGCCATTCATTTTGACTGAAATAATCTGTTACGATTTGTTTATAATTTCACACACACACAGTTACCATCCATTCTTGCTTGGCTGGATTCTCCCAATTTCTGTTTTGTGCACACAGTCCCTTCAGCCCACCTCAGCTCCCTGTGTCCCTCCACTGGACCCCGGTTCGTTATATCGGGTGGATCTGAGGTGGAGTCCTGGCCCCACAGTACGCGAGGGGAAGCTTCCCTGACAAAGGACGGTGGTGGGGGCGAAGCCCACAACAGTGCCCGGCACAGACCTCCGAGCCCCTGCCCCCGCCTCTGCCCCTGCCGTCCGCCCACCCCTGCCTTGCCCCGAGCCTAGCGGCCTGCCGCCTGCAAAGAAACAGCCAGCCCTGCACCGCCCCCGGCCGTTCCGGACCCCTGGCATCTCCTGAGGGTCTCAGTCACTCCAAGCCCCTCGGCGGGCTAAGCCCAGCTCCAGGATCGTCAACTGCCACCGAGACCCTGGCCCAACAAACAGGACGCCCGCTTCAATCGGGCTTTGCGGGTGGCTGGCTCCCATCCCAGACAGACGAGGGAGCGCCCCGGCGGCGTGCTTCCGTACCCCTCCACCCCGACCCGACCCTGCTGCGGGCCGCTCTCTCCCCCAGGCCACCTCCGCCCCGCGCACTCTCACACTGGGAGCGCTTTCTGCGCCACAGGACGACGGCGGTTCTTGCCCCTCCCCGCGGTCCGGACTCCGTGGCTCAGGGGTCGCATGCTAGTCCTCCCTGCACTGCCCGGAGCCCGGCCCACCCACGCGGGCTGAGCGGGGGAAGCGCGGGGCTGCGGATGCGGCGCCCCTCGTCGCCCGCCCGCGAGCCTCCATCACCGGCTTCTGTCGCTCCCCGGCCTCCCGGCCAGCGCCTCCCGGCCAGCGCCCCCCAGCCGCGCCTTCGGAGCCCTCCCCGCTTTCTCTCGCCCTCTGGGAGCGCGGTCTGTCCACTCTCCTGCGGAACACTGCTGAAGGCAACGCCCGGCGTGCGGCCCCAGCCCCTCCCTCCACCCCGCCTGCTGCTGCAGGTGCGCCTGGGCCCGGGCTTGGAGGCCTCCGCTCAGGCTCCCTCCTCCTCACCAGAACGTTCCCGGGGGCTGGAGTAGCAGAGCTCAGACGGCGTCTGTGGAATGGACACCGCGGTGTTTCTGCTTGAAATCACACGTGGGGCACAGAGGCTCGGCCTTGCTGCCGGGAGGCCGGGGGTGAGCAGAGGCTCCGGCGCTCACCAACGCGCCCTGGGGCCGGCCCTTCCCCAAGTGGCCAGCTGCCCCGCCGGCAAGCTTCCAGCCACGCCTTCGCCTGAAACTTGAGGCGCAGCTCTTTCCAGGGCCCCCGCTTGCTCTGGGTCACGCCTCCATCCAGACTTGGGGGCAGACACAGGCTCCATCACTTAACAACTCTGTCCCGGGGCCTGCCCCCAGCCCAAACAAATAAGCAAGCGCCCCAGCGGCGTGCTTTCCTCTGAGCCTCTATTTTGTTATAAATAAAAAAGAACTACCTATAGGGCTGTGGTAAGAACAGAGTTCATAGATATAAACAAGAACAATGCACTTAGACCAACTATCTAAAATAAAGACCATCCGATACACTGAATTAAAAAAAAATTACTGATTTGGTTCCAAATATGGCCCCATTTCACACATGACCAGCATCTCCTGATCACACGCTAAACTAGGGGTCAAGAATTGAGAATCCTCAGATCCTTGGCTTTGAAGGGCATCGTCTCCAGGGCTCCTGGAGTCTCAGAAGAACTGGGCTCCAGCCAGTCCTGCTGCTTCCTGCTGTCCTGGCCTCTTAAGGCAGCAAACTGCTCATCACGATCGATTCTGTCCACAGGAACGGGGGTGTCAGACAGCAAGGCCTTCCTTTAGAGCTGTGACTTTTAGCTTCTTTTAAGTAGAAATTCTGCTGTAACTTAGGGCACATCAGACAAAGCAAGGGCCCGAGGGTGGAACCCCCCAGCGGGCTCACTCACCATGCAGGCAGCCTGCACCGCCTCCGACACGTTGGCGGCGTTGGGCTCACACCAGAAGACGTGGCACTCGAAGTGCTGGTTCCCCGTGTCCATGATGAAGGCAAACGTGTGCACGTCCTTCCCGACGCCCATGAAGGACAGGAAGCGCACCCGGCACTCCACCAGGACGTCCTCTTCGTTCTGCAAGAGACCCTGTTCAGTGGCCCGGCCGCGGTCACAGACACGTTCGGACCGTGAGTCACAGAACTGGCTTACACTGGCTGCACGGAGGAAATGGTATTTAAAACCTTACAGCCAGGCTGAATTTAGAATGGACTTGTATTTTTCTAGAAAGGGAAGTTTCTAAATGTGTCTGGAGAGGCCTCCCTGCTGTGGGTGCCTCATTCTGACATTGAGTCTACTCTGAACCACATACAACCAGGGGTGAGGGTTCTGGCCTCTGTCCACCCCACTCCAAGCCTGTGACTTCACTGTGGGTGGGAATGGTGTCATGGACACGTTTTATGTATTGCCCGTACATAGAATCCACTTGTCCTGGCGAACCCACTGGAAACCCCAGAGTACCAAAAGGAGAGGATTCACGGGATCTTTTTCTACCCAGGTCTTCCCAGCTCAACAGCACATTGAATCCTGAGTGTTAGTTGCTCAGCTGTGTCTGACTCTTTGCAACCCCACTGACTGTAGCCTGCCAGGCTCCTCTGTCCAAGAATTCTCCAGGCAAGAATACTGGAGTGGGTAGCCATTCCTTTCTCCAGGGCATCTTCCGGATCTAGGGCCTGAACCCTGGTCTCCTGCATTGAAGGTAGATTCTTTACCATCTGAGCCCCCAGGGAACCACTGAATCATACTTCTGTCTAAAACTGTGTAAAACAAAGTTACCAAATGTTTTTTCTTTTTCACAAACTGACATCCATGATGCTGACTTAAGAAATGTTTGGAACTCGTTCTAATGAACCCTATATCCTCTGCAACAGCCATTTGTAATTTGTGAAAATTAGTAAATATGTCCAGAATGTTGACTTCTGGCTCATGAACATCTGGACTTATGAACTGTTCACTCAGGTGCCGTGGGATCGCTTAACAGGCAACCTAAGCTGGTCTGAGAGGTGGGAAGCTTTCTCGGAAGAAAGACACTCCTGTTGAGACCTGGGCAGGCCAAGGGGAGCCGCGTCCGCAAAGGCTCTGGGGTAGAAGGCACCCGGTGTTGCGGACTTGGGGAGGTCCAGCGGAGCAGGCCTGCAGGCTCTTTGAGCATCTGCAGAAACTGCACTGGGTGTGAAGGCGGGCTGCTAGTGGACAGAAGCCAGAGCAGACGGGACGTGTGACCTCTCACGGCAGGGGCCGCACAGAGGCAGAATGGACAGCTGACCGGCTACGTCTGGCTGTGTGCCTGGGGGCAGCTGCTAACCCCTCCGTGCCTCAGTTTCCTCAGCCACAAAGTGGAGATGATTTGTGTCTGAGGCTGGTGCTGGCCTCTCTCCAGACGACCAGTGGCCCCTGCTCCCACAGGACCTTTCCACAACAGACGCATCTACTGCACCCCAGCCCCCAGGGAACACAGCCCCATCAATGCTGGAGCCTGCAGAGTGGTCAGAAAACCAACCCCATTAGCGAGTTACTGCTAACTTCATACAGTCACCTCGAGCAAATGATTCCCATCTCCTGGACAAAGGAAGAATGAGGAGCGCTAGAACAGAGTCCTCTGAGGTGTGTGCATGGATCCAGACACAAAGGGCGATTTTTTTTTTCATTAAGTTATTTGAATCACAAGCAAGCACAGCTCCCCGGAGGCCAAGCCTTGGCACGTGCCTGAGTTTCAGGGAAGCTTATCATAGGTGAAGCCCGCACTCTATCCCAGACAGGCCGACTGTACCTGCCACCCTCTCACCTTCTCGCTGATGACGGTCACAGTCGCGTCGGCCACACTCATGTTCACTGACGGCCACGCCTCCTTGCTGGAGGAGGCCATCAGGCTTTCTATGGCACTGTTCAGGGTGTCCATTCCTGTGGGTGGAAGTAATCACTGAGAAAGGCCCAGAAGCTATTCCTGACTCTCAAACATGGACCCAAATCACCCAGTAGCAGCTATGCCCAGACTTTTTTTTTGTAGCCCCAGACGTTTCATTTGAGCATTTCACGGCTCAAAAGAAAAGAAATGCCAGCGTTTTCAACAGAAAAAACGGTCATCGGAGAATTTCCAGAGATGTAGTGTGTGATGTCCTGTCTAACCAGACTGTCACTCCTAAGATTCCGCAGCTCCAAGTGCAGAAACAGTACTCAAATGCTGCTACCTTTTTTCTAGGCGAGGAACCTTGCAAAGGGTTGGAGGGGGGGGATGTGTGTCCAACAGAAACCAGCCTCTGCCAGATTACCCTGATCATCTTTTATTGTGCCTTGTTACTTAAGTAAGGCCAAGTTTAGATGGCCCCTGGACACGAAGAGTATGTGTTGTTCAGTGGGCCTTCTGGCTGAGTGTTCCCACAGCTATCTTTGGTGGGTGGTAATAACAACTTCATTTGCAACGTAATTCACATACCATACAATTTACTCATGTAAAGTGCGAAATTCAGTGTTTAGTACATTCAGAATTGTGCAACCATCACCATGGTTTTAGAATATTTTCATCACCCCCTAAAAGAAACCCCACACCTTTCAGGAGTCACCCTCCATCACCTCCAGCCTTCTAGTCCTATCTTTAGAGACCTGCCTACTCTGGACACATTTCCTATAAGTGGAATTGTAAAGGGTACAGCCTTTTATAACTGGCTGCTTTCATTTAGCATGATGTCTTCAAGGTTCAGCTATGTTGCAGCAAGTCTAACACTTCATTCCTTTTTATTGCCAAATAATCACCACTGTATGAAGATGTTTTTTATTCATTCTTCAGCGGATGGACATTTGGGCTGTTTCTGCTTTTTGACTATTATGAGTGATGCTGCCGTGAACGCTCCTGTATGAGGTGTTTCGTGCGGACAGATGTTTTCATTTCACCGGGGTATATGCCCAGGAGTAGAACCGTTGGGTCAAATGATAATGCGACATTTAACTTCTGAGGAGTTGCCAGACTGATTTCTAGGGCAGCCACGCCATTCTGCATCCACCCCAGCAGTACGTGAGGTTTCTGATTTCTCCATAGCCTTTTTTATCCAGAAAAAGAGGACATCCCTCAGTCTCATTCGAGCGTGGTATGGCCAAGCAACTGAATTCCACCTACGAAACACAGCTGATTGCTGATGCTGGGTGTACCTCTGGGACACACCTCGACGGGACAGCGTGAGGCCTCCCGTCCCCGCCCGGCGCTTGACAGGGACTGAAGCAGGTGCCCCGGCCCGAGACAGACGCTCTGACTCAGAACAGCAGGGCCCTTCCACAGCCCTGGCTTCTGCACCTCTGAACTGCTGGGTGAATGAGAAATCAGGTTCTCCTTGTTCAGGTCCCTGTATGCTGGGAGCACAAGCAGGAGGAGTTTAGTCTGTCCTGTTCTTTGGTTATCATTCTATTTTGCTCTGCAGCACGTGGGACCTTCCTGGACCAGGGACCAGACCTGTGTCTCCCGCACTGGCGGGCGGACTCTTTACCGCGGAGCCATGAGGGAAACCCTCTGCTGCTCTGCGGACCAGGACTGTTGTGGGCTGGTGACAGGGCGAGGGTCTGGCCAAGACAAGGCAGAGGCGTGCGACAGCAGATGCCGCCCTCATGGGGGGTGAACGCCGAACACCTGCCCGGCGGGAAGCCCGTGAGGGTTTCACATACCGACCGGTTTGTCCACTGGTAGCATGCCCAAGTATTGCACGTGGAACTTCTGGACCAGCTCCGTCTTTGGTGTTGGAAAATCTACTACAGGGAAGAAAACAACACATCTTTCTCAGTGGTTCCAACATACACATAACATCCTGTTTCTAGAGGTGAATGTGCAATCATTCTATAGGAACAGCGCTTCTTCTTCCAGACACCGGGGCCGTCAATCAAACCACCTTCACCTTTCATGGACACGTGTGTGTGTACAGCTGGGTCGCTCTGCTATGCACCTGAAACTATCACAACACTGTTAACCGGCTGTATACAAGAGAAAATAAAACCCCATCACCTTTCACTTCTAGGTAGGCAAGCAACTGAAAGAAGGAACTGGAATCTATGTGCTAAGCTGTGACGGTCTCTTGGAAGTGTGCTAAGGAGCAACTTCAGGTGTTCAGTTTATTAGGGGAGGCTGAGGCCCGGAGGAAATTTAATGACAAAGGGGTGCAATCAGAGACAGGAAGAATGACTAAACAGAGCCCCCCAAAATATCAACCCACATATTTTTAAACTAGCTGGTTCTTGCCCCAGGCTGTACATGAGTTACAAAGCCACGAAAGGTCATTTTCTTCAATTTTGCCCAACAACAAAGCTCATCCTGGTTCTTAGTATCTAACCCTGTTGACACAGAGTCAGCTCTAAGCCGCACCCGAGGCCCCAGGTGCAGGCTCGGCCTGGGTCTGGAGGGCCCCGCGTGGTCCTGAGGGACACCTGTCCGAGACCCTGCGCTTGGCGACTCCGACGCGGCGCGCCGGCCCCAGGGCGGTGCGCGCAGCCCTACCTTGCAGGGGGACGTCGAGGCTCCCGTGGGTCCTTTCCTGTAAGGAGCTGCAGGCCAGGGCCTTGGCATTCTTCCGTTCGGCCATAATCTGATGAAGAGAAAACGGAGCTTTGGCTCGTGGTTCCGGACCCTGTGTCCTCAGCCGTTCCAGGCGGTGGGCTGTCTGCTTCCTTTCCAAGTTAAACCAGCTTTAGTCCACCGCCGGGCCCCCGGCCCCCATCTCCGGGCCGCCCACTTTGAGAACTGTGCCCTTTTCTCTGGGGGGGACAGCGAGTGCCGGTACCCCAGGGGAACCGGCGTTCTCCTGACTGTCCAGAACGCCGCCTTCTTCCATCGCTAACGGAACCACCCCAACAACCCGGGTCTTCTGTAGCCCTCCGGGCCACAGCCGTCCGCGGGACACGGAGCAAGTGCTGACCCCCGGCTGCCGCGGGGCCACTTACCAGACCCAGCGGCCTGCGGGGGACCACGGCCCTGCTCCCTCTGTAGGCGGAGCGCCGGTGAGAGCAACAGCGGCCTCAGAGAGACGGCGAACCGCTCTGGAGGGCCTGGTGGTCGGCGTGCCGCTCCCAGGGCTCGCCCGGGCCGCGCCGACTCCCGCCCCACACCCCTCCCCTGCTCGGCAGCGAGGAGCCGGCCTCCCGCGCCGACCCGCTTACCTTGGAACAGATTTCGTGCAGACTGGTGGCGATGGCTTTGGCGGGCGTGTCACATCGAAACACATGACATTTCAAAATCCTGGTATCTCTGTCTCTGGCTACGTAAGCAAAATCTCTGCACAGACAAAATTTGGGCGTCCATCAGAACAGGGGGCCTCTGCCACACACCCTCTAGTTACGAGCGCTAACTGAGCTAGGAGCCGGCGTGTCGGGGCAACGGAGAACGCAGTGGTTAAAAAAGTAAACGAGTGTCAGCAGCCGCCTCAAATGGAGGAGCAGTTGTGCGGATGTGAGGAATTCATTTCTGACTAAAATAACTAGTGTTCCCCAGACTCTGTCTGTCGAGCTTCTGGAATCTTAATGAACAGCACATAATGAAGACTGAACTTTATGGGAACCTTCTATCTAGTAACAACAAATGTCATGGTTATAAATATAATGATCACAGAACACAGGCTTGAGCGGAGCATGAGTGTGTATGCGTGATGCTGTGACACGTACGATGATGCAGCAGAAGCAGAACAGGCTCTGACGTGTGGACACGTGCCCAGAGACTGGATCCGACCCACGGCTGCAGAGCAGGCTGACAGGCAGTCACAGGGACACGGAAGGACACCGCAGACCGAAGTCCCGTCAAAGACAGTTGATTCTGCTACTCACGCCTCTCACTCCAGGGCTTGGGGTGGCGGTGGCAGCATCACCCCATAAACTGCCAGCTCAGACTCCGTGGTGAGCCTGCGGCTGGCACTGGATTTCAGGATCTGCTTTACTGATGGAAAAGACAGTGCCTGTCCTTCAAAAAAACCATGCCACACAACTAAATTTCTCACTGCTATTACTGAGGACAGCAGTTTAAAAGATCAGAGGGTTTATGAGAAATAAGACACTCATACTTCCCCATCTGGTAATGGACAGTGGTTTCCTGGAGGGTGTTGCCAACCCTGGATCCCCGTTTGTCGGCATAATCACAGATGAATTTATTAATCACTTCTCAATGCAAGAGCTGGTGATGTTCTTGCAGACTAGGACAGATTTTCCCCAACAACGATTTGGCTTCTTTGGGAAGGAACGGGAATCTATCTGCTGAAGGCAACTGGCCACTGTGAAGGCCCGGCCGGAAAAGCCTGTCCTATTGCCCCGCTGTGCCCCAGGCGACCATGCGGCGGCTCCTGGCCACCCGCCGGCACTTGCATCTCCACGTGTGCACGCCGGCCCACAGACCTGCTCTGCACCACCTTCCCGTGTCTGCACCTTCCATCGCAGCGGGCATCCTCCATGCTACAACCAGGGGCCGTCCTGACCCCCACCCCGCCATCCCTAGCCCCCGCACTCAGCCTACTTTCCTCCTGACTGTCTTGAGTCCACCCCTCCCTTGCCAGCCCTGCCAGCGCTCAGGATGTCTAGGCAGGTCTCGCCTCCGTGCCTTTGCTCACGCGGTCCCAGGCTCTGGCCACCGCTGAAGGCCTGGATGAAGCTGGGTGAGCTCCGTGTCCAACGCCGGCGTGCTCCTTGCACACACAACACTCACCACCGAGTACCGCGAGTGTCTGCTTCTCAGCACGAGTGAGTTCCGTCTTCCCCACACCCCCTCGAAGCTCTGTGAAGATGACTGTGTGCCTGACTCACCCTCAATACCCAGTCTCTGGGCCCGGCTGCAGTTGGTACTGAGTGCCCCCCTCCAAGCACAGGGCAAGCGGCATGCACCCTATTACCCACTGAGAAAGCTGGGCTGTGGCCAGAGGTATGAATGGGTGCTCTGAGAGTGGGCTGAGCTTGGGTTTGGGTGAGAAGCTGGACCCAGACTCCGGGGGTGAGCACAGCCTTGCTGAAGCTCCAGTACTTTGGCCACCTGATGCGAAGAGCTGACTCATTGGAAAAGACCCTGATGCTGGGAGGGATCGGGGGCAGGAGGAGAAGGGGACGACAGAGGATGAGATGGCTGGATGGTATCACCACCCTGATGGACACGAGTTTGAGTAAGCTCCGGGAGTTGGTGATGGACAGGCAGGCCTGGCGTGCTGCAGTCCATGGGGTCGCAAAGCGTTGGACACAACTGAGCGGCTGAACCGACAGCCTCGCTGAACACTGCTCCCGGGGCCCTTCCTAGTCCCAAGCCCCGTCGGGACAGCACATGACCTGAGAAACGATGAGAAGGCATCGCTCTGGTTGGAGACCATGCTCGAGGGAAGGCATTTCAGGCCGCCCTCCTTCTGGTTACTTCTCTTTTCTGGACAGTTCCTAAAGTGATAACATGAAGTGTCTTGCCACACGCTGCTCTTCCCCTTCAAAATTCCAGGGTCAGTCAGCGCTTTTCTGATGCTAAGCCTCTGAAGTTCTTCTGGTCACCCATGGAAAGTCCAAAACACTCTGTCTGGATTTCTGGAGTTCCAAAGTGTGTCCCACCAGCTCTTCCAGCATCCTTAGGGCAACTGAGCAGCTCTCCCCTCTGCCCCAGAAAGCTGGGTCTCCATGTCTACGCACAGTTCCTGCCCTTGCCTGGCCAGGCGTGCGCTCGCCATCCGGAGCGGTCTGCGGCTCACTACACCATCTGCTCTGCATGGCCCCGTTCAAAAGCCCTCTGGCCCCCTGGCCCCCAGCACCTTGCCTGTGTCTGCATGCTGACAGGGTCTGCGTTCTGGACCACAAAGGATTACAGCTCATTACACCCCACCTTTACTAGAGACCTCACCAGCATCGGTCCTCTCTGAGACAGTAAGGGACAGCCAGAGGGCAACGGGTCAGGACCAGGCACCCCAACTTCTAGCCCCATTCCTGATTCCACCGAGCTATACGGTCTCGGGCATGAAGTCGAAAGAGATGGAATTCTCAGGGTTCCTTTCCGGCTCTGATAATCTATGATGTAAGCATCCAAGACCCACCCTGCTCTGTGACTGCTGGCTGGCCCACGAGTGGAGTAAGGCCACCTTCAGGGAGGGCCAAGCCGGCCCCGATTGATGAGCGATGGATCCCTCCCATCAGGCTTCAGCTCTGGGCCCCCTGCTCTTTCAGATGCAACCCCTTAGGAGTAATTTTTTTAAATTATTATCATTAATCTTCATCTTCTTCTGGCTCAGGAGAAAGCGATTAAGGCCTAAGGCGACCATCTGATCCACATTTTCCCAAAGGGGCAGCTTAGCAGCGCAAGCTCTGTTTGGGCCATTCTGAGACTTTTTTTTTTTTTAAACAGCTTTGTCTTTTCCTGTTCCTTCCTAGGTACCAGGCTAATAGATCAGGGAGGCGGAAATCTGTTGGTAATTTAACCTCCCAAGAGAAAACAAGTTCCCTCGTCTCTTCCCAGTGGAGGGGTCAGGAGATTTGCATGTCTCCCTAAAAGTCACCCTAAAAGAGCAAAAAGCCCCAAGAATGAAGATTTGTAAGAACTCACTTTCAGACCTGGAGCGCAGACAAGTTGGACAACTTCCTTCTTGTGGGTGAAATATACAGCTGAGCTAATCTCATCATTGTTCAGAATGAAATCCAAATACCTATTAACTGGTTGTTGTAAAATCTTGCCTTTTCAGCACCTGATTTCTGAAGACGGCTGCAGCTATAGACAACACAACGACCCTCCCAAGACATTCCGGCCCCAACTCCCAGAGCCTGTGACTAGGCGACCTCACAGAGAGGACTCTGCACGTGGGACTGAGGGAAGGTGCTGAGTTGGGGCTGTGACCCTGGGTTACCTGGGTGGCCTGACACGCTTCCAAGGGAAAGAGGAGGCACTTGCCTCACAGAGGGAATTATCAATAAAAGAACAGGCACCAGGGCTACAAGCCAAGGCAGGCAGGCAGCCTCTGAAACCTGGGAAAGTGGGAAGGCTTCTCTACAGGGAAGACAGCCCTGCTGACACCATGATTTTTCGCCTCTAAGACCAGATTTCTGATCTCCAGAACTATTAAGAGAATAAACCTGTGTGACTTTAAGCCACGAAGTTTGTGGTAATTTATTATGGCAGCAATATAGAACTAATACACTTGCCAGTAGGCTTTACATTCTAACCAGACTGTGATACGGTATAAGAACTACATTTAAAAGTAACACTCAGTTCACTTCCACAAACACCTCTGAGCCACTATGACACAGACAGACAAGGCGCTGGCCTCGGCAGCCAGTTCAGTGAGAGATGCTCAGTGAGATCTCGGCTGCATCTCTAAGCACAAGGAGCTCCCCAGGGTGAGCGGGCAGCGATGGTTCAAGGAACACTCGGAGGAGCGTGAGCAAAGGCACACGGGTGAGCAAGCCCACGGAGGGTCCGGAAGACCTCCCAGTCCGAGGCAGGACCCCGGCACTGCGGTGAGGGTCCGTGGCTGCAGGGAGGTCGGACCATGTCCTGGCAGGAATCTGGCTCTTACTCTGAGCCACCAAGTCTGTCATATGACACGTGACCCCACCTGACGTGTGTTTTAAAACGTTCCTTCTGGTAGAACAAAGTGGGTCACGGGAAGGTGGAGGAGACAGGTGGGTAAGGGGCACTGGAAGGGTCCTGCAGGGCTGCTGGGTGTTGGGAGCCGAGGGGCAGAGTCCGGAGCAGCCCTGGAGTCCCTGCTGGGACAGCTGAGCGCCCGCGCGCTGGGGATGGGAGGGAAGGATCTGGGGAAGGAGGCCGGCGAGCTCCGGGTTGGACAGGACGCGTGTGGGGTTTGGGGGACCGCCGATCAGGGGGACGCTCAGTCCCTGAGCTGGGCCAGGTCTGGAGCTGGGCGGGGGGAGTGGGGGGGTGCGGGCGGCTGGAGACGGAGGAGGAGGTGAAAGCGAAGGGAGTAGGAAAACACAAAACAAGGCCTGGGCCCCGGAGGAGAGGCATCTGAAGGCCTGTCTGAGGCCAAGGGCCCAGTGAAAGGATGAAAAAAGGAGTGCTGGGGGGGAGGAACGCCCAGGACAGGCTGGCTCCAAGGACACAGAGGAAGGGGTTTCAGAAGAAGCCCCCAGGGCCACAGAGGCTGAGCAGCAGGCCCCTCAGTCTCAGCGCCACGGACGTCTGTGGTGGCCTCGGCCTCTCGGGCCAGCCCCTGGAGAGTAGTGTTTGGGTCCCAGCTTCAGCGTGAAGCAGCTGGGAGAACACAGTGCATTGCCTTTCCTTCTCCTTTCTTAAACTTCTCACTCTGGAGCTTCTCAAATACACATTAGAGCAGACGTACACCCAGTTTCACGCTGACTCAGACATGGCCTGACTCAGCCTTTCAGGCGTTTTTTCTGATCAGTGCTATGATCCTAAAAGTCCTTAGGCCCGTATGTAATAGCACCTTAACATTTTCTAGAGCTTCTGCTGTATCCTGAGGGGACAAGATATTGCTTTAATTGCCAACCTCCATGGCTACAGGATTGCTGATCAATCAGCCCAGCACCACGGATGGGGTTTGGCAGGGCGGGGCTCCGGGAGCTGGGGGTTGTCGGGCCCTGACCCTGGGAGCGTGCGCTCAGCCGGCTGTAGCACACTGCAGGAGCTTCCTCCCTGCGGCCCGCGGTGTCTCCCCCGTCCCCGACTTTGCCTCTCAGAGCCCCCCGCGGCACTCGGGCTGCAGCTACCGGGGGTCACAGCCCCGAGAGTGTTGCAGCTCAGAGCTGAGATAGGCTCGGATGAGCTTCCGTGTCCCTCTGCTCCCTGCCCCACCCCCGGCTCATGCCTCCTCCAGGGCCTTGGCGTGGTCACCCACAAAACCGCACATCTGGCTCAGATGACCCCCGAGGCCCAGTCACCACAGGCCGTCTTTTCTAACGCATCCTCCGAGATGCCTGCCTATCTGAGACACTGGGTGTGATGCTGAGCAGCAAGCGCCACTCCTGTCCTTTGCTGCAGCTCTCCTGGAGTGAGGAAACGTCTGCTAGAGAGGTGCGGGTCCCCTCTGGAGTTTCGCCTCGCCTATTTCCCGCAGTCAGGGGATCACTGCATTTCCTCCATCAACCAGGAAGTGGAAGGGTCACAGCTGTGTCT
Organism: Muntiacus reevesi; assembly: GCF_963930625.1. Classification (NCBI taxonomy): domain Eukaryota; kingdom Metazoa; phylum Chordata; class Mammalia; order Artiodactyla; family Cervidae; genus Muntiacus; species Muntiacus reevesi. The sequence continues at coordinate 56,087,862 of NC_089264.1, forward strand.
CCTCCTTAAAGTGTAACAGAAGGGAACACCAGGAATCAGCTGCTTTCACCGTTAGTTGGAAACTCGTGTGTTTCCAACTCTTTTTGTTCCTTTACTTTTGCTCCCCAGTAATGACTCCCCCAGCGGATCAGCGGTGAGTTCCGTCAGGGAAAAATGTCAGTGCTAAGACATCTTACACAACAGCCTCAAACTTCTGCATGGCCAAGGGAAAGGACAGAAGAGCGCTTTTATTGTCCTCAGCTGAGCAGCATTTTAACCGCCCTGCAGGGGGCTTAATCCATCTGTGTAGAATGAATGAATCAAGGATTCTTTATTCAAGGGTTCTATTAAAAACCTGCCAAGACAGAACTGCTCACCCTTTCCCTAAATCCCTCCCCTCGCAACTCTTAATAAATGAAAACTGGCTTATGCCTTACCCCTCGTCTAAAGGAATGTAAGAGGCTTTTACAGACCTCTTAGTGGTTGGTTACACAGGCTAACGTCTCTTCCCTCCGACAGCAACGCAGACAGCGGGTACTTAGAATGTATCAGTGGTAAAAACCTCACTTACTTAACAGATCAGGAGGCCCTCCACTTCTGGGACACTCCCACAAACCAACACAGATTTTCTCTTAATGATGAATGAAAACTTGCCTCCCCACACGTGTGCCTATGGGCCTGGGCTCTGCTTCCCGGACGGCCCTCGTCCCGCACGCGACAGCCCGGACGCGTCTGGCAGCAGCTCTCTCCTCTCCTTTCTGTTAGATTCCCTGCCAGCCTCTCGCTAAATCTTTCCTGTTAGCCCTCCTGACGAAGTCTCCACAGTTTGGTTGCTCAGGTCAAATACACGTTATGTCTGACACACGCTGGCACATGGAGGACATAGATTAATATTTGTTGTTGTTATAAATGAGGAAAAAGAAGTAAAAAGAAAAAAAAAGTCCTCTTTGAAATACAGTCTCCTACAGTCTCCTTATCCACAAAGGACATTTTAATAAATCCTTGCAGAGGTATAGGAATATAATAACACTTGCTGAAATGTCCCTAAGACCCTCTGCTCCCAGCTTATCTTTCTGCAGAGGTGATAAGCGAAAAGAGTTGTTACCACTGCAGAGGACAGGTCCCACTTGCAAACAAGGACAAGAGGGCAGCAAGGAGATTTGGTCCAAACATCCCATCTCCAGCCCTTTAGGACAAGGGGCTTTCTCGCTTCATCTCACCTGCAAAGGGCCGAAAAGAAGGAGTCCTGCTTTCAAGGCTGCCTGCCCTTCTGTGCCTGACGTCTCTTATTTTCTTACTGCACTTTGAAACTATTGTTTTGGGGGCTTGGGGAAAGGAAGGGAAGGAAAGGGGATGAGAAATGCCTTCCTCCTAAATGGCTAATTAATCCAGAAGGTTACACATACATATTGGCTACACACGCGTTCGAGCCACTTTGCTTTTTCTTATTTCACCCAGTGGCACACACTGCAGTGTGTAATGCAGGCATTACTAATTTCACAAAGCTCAGGCTCCGATTTGGTAAACTCAACTTTCTTTGCAAGCTTAAGAAGATGCTAAGTTTGTAAACTCTGGAAGGGGCATTCTAGCAGCTCATCACCTGCGTAAACACACATTCTCCACAGGGAATCCTTTCATGAGCCACACAGGCTGCGTACACAGCAAATCCGAAAAGCGACTGCCTGCAAATAACTACTACAGGGGGTGTGGGCAAACCAGCTTGTAGCCCTCTCTAGAACGGCCTTTGCTGTTAATATTCAGAGCAACTGGTTCCCAGAGAGGAGCCCTGAATAAACTCAGAGGGTAGGACCTACCAAACACGTGAACACATTCTCACCACGGGCTCCCACAAGACTTGGTGGGGACTTTAGACCAGGGAGCTGGTGTCCAAACCCACGGCCCTCATCCTCCAAAACCCCCACCGCCTCCAGGGGCCAGGGCCGTCTCAGAAGGAGTGAGAAAGTCAACCCAGCTCCCCCAGTCTCCTAAGCATGCCCTCCGGGAGCCGGACCGTGGAAATGTCACCAGCCAGCCTGTGCAGTCGCCCTCCCCTCGGGCCGCTGAGCGATGACCGCAGCTCATCCTCAAGGAGGAAGCGGCCGCGGGTGGGGCCCAGCCTCTCCCCGCCTCCTCCCGAGGGGGCACCTGGGACGGGCTCCAGCTGGGGTCTCTTCACCTTGCCGAGCAGCACTGACTGTTATTCTTTCAACAGGGAAAATCCCCAAAGGTTCCCTTCCATCAAAAACGGAGCTTTTATGAAGCTATAGAGCTAAGAGTCGGACACAGCCGAGCAGCTCCACTTTCACTTTTCACTTTCACTCACTGGAGAAGGCAACGGCAACCCACTCCAGTGCTCTTGCCGGGAGAATCCCAGGGACGGGGGAGCCTGGAGGGCTGCCGTCCATGGGGTCGCACAGAGTCGGACACGACTGAAGCGACTTGGCAGCAGCAGCAGAGCTGAGGACTCATGGGGCTTAAAAGCCCCCAATCAGCCAACGGTCAGGCTGACATTCAGAGTACTGAAAATACACACATCTGAGGTACAAATACTTTTCATTGGAGGTACAGCCTTTCTGTCGTTATGTTCTTCTAGTTGTGAGAAGAGAGGAGAAGAACTCCATATATTTTAGCTAATAATCTAGACTGAAATTGAGTCAGTCCTTCTGGCTATTGTCCTAGAGTCAAACCTTACCAACAAAGCTCTATAGAGGAGTCCTGACCAGCCAGTCCTAGCATTAGATCTCCACAAAGCACGAAAAGCCTCCTCACACCACCTGGTGCCTAGCCTGGTGTTTCTATCGTGTCTTCTCCCCGCACGCTGGCTAGATTCTGCTCAGCCCGCGGTGAGAGGGACCCAGTCACGGCTCTGCCCATCACCTCCCCCAGACAGGGTCAAGCAGCAGAGGCTCGTGGACCCAGAGGCACTTCCACACTGTTTTGAACGCAGGACACATAACAATGATGATGAGAAAAAGTTAACACAAAAGTTCCGCCTTGCAAAGACAGCGATGGCTGTGATGAAGGCGACAGGGCCATGAGGAAAGCAAATGAGCTTCGCTAGACGCTGGAGACAGCACGAAGAGGGGGAGAAGTGAAGATCGGCCGGTTACCTCTCTCTGAATCCGGGCAGGCATGAGGGAACAGAGCAGAAACAACACGTTAGCGTTCACACGGCATCCGGTAAACAACACAGTCCCGTTAACATCGACGCTAAGCGCTGGCATCCCATCTTATTTCCCAGCTTGGCTGTAATTAATAGCCCCTTGGTGCTTATTTTAGCTGAACTCCCTCACACAGAAGCGTGTATTTTGAGCCACTTCAGGATGGAGCCAAAAGATGCCAGCTGAGTTGACAGAGGCTCGTATCAACCGAGGGAGGTAATCAAGCCTGAAATATCACAGTGAAACACGGGAGACCGTTTGCAGAGAACAGCAGCAGAGTGCTCATCTTCTTCCAGCTCCACCTGCGCCCGATAAAAAACATGGAAACGATGACGTGGCAACAGGCTGACCTGCTCTGCTAGCACTTCCGACACTTCATTAGCAGAGCTACAGCGTCACAATCCAGGGCTTTTCCCAGGACTGCACCCAGAGAGGGCGACCAAGCAGGAGAGGCGAAGGCGGAGCAGCAGGCCAAGGGCAGAGGCGGGACGCGGCCCGGCCAGGAAGTGAGCTCAAGGGTGAGGAGACAGGTTTGTGCCGGGGAGAGAGGGAACGGAACGTGGAGAGCAGCCGGCGGCAACCTGGGGCTTGGGGCTGAGCGCTTTGAGTTCCACCCCCGGAGCTGTTCTGAGCCTCCACGGGGACCCTGATGAAGCCACGAAACCTCCCGACCCAGCGTGCTCACCACCTGTCTGGTCTGGGCACAGCCGGTGTGAAGGGGCCCGAGGGCAGAGCCCCACGCCGGCCACAGGCAGGTTGACACGTGACCAAGCTGAAGAGGCTGGATAACAGACAGAGAGGACAGCCAGATGCCCGCCTCCGCAGGGGCCCTGAGCCAGGGTCACGGAGCGGCCAGCAGGACCCTGAGGAGATGGGAGCTGAAATCAGAAGGTGAGAGGCAGCGGGGTACGGTCCCTGGGCAGAAAGGCGGGGCTGTCCACCTGATTCTGAACAGAGACTGTGGCATCTCATTCAACGGGGGTGGGGAAGCAAACAAGCCAAGTCACAGATACACGGTCTTACAGGAAAAGCCACACAAAAGTTTGAGTGTGAATTTTAATATATACATGGCCAAATATCCGAAACAGCTTAACATCCAAGCCATCACCTCTGATCTGGAGATGGGATTACAGAGGAATGTATTTAATGTAGTCATTTGAATATTATGCAATAAGAACATATAACTTTTGTAACACAAATCCGTAAGCATCTGCCTCAACACCTGAGAAAAGCATGGTGGGACGCACACTCTAGGTCTCAGGTAGCCACACTGCGGGGCGTGGGATGACCAGTCAGGAGCAGCCACCGGACGGCCGTCTACTAGGGCTGGCCCTGAGCTGCCCTGCCAGCAACCTGCCGAGGTAAGCCCCACGCTCTCCCGATAGAAAGGGGAACGGGCTGAGAGAGGTCAAGGGGCCTGGCCAAGGTCACAGCAGGACTGGTGAGGTCAGCATCTGACTGCGGGCCTGCAGGACTCAGTTCTGGCCTTCTGAGAATGCAGCTAAGACACAGGCCCCACGCCTCCTCACGGTCCTGCAGAACCGCCTCATGGCCTGTCTCCCGAATGAACCACAGGTTACCATGCACAAGTGCTCAAAGCGGGGCAAATGGTTTTGCAACTGGGGTTTTAGGTAAACAGAGGAGAAATATCCCCCCTCCGCCCCCTTGTGGCCTGTGAACTTCTGCAGGGAGAGAAGGCAGCTGAAAATTCCCAAGAGAAGCCCTTTAGCTAAGTGAGTGGTCAGAGCTATGTTCAAATCCTGCTGGGGACTTGCCCTCTCTTCTTCCTGGGCTTCCTCTCTGTGACCCTCGGGACCTGCTTCCTAGTCAGTGAAAAAGGGACAAGGACGCCTGGCTCAGGGTAATCGCGAGAACCCAGTTCAGTGAGATGCTGTGTGCAAAGAACGTCTGCTATGTCACAAGTGGAACAGACTGTATCGCCACGGTTATCGTCACCAGGTCATCTGACGGTGTCATGATCCAGCTGCATGGGGCTGGGCAGCGACTGAGACAAAACAGGTTCCAAGGCAGGGAGGTCACTTGGGGGTAAATCTGCGGTCTCTCCTCGGATCTGCTTCACCACCTACCACAGCATGGGGCTACCTCCCCTGCCCCTCTGCACTGCCCCCATCAAAGCCAATGTCTGCAGGCAACTTAGCTCCTCAGCAAAGGAGCCAAAGGTCTGGCTTCTAGTCCCGGCTTGAGCAAACACTGGGCAAGTCACTTAATCTGAATCCTGGGTTTTTCATCTAAGGCAGACAAGGACAATGGAGAGCGAAGAGGCTAAGGCCTTCACCTGAGGGCAAACAGTGAATAAATGCCAGGGACAGGAAAATGTGAACTCTCCCAATATTCAGATTTTTAGGATTCAAGTGCTTTGACTCTTACTACAAAGATGCACGGGCAGCATTTCCTTGACTAACTTTTCCAGGTACTTTTGGTTCTTGATAAAAAGTTTATGCCTAGTATATGGATTATGCTTAAGTAACCTTAAGTCTAGACACCCAAGGATGCAATCTGTTTCTTTTGGGTATATTATTGGTGCCTTGGCTATTTAAAATCAGAATTATTCCTAGTGGTTCACTTAATGAGATACATCTATATGTACCTACTATGATTTTCCCTTGAAGGCAGGACTCAGAAAAATGACACTGTGAGCTTCTATTATTTGAGGTTGATAGACACTGCTTGACCTAAGGGTTGAAGAGAGAACCAGCCGTAACTGGGGACACTTCACAGCGATCTTTGAAATGTCATGCAAAAAATGCAGACGAGTCCGGGCAGCAGCTGCTTCACCAGCTCCACACCGTGCCATGTGCCGGGGAAGAAACATCAGCCCAAAGCTGGGCTTCTGTGTGAGACGTGCCATTCTGAGAGCGGGAAGGGCTAAATTTAGAGTCAGGCGTAAGCTCACTCCCCCTTCTCACAGTACAAGATGCCAGTGGGAAGAATTCAACCCCAGGATCAGTTCCACACCAGCCACACAGACGAACGCTGCCTGATCAAGGCTCTCGGTGACGGTTTCTTGGGAAAATGAATGGAGTAGGTAATTGGCAAGGTTTTCATTTAAAAAAGCCTGAAATAGCAGAACTACTTGGCATGTGTAACTGGGCATCCAAATGAATAGAAAATTCCTAAAAGAAGAAAAAAAAAAAAACAAACAGCATGGCAGAATCACAATGTCTACTCTAGCTTTTGGAAGAAGACGGATCTCCCCAGCTCAGCCACCTACTTCTTATGCAGCGCACACTGTCCGTGCTCCACAAACCGAGCACGTGAAGCAAAGGCTTGCCAGGGGGCTTCTCGGTCCGTGTCTGCAGAACTCGCTGCTTCGTGCCACTTTCCGATGCTCGTCTTTCGTCACCGAGAGTCTTCTGAGCCATTTGAGCGCCAGCACAGACCAGCATTAGCCACACGGCAATGAAGTAAAGACACAAAACTTCGTGTCATGAAAACTCTCGTGCCAACTCCTGAAGCTAACACTTTCCCTTTTCCTCCAGCTCCAGGCTTCTTGTCCCTGATGTTTACTCACTACTTGCCCTCCGTCAAGGCCCCAAGCTTCTTGGTTCTTCAGTTTTCTCATCTGTGAAACGGGAGCAATACTGGTAACTCACCTCCTAAGGTATTCGTGCTGGAGGGACGGCGTGTGTTAATCAGTGTCAGACCCACGGTGGGACGGCCCGCAGTGTGGACATGACATGTACACCGCCCGGTGTGCTTACCAGTTGAGGGGGAGGAGGGGAGGAAGATCTGCCAAGGGGAAGGTTCCTAACCTGTTTTGGATCATGAAACCTTTGAACTCTGATGAAAACATTCCAGAAAGAAATGTCTACAGGCCCCCACTTTGACACACCATCTCAGGGGGGTGGGAGGAAAGTTCAATAACCCCCGAAACTCATTCATAGACCCGTTTAGAATCCACATGCTGCAGGTGAACGATCTCTGAACTGAATTCTAAATTTATGCAAATTCACCATCTGGTGTCTTCGAAGTTTCAGGCAATCCAGCTCAGGGAAAGCCTCTCCTTCCCAAGACCAAACGGGAACAGAATACCTCTGAAAAGTGTACCTTCCTCTGCAAAACGAGCTCCCTTCCCAGCACCACGCAGCCTGTTAGCTGTTGACTGGCAGACACAGGAGCTAACGCTCCAACTGGAAAAAGTGTGAAGCTGAGGATCTAAAGTGATTTAAGAGTATTGAAATTCAAGGCACATTTTTCTAAACAAAGGACTTTCTCATGCCACTAGAGAGAAGACACAATAGTTACCAGTCAGCTTACTAATGAGGCAAAAAAGGATATTTGAGAGTAACCAGGAAATGAGAAATTTTTTAAAGTCCATCTTTGAAGGGAGCAAGAATTAATGAGCATCTGCTTGCATCTGTGCTGTATTACAATTAAAAAACAAAACAAAACACAACCACCTTGCTTCTCTGAATATCTGAGCAAAAAGAGAACACACATACTTACGTTTAGTTCTCAAGTGAGACATAATCCATGCCATGTTCAAGATATAAAGTTTAGGGCACAATCAAAGGATAAAACTAATGTAAAATATACATGAATTGTAAAGCCATGGGCTGGCTTCCTTCCTGAAAGGAGAGATGGTAAACAAAAGCAAAACAGTTGATTTTGTTTTTTGAGACAAAACAAAACCATAAATCCCCTGTCAAAGTTCAAGAACAAGGGACTCTCTGGGGGAAGATGACCGCTCCCTACACCAGGCAAGTGGTTTTCATGCAATAAGCGCCATGAGGGCACCCACCACCGGCTGGTACAGACCAGGCTCTGAGTTAAAACCACGAGGGAGGAGAAGGAAATGGCAACCCACTCCAGTATTCTTGCCTGGAAAAGTCCATGGACAGAGGAGCCTGGCGGGCTCCAGTCCATGGGTTTACATGACTGAGCATGTGTGCACGAGGGTGGAGGGAGATGGGTTGGTAGCAATAAAGTGGTAGAACTAAAAAAAAAAAAAAAAAAAAACCACGAGGGACTTCCCCGGCAGTCCAGTGGTCAGGACTCCACACTTTCACTTCGGGGTTCCATCACTGGTCAGAGAATCGGGAGACCGCAGAGCCGCAAGGCGTGGCCAACACGCACGCACAAAAGCCCAGAAATGAACCACGGTGAGCCTGTGGGTGAGTTCCTTTCAGTTCCATGCACCCAGCCTCATCGAGGGCCTCTTGCGAGGAAGGTACATTCTTAAACCTGTTTCTAAACTTTCCAGAGGTTTTAGCGAGAGTGTCAGTCGCTCAGTCATGTCCAACTCTTTGTAACCCTGTGGACCGTAGCCCGCCAGGCTCCTCCGTCCACGGGATTTCTCAGGCAAGAACACTGGAGTGGGTTGCCATTTCCTTCTCCAGGGGAATCTTTCCAACTCAGGGACCAAACCTGGGTCTCCTGCATTGCAGGCAGATTCTTTACCGTCTGAGCCACCAGGGATAGGCTTTAGTTCAGTTCAGTTCAGTCGCTCAGTCGTGTCTGACCCTTTGCGACCCCATGAACCACAGCAAGCTAGGCCTCCCTGTCCATCACCAACGTCCAGAGTCCACCCAAGCCCATTTCCATCGAGTCAGTGATGCCATCCAACCATCTCATCCTCTGCCGTCCCCTTCTCCTCCTGCCCTCAATCTTTCCCAGCATCAGGGTCTTTTCCAATGAGTCAGCTCTTCACAACAGGTGGCCAAAGTATTAGGGCTATACTTATATAGACAATCCCAATTCCTTTGTGCAGACAGAGGGAATACTAGTATGTCTGTCTGTCTGCTCAGTTATGCCCGACTCTTTGAGATCACATGGACTGTAAGCAGGCGGGCTCCTCTGTTGGAACACTAGTATAGATAACACAAAAAGCCGAGACATTCTACCGTCATTTGAATTTTGGAAACTTATTGTAGATACAAGTATCCCTGATGCTCTGTAAACTCAATAATACCTACATAAAAATAGACACCGACACTAGGATGATTGATTGCTAAAAGCAAATAACACTAGTGGTTCCCACATTATTCACCTTGCCACGCAGCAGGCTCTGTTTTCCGTGCACATCATCACCAGGCCATACAATAACCCTTCATGGGAGCCTCACGACTCTCCTTTTATAAGAGACTCTGAGGTTCCAAACCCACACAGCGACAAAAGTGGTGGACCCACAAATGGAGAACAGGTTGACCCGGCCGGTCTCGTCTTCGCTCTGTGTTTGGGGGTGGGGGGCGCCTGGCACCTGAGCCTGCCTGCCTCCCAATGAATGGGCCCTCCCCCGGATCCCACCGCTTGATGAAGAAAGACGGCCTCAGTTCTCCGATCCTGTCTCCAACGTTGTTGGAGCTTTGGTTCCGCCTCAACTGGACCTGGTAACAGAAATTAAGTGCTGTGCTTGGTCTAAATAACTTTCCAGGGCAAAGGCTGAGAGTTTCCTTCTTTACGCACCAGACGCTTATTTATCCTGTCGCTCCCCTGCTCTGCCCCAGCCCCCAGCCCACCCCATCTGTCTCTCTGACCTCACCTCCTGCCTCTTCCGTAGCTGCGGGGCTCTGGCTCACCCTGTCCACAAACACACCTGCTTTTGGAGCCTCTGTGCTCACCGTTCCTGCTGCCTGGACACTCAGTCCCCTAGATCTCCCACCAAGGACTTCTTATCATCATCACCTGGAGAAGACCCCTCCAGACCACCCAGTCACCGCCAACTCTCAATGCATCTAAAACTACCCTGCTTGTTTGTTTACTGTCTGTCCTTCCTTCCCCCCGACAAAAAGGTAAAATCTGTGTTCACGGGGAACTTTTCTGCCTTGCTCACTCACCACCTGGGTAAGTGTTCACTCATCACTGCCTGGCACATAACAAGTAATCAAATATTTCTGAATCAATAAGTAGTGTAAACAAAGGTCTTTCCCCCTTATCCCTGATCACGCTGATAAAGGAATAATGCTGTGAATAATAGGGACTTGGCTGGATTTTTCTCCTGCTATTGTTTATTACAGTTGTTGCTTTAAAAATGGCTTTAGTTCACATTCAGTTCTCATGTCATCTGAAACAATGTTAATAAAACATATATTTTATCTGAATGGGCAGAAGGCGAGTTCTGAGATTATTAATCTCTTGTGACTGAATATGAAAGCAAAGCAAATCTACACCCTGATCATCTCCACAGAAAGTGTTTCCAGAGCCCCTAACTAGATTCCTTCTTCGGAACATTTGTCTAAATGATACACGCCTCCTCTGCTCCTAAGGAAATCAATATATAAATTTCCCTTGTATGTTGATTTCTATCAAGATTTACTGACTCCCCAGATAACTGTCTTCATATTTGTATTCTTTGAGAAATAAACTTTTGTTTATCATTTACAGAAAAGACCCCAGACAAGGCATTTCCATGCATGCTGAGGCAGAAGAAGGATGCAGAGCTGGGCTACACACACAGACACACACACACACACACACAGACACACACACACACAGACACACACACACACACACACACACACACACACACACACACACACACACACACACACACAGCAGGAGTTAACTTCTTGATACAATTTGAAAGAAGACACACCTTTCCGATTTGGTAAGGTTACTTTTTACACACGGCTAGCCTCCTTACAGCTAGCATCTTTTTTCTTTTCCCTCAAATATGGTAAGTCTTTAAAAAAAACAAAACCACAATCCCATCATGGCGGCATCCTATTTTTACTGTGAGTTTACCTCTCTTTTATTGTCCATATGTCTTTATACTTGATGAATAGAATTAACATGCCTTCATCCAGAAGAAGCTCAAGTGTGGGCTGGGGGATGTCTGAATGATGGTCTGTCACAGAGGTACTCCTACCAGCCAGACCTGTTCAGGAATGCTCTCTGGAGACTGGTTTTCAGAATACCATAAAGCTGTCCAAAGGTGACCAAGCCTTCTTGCTTCCAAAGGACAAGGTCTGTATTTCAGTCACCACTGTGGTTTCCACTCAGGTCATTTAAGTCAGGGGTCGCAAACGATGGCTTGAGGATCACAGTCCATCCGTTCCCTGCCTGCTCTTACGGACAGTGTCACTGACCACAACTGCACTCCTTCACTCCTATTGTCAACAGCTGCTTCGGAGCCACCAGGATAGAGCTGAGGGGCTGCAACAGGAACCACAGACCCCCCGAAGATTTAATACCTTTCACAGAACAAGTCAGGGACCCCACTGTAGTTGTCAGCCTGATTCAGGGGTGCAACACACAACATGGACAAACAGTGAGACTAGGACCAGTTCAGTAACTTTGCAGAGCCTAGTGCAAAATGAAAACGCAAAGCTCGGCCTGCATGAAAAATATTATGAATTTCAAGGTGGTAACAGCAGAGAAGTAAACCAAGTGTGTGTTAAACCTGTGCAACTGGCTGAGACGCTGGAATAATCCTTGTTGCAGGCGATAAACTCCAGGGCCAGCTGGAAACTATTCCACCCTGAAGCAGGAGTAAGAGCTCTTTCAATTTGTAGTTTTAGAGCCAGAATGCCTTTTGCTCAACTAAAATCTTACATGGATGCCCAGAATGAGAACCAGAATCAACACGGGTCTCTGCTCCAGCCACTTTATTTTGAAAGAAACACTAGCAGGCTATGACTCTGCTTAGAATGTTTTTCCATTTTGGGGGGTGGGGTGGGGTTGGGTAGATAAACAAAACACACTAGACTCCTTGGAAACAGCGTTTTCATGTAACCTGGCAAACAGATGCATGCTTTCACATGACAGAATCAGGTCAAATCAGCCCCAACTGTCAACTGTGTTCTCCGTAGCGGCTTTTCCTCTATCATAATTATTTCAACTGTCATAATTTATTCATCTCCAGACACGCTTACATGTTCTAGGGTAACCAGTCCAGGCTTCTAGAGCAGAAGGGGTGGCAGTCTCTACCACTTCTGCCCCTTTTCATCTGCCTAAAATTCTGACTGCAGAAAGAGTATTTTCTGCATCAAAATTTTGCAAACCCAAACCGAAGTTGGCTTCAAAACCAAAGTTAACTGACAAAGACATTGTAAGATTTCATGTTCACAAATCTGTAGCTAGAAAGAGGGGCCAAAAAAAAAAAAAAAAAAATCCCATCAGAGACCAAGTATTTCATTTCTCTACTTTTCAGGTACAAGGAAATGGCTTTCTAGCTCTCGGAAATGTAGTGAATTTCTTGAGCTATTAAAGAATTTTACTCTTGCTGAGTTTAAACAGATACAGAACTAAGCCTATTTACAACTGTGTATCTGTTGTCAGAAAGTCAGAGGATATTGGATATGAAACTAACAGCTTCAAATGTAATTATCAACAGTATCTTATCAATCTGGAAGCCCAGGCAGAGTAATTCCATACGGATTAAAGCTTAAACCTGCCTTCTTTCTTACTTGGATCCTTTATTTCTATGACAGAGCAAAGAAAATGCTCCAAGGTCTGACAGGCCACTGGAGGGTGAACTGTCCTGGACAAAAATGGCCAAATGCACTGTGGTCCTATAGGCAGCGCTGCTCATCCACACTGGAGAGACAGACGGAATAAGTCAAGGTCTTGGAATAACAGAAACTGAAAGTGAGTTGCTCATTGCTTAATTGTCTTTATACAGTCATTATTTTCCAACAGAGAAAAAACCCCCCAAAACAATGAATCTAAAAATCCAGCTGGGCCCTAGACGACTCTTCCTCCTGCACCTTCCACTGCCAACCGTGCTGGTCCCATCCCCACAAGCCGCTCCTCTCCATCCCCTGCTACAAGCCGCTGTCTCCTGGACCAGGACTCGCTAACTGAACCTTCAACTTCCATACCCCGTAACAGCACTCACTGGCATCTGTCTTTATGAAATAAGACAGATAATGGCACTCTCCTAGATACCACCTTTCAGAGGTTTCTCATGGAATTAAAAAGAAAATCCAGGGACTTCCCTGGTGGCCCAGTGACTGAAACTCTGCACCCCCGATGTAGGGCCCAGGTTCCAGTCCTGGTCGGGAAACTAGAGCCCGCCTGCCACAGTAACAGTGTGTGAGCCCCAATGAAAAGATCTCACATATCACAGCTAAGACCTGGCGCAGCCAAAATAAACTAAAAGACACATTTAAAAAAAAAGAAAATGGAAACCTTCAACGATAACCCAAAAGCCCTGTGTGATCCTGTCCCCCTGCCCCCAACCATCTCTTCCATCCAGCATGTATCTCTGGCCTTCCCACTCCAGCCTCCTGCCACACTGGACTCTCTCGTATCCGTGAACATGCTGAGCACCCCTGTTCTTCCTCCAGCTCCCCCCACACACCCGGCTTCTTCCCAGCTTTCGACTGAGCTCAAAGGTCACCTGCGAGGATGGGCTGCCTCCTGGGGCCTCCGGTCCCCATCGAGATACTCTCTCTGTTGCACTGTGCTGTTGATTTCACAGCACTTATCATAATCTGTGTCATCTTGCTTCCTGAATTGTTTTTCCAGCTTATATCCTGCCTGTTTGAACCCTGTCTGTCTCATTCCTTCATGTACCTCACGAGACACCTGGCACACAGATGTTCCACGTCTGCTGAAGGGCAAATTAATCTATAGATATTATTTAAATCTATCAAGTACATGTGATGATCACAGTTAAATCTTAAAAAACAATTCAATTATTTATGGAGAGCATTCTATCCTAGGCACTATGTTAAGGCCAGAGAAATTCAAAGGGCTAAGACTTTCTAAAAAACATTTATTTGTGTTTAAAACAGGCACTTGAAAAGAACAAGTTACATTACTATTTAGTATGTCTTCACATGATCCTAGGGATTTGTGAAAAAGCCTGAAAAGACAGACAAGTAAGAAAGTACATATTATCAGGACACTCTCCCAAATCCACAAAAAGTAGAGCAAGCTTGACAGGTGTTTTCCAACCGCACTCTAGGTCTCTAAACCTAGGAGCCACCTCGACACCTGGGAGACTGGGGCCAGATAAGAAGCTTTGCTCAGTCAGTGGTATAGAAAGAAATTCATTTCCCCGAGGAGCTGTCCAAAATGAAAGCTGCTGAGGTGAGACTAGGAGACCGCATGAACAATAGTTTTTGAAACAGCCTGGAATTACCACATCTTAAACGATGCCACTGTTCAAACTCTTTGAGAACTCAGCTCTGGCCCACCTTGCAGTCCCAGGCTCCTCTGAAAGGTATCCACGATCATGGCGAACAGGTTCAAGAAGACAGATTCCAGTGCACAACGACCCACTGCATGACCAATACCTTCACTCCTGGGACAGAGGGGACTTAGGTCCCACCCGTTCGTATCTACACCCTGGGCTCAGCTAACCTCCAGAGCAGCAGCCAGCAGCAACATCTTGGTTCACATCAGGGTCAATCCATCCACAGTGCTCCCAGGGATGCTCCAATTCGGAAGCCCGAAACGGGCTCTATGCTGGCACAGTACGAGCTCCAAAAAAGCAAGGAGGTACTTGGTGCATTTACCATTTCACCACTAGTGCCAAAGCCAAGCACACATCAAGTGTTTAACAAATACTTGTTAAATAAACTGTCTCCGTTGTTCAAAAGCCAGGGCTTGCTAGAATGACAGAAAAACTCATACATGAGCCAGCAGCTGTCAGAAAGATGGTGTTCCTGACCAAACCAGCCCAAAGCCCATGTCTTCACTCTGAGCCAAGTCCAAGAGCATCTTCTACGACGACAATGGCTGATCCCTTGCAGAAAGTCTTTCCCCTGTTAAGCTTGCTACACACATCTCACTTTGGACAACACAGCCATTGATAACTTAGAAAAATTACAGATGAAATTTACAAATAGAGATTTAAAGCTGTTCCCCTCACAATGCACTGTGTGTCTAACTTCTTAAGAAAGGCCTCAGGACACTTGTGTCCTGAAAGGCTTCACAAGGCAAATAACAACTCGAAGGCAGTCGCAAAGATTGGGAACTTCAAGGTGAAAACTTACAAGCTGCTTTTGTGTCAGAGTACGGCTGGAGGAGGAGCTGACTGCTCCATGACCTGAGAAAACCAGAAGGACAGCAACATGAGGAAGGCAGGCGGAACCCACCATTCATGACGCTAGTCAAAGCTGGGCTGCAGCTGCGGTTATAAAAAGAAAGAAAAGACTAATGGGACTGCCTTCTCACCGGCCTTCTCTCATCCAAAGCAGTAATGAAGATTCACAGCTAACACATTAATTGGGGAATCGATAGGCGCGCCTGGATCCGATATTGGTACAGGGAAATAGATAACAGAAAAGGCTCCGATTCCCTGAGAATCCAATTAAGTGTTGTGTGCAACACATAAATCACATTTTTCTTAAACAAACAAAAATCAACTTATTTTTGGTGCCAAAGCAAGCCCGTGATAAGTTGGCTGTTTTTCCGCATTTTGGGAATTTGAGACATTTTCCCACATGCAAGTCCAACAATATTGTAAGTCACACAACTAAAATTATTTCAAACTGCACAGTCTTTCTATACCCAAAGATACTGCTTTCCATGAAAAAATCGGATCACCAAGATCCTGCAGCATTTTTCACTCCTAATACAAACAAGAGGACATAAATGTGGACTCAGAGGTCACGCGAGATGAATGCACTCATTTACTCAGTCATAACACAACAGAAATCCCCAAAGCAGACCATCTCAACAGCTCGCCCCTGTCAGCTTCGTGCCACGCTCGTAAACTGCATCAAAAGACTCCTCCAGCTCCCCCTCATCCCATACAATCCTCATCCTGGCCTCCAGCAAGGCAGAGGCACCCGTCCCAGCCCTCCCGCCGCCCTCGACCGCGCCGAGCACTGCCTCTAGGACGGGAGCACGCAGCCTTTGTCCCGCGGGCCGGGTCTCCGGCGCTCACCTGCAGACAAAGGCGCGCCGCCCCGCGCTCACGGCCCTCGCCTGGGCTCCGGGGCGGCCCGGGGCTGGGCGCGGACGCCGCCCCCGCGCTGGGGCGAGACCGGCCGCGGGCGCTGGCCACCGCGGGGCGGTCCTCCCGGCGGCGGCAGCGCGGGCCCTCCCGGCTCAAGTTGAAGCGAGTGCCGTCCGCGCCTCCCGCGCCCGGCCCGCCCGCCCCGCCGCCCATTGGCTGCCCGGCAGGCCCGCGGCTGCCGGCGCCGCCCACCCGCTCCCCGCGCGGGCAGGCGCCCCGGGCAGGTGCCCCCGGCCTCCGGCGTCCGTCCCCCGGGGGCAGGCGCCCCGGGCAGGTGCCCCCGGCCTCCGGCGTCCGTCCCCCGGGGGCAGGCGCCCCGGGCAGGTGCCCCCGGCCTCCGGCGTCCGTCCCCCGGGGGCAGGCGCCCCGGGCAGGTGCCCTCGGCCTCAGGCGTCCGTCCCCCGGGGGCAGGCGCCCCGGGCAGGTGCCCCCGGCCTCCGGCGTCCGTCCCCCGGGGGCAGGCGCCCCGGGCAGGTGCCCTCGGCCTCCGGCGTCCGTCCCCCGGGGGCAGGCGCCCCGGGCAGGTGCTGCGTCAGCCCCCACCCCGACACAGCCCCATTCGACGCTGGGGGCTCCTCTCCCGGGACTTCCAGGACCTGGAAAATGCCTCCGGACCCCACCTCTCTGGAAAGTCGACATCCCGGGCCTGGGTTTCCGACTTTTTCGCAGATCTGCCTCATAGATGCCAGGGAGCGGGGCCGTACTGAACCCACAGTCAGAAAGCCTCTGCAATACCACAGCTAAGCAGAAACAAACTGCAGTTTGATCCACCAGGCAGCGAGTTTTGAACTGAGCAGAAAAGGTTTGTTTTTAAAAACAGATCCCCTGCCAATTTACAAGCAGCACTGACAGTGGTTAGTGCTTCCACATCGTCCTCATCCCGTGGTGCCTCTCTTAAGGCACCTCTTGTTCCCACCCCCCTTAAGATGCCTTTTGCTCACTGCTGATTAAAAGCCAAGATGACACTGGTACCCCAATGCTGCTGCTGCTAAGCCGCTTCAGTCGTGTCCGACTCTGTGCGACCCCACAGATGGCAGCCCGCCAGGCTCCTCTGTCCCTGGGATCCTCCAGGCAGGAATACTGGAGTGGGTTGCCATTTCCTTCTCCAATGCATGCATGCAGACAAAGTCGTGTCTAACTCCATGTGACCCCATGGACAGCAGCCCACCAGGCTCCTCTGTCCACGGAATTCTCCAGGCAAGAGTACTGGAGTGGGTTGCCATTTCCTTCTCCACGGTACTCCAATACTGTCATCTTTAACTGAGAGCTCCCCTCCCCCTACACATATGGAAGCAGAAAAGTGTGTTAAATAAGAGTGCTTGCCAGCTGCTGGCCAAAATACTAGTTTTGAAAGGAAAACCCAAGGTCTTTTACTGAGTGTGTTCTATATTTGTGCCTAAAGTATTTCCTCTCTCTGTTTCTGGGCAAGAATAAGTTATCTGATTGAGCAATTACAAAATGAAACAGGCAGGGAACATCAGCCATGGTTTCTGCCAGATTCAAAGTTCAATACACTCCTTTTGTAGGGAACAGAAAATATAAAAGAAACATGGAAAATCAAGGGAGTATGTAAGTGAAAGGGCTTGTCTGGGTTTAGTAAAACACTCCACAGATATACTAGAAACTCTTTAATGTTCCTGTTTTAAAAGAGGATTAAACATCTCACTCATTCAGCATTTATGAATTTCTAAGTGTCAAGCTTTGTACTGACAATCTTATATTAGGCTTTTCTGGTTAGCAGTTGTCTCCCAAGGGGAGCATGATTTAATTCATGGTGTATTCAATCTATGACCAGTAATACCTCAGTTACAAAGAAGAACTGTTTACAATGAGCTTCCGGCAAACACAACTGTTTGGAACACGGCCCATTTTAGAAGTTGAGGGGGTGGATTTAGTCTTGGGGTTCAGCAGTCAGAACTGGTCCCACCAAGTCTAGAAACATGAACCGACTTCACAGGACTGCACCTGTTACCCTGTCAGAGGACGCCCTTCCTGCCGTCCACGCAATTCTGGTCGGTGTGGTTACCTGCTTCTCTGCCTGCTGCCAACGGAAGCCACAAATCAGACAGGACTGCCAGGCGCGCACGGTGACAGCCCAGGGCCACAGCCGAGGGGCTGTGTGCTTAACAAGCCCTCCCTCTCTCCCTCCCGCTACCGTCTCAAGCCCCCTCCTCTCTCCTCCTTCACGGCCACCCCTTGGCGCCAGCCGCTGACTCCTCCTGCTGGGATGGTCACAACAGTCTTGGGTCTCTCTGTCTTCACTCTGGACCCAACTGGCCATTCTCACAGCAGCCACACACAGGACCCTTTAAACAGACAAGTCACAGATCTGAGCACCGATGCTCCTGCTTTCAAACCTTACAGTGCCTTTCCATCGACTGGAAATAAAGTCCATAATCACTTTCAGGGTCTCCAGGCTACTTGGAATCTGGTTCCTACTTCCTCTCTAGTCAGTGCTGCAACCACATTCCTTCCTCCTCCTATCTGCTCTGGCCTCTTCTCCTTCCAGTTTCCGGAACATGCTCAGCTACTTCCCACTTCAGGGTTTTTGCACCAGCCACCCCTTCTTCCTGAAATGCTCTTTGCTGCACTACTCACCTGGCTATGTGAGAGCTGGACTATAAAGAAAGCTGAACTCAGAAGAATTGATGCTTTTGAACTGTGGTGTTGGAGAAGACTCCCAAGAGTCCCTTGGACTGCAAGGAGATCCAACCAGTCCATCCTAAAGGAGATCAGTCCTGGGTATTCTTTGGAAGGACTGATACTGAAGATGAAACTCCAATACTTTGGCCACCTGATGCAAAGAACCAACTTATTGGAAAAGACCCTGATGCTGGGAAGGATTGAAAGTGGGAGGAGAAGGGGACGACAGAGGATGAGATGGTTGGATGGCATCACTGACTCAATAGACATGAGTATCGCTGATTCATGTCAATGTATGACAAAACCCACTGAAATGTTGTGAAGTAATTAGCCCCCAACTAATAAAAAAAATTTAAAATAAAATAAAATAAAATAAAACTGTAAAAAAAAAAAAAATAGACATGAGTCTGAGCAAGCTCTGGGAGTTGGTGATAGACTGGGAAGCCTGGCGTGCTGCAGTCCATGGGGTCGCAAAGAGTCGGATACGACTGAGTGACTGAACTGAATGTCATACCTGATGTGAGTGTTTTTGTTCCCCCAGGGGCCTTGGGTCAGACTAGGTAGTCTAACAGCGTGGCTTAGGGTCAGGGCTTTGGGTCATTGAGCATTAGTTCCACCTCTGGCTTAGTCACATGTGTGGTCAACCACACCCACGTGATGGGGCCCCCATAGGAATCCTGGACTCCAAGGCTTGGATGAACTCCCCCAGTTGGCAACGCTCCATGGACACTGTCACACACCAATGCTGGGGAAGCTATGCTGTCCACGACTCCACAGGGAGAGGACACGGAAGCGCCACGTGTGGGTCTCTTCTGGACTCGTCCTATGTGCCTCTTTTTGTGGCTGAGTTTAATTGTATCCTTTAGCTGTGAGTGAGTTCTGTGAATCATTATAGCAGACTACCAAACCTAAGAGTGGATTTGGGGACTGTTTTTCATTATATTTTCAGAAGCAAGCACACTTCCTGACACAAAGTGCTTAATACATTTAATAATGATAGAACTTAATAATTAATCTTTTTATGGGTACTTTTAAAACAAGGACACAATCAGCATGTGATGCCTTTATGATTTAAGGAATAAATTGTATTATCCATGTAACTCCTGCTTCTGAGTTGAGGTCCAGATCCAAAGTCGCCTCTCCCCTGAAGCCTCTGCCCACTCTCCAGGGCTTGCCATTCTCGCTGCTGTGTTTTCTGGCCCATAGCTCCACTTTCAGGGCTGTCAGTGGTAGGACAAAGCTTTGTTGTGAAGGACCTATGCTGGATCAACTCTGAGCCCCTAGCATTGGGCATGGTGCTTACACAGAACAGATATACAGAAGGTGTTTGCAAAATAAAGGCAGCTTTTTAAAAACAAGGGTTTGGTTTACTGAAAGACAGGTTCAGTTATCTGTGAAATTCTGGTACATATTACAGCTCATTCCCTGAAAAATAGGGTAGCTGTTACTGTAGTGACTGAATATCATAATGGTGTTCGACTCTATTATTTTTTCTTTCTAAAAATAAAAATGTTCCTCAAAATTATTATCCATGTTAAAACCTGACATGCTTTAAATAAAAATATGAAAGCAGATCACCAAACTTTTTAAAGTCATCTACCTCCCTAATTAGAATGAAATATCAGTTTATTTACATAATACATTAAGAACATTTTTTTGAAAGTCCAAGCACTAATCTTATTCTCCTCTGTACAAACCTAATTGGAAATTCAAACAGCACACCAATAACCTACAGTGTCTGCAAGTACCATAGAAAAATCAATTTTATTTCCTTCAGACCTGCATTTAAACTGGATAATAACTGCTATAATGTGCAACAGCCATAATCCAATTTCAATTTGTTTGATTAGATGAGTATAAACATTAAACAAGAAAGTCACGGGATTGTCATAACAGTGTTCACGCTGTTAACTCATAGAGCAAAGGATTTTAATTTGCTCCTGGAAAACATGCTGCTAGAAAATATATACATGTGATCTGAACAACCTTTAAATACTATCCACAAGGTCCTGACATTGCCTCACCCAAAGATAAAAGCAGCTTTGAGTTTGGAGGCCATGTGAAACTCCCCCTGAAGTTAGGATAAGGAAAGCTCTGAATGAGTCCTTGAACATTTGAGATTATATATAAACATCCCTTCCTATCAAAATGTGTAATCATTGAGGATATCAAAGCCGTACCCGTGTCAGTGGCCCTCAGATTATAATGTGCATAGTAAATTTTTAAATGAAGATGCCTGGGCTCACTCCAAGGGTGTGATCCAGAAGGTCTGGAGTGACCCTGCACTCTTTTCCCAGAATCCCAGGACTGGAGGCAGGTGGCCTGTGGACTGTACACTGAGAAACTGCTTTCAGAGAAGCGGGCAGGAACTCGGGCGGGTGAAGGCAGGCAGATGACCCCACGACGTGGTGCTAGAGCATTAGACTCTGTGTCCCCCTCGACTCCGAGCTGCTGGGAGCCCCGCGATGCCTTTTGTGGGTTTGCGCCTTTGGGGCCCACGCTGGCACTGAGCACTGACCAAATTGAGTTCATAGCAAACTGCAATGCACCCACCCTCACACCCATCTGGACATCAAGATGATTCACCAGGGGTGCACTCCTGAGGGTCACACGTGGTCCTAACAAGGTTATCAACAGAGCAGGTGTGAGATTTGGGCAGGATGGAAGCCTTTCAAACTTCAATGTGCAAATGCATCTCTGAGGATCTGTTAAAATGCCAATTCTGATTCAGTAGGTTTGGGGTGGGGCCTGAATGTCTAAAAAAAAGCTCCCAGGCGACTCTAATGCTCTAGTCCAAAGACTTCACTTTGAGTGGCAAGAACCCAGAGATAAATCAGCCAATGGCCACAGTGACCAAGAAACAGCAGAAAAGAATGCAACTTCAGATCTACAATGAACCCAGGCAACGAGAACCAAGAGTAATATCCCCCAACTTATTTAAAGGACAGGGTACTTGATGGCTGCTCTTGGAAGAACCTATAATGTGCATTTGTCAAAGAAAACCTCCACTGCTGCATGAAACATCAGACACACAGAAAGAAAACATTGGGGGAAAAATTATCATGCTCAATGGCCTGGAACCTTCCTGTCCCACTCTAAAAAATGCAAAGGCTATTTATAATAAATGTGTACAATAAAAATCTTTGTAAGAGGAAGACATTCCCAAGCCCTAGGTAGGGAGCATAGCCCATCTTCTCCATGCAATATTCAGCAGACAGAACCTCCCTCTAGACTGAAGGCCGTGGTCAACTTCTTGGCACTCAGTGGATTATAAAGAGACTTGACTTATCCCTCTTCCCCCGACCTCACCCAGCAGTCCTCATGTTCCCAACTGCTAGCGGTGGGAGCTGAGCATCAATCGTTACCTTGATGAATCAGGATCCTAACAGAAGCAGCACAACACTCAATTCTTACAAGGCATCTGTTCAACTGTCTCCCTTCTGAGCCCCCCTCTGGCTTGCTCTCTGGGCCACAGAGCTGCAAGGCGGTGCGGGGCGCTGACAGCTCGCTGACGGACACAGCTAGGCCGCCCTCTCGCTCGCTCGGCAGTGACACGAGGGGCCACGGGCAACGCCTGCTCTCTGCAATTTCCATGATTAAAATCAGAGAAAAATCACATTTGTGTTTTGCAATATAAACTCTACCTTAAATTGATATTAAATCCATGACAGGGAAGATGGGGGCAGGGTAAGAGGTCAGGGGGTGGTGGAGGGAAGCCAAGTTCTTGAAAGAAATTACATTTTCCTTCTCCTTGAGCCCACCACTGGTCTGGTTTACATCTCTACAGTTTTGTCTTTTAAAAAATCGCATCGATGTAATCATGTCATATATAGCCTGTGAATCTCGCTTTTCGCACTTAGCATAATTTTGGGGGAGGAGGATAAATTTTATTGTAAGACTCAACCTCTTTTCTCTAAAAAAATTTTTACCTCCAGTTTTATTGAGGTATAATTGACATCACTATGTAAGTTTAAAGTGTACAGGATAGTGACTTGACTTACATGCACCATGAAATGATCACCACAGGTTAACTGACTATTCATCATTTCATACAGATACAAAAGTACAGAGAGAAAATTTTTTCCTATGCTGATGATTCTTAGGATTTACTCCCTTAACAACTGTCATATATAGCATACAGCAGTGTTAATTATAGTGATCATGCCATACATCACATCCCTAGGACATATTATTCTTACAACTGGGAGCTTGCACCTTTTGACTGCCTTCATCCAATTCCCCTTCTCTGCACTCCCCCACCTCTGATCTCGTTTTTCTACCAGTCTATTTATTTCTGAAGTATTAATATGATCGCTCCTTCAAACTACCTTAGTACCTGCTACACAACATAGGCGACTGGATATTTCCATGTATTTCAAAATGATCACCAGGATAAGTCTAGTTATACTATGTCACCATACAAAGATATTACATAGTTATTGACCAATTATCCCCACACAGTACATTTCATACCCCTGATTGGTTTATTTTGCAACTGGAAGTTTGTACTTCTTAATCTCCTGCACCCACTTCTTTCCCACCCAACTCTTACCTCTGGCAGCACTTGTTTGTTCTCTATTTCTGTTTCGTTATGTTTGTTTCATTTTTTTAGATTCCATATGTAAGTGAAACCATATAGCATTTGTCTTTGACTTAGTTCACT
This sequence comes from Muntiacus reevesi, assembly GCF_963930625.1. NCBI lineage: Eukaryota > Metazoa > Chordata > Mammalia > Artiodactyla > Cervidae > Muntiacus > Muntiacus reevesi. Next base: position 56,111,182 of record NC_089264.1, read on the forward strand.
CGGAATAAACTTTCTACATACATCCATGCTGTCACATAATGGCAAGATTTCATTTCTTTTTCATGACTAATATTCCATTGTATGCATATATATGCACACATCTTATTAATCCATGCATCTACTGATAGATACTTATGTTGCTTTGATACCTTGACTATTGTAAATAATGCTGCAATAAACAAAGGAGAGCATGTATCTTTTCTGACTAGTGTTTTTGTTTTCTTCAGATAAATACCCAGGAATGGAACTGCTAAATCATAGGTTAGTTCTATTTTTAATTTCTTCAGCAATCTCCATACTGTCTTCCATAGCTGCCACACCAATGTACATCCTCAGCAACAGTGCACAAGGGTTTCCTTTTCTCCACATTGTTGCCAACACTTGTTATTTGCTGTCTTTTTGATAACAGCCATCCTGACAGGTATGAACTGATACCTCATTGTGGTTTTGATTTGCATTTCCCTTATGATTAGTAATGTTGAGCATCTTTTCACACACTTGCTGGGCATTTATATGTCTTCTTTAGAGAAAGAGCAACTGAACTGAACTGAAAACTCCTTTATTTTAGTTTTCCAAAGTTCACAGATCTGTGCATCTCAGTGATCTTTAAAAATAATTAAGAGATTAAAAAACAGAACCACCTAATTTCTTGGTGGTTAAAAATCTCTATTCTTAGGCACTTGCTGTTGAGTCTGAATCCCAGAGAAGGGATCAAACAGGAGCTCACCCTGTTATTACCACTTCCAGAGCCACAAAGCAGAAAAAGAAAGAAGGTGGCATTTAACCCCTAATTTCTTAACCCTGACTCCTTCCTTCACCTCACTTTGCTCATCCCCCAAAGAGATATCAGATACATCAGGGAACTATGGAAAGTAAAGCAGATAAAATGTGCCAGCATTTTGATTCTCCAAAATTGAGTTTAAATGAAACCTCATTTATAATTGCTCATATTTGTTTTACCTTCTGCTCAACTGGAAATCCTTAATTGGGAAGGACTGTGGCATTTTGGGTCAATTTTGGTATATCATCTAGCATAGCTGCCCTTGTTTTTATAAATAAAAATAAAGCTTTATTGGAACATAGCCACACCCATTCATTTATATCTTCTCTATGGTTATTTCTGCCTAACAGGGGCAGAGTTAAGTAGTTGAGACAGAGACAGAATCCATACAACCTACTGTATTTATAGTCTGGCCTTTTATAGAAAAAGTTTGCCAAATCTTTTTTTTTTCTTTTTTTTTTTTTCTTTTTAATTTTATTTTATTAGTTGGAGGCCAATTACTTCACAACATTTCAGTGGGTTTTGTCATACATTGACAAGAATCAGCCATTGAGTTACACGTATTCCCCATCCCGATCCCCCCTCCCACCTCCCTCTCCACCCGACTCCTCCGGGTCCTCCCAGTGCACCAGGCCCGAGCACTCGTCTCATGCATCCCACCTGGGCTAGTGATCTGATTCACCATAGATAATATACATGCTGTTCTTTTGAAACATCCCACCCTCACCTTCTCCCACGGAGTTCAAAAGTCTGTTCTGTACTTCTGTGTCTCTTTTTCTGTTTTGCATATAGGGCCATCGTTACCATCTCTCTAAATTCCGTATATATGTGTTAGTATGCTGTGATGTTCTTTATCTTTCTGGCTTACTTCACTCTGTATAATGGGCTCCAGTTTCGTCCATCTCATTAGAACTGATTCAAATGAATTCTTTTTAACGGCTGAGTAATATTCCATGGTGTATATGTACCACAGCTTCCTTATCCATTCATCTGCTGATGGGCATCTAGGTTGCTTCCATGTCCTGGCTATTATAAACAGTGCTGCGATGAACATTGGGGTGCACGTGTCTCTTTCAGATCTGGTTTCCTCAGTGTGTATGCCCAGAAGTGGGATTGCTGGGTCATATGAGTTTGCCAAATCTTGATCTAGCAGAACGGCTGCTTAGTCAATCAATTAGTATGAACTATTAGTATACTACTGGTAATAGCATTGTATAGCTACTGGTTACTAACATTGTGCAGCATTTTATATCTTCAGATCAGAACAAATGTCTGTTCATATCTATCTTTTCATTACAGAATCCAATTATCCCTATTAAGTCAACTATTATTATTAACATCTCCCTTTACAGATAAAATAGGGTCAAAAAGAACGAGTGAATTTATTTGTAAGAGGTGAAGCCAGACTGGGACCTAACTCATTTCTCCAAAAACTCTGCTCTCATCACAAATAAATAAAATGTAATAAAATATGGACTTCCCATGTGGCTCAGTGGTAAAGAATCCGCCTCCCAATGCAGGAGACGTGGGTTCATCCCCAGATTGGGAAGATGCCCTGGAATAGGAAATGGCAACCCACTTCAGTATTCTTGCCTGAAAAATCCCGTGGACAGAGAAGCCTGGTAAGCTACAGCCCATGCGGTCGCAAAGAGTTGGATATGACTAACATGCACACATGCAATAAATAAACTATAGCACACACAAGCTGATCAAACAGTTCACAAGCTAAGACCAACTTGGATTTTCATCTACTTAATGTTCCATCTAACTCTTTCAATTAAAGTAAGTTCCACACAAAGTTGACATGTCCTCTGAGATGATTATCCACTTACCATTATTTCTGACACGTTTAGAGATTGCCTAACCTATTAAAAAAAAACCTGCTCTTTGTTACAAACTATGTTCCTTTTATACATTGTTAGTTAATTATATTAATTAATTATCAGAGTTGATTCAGGTTTTATGGGACCTAACGCTGAGACAATTTCTGGGGACGTCTTTAAAAAAATGAATACGAAAATATCTTCCTTTTGCAAGTTTTATAAACACTGTGTGAACTCATCCCTAGCCCCCTCCCCAGGGCCTTGAAAGGGGCCCTAAATTTTAAGGTTCATTATCATAACAGTAAATCCTCCTCTGCTTTTTATCTTTCCCCCTAAAGAAAGGAAAATCATATATTCCAAACTGAGTTCCTAGCAAAAAGCTGGAGCCTAGCGACTAGGGAGACTAATTATTTAAACCTGGCAGCCCACCACTTTCTCTTAAAGCCACACAACTGCGAGCATTATTCTCAGCAAATTCTTTCTTCAGCTTCGAGCGCTGGTGTTCCAAGAGCGGTCTGGAGCTAAAGTTGGCCTCACCTGGGAACTTCTCAGAAACGTAAGATCTCAGGTCCCCTACCCCCAGACCGACTGAACCAGACCCTTCTGAGGGTGGACTCAGCTTTCTTTCCTGTTTTCTGCTTGTGTCGGGCCTTTGCTGCCGCAGGGCTTTCCCCAGTTGCGGTGAGCGGAGGCGCCTCCCCACTGCGGCGGCTTCTCCCCGCGGGGCACGGGCCCCAGGCACGCAGGCTGCGGCAGCTGCGCCACGTGGGCGAAGTCGCTCTGCAGCGTGCGGAGTCTTCCACGGACCAGACACACGTCCCCTGCTCTGGCAGGTGAATTCTTAACCGCTGAACACTTTCTTTGTGTTCATAAAGATCTACAGCTGATTCTGACACGTGTTCAGGTTTGAGCATCACTAGTCTACGAGGCTATAGAGTCCACCTTCTCCACTCATAGGAAACATTTTTTGAGGAAAAGAGGGGAGACTATCATTTAAGCAAGTTAAAATTTTATCTTCAAGAACACAATAATCTAATGATCAATTTTTAATAGGGAGTAATCTCATTTTTAGGGTTTTGGAAAACTATGACATGTGAGATGTGTCAGGATTAACCAGGAGAGAAGCAAATGTGCACAGCTCAAAACCTACTTTGATGATTTCCGAGTGCACTGATGATAAATTTAAACATATTCATGAGTTATTAACTGAGTGGGGAAATGTATATTTAAACACTCCTGATACAGTCAGAAGACTAAGTCAGTAACTTCAAGCCCTGAATCATCTCAGAAGCTGAAGAAACTTTCCCACAAAAGAGCTAAATTACTTACCTCAAGCAAAATTTCTTATTTTCAAAGAGTGGGAATTGGACCAAATTGATCCAACATGCTGTTTTATAATTTTAACCACCTAAGACCTTTTAACACACATTTCTCACACAAATACAAGCTACTCTGATTTGTCCCCACGCCACTTTTCCCTGTTAATCAAAGTTACACTTAGCCACTAATCATAACTTCTGATCAGCATGAGCAAACCAGTGTTGCCACTCTGAGTTAATGCATTTTAATTCCTTCTGGAAGCAAAGTCCCTCACCATTTCAGTTGCCCTGTGCTGCTTATACTGCACAAATGCATAACTTTCCCTTTGTCCTCTCCTCACCCACAAAATGCAAATAATAAAATCTGACTCCTAACGCTGTTATTAGGAATTAAAATTTAAAAAACAAACAAAACAAGATATAATGCGATCAGCACTGTGTCTGGCAGGTGGTGGGCACCCACATGTGGCTTCCTGTGATTATGAATTAGACTGTTGGAAATCCTGAAGTGAGCTCTCTCGTGCACACTTGTGACCCCCTTGTCTGGGAAACACCACACCGCCCCAACCTACGTGGCAGCAGCAGGCCCCTGGCTGCCGTCCTGTATGAAGTGACCTGGCCAGGCAGTGAGACCAGGATGGTCTATGCTGAGTACGAGTCTCTTCCCTTAGGGATCTGTAATTGAGACACTACACTCACACTGGCTGGAAAAGGAGTACGCGGGGTCATTTCCACCGTAAGAATTAAGAAGCAGAGAGGACGAAGCCAAGAATCGAGATGGAAGATAGATATGATCCTGACACTTCTTCAGACCCTTCTCTATCATCTTGGTCATCTCCCTGCCTCCGAGTTTCAGAAGACAACCAAGCTGTCTTTTGCTTGTGTGTGTGTGCACCCAGTCACAAAGTCACTTCTGACTCTTTGCATCCCCATGGCCTGCAGCTCTTCAGGCGCCTCTGTCCATGGGATTCCCCAGGCAAGAATATGGGAACGGGTAGCCATTTCCTCCTCCGGGGCATCCTCCCGACCCAGGGATTGAACCTGTGTCTCCTGCATCGGCAGGCGGATTCTTCACCAGTGCACCAGCTGGGGAGCCGTGTCTTTTGCTTACGATCACGCAATTTGTTTTCTGCTGCTTGTAATCAACGATCTTTAGTAACACCCCACCCTCTACTGTGGTGGAACCCGGCCCCTCCCATGAAAACTGAGGTCAGTTCTGACTTGGTGATGTGTGATCCCAAAAGCAATCGCTGGTGGTGAGGATGGCTGTTCCTCAGCATATGTCACTCCAGTATGTGGGAGTCAAAAAGGAAGCGGGCCCCTGGGCAAGACATACGTTGTATGTTCAGACTAATTAAGAGTCAGAGATACTAGCCCATCCGAAGGCTGGTAGGAGAGATCGAGTGAGAAGGGTTTTATGCTGAACTCTGTCACCCACCGGCTACAGGATCCCGGTTAACTTAATTCACCTCCTGAGCCTCAAGGTTACTCCAGAGTTGCCTCTGAAGTATAAGACAGTGATGCCAGCAGGAACGACGACGACAGTAGGTGTCTACAGTCTATCATCAAGGGCACAAGAAGGAACACGAAGACTGCTCTAAATATGTGAAACATACTGGTGCTGGAAGAGCTGAAAAGCAAACAGGAGACAGAACGGCACTCAGAATTAGCAACAGCAAGAAGCAACTTTTCACCTCCAGGCTGAAGGGCCCACGGAGGAGGTGGTAAGAGGCTCCCAGCAGAGCCGCAGCCTTGGCAGCCTGGGCAGGGGTGGCTGAAGCCATGAGGAGACACAGCCTGGGGGAACAGCGGGGAGAGGTACCACGGTTTCCCTGCCCCAGCCTCACTGTGTCCAGTGGCCAAACTCAGGTGAAAGCTAGAAACAGCCTGCAGGGTCAGAGGCCAGCAGGGGAGGAGAGGCGTGGAACTGAGGGGAAAAGGACTGGGGCTCTCACTACGGATGTGCCAGACACTGTTCTCAGCTCTTACCGAAAGTTAAGCAAATATATTCCAATTAAAAAAAAAAAAGTGAATCAAAGAATATGAAAAGAATGTGTATAAATGTGTAACTGAGTCACTCTGCTATATAGCTATAATTCACAAAACATTGCAATTCAACTCTCTTCAACTAAAAAATAAGTTTAAGACAACAGATTAAAAAAAAAAGTGTCACCTGGTTAATCCTAGGTGGGAAGCAATGTTATTCTCTGATGAGGAATGCACTGAAGAGGTTATATAACTTGCACAAGAAGACCTTAACAGATGGTGGCGGGGCTGGGATTCAAATCTTAAAAGTCCATCTTATTCCTTCCAGTGGTGAGGCAACCAAAAACAAAAGACCACACTGTTGCAAGCACCATGCATCTGCTGTCAGACAATGCAAATGCTTTAAGGATTTAGTATTCAAACACTGCGCTTATGCTGTTTATCCACAAATGAAGTTACAGGATGTTCTTGGTCGTTCTGAACCCTGCAAACCTCTCTGTGCCGGGAGCCACTACAAACTCAGCCCCAAACTCAGTCAGGTCCTGGAAACAAGTTTTCCTCCGGCACACACAGTCCCAGTACTCTCAAACAATTCTTTCCCTCCTTTCTTCCTTCAACAGATATTTATCAAGAAATCATCAAGTTGCAGATATAATGGATAAGTATTGAGAGTATTCAATATCTGACCACTCTCTTTTTCCCCCATTTCTTTGCCTTTCCTGTGTAAAAGTTAATGCTACCCAATGACTCTGGGTCAGGCTAACTGTGATGGCCTAGATGGAGCACATTCTGATAATGACTTGTTCTGTAGTCAGGCTGCGCCGCGCCTGTTTTGCGCCTTGGCAGACATGACTAGCAGATCAAAGAAACCCTCACCCAAAGCTGGTTTTGGTTTCCTGGTTCTTCTCCACCCAGCATTTCAGACCCCTTGTGTCATTAGAGACAAGATGGCAAATAATCCCTATTTGCCAATCTAGCATTAGGATCAATACCTCCTAAAAATAAGGCAAACGTCTAAAGGGACTGCTTTATAAACAAACTAGGCTAGCATTTTAGATTCTGCAGGCAGACATGTATGTAAAACCACAAAAATGGGTTTGAGAAAAAATGGCTTTCATATCTTTTTCTTTTTACTTTTGCATTAGTTTTCTTGCCAATTATATAACTGTTTAATTTTCTCCATAGGCTTAATATTATAAAGGCTTGCTACCTATGGTATTTATTAGTACTCAATATTTACTAAACACTAAACTTTATTGGCATTCACACACACCAATATATCAGGTTTTACACACTATTTTAGAAATGGAAAAATATGAGCTTGCTTTACTATGCGCATCTGTATCTCTAGAAAAGAAAAAAAGTGCAAACAAATATGCACTACATTACCTTCAAGTTTAACTGGCAGAGAGAAAAAAAACATTCAAGTGTCTAAAAATGTAGATACCAAATCATGTTATACATCACTTTGGAGGAAGACATAGTTTCTCTGGCAATAAACTGTTCACCCGTGAAATGAAATAACCCTTCCAGGAAAGGATGATTAATTATTTAATAAACATTGTGTATTTTTAGATTCAGTAAGAAAAATAAAGGGGAGGAGGCGCTCCAGGAATGTAGGTGGGCAGCATCCTCTCCTCCAGCCCACCACGCCCAGCCCTGCGGGTGCAGAGGATGCAGAGCCTAAAATGAGGGACAGCGCAGAGTGGGGCGGGGCTCCCGGGCTGGTGCCCACTGAGGCCAGGCGCCCCTGTCAGGCCTTCCCTGATTCATCATCTCACACCAAGCTGCACACAGGTTCTAAGGCCTCTGTCTCTACACAGGAGGACACTGAGGCTCAGGGTGATTCACTCGCCAAAGTCGCACAGCCAAGAGGAGGCAGATCCAGGAATTAACTGGATGTGCATCAGACTCCAGAGATCCTTCCCATATACCATATGACCTGTACCACTTGGAGGGGAGACAGAGATGGGCAAGGATGAAAGAGGGGCAGGGCAGGGGAGAAAAGTGTTGGAGAAGCAGGAGGTTCCCGCCACCCTGATGGTCCCAAAGGCATCAACATCAGACCCTCGTCTCTGGAACCCGGTCGTTGTAACCTAACATGGCAAAGGGATCTTTGCGCATATGATTAAATTGATGATCTCTCTTTAAAAGCTTTTTATTTTATTTTGGAGTCTAGTCGGCTAACAATGTTGTGATAGTTTCAGGTGGAGACCAAAGGGACTCAACTGTACATACAATGTATCCATTTCCCCCCAAACTCCCCTCCCTTCCAGCCTGCCCTGTAACACTGAGCAGAGTTGATAATCTTGACATGGGGATATTTTCCTGGATTATCTGGGTGGGTTCTAAATCTGATCTCACACATTCCTACCAGGGAGAGTCAGAGGGAGATCACAAACTTAGAAGAGAAGCCTAGAGAAAGAGGATGTGGGGACAGGGGTGATGGCACAGCCAAACAACGCCAGCAGCCACCAGCAGCTGGAAGGGGAGGCAAGGAATGGATTCTTCCCCAGGAGCTCTGGCGAGAGCGAGCCTACAAACACCTTGACTTGGGCTTCAAGAAACAGATGTTGAACTACCGGCTTTCAGACTGTGAGAGAACAAATTTATATTGTTTTAAACCAGCAAGTTCATGATAATTTGTTACAGGAGCTATAGATAAACTAATACACTGGCCTGCTGAATTCAAGCCGGGAGTTTTGCTGTGTGTCCCCCTCAGCTTTGCTATCCCCCAAATGCCAGGAGACATCTCGGGCTTTCAATTCTTTCTGAAGTTTCCTTCTCCCTTCCCCTGTGTGAACCTCAGCAGAAGTTAAAAATCGGGGTGTTCACATTAACAACTACGGGAGTAGGAAAAACCACTGGCCCAGGATTTAGAATTCATGGTTTCAGATATAGCTCAATCACTTCTTTTTTTTTTTTTTTGGTGCAATAGTAAGCAAGTCATGTACAACGTCTGGGTCTCACTTTTCTCATCTGTTAAAGGCATATTATGTCCTTTGGTCCTTGAAAAGATTAAAGGAGAAACAGTGTACACTGATCCTCTGTAGACTATAAAGCATGGCAAGAGTTCTGATTATTCTCTCTTCTCTCCTTCATACAATTTAAAATCATTTTTAAGAACCCAACATAAGGACAGCATCATGTTGAGTTACACACAAGGAAGTATAAAACATGTGCTAGTTATCTGGGAATTTACAATCTAACTGGGGAGATGCACACGTTTACATTAAGTAACTACACAGGGTTGAAAGATGAAGCGTCATTTAAGATCTCCATGGCTAGAGAGATCAAAGAGATCAGAGGGCACTGCAGTGATATGAATATCCAGTCCCTTTCCTAGGGAAGTATATCTCTCCATCCCCTGAAGTCACACTTGGACGTGTAACTTGCTCTGGCCAGAGAAATGTGAGGAAAAGTGTTAGGTGTTGTTCCCAGGCAGAAGTTTTAAGAGTCAGTGCATTTTTTCCTCCCAACACCACGGCTGGCAATACTCGAAAGAGTGGTACCATCTTCTGCCTTGGATACAGGAGGAGGACAAAAGTACAAGGAGCAGCACCGCCAGCCAACAAGGCACGGGCATTTCGTAGAATGAGGACTGTTTTAAGCTACTGGGTCTTGATCGCTACTGAAGTGTAACCTAGACAGCGCTGACTGATACAAACGGTAACAAAAAGAGGAACAGAGGAGGTGGGACCTGGGCTAAGTGATGAGGACAGGTCATATACTTTGATAGTTTGAGCTCTTGAGAGTTATACTACAAAGTGGACTTAAGAACTCATCTAATTACTATTACTATTCTGTTTAGTTATCACCCATGAAGGCAGGAACCATGAAGTGCTTGTTCATAGCTACATCCTTGGTGCCAAGCACAGTGGCTGACACATATTGGGGACTTAACATGTGGGTGTCTAATAAGTTCTCAGAGAGGTAGATGGGACCTTACAAGAGAGGAAGAAGCAGGGAGAAGAGAAATTCCACAGTCTGAAACTTCAAGGCAGGAACAAGGATGATGTGGCCCTGGGCATAAAGAAAGCCACCCTGAAAGATCATTTAAAAATGCACAGGTACAATTATGGTTAAATTATAAAGTTAAAAAAGCAAAACAAGACACAGTGCCCCTTCTGGATGACGACAGCCGTTTCCACTCTCCTCCTGCCCTGATGAACACACCTCTTTGCTGTAATCTGTTCTAATGAGTCCAAGGCCTATGACAATGATTAACATCCTGGTCATTAAAAGTGACCCAAGAATCAAAGACTCAATATATACACCTTCTCTTTTTTCAAAAGAGAGGCACTCTAAACTGTACAGTATAGATATATTAAAACCTTACCTTTTATTTAAAAAAATTTCCCTCCCTTTAATTTCAACCTTTGACTTAATGAATTTAACGAATAGGATTTTTATCTTTTTTAGTAAATATCTTCTATAGTTTCTTCTAAGTTAAAAAAAAAAAAACCCAAAGGAACTCTTAAGCTAGAAGCTATACAGAGATAAATCAAAATATTTCCTCTAGATAATAAAGGGCTCACCCATTACTCTAGGCCATCGACTCTATAGAGGAAATATATTAAGAAATTCCACACCACCCATTGGATGTAATGTTTTTAGTAACTGCTGCTTATCTTTGTAATGAGAGCTCTGGTGGCGAAAACTAGCTTGGGGAGCAAGTACCTTGAGGGCTGAGGTGGCTTCTACGACACTATTATTCTCTAGTTCATGCAGAAAGCAAAAGTGTCATTTGGACTGGTCAATAAATATTCATTGCCTCCAAAGATATATTTTTTAATTTGTTGTTCTCATAGCCACCCAGGGATTGTACGGGGTGCGGTGGAACCCTCAAAATACTCCTGGCTGCAGAATGCACAGCACTTACCAACTATTGAATAATAGGGAGATCAGGGAAAAATCTGTATTTTTAAACACTCTATTGGTTAATAGGACATTACAGCTGGACTCTATTTACTTACCAAAGTTTATGTCCATTTGCTTTCCAAAAGAATAAAGTGGTTTACAATGGAAGACACATATTCTAGCAGGCTCTTAAATTAGAATAAAATTTAAAACCAAATGAAAGAAGGAAGTGATTCTATAAATCAGCTAGCCTGAATATTAATTTGAACTACATCTAACCATTTCAGATCCTCAAAAAAGGCAGTCATATGGTTCAATGGAATATTACTGCAATTGAGAGTTTGCTTTAACTCGAAAGTTCCTGGCAAAAAGAGAAACATGACAAATTATGCAATTTTCACTGTAAACCAAATTCTTTTTTATTTAATTAATTTATTTTAATTGGAGGCCAATTACTTTACAATATTGTGGTGGTTTTTGCCACAGATCGACATGAATCAGCCACAGGTGTACATGTGTCCCCATTCCGAACACCCTGCCCACCTCCCTCCCCATCCCATCGCTCTGGGGCGTCCCAGAGCACCAGCTGTGAGTGCCCTGGTAAACCCAATCCTTTAAGGAGAATCCGCTGACGGCGCCGAAAGCTGGGCTTCGGACAATACCACGGTTCTCAGTGCAGGCATGAGGAGTGGAGTGCCAGGCAAACGAAAATCTACACCAGAGGTCTGTGATGACAGACTGTGATACAGAGTCATCATTCAGAGTCCCTAAATCAGTGCACCGCGGCCTTTTCTGATCTGGTGGGCCTCGGAAATGCCGCTGGTTCCCTGAAGTTCATTGGTGGGAAGAAAATAATGTGCTTTACGCTCACAAAGTGTTAAGTGCAGGACAGTTTGGGAAGCCCGGTGGCTCAACGGTAAAGAATCTGCCTGCCAATGCAGGAGACGTGGGGAAGATCCGGAGAAGGAAATGGCAACCCACTCCAGTATTCTTGCCTAGAGACTCCCATGGACAGAGGAGCCTGGTGGGCTACAGCCCACGGGGTCACACAGAGTCAGACATAACCGAGCATGCGCACCGGAGAGCTGAGAGCCTTAAACAGGTAAGCTGTGTGTCCGGGGCTCTCTGAGAATAAGATGCTTCCCAAAATTATTGTTTATGCAATCTTTTAAAATTTAAACACCAGGTATTATGTTGGTAGAGTGGTCAGTTCAAGGACTTTTTGGAAAAGGTAACCAAAGATCAGTGTAATTCAGACCATAATCAAATAGTGGTAACAAACAGCATTCAAAAAGTTAAACAGAATGTAGCAAAAAAAAAACCCAAGCAAACCAAGGCACAGAACACACTGCAAAGGTAAGTACCGCTGTGTGCAATTTTTGTGTGAGTAAAGGGAAGGCGGGGAGGGGAAAAACTAGATCGTGTCATAAACTATATTTCTTACGCGTTAGGACAAAATAGCTTGAAAGCCAATGACACAGTCAACAGATGGCTACAAAGAATGTGGGGGCTCACACAACAAATTTAACAAAAAATCTAACAACTCTCCTTGCAGAATTTATTTTCATGTGAGTGAACACACACGCATAATCATCAAGTTAAATAAGGCTGCCTTCAGAGGGGCTGGGATTTAAGTTCCCACTGGGTTGGGCTGTGCCCTGGGGAGGGGATGGCTGGTTCAATCCAAAGCAGCAGAAAGGCTTCATGAAGAGAAAGTGGGCAAGCGGGAAACGACAGCAGATGAGGTGAGGGACGGGCAGGGTGAGGCCTCAGCCCAGGCAGCGGACACGTGCGCTTGGCCACCATGCCGGGGGACGGACAGCGTCGCCAGCGCCTGACCACTCCCCACGTGTCGGTGGGGCAGCGGTGGCTGGCCGTGCAGCTGATTAGACGGCAGAGCCACGAGCCGCAGCGCACCACGGGCCAAAGCGACCCGGCTGCAGGTGGGCCGAGGATGCGCTACGCACACGCCACAGTCCACAGCCTCAAGGTCTGCAGTAAGGAGGGAAGCTTCCTTCATGAGGCGGATGAATTCACTGGAACCCAGACAGATGCTTACCGATTCAGGAATGACTTGTGCTCTCTCATGATCATCCCCATCCCGATGCATTCCAGTTACGTCCAGAAACTGAGGGGTGGGAGGGCTGCTGAGGGGTCAGGGCCAGGGAGAACCAGATACTTTCAATCTGAGCCAAATACCTAGTTCACAGATTCGGTAATCAAAGAAACGATGGGTGCCTCAACCGGCGCCATTTGCAAAATTCCTGCACAAGTGACCCCACCCCACAGGCTGTGGTTCCCTTTTTAGTCTGTCTCCTGGGACTGACCTGCTTTCAGTGACTTCATAGAAACATTTGGTTCTACTGGGCTTATAACTGAGACTTCGATTTTTCTGGCTTTGCTTTCAATAAATTTATACATAGCAGTACTCCCTTGGCGGGGGGTGGGGGTGGGTGCCAAGAAAAGATTCAGGGATCAAGAGGCAGGGGCCACAATTTCCCAGTCACAAAGGGACCCTCCACTCTACCACGACCTGCCCTGCTCTCAGCTGGGTGGTCCAGGATCCGGGACCTGGGTGCCTGAGTCCTGTTCGAATGTGGATCTTTAATGGGCCAGGGTGCTCTGTGCACAAGAAAAGAGGAGCCCTTGAAAATGCAGCTGGAGCCACTCATCCAAAGAGGCAGACTTGGCAAGACAGGGCCCAGAGAAGCAATTATAAGCACAAGGCACTGCCTTCAGGGAACGGTGGCCTACTCATGGCCGGCCCCCTGCCCTAGCACCTGACTGGTCTGTCTGCCATGCCAGCAAGCCCTGAACGCAGCCTCCTGCAACCCTGGGCTCCCACAGAGGCTGTGATATCAGTGAACCCGTACCCCACCTACCCCACCCCAGTATTTTCAGACTCTTCTTCCCCTCTGGCATGTTTCTGGTGTAAAACACCAGGCAAAATAACAGACTTTTCTAGGTGTTCTTCTTCTTACTCCCCGCTTTCTCCCCATTCCACTCACCTTCGCTGGATATGTGAATGGTGCCAGATGAGCCTGTCACTGCCTCTGTGCTCTTTTACTTATAATCTAAATGATTCTTCCTGGGTTTATCAAGATTTACCCTTTCCACTAAAAATGAACTCTTTGGCTCATGTATTTTTATTTGGCCCCAAGTCTAATCTGGAGAAGGAAATGGCAACCCACTCCAGTACTCTTGCCTGGAAAATCCCCTGGACGGAGGAGCCTGGTAGGCTACAGTCCATGGGGTCGCAAAGAGTCGGACACGCCTGAGCGACTTCACTTTCACTTTCTAATCTGGTACTTCTAATCTCTGACCACTGAAACCATGCCTGCCTGACTCTGCTCCGAAGACTTTACCTATAGAAACGAGTCCTTGTTTGAGGACCCTGACTTCAATTTCCTAATTCTTATTTTTTATTTTCTTCCTTCTCTTCCTTTTTCTAAAGAGTAGTGCCCAAGAGCACTCTTTGGGAACTGCCTGGAAAAGAAGAATTCCCAGTTGAGGTTATAACAAAGCAACAGGAGACCCAATGCTGGAGCCCAAAGACGTGTGCTGCTAAGAGGAAAAGCAGCGAACATGTTAATAAAGAAGGGAGCGTCACTCGGCTGTCCTCTTGCCGAAGGAGAAAGGCAAGCGAACTGGAGAAGCATGGACCCCAGAGGCAGCTGGTGTGACTCATGCCAACACAGGCATGAACGCGCCTTCATGCCGGAAGGAAGGATGGAAGTCATGGATCCCAACTGACTGGACTGAACTTTCATTACAGCATAATTTTTACAAATTCTCACTTTTGTCTATTAAAAAAATAACTCCCGCATGAACAATTCATTGCCAGGTTTTAATTCACGGCTGTGACATGTAAGCATCAAGCCTAGTTTAATAAGAGGGTTAGGGACACACTAAGCCATGTGACTGTGGCAGGGGGCCAGGGGACTTGTAACATTAATGTTAGCCTGGAAGAGGCATCATCTCATCAAGTCAGGACTCACAAGGAACCAATAACAGATGAGTTTTAGACATTTAAAGTCAAAGACAAAATCATGGCAACATCCCACGTTTTAAAATTACTACTGATTTTTATAATCTGTTATGATTGACCCAGGGTAATACTTTAAAGAAATACTGTTATTCAGTTGCTAAGTCGTGTCTGACTCTTTGTGACCCAATGGACTGCAGCATGCCAGGTCTCCCTGTCCTTTAGCAACTCCCAGAGCTTGCTCAAACTCATGTCCATTGAGTTGGTGATGCCATCCAACCATCTCATCCTCTGTCACCCCCTTCTCCTCCTTTCCTCAATCTTTCCCAGCATCAGGGTCTTTTCCAATGAGTTGGTTCTTTGCACCAAGTGGTCAAAATATTGGAGCTTCAGCTTCAGCATCGGTCCTTCCAATGAGTATTCAGAGTTGATTTCCTTTAGGATTCACTGATTTGATCTCCGTGCTGTTCAAGGGACTCTCAAGAGTCTTCTCCTGAACTACAGTTCCAAAGCATCAATTCGTTGGCGCTCACTCTTCTTTATGGTCCAACTCTCACATCTGTACATGACTACTGGAAAATATTACATTCTCAACAAAAGTATTGCCCCTGGGGACAATGCCTGAGAGTCCTAGGAAGGCACCTCCACATCTCCGCCATTCCACCAGTGACCCCACCGCAGATGGACAGGCTGGGATGCTAAGTGTCCCCAAGACCAGTGCAAGGGAAGAACCATGATTACTATTAAACTGCAGACAGTGGGATTCCTACTCCAGTACTCCTTCTCTTGATCACCCTGGCTCTCAAAATCTTGACATAATTATATATGGTGAGACACTTCTGAATTCCACCTAATGTCCTCAAGTTTGTCTTCTCCAGTGACCAACTGTGCACTGTGGTATTATAATACAATAAGAAATGTGTATTAGCTTTTGTCCTGGCACAAAACTCCTAAAACCCCTATAATTCCCTGAGTGGTCGGAGTGCCTTTTGTTACAACAGTTGGTCTTAGTCCCTGGTTCCTGACACAAGAGCCTGTAAAACCCTTGAAACATGCAGAGTGACAAGCAGATCTTTCTGTACATGCATCAGATGTCTGGAGGTCCCCTACATAGCTTCAGGATGGAGGCTGGCCGCAGAAAAACCTCACTGTGACTAAAGGGTGGGGATTTACAGTTTTACCCCAACTTCCAGGGAGGTGAGACGGCCTGGAGATCGAGCTAATCACTAAGAGCCCATGATTTCATCAATCAGCCCATGTAAGGTAACCTCCATAAAACTCCTGAACAATGGGGTCAGGATAATTTTGGACGTGAGGGGTGAACACATCCAGGGGTCAGGAGGGTGAGATACCCCCAAACTCCAGGAGGACAGAAGCTCATAACCCTTCTGAACCTCACCCCATGTGCTTCTTCTTCCAGCTGTTCATTTGTATCCATTATAGGAAACTGGTAATAGTAAGTAAAGTGTTTTCCTGAGTTCTGTAAACTGTTCTAGCAAATCACTGAACCAATGGGGAAACCTCCCTAGGAGCCTCCGATTTACAGCGGCTCTGGCAGATGTGGGGGTGGCCTGGACTTGTGACTGAGGTGGGGGCAGTCTTGTGGGGACTGAGCCTTCAACCTGGGGGTCTGGGCTAATGATAGTCAGTGCTGGAATTGAGTCACACTGCACCACACTTGGCTACTGCTGGCAGAGACCTGGAGAGTTGCTTGGCGTGGAACACTGACACGCTCTCAGAAGTGGTTCTGCGGGTAGAAATGAATCATTCGTTGTTGTTGCTCAGTCGTATCCGACTTTGCGATCCAGTGCACTGAGCACCTCAGGCCTCCCTGTCCTTCACCATCTCCTAGAGTTTACGCAAACGCATGTCCATCGAGTCGATGATGCCATCCAACCATCTCATCCTCTGTCCTCCCCTTCTCCTGCCCTCAATCTTTCCCAGCATTAGGGTCTTTTCTAATGAGTCAGCTCTTTGCATCAGGTGGCCAAAGTATTGGAGTTTCTGTTTCAGCATCAGTCCCTCTAATGAATATGCAGGATTGATTTCCTTGATTGATTAACGAATTCAGGATTGACTGGTTGAATCTCCTTATAGTCCAAGGGACTCTCTCAAGACACTTCTCTAACACCACAGTTCATAAGCATCAATTCTTTGGCATTCAGCCTTCTTTACAGTCCAACTCTCATATCCATACATGACTACTGGAAAAACCATAGCTTTGACTATACAGACCTTCATTGGCGAAGTAATGTTTCTGCTTTTGTAATACGCTGTCTAGGTTTGTCATAGCTTTTCTTCCAAGGAGCAAGCATCTTTTAATTTTATGGCTGCAGTTGTCATCTGCAGTGATTTTGGAGCCTAAGAAAATAAAGGAGCTGCATTATACCCTCAATCATTGTATCTACCATGAAGCCCAAAATCTCAGATGATTACATTTAAGTGTAAGAGTTCAAGGTGATGATTTGTGTATGAAAGCAGTGACTGCCTATTCATCTGTGGTAACATAAGGCTTTTAGCGGCTTATCAAACAATCCTTTTTTTAAGTATATCAGTTCAGTGGCTCAGTCGTGTCCAACCCCATGAATTGCAGCACGCCGGGCCTCCCTGCCATCACCAACTCCCGCAGTCTACTCAAACCCATGTCCATCAAGTCGGTGATGCCATCCAGCCATCTCATCCTCTGTCATTCCCTTTTCCTCCTGCCCCCAATCTCTTCCAGCATCAGGGTCTTTTCCAATGAGTCAGCTCTTTGCATGAGGTGGCCAAAGTATTGGAGTTTCAGCTTCAGCATCAGTCCTTCCAATGAACACCCAGGACTGATCTCCTTTAGGATGGACTGGTTGGGTCTCCTTGCAGTCCAAGGGACTCTCAAGAGTCTTCTCCAACACCACAGTTCAAAAGCATCAATTCTTCGGCGTTCAGCTTTCTTCACAGTCCAACTCTCACGTCCATACATGACCACTGGAAAAACCATAGCCTTGACTAGATGGACCTTTGTTGTCAAAGTAATGTCTCTGCTTTTTAATACGCTGTCTAGGTTGGTCATAACTTTCCTTCCAAGGAGCAAGTGTCTTTTAATTTCATGGTTGCAATCACCATCTATATACAACAGTTCAATAACTGAGTGACACTCTGGGTTACAACAGTTACAACTCTTCCTGCTAAGACGTGAATCCATGCTGGTGTGGGTCATTAGGCTACACTGTCACTGATACTGTACTTCCTTCTGGTTTCGGAAAGCTCCAGTGTTCCACGAAGATTGTGGCACTTTCCAGACTGACAGTGAATCGCTGGAGCCTAGCATGATGGATCACCCCTCTGCTGCATCCAGAAAGGGCCATCCCTCATCTGACTTGGGAGTCAGGGGAAGTGCGAGAGGTGGAAGTTCCTCAGGGAGCATCATCACAATTTTTTGCTTCCCTTTGACGTGACAGCCTCAAGCCCCCATGTTTCACTGCCTGGTGATGAAACATGCTTATGAGAAACAGTGGGCCAGTTATCAAAACAGAAGATGCGTTTCTCAGAAGAAATTGTCTTTCATACATCCAACAGGGGCAGCACCACCAAGATGGATCGGCTTGCAAACAGCCTCCACACACTCCTCTGAGGGACTTCTTAGACAATCACTTACAGTGTCTTTCTGTAAAGGTTATTCTAGACTGAAAGTATTAGCTAGCATCCTGGCATGATTAATAGAAGGCAAGGAGGCCACTTTCACAGAGATAAAATACAACTAAGGTGTAAGTCAGCAGAATGGTCAAGTAAATTCTGATGCCTCTGCTTATTGTGTGTCTGTATTAAAAAGAAATTAACTCTAGAGGTCAAGATAATATTGGAGCAAAGGGAGAGAATTACTGCTGTCTCCCTGAAGACTTTACTCCCTGAGGCAAGACAGCATATACCTTAGATTAAATTTTTATCAGCAGATCTTGGAATTCCATCAATCTTTCATTACCGGCTGGCTCAGAAAACCCTCTGACTACTTGTCATTAGGAGGCTTTCCATCCTCCCGGTGAGGACCCGCCTCCCCCCATCACCCCTAGGAAAAGAAACAATGGCAAAGTGAAAATAGAGGTAAGTTTCTGATTAGCTCAGAAACCAAGAGGCCCATTATTTCTAAGCCCCTAAAAGAGAACTGCCCTTTATCACTGACAACTTCTACCAGCTCAGAAAGGATGTTTCCTTGGCACCCACGGTGTGCAAAGCTGGACAGAAAGAATCGCTGCACTCAACCTGGTCGCCTGAAAGCCCTCTTCTTGGCAGGCACGCCCTCCGCTGCCTCCTGCAGCCAGGGCTAACTCAATTTAAGGGTCAACACCAGAGAGTACACGCAGGAGACAGGAACCACACCAGTTATTGGAAGAGAGAGAGATCATATGAAGAATGGCGACTGCACAGCTGAAAAGGGAATAGGAAGAAGTCATCGTGAAGGCAGCCACTGCAAGAGGGGGCTGTGACCCAGAAGGTGGAGAGAACAAAGGCCGAGGCTGGAATTAGTAAACCCCGGAAGTCTGGAGAAGCCCCACGGAGCAAGACCTCTGACACTGAAGAGGTGGTATGCTGGGCTGGTGTCTCTGGACTTGAAGGAGGGCCAGGGACCCAGACCTTTCCAGGGGGTGCCTGAGCCAGTCGTGCTGGTGGCTCTGCATTTCTGTATTGGGAAAACTGTGTCACAGCTGATGCCCCGAGATAAAAACCCTGTTCCAGGACGAAGCTCGCAACCCAGGAGCTAAGTCCCGCCCCTCCTCCAGCCACACAGTCCCGTCAGGTCAGCGTCTAACGGCAGAAACCAGAGAAGCAGCAGTGTGGTCTGCAGGGCCCGGCTCCGGCCTCACAGAGCAGGCAGAGGACGGTGGGCGTGGAGCTCGGGGATAGCAGCCCGGTAACCGGCGCCGGAAGCAACAGGTCACAGGCTGGCAACACCGAGGTGGTCCGTGCCCAGACTGTCAGGGGCCTGCTTGCTTCACCGCTTCTTCGGTGATGGTGGTGTTGACTTGGCAACTGTTGGCCCAGCCAGAGACTCCATTTCCCAGAACCGTTTGCAGCGGCACGGGGCCACAGGGATGTGACCAGAATGCGGGCGTAGCAGGACGCGTGAAGGCTCCAGGCCGCCACCAACTTAGAGACAAGCCCCTTGGCCGGTCAGACTGGGACGACACCGCAGAGCAGAACAGGACTTGCCGCTTCCACAGACCTCCTTCAGAAGTCACCGTGACTGCCTGACTCGGCAACAATGAACGCATTATTACCTTCAACACTCTTTCTGTAAGGAACCAGGCCATGCTGGGTCCACCACATTTGAGTCTCATATTGTTTTTTACCTTTCCTTTTTTAAATAACCCATGAACGATGGAAAGACACTCTTAGCTCGGGGGCCTCTACTTGTAATTCACACCCCTCGTTTTATCTCATTAAGAAAAGGGACCAGGCCTAGAGTGTGAAGTTCTTAGCCTCCCCGCTGACCCCAGGTTACTTTGAACCATCCATTATGTCTTGTCAGGATTAACAGAGGAGCTTCTGCTTAGACAGAGGACAATTCCTAGAGCCTGTCTTTGCCCAGTTAGCTGGGTCACTTAAGGCAAATCACACTCTCTGACCTCAGTTAATCTCTAAAATAAAAGGGTTTAAAGACACTGGTTACTCAGCCATCTTTTACATTTAAAAGCCTGTAAGTTTCAGTTTTACATATTTTAACTAGCTTACAGTCAGGGTGCCCCATGCATCAGCCCCCAACCCCATCCCAACCCAAGCTGCGAAATTAAGTAGCATTTTTCACAAGAATCAACACAAAACAACGCTGGCAGGAAAACAAAAGCACGAACTCTGTGTGGTGAAGGACCTCTAAAGCAACTTAAGCCAGGAGCTTGGTGGGTAAAACCAGCTGGAAATATCCCAAGAGAAGAGAAAATGAAAAAAAAAAAAAATACTCAGTGCACTTGAGACTTACTATGTTATTTAGATAAAAGTTCCCTGAGATCTTAACTAGATCAAACAGCTAAGCCATAGATAAACATTTGAAAATTTATGAATAATCTATCACAAGGTAAAAATTGTTCATCAAAAAGAGAAAAGAGATGCATAAAACACACTCTCAGAAGAGAGGCTCCGCTATACAAACTATAAACACAAACAGCATCTCAGGGCCGAGATTCACCCTGCAGAAGAAAGTGCTCTGTAAGAAGAGCTTGGGCCCAGTGGCTGCGAGGGCCGCTGTTAATCAGGAAGGGATTTTATTTCCTTAGAGCAGGCCCAGTGGGGGTCTCCACTTATAATGGTTATTTATTACAAGGAATTCCAATTCTTCCTAAAGACAAAAATAGCGACCTAGCATTGCCACTAATTTAAATTAACAAGTTTATTGACCAGAGCAGCATTTCCTAAAGTGTGTTCCATGTGATCACATCTCCATGAAGAAAAGAGTCCTAGTCCACATCAGCATAGGAGAACCTGTGAGAGGGTCCGGAGCAAAGGGGCTTGTCACACTTGGTTTAACACACTCTTCCATCTGACTCTAGAGCCTTTTTTATTTCAAGGGAAGTCTATGAACATCTGATCTGATTAGCGCTCCATGCTACAGCGACCCCACTCATGGGGTCTGAAACCCCGCAGCTATGGCACTTTCCTTTCTCGTGGGAACAAACGGGACTAGCAGGCTATCGGCAGCGCCCAGAGGATCTGCGCGCCCCTTCCCAGACCTGCCGCAGGAGGCGAGGAGGGTCCCTCTCTAAGGTCTCCTGTGTTCAGAGCTTGTGTCTGCTTGCTGCTGACACCTCTTTACAGGAACGAGGAGCGTGCTTTCTCCCAGGGCCCAGTGAGTAAACAGGAGAGCTGTGGCCAGGATTGGCAGAGCCCCTGAAACTGTTAAGTCCCTCCGAACCCATCCTTGGAAGAGAAGCCTGTAGGTCCACAGAAACAAGATGCAAGGTGTCACGGGTGTCACCTGCTCCAGTCCCCGGAGGCAAAATGCCAGCTCTACGACTCAGGCACAGATGGGGACAGCCTCCCATGGGAGCAGGTCAATCTGTGCCCCCTGGGGCTGCAGTTCCAACTCTGATTGGAAATACAGGGCTCTTTGTGAAACCCCTTTCCCCAGTCTGTGCCTCTGGGAGGTTTAACATTTATTTCACTGTGGTCAAAAAGAACTAAAGTACAGAACAGTCAAGAAAGAGGAAGGAGGCCTCCCTCTGCCTAGTAATCATGCTCCCCAGGTGATACTAGGGGCAAAGAATCTGCCTGCCAATGCAGGAGACATAAAGAGGTATGGGTCCAATCCCTGGGTCGGGAAGATCCCCTGGAGAAGGAAACGGCAACCCACTCCAGTATTCCTGCCTGGGAAATACCATGGACAGAGGAGTCTGATGGGCTACAGTCCATGGGGTCGCAAAGAACTGGACATGACCAAGCGTCTGAGCGTATGGCTGCATAATGCAAATGGACTCCAGGAAGCACTGTTCTTAAGACCGGCGTGAGTCTCCAGAACAAGACAAAAACTTCAGTCCTGTCCAGCAACCACTAACACCCCGCAGAGAACCAGCCCCTGGTGCCAAGGAGACTTCTCAGCTAATCATAATAAGAGGCTTCTCTGAATCAACCTGAGGCATCAGTAGGGGGGTGTCACAGCTGGATCACCTCCTTACCAAAGTAAACTTCCTCCACAAGGAATTTCTGCAGAGCAAACCAAACCCACTTGAAAGCCTTAAAAAAATGCTAAACCCCAAATAACTTTATAAATTCTGAAATTACATGGCTCAGTGAAGCACTCAGAATTTCACGAGAAACTGCCCTTCATGCCTCTGGTATACATACTTTTCATATTCATTTTAACCACATCAAGAAATCCCCTAAGAGATTCCATTTTCTCAGCAAGGGAAGTTACAAAAGAGAATTCGAAATGGACTTGTTTTTGCAAGCAAAATGAAACACTTTTATGTTTTATTCATGCAAAGTGTAAGTCCCTTCGCAGCATTACAAATTGAATTTGCTCTTGTAAATTGCTGTAAAGGAAAAAAAGAAAAAAGGGAATCAAAAGCAAAACCAAGTATCTTTAAAAAAAAGAATAATAATCAGGAATACAAAGATCCCTTCTTTCAGAGAATGAAAACTGCAATGGGGAGAAACTGAAACTTTCCCTGACAGACATATTTTTTATTTACTGCTTCCAAAAGCAGCCCAGCCCAAGGGCCCCCAACCAACGTGGGAGCTTCTGAGGTCCTGAAAGCTAATGTGGAACCCTCAGTGTATTTCTAAATTACACTTACCTGCTAATAACATTGAGTAAGAACAAGAAGGGGTTTAAAAACCATGAGTAACTCAGTGCACATTTCAGATACATAACCAAGGCAAGGTAACCTAATTTACACCGATATCACTGGGCGCCGTGGAGGGGTGGGTGGTTCCTTCCACTTTGTAGGACAACTGAACACCGCATCTAGAACAGCCTCTGGCCCTCTGCTATCAAATGATAAACTGCACTCAAAACCTCCCTGAGGTCTGATCCCTCCCTCACCCTCTCTATCTTTGAAAGGAAACCATGTAATTAGCTCTCTCTCCGAGAGTGGATGCTGCTTTAACAAATCAAAGCTAACATGGATTAAGCATTTTCTATGTCCCCATCACCATGCCAATTACTATACACACACACAGGCACAAACATACACATGGTGAGTGGTCCTTATTATCATCCCCATTTAACACACGAGAGGAGCTGAGCCCAGGGCTTGAATAATTTTGTCTGCTGGAATTCGAATCATATTTTTCACCCTGAACAGATAGCATCTGGCCTTAAAGAGGTGGGGTGACCTGAAAACCTCATTGATGAAATCCACTCACAAGCTAACCTTAAGAAAACACAGCCCCAACCAGTTGGACATGCATACAATGATCTTCACCTCGGCTCCTGTCTTAAAAACAAACATGGAGGATAGGAAGTAGGGAAGGATCAAACATCTTACACTCTTCCATCAAGGCTAAACGTTTTTGAATATGTACAAACATCATCATGTATTTTCCTTTAATTTCAGTGCTCCAGCTCTGCCAAGCAAGTGAATGACAGGTGTGGATGCATAATCTAGCTACTCACTCCCTTCAAAGCACCTGGTACCGCTGTCACTGTTCATCACTGTCACAAAAGCTCAAAGATACAGCTGTGCTCCCGGGAAGGTTTATCCAATCAGCCATCAAAGGACACTCCACCTCTCTCTTCTGCGACCATTTCTATGTCTGGTTCCAGCAAAAATGCTTGTTCTTTGATGAATGCTTATCCATTTTCCTTTCAGGCTTAGCATTTGGAACTGAATCAAAACACCATTGAATTTGCTACTGCCTGAGGCTGGGTGAAGCCAAGGCTGAACCCCCTAGAGGACCACACAACCCAACAAACCAGAAAACCCAGGAATGTAGTCACAGGCTCCAGAGAGCCATCTCTCTGTCATCTGGGATTTCACCAGCTTCCGCAATGCTCTTGTCCATTTTCAACCAAGTAATAAGTCATCCTACAGCTCGTCCCTAAATGCTAGGAGATCTGCAGGCACCTTCAGAGTTGCCAAAGATTAATTATAATTCAAGAGTTAGATGCATTTCATGCAGCCTAATTTACTTAATAAAGTATCAAAGTCTGATGTCTGTGATACCTGCCACTTTATCACTTAGAACAGGCACTTGAAAACCAGAACTTCCCTGTTTCCAGTCACTCTGGAGAACAAAAAGATTCACAACACATCTAAGTAAGAAGTACTTGCTGGAAATGACGGATTTCAGAAAAATACACATTGAATGGAACGTTGATTTGACCAGACATTTCAAATGTTAAAACTGTTCAGCCAACTTCAAACTCCAGGAGTTCCTGATGAGCATGAGTTAATGACCTAAAGCTTGTGATCTGGATAAACAAGGTCCTACTGTATGGCACAGGGAACTGTATTCCATATCGTGTGATAAATCACAATGGAAAGAATATGAAAATCACACACGTGTAACTGAATCACTCTGCTGTATAGCGGAAATGAACACATCATTATAAATCAACTACACTTCAATAAAATAATTAAAAAAAATAAAGCTTGGGGTTAGAGGCGGTTCAACCTCTCCCTTCCAACAAGCCCTCTACGAAGAAAATACCAATAGCAGAGCATCTGAAATAGCTGAGACTCTACTTTAAAACGGACTGTAGTGAAGAGGAAAAAAACAAGGTCAGAGTTCCGAGAGTCTGGATGAGCTGGGAACTTAGATGGGATGGGGAGGTGGAGAACCGTGCAGAACCAGAGGCACGGTCCAGAGCTGAAAAAGGCCTGAGGGACGGAGACCGGGAGCGGAAGTAGCTGGTTTGCGAGGCTGGGATAGAGAAGTGCTCTCACTCTTTACATTTCTGCAGAGAGCTCACCGCCACATTTCACACACTGACATGCAGCAACAGCAAGGCTCCGCGTTGGCGCAGAAACTGGGCCACCTGGCGAGGTGACACAGGACGCGCGGGGCACTCACCGGCCGTTGTCGCGGCCCACGCCCCACACGCGGATGCTGACGATGGGCTGAGCGTGCAGCACGCTGCGGTCCATGGGGTCCACCAGGCTCAGCGTGTCGTTCTCCAGGACCAGGTACATGTCCTTCCCCTGGGATTCAACGAGAAGACCGCTTACCTCCTGCACAAAGCCGCGCATCCTCAGGACGATTGTGGCTACCAAGGGATGTCGGTTCAGTGATCAAAATATCGCCCCCTGGGTCTGAAATTTGTTTTTTAAGGGAGAAACATCCTTTCTTGATTAAAATATTTATAAATCCTTCATCTTCCCCTCACGTGCCTAATTTCTCTCTCCTCCAAATCCTCTGAAATGTGTCCCTAGCCTGCTTTCGAGCTGGCTCTTATTTTTAATTATTTACACTTTGAATCTTTACTCTAAGAAAACAGGCTAATGGCAGGTTCCCTGGAGAATCTGCTCTCTTACTAACTGCTGGTCAGCCGGACTCTTGTAACCTCTGTCCCCATTCCTTCCCCTCTGCCCAGACCCTACCAGCCGTCCCTGTGATGGCCTTCCTGGACCCACAACAAGGGCTGTCTCTTCTCGGCTCTTACACCGCCTCTGATCTGTGTGATCTGCCTGGTGAACAGCAGGCACGGCTTGGTGACACTTCTCGAGGCTTCAGCAGCTTCTGCTGATGTGCCTTTGTGAGATCTCAGATGTTACAGCACGCGCTTCAGCCTCCTTGGCTCGTGAACGCTCTCACTTGCCTCAGAGCTTGGTTTGTTATTATCTCCAATTAGCAGATGGGGAAACTAAGGCTTACAGGGTAAGTGACTTGCTCATGATCCGACACAGAGGCCGAGATGCCTTTAGCCACGGGAGGGGGGAGCGGTGCTGCGGTGATACCAACACTGGGGAGGAGGAGGTTTCCAGCATCACTGTTCAGGCTCTGGTCTCCTGTCCCCCCACATACTAATGGCTCTTTGAGGGCAGGAACACTAGCCCATCCAACTTCATTCCCCTTGCAAGCCCTCAGGCGTTTTAAGAAATTATTAAATGCTTGCTGCCTGACGGAAAGGCTGTGTCCACTGCAGGTCATGGTCAGCCCAGATGCCGTGGCGTGGATGCCAGGGAGGTCTAGGCTACGCTACGCGAGGCTGAGTCGCTTCAGTCATATCCAGCTCTTTGTGACCCCTTGGACTGTAGCCTGCCAGGCCCCTCCGTCCATGGGGATACTCCAGGCAGGAATCCTGGAGTGGGTTACCACTTTCTTCTCCACCAGGACAGTCTGGCGGGGAAGAACGGTGAGGCTTCTTGGCCGATCTTCAAATTCCAAAGCGGGACAGAAAACCTGCTCCTTGGTCTGGGTTTTAAGAACCCAGGTCCCATCACAGGTTCTCAGAGTGAACACAAGCTCTGCCGCGGGGGTGGCAGACGTGGGTGTTGCAATGTCTCCGCTCGCCGGTGTTTAGTTAAGCCAAGCGTCTACAGCTGAGATCCAGGATGATTGGAAATCTTCCGAAAGGGGAAGAGAGCCACTTCCAGGCGAGAGCAGTGGCAGTAAATAAAACTTGTGCAGGGTGCTGTAACTGCAGACCCTACAGAGCCTGGGGCGACAGACCGCAGGCCGCCTCAGGCCTGAAGCGGCCCCCCGTGTGTCTTCTGGGGGGGCTGCAGCTCACGTGACGTGCTGTGGGCAGGGTTTCTTTCTATGGACACATTAAGGTCACAGTTGTGTCCAGACCCTGGGCAAAGAGCCAGCTGCTAATTAATCAGCCTGTAGATTAATCAGGATTGAGAGGCAGGTCCTGGAGAGATTCTGCCTCCCAGAACCTCATGGAGGCTGGGCAGCCAGTGAGCAGTTAAGCGATGGTTGGCAGAGCCAAGAGGATGGGCCAAGCTCGAGGGGAGGGTTGCAGTCTCCCACCCTGTCCCCCCAGTGCAGGCCAGGCTCCCTTCTGCCCGCCTTCAGCTGAGGGCTGCCACGTGCTCAGGAGCTGCAACATCACAGAGTCCTGAGGAGCTGGGGCCCCGTGAGCAGGGCAGGTCCTGGGGCCCTCGGGGGCCAGCCAGGCGACGTGCTTTCGGATAGCTGAGAGCTGACTGGGAATCTCTGGAGCCTTTTCCGTATCTCTCTTTGTCCTTTCCCACCAGGACCTGGGTCAATGGCTGCAGCCTAAGAGAAATCTGCAGCCAGACGCAGTGGGGAGTGGCCCCCAGCGTAATTCCCGCCTGGTAACCACTCCTCCTGCACCGGCTTCCTGGCAAATACCTCAACGGTGCTAAGAGACTCTAAAAGGGTTTGGGCTGACACTGTCACCCATGTTAAATATGTTCTGTAGGACGTGACCCACAGGGAGATCAAATCCACCCCACCCCTCCCTGCCACACACACACACACACACACACACACACACACACACACACACACACTCACACAGTGCATTTCCTTGGGTCCTCACAAAGGCAACAGAGGCCGTCTTCATCAGTCAACCCTACCAACAATCTCCATGTTACAGGACAGAACCAGGGACCACTGCTGGCTGATAACCTAAAGTGAGAATGGTTGGCTGAGCGTGGAATATCCCCGGTACCCAATAAATATCTTCAGCGCTCCTCAGTACTGTGTCCCTCGGCTCTTGGGGCTCTGGGGATTCAAGAGGCACAGCAGGAATGCAAGCAAGCCTGACATGAATGACTTTCACCTGTAACTTACCTCTCCCCAAATGCCGACTGTATCTCGGATGTCATTTTTGCAGTAGGAAAGCTGCCTGATGCAGTTGTTGACGGCAACGCTACTCTTGCCAGGAGCGAGGTCCTCCTCTGCCATCTCCACCCACCCCAGAGAGCGCACAGCGAAACACTAGGAGGAAATCAGAGAACCGGAGATTACTCGCTGGCCACATGGAGCCAAGATCCTCTACAAAATGCGCTTAATGTGTCTTCAATGACTACAAAATGTTCAGTTATCGAATTTAATAACTAATTCTCGACTGCTGAAAAATTTAATTGTGGCTATTTTTTACTACTAGAAAATGTAGTAGTGACTTTATTCTTGCCTACCTTCCTGTGTGTGTGTTCAGTATTTTTCTTAGAACCAATTATTAGAAGTAGAATGATACAGCTAATGGGCTTCAGCATTTGTAAGCTCTTTTTTTCTAGTATCTGGCAGTATCAGTATCTTTTATCTAGTATCAGGCAGGATTTTTCAATAGTAAGAACCTCAGAGGGTTCTCACAAGGAGTAACCTCTATGAGATTTGTTACTTGCTAAGCACCTAGGAAAAGACAATAGAAGGGAAAAAGAATTAAATACATGTTTGGCCCTTGTTTCTAATGGGGCAAAATGTATTCTCTAATCTCCAGAAACAAAGGAAAACAGAGAGTGGGGGTGTGCGTTCACCACAACAAATCTCAGCGTCTGTTATTAGCACCAAATCCTTAAAAGTCTACAGAATAATTAACCTGTAAGAAAAGAGCACAAATGCAATTCATTCTCTTACCATTTAGAGATATTCAACTTGAGATCATGCGCCTCATCTTCTTTTTAAAATTGAGTTCAGGTATTCAATTTTTTTTAAATATGTAAAGTATCACATGCATGTTGCAACAGATAAAAAAATCCAAAAATGTACAGGGAAGTTCATGGGACATAAGAGGGCAAGTTGGATGCAGCATCTATCTAGTTGTTAATCGCCAGGGTTACCAGGTGGCTGGAACTGCACCCTCTCACGGCAACCTGTGACGCAGGTCCCCTCCTGAGCTGCACATCAACGGAGGAGAGCACGTTCCCAGGACAGGAGGGGCGAGCAAGGGGCCAGACCCCTGTGGAGCCAGCAGGCTGCCTCTCAGCATCTTCTGAGGTTTCCAAAACTGCACTTCACGACAAAACGAAGAGATGCAGCGAAGTGTCCCTAAGTGGCCACATTCAGGCTAGTTTAACCTTCCCTGTGTCTCAGCGCCTATTCCCAGACGGGGTGCCTCCTTCCTGAACTTTTAATCACTTTCTAAAAAAAAAAACCCACCAAAATACTGAAAACGTTAACAGAATGTGGGTCCTCAGGTCCTAGAGGTACCTGGGCCCTGGTGCGGCGCCCATGTGGAACGGAACAGCTCCCGCACGCTGACGGTGCCCGTGAGGCCTCTTACAGAAACACCAAAAAGAGAAGGTCATAGCTACAACTGCAAAAGCCACTCAGGACCCCGGGCCCTGGGGAGAGGTTCTGGGAGACGCCCTCACAGTGCACGTGCGCGTGTGTATCTGTGGGAGAGACAGAGCCCGAGGGGAAGGTGCCACCGGAGCCGGGGCTGCTCCCCCTGAGGCCCTGCTCCCTTTATCCTGCGAGGGGGCGGGTCAGAAACGCCGCAGGAGGACACCTCAGCGCATCTCCCCGCGTTTCATGAAGACCCACAACTTCAAGGGCCATGCCTGTAAAGACGCATTTTCTGCTTCCTGCAGTCTTTCTTGGTTCCCAACAAAGTCCCTGGTGAGTAAAATCACAACGCCACAATCTCCCGGCTTCCATCTGCCATTTTGGTCTTGTTATGCACCGCCTTATAATGGAAAATCCCACCTTTTCCACCTTCACCAAATGTGCGGAGGTTTTCCTCCATGCCAAAGAGCAGTTCTCAGTCACCAGCAGGGTGTCTGAAAGTTCAGCTCAATTCTGACACTATCTACCTGGAGACAGCATCAGATCCCACAGGTTTAGGGCTCAGCCCTACAAGACCCCCTCTCCCACACCCCTGCCAACTTCACTTGCCAACTGCAAGCCTGTTATCACCTGAGCCAACCAGCTACAGCTTGAATGTTCTGCTGGACCGTCCTCACTGGGTTCGCTTTATTCGCTAGAGTGGCCGGCAGAACTCAGAGAAACGTTTTATGTACTAGATCACTGATGCAATTGTTTGGTCACGAAGTCATGTCTTTGCGACCCCATGGACTGTAGCACGCCAGGCTCCTCTGTCCTCCATTATCTCCCGGAGGGTTAGGATAAAAGGACACAACTCAAGAAGAGCCAGAAGGAAGAGATGCACAGGGTAAGGAGCAAAGAAAGCGTGAGAGCTCCCATGCGCTTCCCAGGGACCACTCTCCCCGCCTCCACATGCGTTCCAACTTGGAAACTCTGAGTCCTGTCCTCTGGGTCTTACGGAGGCTTTATTACATGGGCGTGATTGGTTAAATCACAGGCCACTGGTGACTGAACTCGACCTCCAGCTCCTCTCCCTTCCTTGGGGATGGACATGGGACTCAAAGTTTCCACCCCCTAGAACCCAGTGGGTTCTACTGGCAACCAGATCCCACCCTTAGGGGAGTTCTAGAAGTCATCTTATAGATATTTACTCATTTAATCCTCACCTCAACCCTACCAGGTTGATATGAAGTTACTGTATCCATTCTATAGAAGAGGAAGGAGAGTGAAGCGCAAGGCTGATAAATGGTGGACCGAGGTTTCCAGCCCAGGCAGCTAGACCCCTGGGTTCTCACTCTTACTGCTCTGCCTTATGCCTGAGATGCTGGAGGAGCAGAGTCCAACTGGGCTGGGCCCACAGGAGGCCAGGAGCACAGTCAGAAAGGCCAACACAGTCAGAAAGGCCAACACAGTCGAGCGTATCAGGCCCGGGAGCATGTGTGCTCCGTCGTGTCCGACTCTTTGCAACCCCATGGACGGTAGCCCGCCAGGCTCCTCTATCCATGGAATTCTCCAGGCAAGAAGACTGGAGTGGGTAGTGATTTCCTTCTCCAGGGGCTCTTCCTGACCCAGGGATGGAACCGCATCTCCTGCATTGGCAGGCAGATTCTTTTACCATCTGAGTCACCAAGGAAGCCCAGCCCAAGAGCAGGGACAGCCTAAATTAAAATTTTAGCTCTGACTTAAAGGTACTGTGATCTTGGCTGTGTAACTTACAAAGTCTCATGTTTTTAATTTGCAAAAATGGGAATAACAGCAAAACTTAACTCAGAGGGTTCTCAGGAGGAGAAAACAACATAATACAGGTAGAAAAGACACCATAAGCACTGCTGAGAGAAAGTGCAAATGATCACAGTGCCGCACACACCTTGAAGGCAGTCATCCAAGGGGGAAAATGAAAGGAGATTGGGAGATTCGCAATAAGCCTGACCCCCATGTTCCAATGACCTCCAGGATGGTTTTGGTTTATGTTTGTTTTCTGGCAAAATCGTTAAGAGCAGCTCCCTTTATTCTTGAAAGTGTCCTAGTTTGCATAATAAATTATAGTCACTCCAGTCAAAATTCCAGTGAATTCACCCTCTGGCACAGAGACTGAGGTTTGAATGTATCATATGCACGAGATACGCCCAGGTGGAAACGGGTTCAATACGGCAGGCTGTGTGTGTGTGTTGGGGGGTGGGTACGGGGAATAATACCCTAATACACCAGCATTACTGTGGGATGGCGCTATGCCCTAAAACTAGAAGCCAGGAAAGCATTTCCCCACTTCTTATACAGCCTATTACAGAACGCTATAGTCTGTGAAGACCCAAAGAATTTATTAACATTAAGGAAGGTGAAAAAGAATACCGGCTGTTTTTTGCCTTTGAGTCCAAGAATGCATGGATTTCAAAAGACAACAGTCCTGACAATACAAATAATTTCCTGTACGTATTCAACAATTCGGCTGTTGTAACTTAGTTTCTGGTCTGAAAAACTCCACCACTGGTCCCCACGGCCACAGTGAGAGGACGTGGACGCGCGTGGGAGAAGCCCCACCAAGGAGCCGGCTCCATCTCCTCCCAAAGAGCCGAGCGGCAGAGAGCCACGTGCGCGACTTGGCGCTGCCCCCGTGTGGCCAGGAAGGTTCACTGCCACCGCCTTCCCATAAAGTCAGGAAATCATGAAGACACAATCAGCTTTCCCAATACACACTCACAGAAGAGGAGGAACTCAAAACAGTCAATCCAAATAGGTAATCAAATATCTAACCAATCTGACTGCTTAATCACTTTTTTCAAACTCTGAAGAAGAAAAAAATCAACATTTGTACTCTGATGCTCATTCTTCAATAGCTCTTTACCAAAAGGGTAAAAATGAGTCATGAATGGTTGGTTCAGGGTACGGACTGTACCCTAGATCTAGATCAGGAGGATCCAGATTCAAGTCACGACTTTGTACCTACCAGCTAGAGGCTTTGGGGCAATCACTACTGGTCTCTAAGATTTAGATTTTATGTG
Source organism: Muntiacus reevesi (assembly GCF_963930625.1). NCBI lineage: Eukaryota > Metazoa > Chordata > Mammalia > Artiodactyla > Cervidae > Muntiacus > Muntiacus reevesi. The sequence continues at coordinate 56,143,587 of NC_089264.1, forward strand.
TAAAATGGGGAGAATAATAGTACCTCTACTTTATAGTACTGTTGTTGGACTGAGATAATATAGGTAAGACTTTTAGCATATCTGGCATATAATAAGAACTCAATAAGCATTTATCATGCTATCGATAAATTTTAACTTTTATGAGTGGATTTTACAGATTTCTCTAGTTTAACTGATGTCAGCCACAGCTAAAAACACTCAGAAGGCTCTGTTAGAACACAGAAAACCAGACACCATCCCCGCCGTTTCTGATTGCGTGGGGCAGGGTAGGGCCCTCAAACCTGCATTTGGGATAGTCTCCCAGGTGATGCTGAAGTGGCAGGTCTGGGGACCACACTTGGAGAATCTCCTTACTCGTTGTCATGCTGGTTCCCACGGCTGATCCTAAAAGGCAGATCTAGGCTCAAATCTCAGGACTGCCACTTACGATGTGCGATCTTGGGCGTGCTCATTCACCGTCCTGTGCCTCAGTTTCCTCGCCTGTAGAACAAGGACGCTGAAGTCCCTGTCTCACAGTAGCCTGCGCGTACTGTGAGGTCGGGCTGGGCAGAGTCTGCTGCTGTGCCCGTTGCCGCCATCGGTTATCACGGGCGTTTAGGGAACCAAGGTCACGGCTGAACCGGGAGGGATGCGGCTCTTGGTTGGGGCTGCTTTCTCTCCCACCTGCTCTCTCTCCCCTGCACTGGAACCAATGGTCGTGTCTTGGCTGGAATCACATATCCCCTTTCGCCTTCTGTTAGAGTCCTCCAGTAACAGAGACGGAGGCCTGCGGAGAAACTCCTCCTGAGACACAGCGCTAAGCCTTGGTTTCTGGGGCCCGTCAGTCATGTGTCTGCACGCCTCTAGACCATCGGTGTGGCTCAGCCTCCAGGAACCTACTTCCTGAAGGCTTCCTCAGCTGGAAAAGGACAGTAACACTAGGCTCAGAGCACCAGGAGACCCAGAGTGAACAAGGATGCTCAGGGAAGGGGCACTGCAGGCCCTCAGCAAGCGTTCCCTTCTTCTCTCTCTGGCTCCAGGAGACCCTCTCATGTTCTCCTCCGTTCTCCCACAGGCCTTCTTCTCCCCCTCCTCTGGAGTTTTAACAAGGACAAGCAAGATGAGAGCCTACTGGCTGGAAACTGGGGGAGGGGAGAGACGAGGGTATGGGAGCCGATGGAGTTACAGTCAGACGCAAGCCTTGCCTCCAGCCAGCTGAGCCGGCTCTGTGCATGGTGTCAGGGACGCTGCTGCTCAGACCAGCGTAATCCACAGAGCGGCGCCTTCGACGCCCAGAACACAGTTAATGCTCTGCCTAAGTACTGAAGGATGATGACAAAAAAGTCAATGATACCAGAACTGACAGCAACACTAAATTACAGATATTAAAAACACTAAGAACATCCAAGAGAAAAGCTACAATTTAGTTTACACTGCAAGTGTAATCCTAATCCATACTCATTTACTGGGAGTGCTTTACCACTCAGCTAGATTACTCTGTAGCACAATAACAACTGTATAGTGTATACAATCAGTAAACATTAATTGAGCGCCTGTTGGTTCCTGGAGACACAGGAAATGAGCAGGATGTAGAGTAGACATGAAGCAGGAATCTGCTGCATGGCAATGAGAAATATGGGGACAGAGAGGCACGCGTATGTGTTGGGAGTCTTTTAACTCAGAGAGAGGGAATCATGGACAGCTTACTGAAGGATATGGTATTGAGCTGAGCCTCGTAGGATGGATGGACTTACTCATCTAACAGAGATTTACTGACAACTGTGATACGCCAAGTACTGGAGGCACATCAATGAACCTCAGAGGCCGAACGCTCTGCTCTGAGTAGTATTTCAAGAAAGTGGAAGGGTGTATTCACTTGCTGTGACAGCAGAGGTCGCACAGCTCTGCTGACATAAACCACGAGGAGTGAGGTACAATGGTACGGGGGGAGGGGACGTGGGACAGGGGTTTAGGGCCTAGGTTTTCAAGTCACTGACATGGGATCAAAGCCCACGCTGGCTACTACAGGCGGTGTGACTGGAGCCAAGGTACTAAACGTTGGAACGCGTCAATCTCCTCACCTGCTGCAGGGAGGGTGGTGGTGTGCACCGCCTGGGGGTACTGGCATGATCAGCGGAAGCCTTAGGCGAAGAACAGGGTCTGGCCCAAAGCGGATGCTCAAAAGTGGCTGGTGTTTTCACAAGGTCTCTGGCTCAGGGGGTGAAGAATCCACGTGCAATGCAGGAGACACAGAAGATGCAGGTTCAATACCTAGGTTGGGAAGATCTCCTGGAGGAACTGGCAGCCCCCTCCAGTTTACCTGAAAAGTCCCACGGGCAGAGGAGTCTGGTGGGCTACAGTCCAAAGGGCCGCAGAGTCGGACCAGACAGAGCCACTGAACGGGAAGGCACCCTGATCCCTTTCTGAAGAGTCATGCGCGCGTGCAGAGTCGCTCAGCTGTGTCTGACTCTGTGAGACCCCATGGACTGCAGCCCTCCAGACTCCTCTGCCCACAGCATTTTTCAGGTAAGAAGACTGCAGTGGGTTGCCATGTCCTCCTCCAGGGGATCTTCCTGACCCAGAGATGGAACCTGTGTCTCCTTCAGCTTCTGCAACAGCAAGTGGATTCTTGACCACTGATCCACCTGGGAGGCCCAGTCAAAAGCATCAGGACTGGGGAATTCCACCACCAGTCAGTCAATTCTGCTTCATTTTTTCCAACTTATGATCAAACATCACTACGGCTATTACCTTGGGTGGCTGGGGATGGGGAGAGGCCCGCGGCCTGGGGAGAAGGAGGAGAAGAAAGCCCCCAGGGTCCATCATCTCATGAGCCTACCTAAGAGTCCACGGACCCCGCAGATCCACTGATGGGCTTCAAGAAGTTCTAAATCTCCTACAAATATATCCCAAATCATGTGTGTCTGCCATGTAATCCAAAGAGGATCCAAAGCTGTCCAAAGGGTCTGTGGACATAAAGCACTTTAAAAGAATCCCAAGGAGTTTGGAAATCAGAGTACCCAACTCATCAAGAAATTAATTAAGAAATTAATCAAGAAATTAATTGATGTGTTCAGGGTAGAAAAAGCTGAGTAGCTGGCATCTGAGTTCTTCTTTCTGAGACATGGATGAGGAAAATGGTTAGACGGCTCTACATGAGAAAGGATCAGGGATTCAGGGGAGAAAGGGAAATGGGGGAGGGTCAGTGAGAAAGGGCTGGAGCGCCTCTGGGGAAGCTCTGAAATGGCAGGCAGTGCCTGAATGACGTATAAAGGTGAAGGAAGTCCAACACCCAGTTCTGAAAACCAGTGACTAACTTCTGATGCAACGTAAGCCCCCTCTATATTATCCCTGGTGCTCCAGCAGAAGCCCGCCAGAGAGACGGCTGACGTCGTCAGGAATGAAGAGAAGGGTGAACTCCGGCCCTGGGTAAATGCTTGGCAGAGGACAGTAGTGGCAAAGGCCTCGAGCGTGGAGCACTGAGAGTCCACACAAGAGAAACGTAAGCCCAGGTAACGGGCAGAACCGGTGGGGGTGTTGGCGGGGGACCCATGAACTTTGCAGGATGTGAGGCAGGGACTCAAGCCCATCTCGCCTGCATCCTAAGAACATAGAGATCCCGCGGCGGCCTGAGCCACGCAGAGCTGCTCTGCAGAGGCTGTTTATGTCTGTGTTTGGGGTCAGGTGGGAAAAAATATATGTAGCCTTGTTGTATGGGACTGTGAGGAAGGACCTTTTGAATAATCATACAGCCTGCAGAGAAACTGAGAGAGAATCTGATTTTACTTCATACTGGTGGCTGCTGTAAGGTAATATAGTCATCACGTTTGACAGCCTACATCCTGTGATGTCCCCCTAAGAACCTGGAACTGTCCACTGCCCTTCTCCTCCCCAGTTACTGCATCAGAAACAGCGCGGACCTGATTTTTGCCTACAGGACTGTCCAGATTTTGCTGAGAAATAAGGCAGCCAGTAATAAAGAAAGGGCTGTGGCCTCAAATGACTTTCAGAGCGTGTTCTAAAAATGCACAGGCTTTTCAGGATTCCAAATATCTTCCTTCGATTGTGGTTTCGATAACACACAGGGAAGTCGTCAGCAAATCAGAGCTTGTGGTCATGATATATAGGAATGTAGACCACTGTCATTATGGACACAGGGTGAAACAAAATTAGGCTTCACCTGCCACTGGTTTTCCTGGAAACACTGAAGTTGGGCTTTCTAAATTCAGCATCTCGGTGGGCTCCACCAGAGAGATGCCTGGGGATGCTGGAGTGGAGCCTGACCTAGTTCTCCATCCGCTGAAGCGAGGAGTCAGCCTGATTCATTATTCAGCCGGGCAACAGCCTGGGCAGCCAGGGAGGACCCAAAGAGCATTACTACGCCGACCCCAATGAGCACATCGGCTGTTCCTCCCCAGACTGTCTGCAACATGGAGAGCAATCGAGCAGAGAACAAGACACCCGCCCCCCTGGGGCCACGGGCCCGCGAGCACCGCTTACTTAACTCTCCCTTTTTCCTACTTTTCAGAGCAAGATCACCCTACTGGAAAGATTCGCCCTATGCTAACACCCTATGCTGACAGCGTATGCTGTCAAAGTGGACACTCATTGTAATGACCAACACGCAGGTAGTGATGACAGCGTGCCAGGCACCGACAACTGACCTGTCACTGAAGCATCGGCGACAACGCCCACCTCTCTGCCTGCCTGCTCGCCACCCCTTACCGGGGGCCAGTTCATGGAGGGGGTTCCCAGCCCAGCTCACCTCCGTCTCTAGTAAATAACAGGCTCTGTCCCTAGTAAACACTCCAGAGACCTGCGAGGTCAGGGCAGAAACACCAACCACCTTCCCTACAGTCGGGAGATGCTCAGAGCACGCACAGTGATGGAATCAGAGCTAAGCTATCTAACAGAAGAGGGGAAAGATGCGCCGCAGTTTAGAGGCAGTGCCTTTAGTCGTCTCTCATGGACAGCGTGGGTCATGCAGGTTTCTGAGCTTTAAGGCTTCGGTGACTTTAAATCCTTAAATGAAAATGTAAGTGTTCTTTCAAAGCCCCGAGCTTTGATTCGCCCCCTCTGGATGCCAGTCCAGCAGGCGATGACTCTTCTGCAACTGCTCCCTCGGCTTTATAAAAAGTGCTTGCTGACTCACCGCTCTACCACATGGAGAAAGCAATCGTCCTGAGATTTAAGGGAACCCAGGTTTGAACCACGGACGTGCTGAAGAGCAGGCTCAAGGGAAGGTCACACTTGGTGGGGGTGGGCGGCAGGGCTGAGATCTGACTCTGCACGTCATATTTTAAATACTCAACCATTGCTGGGCTGTCTTTGCATCCTCACTCTTACTCAGGGGAAGCAGAATCTCCCCATTCTCCCTTACCGAGTGGTCTCCTTGGCAGACGAGCCAGTTCAGATGGGCAGAGCGGTAGCCCGGCCTTCTCCTGTCCCCTCAAGCGGGGGTGGGGGCGGATTCCTGCTGGAGAATGGGACAGTACCATCGTGCTGGATTCCGACTTTTACCTTAAAACACACGTGAGCAGCACTGAAATCATGAAACCAACGTGTCTTGCTTTTAACACTTAAGATGTGCACTTTTACACAGCAATGAAATCATGACATCCATATGCTTTTAACATATTTCTAAGTATGATTATCTTGAAGAGCGATATTCTCACTAGTGCCTAAATGGGATTGTAGAGCGAGGGAGGGAATTCCCATTTATTGCACGCCTATGTTAGAGACTTTTTATTAGTTATCTAATTCAATTTAGGTTAATTCTCACAACCAAGTAAATGAGTTATTCCACCGTTTTTGACAAGAAATAAACTCCCAAAGGAACCCTGACAAGTCTAAGGCTACATAAAACGTTTTGCAAAGTCTGACTCAGGTCATCACACCTAATGCTGACACTTGTGACGTGGGGGTGAGGAGGGGATGGGAGCAGGGGGACTGAGGTGGGGACAGGAGTGTCCCATGCAGCATTTATTATGAGTGTGTGTACATACTGAGTGGGGAAACCCACTTCTCTTTCACTACCCACACAGAACACGTCACTTCTGACCCATCGACTCACCCAATGTGCAGGAGCTCTTCTGCACACCACGCACGTCTCTGCAGCACCAGAGGGACGTGTTACGGCTTCACCCAAGCCTGACGCCCTCTGCTTAGACAGTCGGATCCCACAGGCTAAGGTCTTAGACCCGCAAGGCCGCCTGCCCCCACCCCACCCCTCAGACACCGATCACGAAGTCCAGGTTCTCACCTGCGCCTCTGGCCAAGCAGTTATAAACTGGAGACTCCCCTGACCCCTCATCAGGTTTAACTTGCTGGAGAGGTTCATAGAACTTGGGGGAAGTTTACTTACTAGATTACCTGTTTGTTATAAAAATACGTAACTCAGGAACACGCAGAGAGACGAGGACAAGGTATGTGAGAGGGCGTGGAGTTCCCAGGCTCTCTCTGGATCAGGCCACTCTGCCAGCGCCTCCACGTGTTGACCAGCTCAGCAGCTCTCTGAGCCTTGCACTTTAGGGGTTTTTATAGCAACGTCATCCAATAGGCAAGACTGTTCATTAACTTCTTATCGCCTCTTCTAAGCTTCTAATCATGGCTTGGTCTTTCTGGTGACAAGCCCCTACCCAAGAGCCTACGTAGAATCACATCATTAGAACAAAAGACATTACTATCATCCAGGAAACTGAAAAGGATTTAGGAACTCTGTGTCAGGAACCAGGGTTAGAAGTGTGTGTGGGGAGAGGGGGCTGGGGAGTGGGGGCCCTTTCTTTTATAATATTTAATCAACTCATGGCAACATATGAGACAGATGTTATTACTATTCCTATTTTACAGATGGGGAAACTAAGGCACAGAGAGGTTGTTATGGACTGAATTATATCCAAAGCTATGGTTTTTCAAGTAGTCATGTATGGATGTGAGAGTTGGACCATAAAGAAAAATAAATGAACGGTGAAGAATTGATACTTTTGAACTGTGGTGTTAGAGAAGACTCTTGAGAGTCCCTTGGACTGCAAGGAGATCCAACCAGTCCATCCTAAAGGAGATCAGTCCTGAATATTCATTGGAAGGACTGATGCTGAAGCTCGAATACTTTGGTCACCTGATGCAAATAACTGATTCTTTAGAAAAGACCCTGATGCTGGGAAAGATTGAAGGCATGAGGAGAAGGGTACGACAGAGGATGAGATGGTTGAATGGCATCACTGACTCAATGGACATGAGTTTGAGTAGGCTCCGGGAGTTGGTGATGGACAGGGAAGCCTGGCGTGCTGCAGTCCATGGGGTCTCAGAGTTGGACGTGACTGAGCATCTGAACTGAACTGTCATACCTGATATGAGCAACTGAACTGAACTGAGAATTCATATATTGAAGCTCTAAGGCCCAACGTGGTTGTATATGGACACAGGGTAGTTAAAGAGGTAACAAGATTAAATGAGATCATAAAGTAGGCTTAATTCAGGACTAGTGTCCTTATAAAAAGAAGAAGAAGAGACACCAGGAAAGTGAGGACACACAGAAAGAAGGCCGTCGTCTGCAAACCAAGGAGAGAGGCTCCGGGAGAAATGAAATCTGCCAACACCTTGACGCTGGACTTCCAGCCTGCAGAGTGTGAGAAAATTAGTTTCTGTTGTTTAAGACACTCAATCTGTGTGGTATTCTGTTACGGGAGCCCAAGTAGATTCATACAGTGGTATATAAACTTCAGGCAACCAGACAGCATATAGTGAAGCTGGTATTCAAACCCCAGTTTCAGTTCAGTTCAGTCGCTCAGTCGTGTCCGACTCTTTGCGACCCCATGAACTGCAGCACACCAGGCCTGCCTGTCCATCGCCAACTCCTGGAGTTTACTCAAACTCATGTCCATTGAGTCGGTGATGCCATCCAACCATCTCATCCTCTGTCGCCCCCTTCTCCTCCTGCCCTCAATCTTTCCCAGCATCAGGGTCTTTTCCAGTGAGTCAGCTCTTTGCATCAGGTGGCAAAAGTATTGGAGTCTCAGCTTCAGCATCAGTTTACGTACCAATAAATTCCTGTCACCACGCCACGCTGTCTCCTAGGAGCGGCAACAATGTTGGTTTTCCTAAAGTGGCGAGAGGGAGGGGGGTCAGGCATGCCTCACTCTACACCCAGGGACCTCAGAGAGGGCCTACAGCCCCTCCCTCAACCCACCAGGCGTGCACTTGGGCACATTCCTCCATCTCAGTCCTAGGTCAGCTAGAGGAGGCTGATACCAGAGGTCAGGAGGCCTGGTCCTGCTCTGACAGGCCCCAGAGAATTCAAGGGCGGGAACATGCGGAGAAGAAGGACAACCTCCTTGAACAGACAGTGAGGGTTTCAAGCCCCCTCAGGCCTAGATTTATGGCTTCCAGCTGACTCTGCCTCTGACAGCTCAGAGGTCTAGGGGAGCCCCCCGACAAGTCCTGAGGTGGTCTAGGCGCTCTTGCTCACATTGTCCACCAGGGGGCACCATCACGCGTCTCCCTCCCAACCCCCAAGGCCTGCTCACAGATCCCTGCGGGGTAAGGAGTCTCCACCGAGATGAAAAAAAAAAATAATGTGATCAACCGCCTGATGCCTGTGCCCTCATCCCTCCAGGCCACTTACTGCTGCTCACACTGTGTTCTGGGAAGTCCCAGGGTGGTCAGACTCAGCAACAACCTGTGGGAGGGAGCAAGGGGCAGGCGGTGTGGGGCTGAGGCCGCCGGGCCCCGCGGCCGGGGTCCCGCTCCTTCTCGCACATGAAAGGTCCCTTCAGATGAGGACAGGCCAGCATCTCCTGGGGACGTCCACAGTGACGGTCGCTAATCTATTGCTGAACAGGGTGACTTATGACATTATGAGGAATTTAAATACGTTTAAAAACAAACACTGGAACGCCAATTTACTCATTTACGGAGAGAAGTGTATGCCTCACTGGTTGCTCAGCCTGGCTCACAAGACGATTCGTCCTCTGGAGGAAATCCACTCAGTTCTGACCACCCGCTGACCGCAGGCTGAGCAGAGAGGCAAGCAGAGGAGCCTGCTTCCACATCCTAATGGCTAGGATCCTTGGAGATTGATGGCTAGTGCGAGACACAGGCCTCCGCGTTGATACAATACGTAAACAGCTGACTGTATTAGTCATTTCCTGCACAGGAGCCAGCCTGGCATTTGGAGGCCTATTTTTATCAATGGAAAATTTGAGTGGAGGTGGGTTCAACCAGGAGATTTGGCCCAGTGTTTCCACGATGTCACAGAACAAGCTGGATATACGTGCATATTTAAACACACCTGCAAGTACAGTGCATCCAACAAATTTATATATAGTCGTCGTCGTCCTTCTAGCAGTCACCACTTAGCCAGCGCTTTCTCTGTGCTGAGCATTTTGTACTAATATATAAAATTAAGAGCCCGGGCTTGGCAGGGAAAGCAAGGCAGCCCTGACACTCAGAGATCACTTTCGCAGTGCTTCACAGCTTATGACATGGAGCACAACGCGTGTTCACAATCCCACAGAGCAGCAGCTCTTTACTTCACATGTGAGAAATCGAGTCTGGAGAACCAAGCAGAATCACCCCGGGCCACACAGTAAATACGCAGCAGCCACAGTGCGATCTGAGGCTGAGTTCTCAAGGCAGACTGCTGAGTTGTCTTGACTTTACAGAAGAGGGAACCAGCGCAGTGAAGGCCAGCAAAGGGACACATCTGCGAACTGGCTGAACCTCCCCACTGTCTGCATCAGCTATTCTGGAAACAGAGCCCTCCATCCATAGGAGGGCCTCCAAGAACAAGCCCCTTCTGTGGACCTCTGAACGCCTGCCACCCCAAAGAGGGCCTCACACGTGCTACACGCTCCGTAAACATCTGTCAAATGAAGACACTCGAGCTGGAGACAGACTGAAGCACGGTGGCAAGAGAGCGAAGGAACTGCCTGGAAGTCTGGGCTGCTATTCTCTGGCTGTTCCCTTGGCTAGCTAATTGATCTAAGTGTCTGCCTCTTTGGAGGGATAACCCCACAGGTGCTGGTGAGAATTCAAGGCGGAGTGTGCAGAGGCAGGGAGCCTAGCACAGAGCAAGTAGAGCCTGGACTACGGGCAGGGCACAGAGCCTGGACTCTGAAGCCTGAGCACCTATGTCTGCATTCCAGCTCCCCACTTAATTCTTGAGTGACGCGGCTTTCTCATCTGCAAAACGGAGACAAGGACAGTCGTATGACCTAAGGAATGTCGGGAGCAATTAATGGAACGATACCTCTAATGTGCTTAGAAGGGCACTTGGTGAGTGTTCGATGTGTCAGCTATTATTATCATGATTATCTCTGAATTTTCAGGTCTGATCTAGGCCATGCCTGGTGACATAAGGGCTCCCCTGGAGGCTCAATCAGTAAAGAATCCACCTGCAACGCAGGAGACCCAGGTTTGTCCCCTGGGTCTGGAAGATCCCCTGGAGGAGGAAGGGGCGAACCACTCCAGTATTCTTGCCTGAGAAATCCCATGGACAGAGGAATCTGGCAGGCTACAGTCCATAGGGTCACAAGAGTCAGACATGACTTAGCAACTAAACCACCAACACCAACATAAAAGTCATATAAAAATACCCATTTAGCCAGTAAGGTCAGCTAGGGTCAGATATCACTTGCCTCCAAGTGCCTCCATTCTGAGACCAGAGGGCCAATCCTTCCATAGGCTAATCCATGCCCAATGTCCAATCCATCCTTATTGGTCTGACAGGAGCCCCATCTTCACTACCTGGTGGGGCCTGGACACAGCCCTGCAGACTGCAGCCCACATTCAGGGTTCCGGGACACACGGACCGAGGAGAAGCCTGAGTCCTGGCTGTGTGTGCAGCCCTTCTCTTCGGGCCTCCAGCTGGTTCCTGACTGACACCCTGGGCTCCCAGCAGGTCTGGGAGTCCTGTCCCAGAGCAGTGTCTGGTGCTCACGTCCCCTCTAGGCATCAGTGGGACCCGGACGCCTCCCTGTCATGCGGGCCCTCCATCCCAATCCTGACTCTGAGCTGAAGACCACCGAGACCCTAGAGGGATGGGCCCATGAGATGGGTCCCTCTGACATGGAGCAGGCCTGCTGAGTCTTTGGAGAGTAAGACTTAGACCATTCCTGCACTCATCCAAGCAACCCTGGACAAGAATGCAATACTTCAACCGCTCAAAAACTCAAAAGCTTCCACAGAAGATGATTCCTAATATGTTATGAAACGACGGATCTCTTACAAAGGGAGGTGGGATATGGGCAGAAGGGGGGCACTTCTTAAACCTGTTGCCTGACCCTTCTAGCTAGAGCACCTTCAATTCCCACCAGCCAAACACCCAGTCATACCCTCCTGCAGATGGCCCAGCCTGCTGCAACCCAAGGCCCGGGAGACCTCAGAGTCACCACGAAGCATCTCCAAGAACCTTGATCTGACAGTAACCACAGAAACGTCTTCTGGTGGGACAGTGGGACAAAAGGGAACTTCTGCCGCCGGAGACACTCGAATGCCAGCAGAAGCTGAGTCTGTGGCAGTAAACATCGGCTCACGGCCCACACGCTCAGAGCCTGAGTCAGAGCCCACGCCCATCCAGGCCCAGCAGCGAGGCTGGCAGGAGCCGTTCCTATTTCTGCAGAGAAGTGGCAGATGTCCTCACTCCTGGGAAACTATTCTTCTTCCCCAGGAGCGTGAATGATATTTCAGTTTTCCGCTATGGGAGTCTTGGAAAAGATTGAGAGGCGAGTTGTATGGTCCACATGGTTGATTTACACTATTGATTTTATTTCTGCTGCTGCCGAGTTGAGAAGCCTTATTTACAGAGTAAGCATACATAGAGTAAAACCATAATGAATACCCAAGTTCTGCATGTAAAGTTGGCCATTTTATCTTGCTGGGAAAGCAAGATGACTATGTGAACTCTAGAGGGGTTGCTGATCCAACAGAAAGTGCAGAGAGAGCCTGAGGTCAGGAGACAGGCTGCACCCTCCAGGCTGAGGGCTGGAGACCCAGGCCTAGGCAGGGCTGGGACACTGCTGTCTTTTGCTATTTCTCTCTCTCCCCCCACACTGTAACACAAATGACAAGAAGGCAGAGGCTTGCTCTGCAGCCTTCTCTGCCCCAAGCACAGAGTAAGATCGCTCTGAGGGTTAAATGAGTTCATACGTGTCACATAGGCGTTGCACAGGATTTGGTGTCTGGTAAAGGCTACACTCCAGCTCCCCTGGTGGTTCAGTGGTACAGAATCTGCCTGCAATGCAGGAGACACAAGAGAGGCAGGCTCAATCCCTCGGTCGGGAAGATCCTCTGGAGGAGGGCAAGGCAACCCACTCCAGTATACTTGCCTGGAAAATCCCATGGATAGAGGAGCCTGACAGGCTGCAGTCCACGGGGATGCAAAGAGTCAGACACGACTGAAGCAACTTAGCATGCACGCAAAAGCTATACTCATCATCATCATTGGGACTGACTGTAGTTTTTATTGTTGGCTTAGAAGAAAGGTTTTTTAAAAACTGCACTGCTCACCAAGAAACAAAATATCTGCAACTGTTTACAAAGGGTCTGAGATGAACACAGTGAACTCATAGAGTGTGAAGACTTACAAAGACCGCAGTTAGAAGCAAAGCTATTGATTTGGTCAGCCCTAAAGGGAGATTTACCAGATCCTCGCGCGCAAAGCCAACTCCTAGAAGTCTACACAGCAAGCACATCGAAGAGCCTTTGCCCACAGCATAGAGGCCGAGCGCATACGGGCCCTGGGGACCTGGAAGCCAGCCACCTCATTTCACGAACAAGTAACTCGAGTCACGAGAGTGCTGCAGAGCTGCTGCTAACAAGAATGAGTTTCTGCCTTGGGGGGAGAGTCGTGGGCATGGAAGGTCGTTCATCAAAGTCTTCCTTAGTCACCGCCATTTGCTGAGATGGTCCCTGACCAACTGGCACTAGAGTCCGCTGCAAAGATGAAGGGAGCGTGAGCAGATGCTCTTCCAAGTCATTTACAGCAATTCAAGAAGAAAAGAGAGTTCTAAGTAGTTGTTTTAAAGGCTTTGCTTCAAATTAGCTCTATTGAATTCATAGGGTAGGAATGCATGTACACAGAGCTGAAGAATTAAAAAGGAGCAAATTTCCAACAAAGACCAGAATAAAGGTTAAAAACCTACTCCCAGAGATGACAACACATCTGAGGAACAGATGTGTCTAGGACTACAGCCGAAGATGGGCGGACCAAAAGGACTTCTTGTGGCCCCTCCTCACAAGCAGGTAACACGCCAGTGTCTCAAGTAACTCAGACTGTGTCCTGTGAGTGTGGGGACACAAGCGAAGAGGGAGCCTTAAGGAACCCTGTAACTTCAGAACCTGGAAATTACTCTAGGATTAACCCTGGTGATCACACGAAATAACCATGGAGGGGCCCAGAGAATGCTTCAAGGCAATGGATCCCCAAAGTTCTACGAGAAGTGACTCTGCAGGCGACGCTGTCACAAAGCTTTGAGATGGTAGTAAGGAAGGTGACAGAGACTCACAGAGAGGAGCAGAGAGGAGTTCCTGGTGGGAAAGGACGGAAGGAGGGAGAGAGAACCTCGCATTATTCAGGGGACCCAGCCTCGGGGCAGGGGACCCCAGGTCTCCGCAGCTCCGGATGTTGCCCGAAGCTCATTACACCGTCTGTGTGACGGCTGCAGCTGAGCCCCCTGAAGGGACCTAGGGTGGAGGTCCAGTGATTTGGGCCAGACTGCTGGTCCAGGTTCAAGGAGAAGACTCATTCCCAAACTCACCTCCCTCTTTTCTGGGTTTCCACTGCAGAAACAGCGGCTCATCTCTTAATGCTCTGCTGTTCTTTGAATTAGGGCCCCCTTAGCCTCTGAGCCTTGTTTTCAGAGCCAGAGTTAAAGCTCCGCTTGTCCCTTTTGCTTGATGGATGAGGCCCATCAGGGGGTGGTGACTCACTCAGGGTATGTCACTCTCCCGGCCCCTGAGTGGCAGGTATGGGTGGGCAGTGGGGTCTTCTGATTCTCCCCCTTGCCACCTCCCCCAGGAGCCCCCTTGAGATGAGACCCCTTATGAGTGCTTCTTCTCTTCTCCCACAATGCCTAGGTAAGTGCCACACACGTCAGCAGCACCTAGTATCTGCTGATTCATCTTTTTCTTCTAATGAGAAGACGCAGGGTCTCCTAAGAAAAGTCACTAAAGCTAACCAAAGCAATATAAATGATAAAGAAAGGCGGAGGAAGTCTGGATTAACTTTCTTGGAGGAGAATGAGAACAGCCATGGAGAAGTGGCTGAAAAAGTGTTGGTGAAGATGCAACCCAAAGTCCTCCTTCTACACGGGGCATCAGGTAATGAGCAGGGGCTCTGGAATAACAAGAACTTGGAGAGGGAGAATTATGAACTTTTTTTTTTTTAATTCTATAGTTTGTGATTGTGCTTTTTTAAAAATAAATTTGTTTTTAACTGGAGGACAATTGGTTTACAATACTGTGTTGGTTTCTGCCATGCAGCAACATGAACCAGCCACAGGTGTACACAGGTCCTCTCTCCCCTGACCCCCCTCCCACCCCCAGCCCCATCCCGCCCCTCGAGGTCACAGGGCACCTGATTGGAGCTCCCTGCGTCACACAGCAAATTCCCCGGCTATCTATTTTACATGCTGTAATATGTATGTTTTAAGGCTATCAGTACATTCCATCCTCTCCTTCTCCCAGGCTTCCCTTGTGGCTCAGCTGGTAAAGAATCCGCCTGCAATGCAGGAGACCTGGGTTCGATCCCTGGGTTGGGAAGATCCCCTGGAGATGGGAAAGGCTACCCACTCTAGTATTCTGGCCTGGAGAATTCCATGGACTGTAGAGTCCATGGGGTCACAAAGAGCGACTTTCACTTTCACTTTTTTCTCCTTTCCCACTGTCTCCACAAGTCTGTTCTTTATTTCTGCATCTCCATTGCTGCCGAGCAAATAGTTTTATCAGTACCATCTTTCTAGATTCCATATATAAGTGTTAATACATGCTATTTGCTTTTCTCTTTCTGACTTACTTCACTCTGTATGATAGGGTGTGGAGAAAAGGAAATCCTCTTGCATTTCTGGTGGGAATATAAACTGATACAGCCACTATGGGGCACAGTACGGAGATTTCTTTTAAAATTAGGAATAAAACCCCCATACGGGGCTTCCCTGGCAGTCAAGTGGTTAAGAATCCGCCTGCCAACACAGAGGACATGGATTTGATCCCTGGTCCTGGAAGATCTCATATGCCATGGAGCAACTAAGCCCGTGCATCACAGCTGCTGAGCTCACACACCCGAGAGTCCGTGCCCTGCAACAGAAGGAGCCGCCACGGGAAGAAGTCTGCCCACTGCAGCAGAGAGCAGCCCCTGTTCACAACCAGAGAAGGCCCAAGGCCAGCAGCAAAGGCCCAGTGCGGCCAGAAAGAAAGAGAGAAAGAAAAAGCATTACTGTACAGCCCGACAATCCCACCACCCAGCACATACCCTGAGGAAACCACAACTGAAAAGGATACATGTACCCCCATGTCCAGCGCAGCACCATTTACAACAGCGAGGATATGGACGCAACCTAGATGCCCATCGACAGATAAACGGATAAAGAAGCTGTGATGTGTACACACACACACACACACAGTGGAATATCACTCAGCCATAAAAAGGAACGCCTTTGAGTGAGTTGTAACGAGGTGGATGAACTTCTCAACATTAAGGGATAAAACAAGGAAACTCTCCCAAAGGGGCTGTGGGCTCTTCACCCCCAGGGCAAAGTTTTAAAAGCAGAATATTGAATGAACTGTTCCCAGAGACGCTCCTGTTTCAACAGAGATGACCAGCTTAGAGGTGCTATGTAAGTTATGATTCTGCATGCAAAATGCAACATTTTTGAAACTTATTCCCCAATAATACATGAGAACCTCAACAGTCCCACTTCTCAAATTGCTTTGGAAAGAATCTACATCTTGAAGAAGGTAGTTCCACATAAGCACATAAAAGAGGACACAAGATAAAATGTTTATTTCTGTCTGGAGAATCTCTTCACTTATTAACAATGTGGAGGGCCCCAGTGCTGGCAAAATCACATTACCTTAACTCTACACAGCTTCCTCTGGGGCGAAGAGGGGCCAGCTTCACCTGGCACAACCCCACCCCGCCAGTACGAAGTTAGCGTGCTGGCACTTGCTCATCTCAGCAGACTTGAACCTTCCATAGAGACAGGTCTGCAAAGAACTCCAGAGGAACACGGAGGTTCTGCATTAATGTGATGCCAAAAAAACTGTGGGCCAATGGTGAATTTCTGAGCTTCCTGTGTCAATTTCCACCCCACCCTCCGCCCCCATGTGTTAACTTTTTAATAAGTTTAAAAAAAGATTTTGGGGAAAATGTTTTACAGGTGCTACATTATTTATCAACGCTTATCTTGCGGACAATGTAAGTGCTTTAATGCTGTTAACGGCAGAGGCCAGACTCCAGGTCAGACTCTGCGGCAATCCCCCACTTTTTGGCAGTCTTTGTAATCTCTGAAATCACTGCAGATACTGGGGAGAAGGAGCAGCCATGGGAGGGACAATCTAGAGTTTCCTGTAAAAGGAGGGCAACTCCGATGTCAATAATACAGAGAACCCTGGAATTTTTGTTTCTGCTTTGTTTTAAAGCTAATCTAGAGCTCCTGGTGGCTGAAGCCCAAAGCTTCTCAACCAGAACTCAGAGGTCTGAGACCGACCTCAGGCTTGGCTTCTCCCTGGGCATTGGAAAGAGAAGACTCTCATTACTGAACTCAAGTCACTGGCATCCGGGCTGAACCACTGAGGGATTCTGCATTGATGCAGGATTTACATAAACGTGCCTTAACCTACAGAAGAAGGGAGAGTGATATGCTCTGTGTAAAGTGAGAAATCACACACATACACACACAACTGTAACCAGTTAAAAAACGGTTTCAGGATTTGTTTTGTCTATTAAATGAGGCACCACACACTCAGCCCCATTGACACAGAGGAAATTCTTTATTCCTGTCATCACTGCCTCCTTTCTGAAAATTAGATTTAAAAAAATCCCTCATATAACTTGTATAAGCTGGTACTGTCTGCATTTTCATTTATAACCAGCGTGTTACCATACATTGTTTTATTTTCTAAAGTCTGAAAAAACGAAAGTAATCCTGCTTCACTTAAGCTACAACATGTTATAATATGCCAACTGCTGAAAGGATTCCCAAAGCAGCTGGATTAGAGAGAGAGGGAGGGTAGTCTAAAGATGGCACACTTGGGACTGGCCTCAGCCCCACATGGCCTCCAGCTGACGGGACCTACCCGGCACCAAAAATGAGTAATTGACCGTCACCGATTGGTCTGCTGGGAACCATCGCATCAGGATTTTCTAACGATACTCTTGGAAGACTAAAATCACATGTCATATACATCAAAGCATTTATATAACATCTTACTCGGTCTTCATAGTAACACTATGAGTTTCCCAGGCTAGGCATTGGCACCATCCCATTTTACATATGAGATAAGTGATGTCCAGAGAGGTTAACAAAGTCACAAAATAGTGCTGGGGACAGAACCTGGGTATTCTCGCTCCTATTTCATACCTTTTCCCTTTGCAACACGGCCCTACATTAGGGACCAAAGCTCTGGCTGTTCTTTCCTCTTTGGTCATTCACTGGGAGTCAGCTGCTTCGAAAATCCACTAAAACAAATACACACACACACAAAAGATAATTTTTTCCCTCTCAATCTTCCAATGGCACGCTTGCAAGGCCATGGGAAGGCCCACCTCCATGAGAGGAAGCACAGCCCAGAAATGAAAAGCTCGGTCTCTGAAGCCAGGCTGCTCGGGTTCACATCTCAGCTCTGCCATTTATCAGCTGTGGAGCTGTGGGCAGGATTCTGTCCCTCAGTTTCAACTAAATATAGGAGAAATAAAAGAACACCGCTCATGGGCCTTTCGAAAAGCAGGTGGTGGAAGCAGGATGTGGGTGTTCGCAACTGCCTTTCACAGAGGTGCCAGATGAGCCTGAAAGGCAGAAAACGAGCTTTTTCTGTCTTTAGCCCCAAACCACCTTGGTATATGTGTATCCCATACACACTAAGCATGAATTTGAGCAAGCTCTGGGAGTTGGTGATCGACAGAGAAGCCTGGCATGCTGCAGTCCATGGGGTCGCAAAGAGTAGGACAGGACTGAGCTACTGAACTGAACTGATACACATTAAATGTTCAGTGAACATCAGCGATCATCAGTGGTATCATCAGAACACAGGCTTTAGAGTCGGCTTCAATCAGGTTCAAATTCATCCACAGAATAGATCTGTCATTTCAGGAAAGTGACTTCGGATCTCCGAACCTCAATTTGCTCATCCATAAGATGGGAGGAACAATGTCACCCTCCCTTGCAGGGCTGCTCAGACAATCAGATGACCCGCTGCAAGTAAAGCGCCCAGCACACGGCTGGAGCCAGAGCTGTTAGTTACCTTCTGCTCCCACCCTCTACCACTGCCAAATGATGAAGGTCTACGTGGGGTATCCACTCATTTCATTGTTTCCACATCTCAAGCAAAACGTGGCAGACAACATGTATGAGAATACCTGAAGCAGGAGAGATGTCTTCTTTATAAGGCATTTTATTTACTAAGTGGCACTGCCTCATAGCATTAGGTGAAGAGGGAAAACTGACATTTTCTATAAAAATAAGTTCTATGTTGCTATCGCTCTCTTTTGAACTCACAGCTCTGACAAAATCACAGCTCTCAGAAAGGTTTTTTGAGAAATCATATATTCTGGCTTCTAGGGTCCATGTGTCATTTACAATAGGCCAACGTTTCAGCTTTGTTAGAGACAGGGGTGATATGCTGGTCAAACCGACCATTGGGAATGCGGCTGGAGCAGAAGACTGGGCCTCAGCTGGGAACCTGGGCCCCCTTCTTGAGCAGCAGGTCTGCTGAGAGAATGAGGGACTGGAAAGGAACCTGAAGAGACACATTTCTGCTCTGTGCCCACAGGAGGTGAACTGCAGCATTGTTTGGCTGGAGATCTGGGTTAAGAATGTGCTGGTTCAGTTTTATTGAAGTGATTTTCAGTCTGAGAATTTCTTAAGGTCAAATTGAATTATTTTTAAATATTCAAAAATTGAGCTGTAATTGATATATAACATTATGTAAGTTTAAGGTACAATATGCTGATACGTTAATATATTCCAGTAAGATCACCACTGTAGTGTTCATTAACCCCTCTATTATGTTGCATTTTTTTTTTTTCATGTTGCATTTTTATCATTTCTCTTTTCTGGTAGGAACAACCAAGGTCTAGTCTCTTAGCAACTTTGGCATTTTCAATACAGTATTGTTGACTATAATCACTACACTGTATTGGATCTCCAGCATTTATTTACCTCCTAGTTGCAGGTATGTACCCTTAAACATCTCCCATTTCCCTGCTCTCCAGCCCCTGGCAACCACCATTCTACTCTGTTTCTATGAGTTCAGCTTTTTTAGATTCCACATATAAGAGACATCATACAGTATCTGTCTTTATCTTAGTATAACACCCTTAAGGTCCACTCACATTGTCACAAGTGACAAGCTGAATAATATTCCATTGCATAGATATACTATATCTTCTTCATCCATCTGCTGATGGACACTTACGCTGTCAATTTAAACTATTTATGGATTATGCTTAGCGAACTGATCTCAAATGTCTCCTTCAACATAAAGCAACTGAAATTCCACTTAGAGCTGCAAATTATCTCTCACTTCTTTAAGTTCAATAACATCATTAACTGTCATTCTTAAATGAGACCACCATTGTCTCTGCTATTATTTTCTTTTGCTCCCCTCCTTGATCTGATTGATTATATCATCTTGCACACCACAGTCGTTGACTAAGTATAGCATACACAGAACGACTGGATGGATGACTTGGTTACAGACAATTTGAGGGCTGTCACTCTTGGTGTCAATTTAAGAGACGGAAAATACACCAGCCTGACTATTAAAACCATTTCCTTAAAAGCACCAGAACCTGGAGCAGAGAAAGATTTTAGTCTTTGATTCTTGTGGCTTCATGCTCTGATGAGATTTTAAATAGGAGGCAAAGAGTGACAGAACAGTGTGGCTTAGTTAAAATGCCTCAGTGTCTGAATCATTCTAATAGTGCTCTAGGAGGAACCATTGTTTCTTTATCAATTTCATTAACTGAAAATAAATAAGAAACAGCCAGGGTACTACATCAATCCTGGCACCAGCATGAAGTCCTGAGAAGCTAATGCCCAAGACATGTTGCCTGGAACGCTATCTTCAGGAACCCTAGGTCCTGAGCAGCTGGCTCTCCCCGATGGCCGGGCCCCGCTGGATGAAGGCAGTGCTGCCGCTGCTGTTTCTGCCGGAGGCCGTTCAGCTCTGCGACCACCCACAACCCAGAATTCTCGGCCAGGATCTCACGGGGCCAGGACGCCCACCTCTGCCACTGCTGCTGGGGGCCGCCCATCACCTCCCTTGGCCTCCTTCCTTCAGGAGGAGGAGGAAGTCTGCCTCTCCTTAACCAGCCTTCCAGGCACCTGCCCCCTGCAGGGCGCAGCTGCCAACAGTGGGATAACAACGCAGCGCGTTTCAACAGCGCCTTTCAAAACCCAGGGCGCACACGGCTGCCAAGTCCTCGACTGCTCGTGCAGGCAAGTGAAGTGACCAGAGATTAGTAAGGGAAAAGAAGACGTGGTTCCGCTGGAAACACAGCATTATGCGCGGTCATGTTGGCAAAGAGAGGAAAACAGCTTTAGAAACACAAGAGCTGTCCTCTGGGCTGGGAGACAGAATGGGAACCCAAGGCCACTGGCTCAGAGTCCAGGAGGCAGCGAGGGTCGCTCCGCTCCGCAGAACAGCGTGCGGGTCCCCAGTCAGGAGCCTGGCTTAAGGCCTGCTCCCCCTAGACCAGCCGGACACGCCGGGGCAGAAGACGCGCCTCTGGGTGCTCCGCCCTCCTCTTCTAAGGCCTAATGGGATGGTCCTCGTTTCCTCCTTGTGAATGTCAACCTGAAATCCATCGCGTGTGGCCCTCCGCCCTCCTCTCCTGAGGCCTAATGGGATGGTCCTCGTTTCCTCCTTGTGAATGTCAACCTGATATCCATCGAGTGTGGCCCTCCGCCCTCCTCTCCTGAGGCCTAATGGGATGGTCCTCGTTTCCTCCTTGTGAATGTCAACCTGAAAGCCACGGCGTGTGGCCCTCCGCCCTCCTCTCCTGAGGCCTAATGGGATGGTCCTCGTTTCCTCTTTGTGATTGTCAACCTGAAATCCACCGCGTGTGGCCCTCCGCCCTCCTCTCCTGAGGCCTAATGGGATGGTCCTCGTTTCCTCTTTGTGAATGTCAACCTGAAGCCATCGCGTGCGGCCAGGACTTGGCATGTTCATCACTGGCTCCGCGCCTTGGGCTCTTGACTCCCCGGTGTTGACAGCCCTGCCCTTCACTGAGGGCATTTTCACCGAACGACTAAAACCCGAGAATGATGTGGGCTGTACGCCCCAAAGATGCCAGTGATAAAGCTCCCGTCCGGCACGCTCTTAGCAGTGTGACCCTGACGCGCCCCCTGAGGAGGCGGAGCCCGCGTCTCGCCTGGGCTCTGGGCGGGGCCGCTCTGAGCCGCAGAGGAGGGCGGAAGTGACGTGGGGCCGCTTCCTGCCTCCCCAGAGACCACCGCTCTGTGAGGACGCCGAGCCCCAAGCAGAGACTGGAGGAGGAGACGCCGCGTGAAGAGGGCCAGCGGCCGAGGAACACCGAGCCACCAGGCCCGTGGGTGAAGAAGCCATCTCGGAAGTGGGTTCCCCAGCCTCGCCGGCCCCCAGGTGCCCCCATGTGGGCTAAAGAGTAACGGCACCACCGAGCCCTTCCCAAATCCCGGAACCCACCGGGTTTGGTTCATGAGCAAAATAGCTGTCTTAAGCGACCATGTTTGGGTATAGTTTAGTAACATGTACGTAGGAAGAGATAGGAGAAACAACTGTTATCGGCAGTCATGGACAAATACAGATGGTCTCATTTTAACAGACCTGCTCCTAGAAGCATTTGCTGAAAATCAACACAAAATTACACATGAAATTACTTTTTAATCTTCTGCATTTACATTTAAATTTTGGAGGATTGCCCTGGTGGTCCAGTGGTTAAGAAAATCCACCTGCCAACGCACAGGGGTCATGGGTTCGATCCCTGGTCTGCTCAGCTCGCAGGCCGCAAATGCTAAGGCCCATGCTCTGCGTCAACAGAAGGAGAATCCCTTGCAAGGAGAAGCCCATGGACAACAAGGAGAGAGTTGCCCCTGCTTGCTGCAGCTAAAGAGAGTCCTCACGCGGCAGCAAAGACCCAGTGCAGCCATAAGTAAATCTGGGAAGAGAATCACCAAATCCCACTGCAATCCAAGTACACTCATTGGCTTAGGCATCATCTCCTTCTGGAAAGCCACATAAGCCATCCTTACTCCCAGCCAGGGTAGATGTCCCTGACATAGCATCCATTCATGGCACTAGAGCTCTGCGCGCTGAGCACAATGCACTGAATTTGCCTGTCTGCTGTCTGCCCCTGGAAGGCGGGGGTCATACCCATTCCTCCTTGTAAGAGTTGAATCACAATGGCTAATGCATAAAGTATGACTGAGATAGTTCCAACCACCTGACATATTATCTTATGTGTGTATCAATTCACTTAATGTTCACCATAGCTTTGTGGGGTAGGTACTATTATCACGCCCACTCTCCAGATGAGGAAACTGAGGTACAGAGAGGCTAAGTAACTTGCCTAGTGTTACCCAGTTAAGTAAGCAGCAGAGTCTGGCTTTGAACCCAAATAGTTGGGGTCCAGAGTCTATGCTCTTGGCCATTATAACACACGACTTCTCCTTTAACATTCAGGATTCAATAAATGTTTTTGATTCAGTTAATGAATCAACAGAAATCGAACCCAAGCTTCTCACACAGATGAGGATTTCTGGAAGAAAAAAACCAGTGCCATGTGAACAAAAATCAATTCTAAGAATTATATGCACACATAAAAAATCCCATATAAATGCTAAGTAATGCTAACAAATTTGCTACAAAGACCAGAAATAAGCCTGAATGACAAAAGATACTCCCTACCCCTTCCTGTTTATCTATTAGTGCTAATCTAGTCAGTAGCCACTAATATAATTACTTCAGGAAAATCTATTCTAATAGGAACCAAGGGAGGACACAGATAAATAAAGCTCACATACAAATACTGGAATCTCAAGTTCATTCACCGTTCATTTCTGAAAGTGTCTCTACCAGACCTACAGATCTGTATCACCTCTTGCCCCTTTCTCTCCATCTGGGGCAGGTTATAACAAAAGAGGAAGGAGATAAGCAAAGCTTTCCCAAAAAGCGATGCCTGGGAAAAACACGCTTGATACACTGAGAACTGGCTGCAGTGGCCGTGACGGAACCGGGAGGCACTTTGTATACAAAGACTGTAGAGATGCATGAACACAAAGCCTTGTGGACCAGATTTCACACTTTTTACTGTTGCTACTTGACATGTTGTGTTCAGACCAGCAGCATCAGCAGCACGCTGGAGCTTAGCAGAATTGCAGTACCTTGCAGTCTGGCCACAGGACAACTGAATTCGAATCTGCCAACGTGGGCAGGAAAAGTCTGAAAGCACAGAAAAGGACGGGACCATGTGAATGTGAGGGTGGCGGAAAGGCAGGGAGGGGGTCCGTCCTGAAGCAGTGGCTCTCTGGTCCCCCTACCCTGCCTTACCTCCAATATTCCGGTTACCCCCATTCCAAACGCCACATAGCCAGTGACCAGAAAACTGACGGAAATGGTCACTGGGAGTGGGTGGACACCAACTCAGACTTTGTGGAGTCAAATGCAACAAACCTAGAGTCCCAGTTCCACAGGTTACTGGCTGTGATAAAAGAATTATTTAACCTGTTTGAAGCACCAATTTCTCATCTGTAATATGCGGGAAATAACCATGGTGCCTTGCATTTGCAGGAAAATTGCATGCTAGTGCCCAACACAGCGCGGGGTGCAGGAGGAGCGTGAGGTCAGAAAAGAGCCAGCCCTGCCTCCAACCCTCCAACCCAGCCCGCTCTCTGGATCTGGAGACAGAGCAGACGGAACTATTTGATCTCCAGATGCCAGAGATCAGGACTGCTCATTTCACTTTAGATCTCAGAACCAGACTTCATTCCTCAGAGCCAGAAATGACTTAATAACATTTTCATTTTACAGCCAAGGAAGCTGAAACCCAGATAATTTAATACTTGGGACAAAACCATCTTCCTTACCAAGTTTCTCTGTCATGGATGCCAAGGAGCAGTGTTCTAAATGCAGATCTAATTACTTCTCCTCACAAATATCCTGAAAATGATTTGTTATACACTCAGAGAAGACAGTAGGATGGGGTGATCAGAGGCCCAGAAGACCACCTTCGAATACCGTCTCCACCACTGATTATGTGACCCTAGTAAAGTTATGTACTCAAAATTTCTGGAGCTTACCCTTTCACCTGTAAAGGAGGCCCATCAGATCATCTTCAACATTATCTCTAGCTACAAGCATCACTGACTCAATGGACCTGAATTTGAGCAAGCTCCAGGTGAAGGGCAGGGAAGCTTGGCACGCTGCAGTCCATGGGGCCGCAAAGAGTCGGACACGCCTGAGCGACTGAACAACAAGCTACAAGCAATTCAGTCCAAACGAAATGCCAGTTTCTCTAAGGATGTATTCTTCAATACCGTCCACAAGATGGCAGAACACTTCCTTTAGAGAAGTCCAGCACAGTGACACAAAGGGAAGAATTCTAAGGAATTAGTACATATTTTTCAAAGCATTCAGTTTTCAACAATTTAATCATAACTGGATTTATCTTAGTGTTACTCATTCTGGTCAAGCATTTGGCCAGCAATAAGCCACATGCCATGAGAAAAGGAAAGTTGTAAAGGACTAAATTAGGATTTTAAGGTACGAAAGTTGGAGGAGCACAGTGGGCAGACCGCACAATGATGGAGATTTACAAGTGCAAGCTACCTGGCCACCCAAACATGACAAGAAATTGCCTTCTTCACAAACTGAAGCACAAAAGGCAATTATGTACAAAATGTTTGGATATATAAACATTTAAAAAGCATTTTCACATAAAGAATCTGAAACAGAAGAGATACATCTATGTGTATAACTCAGTCACTTGGCCATATACCTGAAACTAACACAACACTGTTAATTATTCTCCAATATAAAATGAGAAGCTTAAAAAAAGCGTTTTCACATGGAAAAGTGACACAAAATAGACAAAGAAAAAAATAATTAGATTATAAACAGAGTTTTGAATTTGAAAATGCAGAGAGATTAAACACCCTGTGCTGTCCTGAAACCAAAGAACTATGTAGAAGAATGACTGGTAAAATCAGAATAGAGTGTTTAGTTAACAGCTTTGTACCACTATTCAGTTTTGACAAGGACACTACAGTTATTTATGCAAAAGAAAGGGACGCTGGGTGACGGGGACAGAGGAACTCTGTGCTATCTTTGCCTCTTTTCTGTATATCTCAAATCCCAAACCAAGTCTTCATTTTAAAAATGGATAGAAAAGCAAGAGGAAAAAACAGCCAAGAAAGGAGAGAAACACAGAGTTCCATAATAAACGCAGGGTTTTGTAATGGACAAAACTAAGGTCCTATGCTGGTAACTTAGGGGGAAATTTAAAGTAGGAGGTAGTAGCGCACATGCAATACAACTAATAATGTGAATAAATAAAATTGACAAAGCCTAGAGAGCAGTGGGCAGCGGACAAAGGTGTCTTCTGGGCTATTAGAGATGGAATTACATGCTGCTGCAGCCTTTCTGAAAAACAATTCTGCAGTAAGTGACAGAAGCCATAAGCCGATAGCCTTTGACCTGGTAATACTGGTTTCAGCAATCTGTACCAAAGCAATGACTTAAAGGGAAAAAAGCCACCTATTTTTATGAAGTTGTAGCTCTGCTCTGTAGTACTGGAAACTGTATGACTGCTGGGTGCCTAGACAGATTATGGCGCAATTAATTAAGTGGAATATTATTAATATAGTGGAATAAAGAATAATAAATCTGGGAACTGTGGAAAGGAACAGGTAAAATAATTTTTTAAGAGCTCAGTACATGCAGTGTAGTATCCTGGATTAGGTCCTAGAACAAAAAAAGGGTATCAGTGGGAAAAATTGGAAAATTGGAATGAACAAAGCCTATTTTAGTTAGTAATATGGTCTCAATATTATTTTCTTACTTTGGATAATTGTCCATGATTATGAAGATGTTATTATGGGAAGATAGGTGAAAGGTAATATGGGAACTCAGTCTTGGTGACCTTTGTATAAATATATAATTATCTTAAAAGAAAAAGTTAAAAGAGCTCAGAATTATATACAAACTTATGCATACACGACAATCAGCTAAAAAACACATTCACTGTATAAAAAAGTAGGTCGGCTCATACAACACTGTCAGAGTTATAAAAATACTTTGCTCTTGTGGGAAGGGGGAGGTGGTGTGGGGAGAAGAGATCATTTATGCTGGTACTTAGATTTTCACTGAACAACTGATTATCAGGATGTTAAGACTCAGAATGGCTGGAGGGACTTTTGAAGTATTCACATCCTGATGGCCTAAAAACAACTTTTATTTTTCCAGCAACTAGGTTTCATTGAGGGAGTAAGGAAGACACTTTCTCTAACAATCTATTTATTCCTCAGGGACTGTATTTAGAATTCCATCGTACATGAAATTAAATATTTTTTTTCCCCTAAAGAAAGGACACCTTCTGCTTGTTTACAAGGCATTCAGTTCTTGGGTTGTTGGCAAATTAAAAAGACTGGAAACAGTTAACGAAAGATACCCTTTAGATATCTTTAGATCCATGGAAAGCCTGAATGTCTGGGAACCTAGATCTCGCCACTTCTGCCTCCTTAGGGGCCCCAGCAGCAGGAACAGACAAGGAGACACCAAGAGGCAGATGGGACCGGCCGGGGTGCTGGCGATGGGGAAGCCCTCCAAAGTGGCCTCAGCAATGTCAGTTCTAAACCAACGCACGTATTCCCAACTTGCAAAAAATAATTTCATTTAGTGTTGGATTATCTTAAGTCTTCCCTGCAGGGCTTCCCCTGGCCCACTTCCATCGCGGGGTGGCGAGACCCCGCATCCCGAGGAGCACAGCGAGACTCCTCAGTTTCCCCAAAGGGGCTCCATGTGTGGGGCTCTGCCAGCTGCCAGCCACTCGATGAGCCCCACTCCCGCCACCACGGGCGCCCCCCCCCCATCCTTCCTCCTGTTTCGGCCCAACTTTTATCAAAAGCCTGGTTGAAATGACACCACTGACGGATGGTCTGAAAAAACCTGTGGCCTATCAATTTCACTTCTAGACTTCACCTCTGACTCAGGTCAGACCAGAAAGCTGGTCCACACTGTCATAATTCTCCACCAATTCACTTGAAATGGGTTTGCCCTTTGCTTCCAATGAGCAAAATTCAAATTTCTCTCTCTGTGTGTGCATAAGTATGTGTGTGTGTGTTCAGTCCAGTTCAGTCGCTCAGTCGTGTCCGACTCTTTGCGACCCCATGAACCGCAGCACGCCAGGCCTCCCTGTCCATCACCAACTCCCGGAGTTTACTCAAACTCATGCCCATCGAGTCGGTGATGCCATCCAGCCATCTCATCCTCTGTCGTCCCCTTCTGTCCCTCTGTCATACCCTCCTGCCCTCAATCCTTCCCAGCATCAGGGTCTTTTCCAATGAGTCAGCTCTTTGCATGAGGTGGCCAAAGTACTGGAGTTTCAGCTTCAACATCAGTCCTTCCAATGAACACCCAGGACTGATCTCCTTTAGGATGGACTGGTTGGATCTCCTTGCACTCCAAGGGACTCTCAAGAGTCTTCTGCAACACCACAGGTCAAAAGCATCAATTCTTCAGCCCTTAGCTTTCTTTATGGTCCAAGTCTCATATCCATACATGACCACTGGAAAAACCATAGCCTTGACCAGACAGACCTTTGTTGGCAAAGTAATGTCTCTGCCTTTTAATATGCTATCTAGGTTGGTCATCACTTTCCTTCCAAGGTGTATGTGTGTGTGTATCTATATACAGACTTCAAATATATATATGAATATTTGGAGTATATTGATGAGGACACTGATCACATAAATTGATGGTGGCCCCTAAGTGAAGCTCCAATTGAGACGTTTTTGGGGGCAATCTAGTGAGCATGGGCTCTGGAGCCAAATCCTGACTCTGCTCTTTAACTGGCTGCTTAACTTCCTATGCTTCAGTTTCCTTATCTGCAATAATGATACTGAGTCCCTTGAATTTTTGTGAGGATGAGAGTTAACAGCAATGAAGTCTTTAGGACTATGGCAAAAAGTGAGTACTCAATAAACATTCATTATTACGAGTGTTTTATAACAGAGCCCTGGAAAATCCATCACATTCCATAAGGACCTGAGATGCTTCTACCTCATGCACAGTGCAGCCACAGAAGGCAGGGGTCTGAAACCCTTCTCTCCTCCCAGCAGGCTCGGGGTCCCCAAGAGTGCCAGTGACTCTATAGCAGGGGGACCTCTGGAATCTAGGGTGGGGTGGGGGAGTTAGAAGCATGTGTTGTTTGCAGGAGTTCTTACAGGATTCTGAGATGCCCTTACAGGAATTCATACCATTTACTGTCAGAATCCTCAACGTAAATAATCACCAGGAGGCACAAAAATGAACCCAAAGGTCAATGTTCACAACTGTGCCAAGTCCTATATGCTGAAAAACCACTTTTTCCTTCTCCCCAGTCTGATCTGTCCTAACTCCATCTACTGTCCCAGTACAGACAGTAGATTATGCACTGATTATTCCATTATGTTTTCTGTGGCTTCTAAGTGTTCTTATAAGTCTCCTCAGATCTTTTATGGAACGAAGAAGGATATAAAATAAATAATACAATACACACACTTTTTGTTTTGAACTAAGTACAACTTCAGTTACTTATGAGAAAGCTGAGCCTCCTTATTCGCACAAATTCCTAACAGGTGCTGGAATAGACATGCTGGCGATAGAACAGGAGAAGATCAAGGATTCAGTAAGCAATAAACTGGGGGGAAAAAAGAGAAAGTGTCACCTTAGGTAACAGCTCAGCCAGGCCTCCTGTTCCTGTTACTAACTTGATCTGCGTTCTGTGCGTCCTCCTCCTGGTCCCTCTCAGTCTCACACTCAGCTTTACAGACATCACTGGTCCAGCCCTTCCGGGTAGAGCAAAAGAATACTGCGGCTCACCCCTCTTCCTCCGGCCTCTGCTGGCGGCCCTCGTAAAACACCCGGCAGAAAAGCAAATTATTCACAGCTCGCCTTCCCGTGTTACTGCGCTCCTTCCCTTCCGCACCATACAATTTATCTTTAAAGGTCAGGGTGTCAGCAGCAGACCAAGAACTTGTTCAGAACCCCGCTGGCTCTGGGGCAGCCTTCATCCAACCAGGATGTGCTTAGAACAAAGCTCCGCAAACTAAAAGCAACGGAGATTTCAACTGCGAGCCCTGGGACTCTCACAGAACCAATGGCAATATGGCAGCTTCCAGCCTAGAAGCCAAGGTTTTGAACCTGGGTGGTGTTCCCCACTTAACTGCTGCTACAGGAACCTATTTGCTGTTTCATGCATAGACATAGATCTGCTTTGGGGTTCAGAAGAATATCTAGGTCCTGCTACATAAGATGCAAATGAAAATGTGTTAAAAAGCAGTGGGGAAAAAGCTATAAAAAAAGTATTGACATGAAGCTTTTTCCTTTCTTCTGCATTCTTTCTCTAGATTCCTAATGGTGTTTTTTTACGTTTATTCAGTGTTGTGCTCTCTCGAGGATGGGGATACTTACAGGGTGAGTGCAGACCACCGCAGGCCGCTCATCCCCACAGACCATCAAGCTGCTGGGCTGATGTACCATGCCCTGGCCAAGAGTGGGGAAACTGAGCCAGGAATCCCCTTTCCCATGGACCCAGCACCCTAGCTCACAGTAAACGGACGACCCTCCAGCCTATTACACCTGTGTTGCGGGATGCTAGGTACCTGGATTGGGGGTGGGCGGGGCCCACGGTGTCACCCACTGAACACATCGCTATGCTGTCTGCCCAGGTTGGGCGGGTCACTACTTGGCTCCTTCCTAAGACACCATGGAGACCGTGTGCCTGGCACAACCCTCCCCAGGCTCACACCCAGCCCCATACAGGGTTTGAAGGCAAGAGCAAGGGGTGGGTAGGGGCAGGGATAGGGAGGCGGGCACAGCCTGAGCTGCCAAGGAAAGGGGAACAGGTAGCCGAGAAGCAGAGGTAGGGAGGTGGCAGCACTGCGCGTCAGCCAAGGCTCCAGCCCCGCAGCGCACGCTCCACCACCTCACTGGACATTGCTTAGAGAACACGAAGTCCAAGACAAAAGCTTAAAGAGCATCCGGTGGGCGACTGCACAGAGAAGCACAGGGCCCTGACTCAGGGATCAACGGGCGACTGTGACAGCTCACGCTAGCACCACAAGTCCAGAGCGAGCTCCCTCTCACGTTCCACATAAAGCAGGCAGTGTTTACGAAGGGATGGCAAGGAGCTTCCACTGTGCCCATGGGTGAGGCTGCCCTGCAGGAGACGGGCATGAGGGGTCCAAGCACCTGTTCAACTCCCCTTCTTCTGCCTCACAGGGCAGAGCCTGGCTTATCTTCAAAGGCTTCTGGAGCCCACCTGTTCAAACAATAATCTTATCGTGTTGCACAAAGAGCTGATGGAGTGAGATACAAGCAGAGTTGTGATGATGACAGAAACCCTCCCAAACCTGACTTGGCCGAAAGGATTTACTTTAAGTGTGAGGGAGATTAGGAACAGAGAGGACTCAGGGATAATTGCTTATTAAGTGACTCTGGGTTGATAGTTTTTACAAACTGGGCCGTTATCCCAAGTCATTATTCTGATGTAAGAATAGAACCTGGTCATTGAAAGCACATTTCTTACAAACCTTAGCTTCTGGGTCACTGTTGATGCTACAAGAATCATCATCATCGGCATGTGGAGCGTTTCTAGAAAGAAAAACAGAAAATGGGACTTAGGATTCTATTGCAATCTCCAGCTGCACAAAGCCACACCTCCTGGCGGGTGCATCCAACGCCCTACCTGAGTTTCAAGGATGCATAGCGCAGGGTGGCTCCTTCAAACTCTTTTAAACTGGGGTCCGGATTGACTGTGGCCGCGTGCAAATCCTAGAGGAAATGAGATCCCTGTCAATGCAGAAAGGCAGAAGGCCTAGTATGCGGCCTCAGATATCAGAGGGGAGAGAGGTCCTCCCAGCGCGAGGCAGAGATTGTACGTGAGCTCAGGCAGAAAAAAAGGCATGCATGGGCTGCTGATGCCGGCTCAGTGCAAATGCCGGTTCTTACAAGACAGCAGGAACCTGGGGCGACCAGTCTGAAGTCATTCACAATGGGAGACATCAAAAAAAGCGACATGTGTGAGCCCCACCGCCTGAGCCAAAAGCCCCTCAGTCCGTCCCTGCAGAATGCATGATGTTCACAAAGAAGATGCAGCCACAGCCATGCAAAAAGGACAAAATATTGAATGAGCTAAAATCTGACCATATACTTGCCTTCCAAATGTCACTATTAATCTTTCCCCCATTCAGAACAGCAAAATCACTCCATGGCTGTTTCTAGACATATAATTATTCACATAGGAAAAAGCACATTGATTTAAAAAAAAAAAGAAAATAATAAAAGAAAAGGAAAGAAAAGAAAAGAAAACACACACACACAAGACACTGTTGTTAGCATTGATATTCACGGATGGGTTAGGGAACAAATTCACTCTGACAGCAACACGTAGCTTGCTCTCCCTAGATCCACATCGTCACTGGAGGCCCAGGGCAGCGGGGCGCTTTAATTGCTTACCAAGACACATGGCTGAATGTCATTACCAGACAGTGAAGTTACTATCTACATGCGGTCTTCACACAATATGCATCAAAGTATTAAAGGCCTAGCATGCCTAATTCCGTAAGGATTTTTTCTCTTCTTGTGACCAAAAGAACTGTTTTCTTGAGGTATGCTGGTCAATGAGCTGGTTAAAAAAGGGGGAGTGTCCATAGTTAGGGGCATAACAAAACTAGCGGCCAAATTATCTCCACTTAGGAAAAAACCAATAACAAAGGAGGGTAAGGAACCCTGCCTGACCTCATCTTGCTGAGATTTAATCTAATAAAAAAAGAGTCTAGACAATCTAATGTAAATTCCCCTCATTCATACAAAGCTCTACCTCCTTGCCACCCAAGCCTCTTCACAAATTAATATTCGATCACAAAATGCTTTCCTAAACATAGTTATAGGACAAAGCGTGAAGCCTTGCCTTGCTGGCAAACCTCTTGCAAGAGACCTAGAATCTAAAGGACTCCTTCCTTTATTAACCTTGGATAACATGGGAACATCTTTTTTCTTTCTACTCCATTAACTGAATATTCAAATATTTTCCATGTGACATTTGGGGAATTAAGTGATACTAATAAGACACCCAAGTACACTCTCATGAACTTGTTCCACTGATTTGTCAGGCAGATCTCTTTTCTTGAATAAGTCAACGGGAGAAACTCTTCCACTAAGTAACTTTTCAACTAAAGTTCTTTGAAAATGAGACGGTAGTACTGACCCATAGCTTCGGCACACAATGAATACAATTTTCAAAGCCACTCAAAACAGAAGTGGCTGAGTTCAAACGTCCCAGGTATTGACAAATGCATTTATTTGCTCTGAAGGCCTCTCTAAGGGAAAAATCATCTCAAATTTGGATCTATCATCACTGCACAGCTGGCGTTACTGCTGCTTTCTTTTCTGGATTAGGCAGCTGACCTGCAGTTTTTTAAACTTAGACCACTGTGTCTATTCATTTTTTAAAATGATCTCTTTTACCGAGCACGGAACATGAGGGAACAGCCCCTCACCTTTTTCCTCACTCCATTCTCCAAAAAGTATTCGGTTTTCACTGAGGAGAAAATACTACAGGAAAATCTTCAACCTGTCGGTTGGGGGGGTACCTGTGAACCCCCTAACATGGGTGTGGGGTTTTGTGTTCTATCCCTAACTGCATTCTTGTGAAGAAAATTTTTAAAAAGGTATGTGTCTGACAAAAGTAATCTGAAATCAGAAATCATACTCCAAAAACACTGTTGGGATTTTAGAGAGTGAAAGAAGAGCATTTTTAAAAACAAGTTTTCAGAAAATGCTCCGGCATTTAATCAGACATTTCTTTGTACGTGTGTGTTTAAATTTTTTTAGACATTTATATTTACTCTTTGGCTGCAGGAGTCCCTGTAAAGTAGAAGTTGATTATGCGTCTAAGACTGTATGAATTCAGCTCTCATGCTACGGAGACATGAGTCAACGGGCAAACTTCCTACAATCACCTTTCATAGATTTAAATAAACAAAGGTGATATACAGTGATTTTGCAAAATCTTAAAATAACATGTAAGTATTCCTAAATAAACCCTTTAGCACGGAACTCAAGCAAAGAAAAATGGAAACTAGTGTTATTTACTATGAACAAGCCAGTCTTTTTTTCCCTCCTAAATTTAAAATTTTCACTGACAATGAAGATGAGAAATGTTCTCCTTCACATAAGTGACCATAACTTTTCTTTTTTAAAATCAAGGGCAAAAATAAATAAGTAAATAAATAAAATCAAGGGCAATGAAGGACAAAACAACTTGTCTTAAATTTTAAGAATGATATCACTTATTCATCTGTTGTTTTTTTTTAATGAAGAGAGAATACACCATTTTAGCTAGTAGTTTAAAGAAAAGAAACCGACAGAGATGCTTGGGTTCTACAGAAAGTCTGTAGTTTGGGTGATGGGAGTGAGGGATGAAAGAAAAGAGAAAGATAATAAAAGAGGAAAAGGCAGGTGGCGTAACATGCCCCAGGAAAGACAGACACAGGATAAAGGGAGGACAGAGCCCATCCGCTGTGAGCAACAGCCTCTAACTGATCATCTCTCAGGCATGCAGCTACAAAGCCACGCACAGCTGAGAGACGCTGGTGTCAGTATCACGGTGGGCACACCCTCTCCTGGTGCCTGCCATGACCCTGGCCAGGCTGCAGCAGCCCTTATCCTGATTATGGTGATCATGCTCAGGTCTGAGAGGGCCCCAGAATCTGAGCTCTGGGGGACTGACCCGGCACCTGGGGCCTGGCACCGCCGTGACCCTTTGTGACCTTTCAGCACGGTGCTCCTCATAACCCCTTAAGGTAATCTGACTGTATTAAACTTCGACTACTGAGAGTTTTCTTCTTCCAGATTTCTCTTCCAGGATCTTAGAAAGCAGTTCCTCCAATCAAACAAAAATGATGCACTGTCCTTCTGCTGGAAGAAAACTAAGAGTTGATCCTTTGACAAGGTCAACAGAGTTTTCCTGAGGATGGGGTCCAAGGGGATGAGAAAGTCCCTGGAGGTGCTACGAACGTCTCTACGAAGCGGTATCAACATGCAAACTGGAGCGCAGGAGTGAAGGGCTGAGCCCGCTGACGGCTGGGCGGACAGGAAGCACATGTACATTCCACAGTGGTCTTGATGAAGCCATGATCGCCTCACTCCTGCATGCTCTTCAGAAGCTATGAAGTCAACACAGCCGTCCGGGAAGCGCGGGTTCAAACCCTGCCTCTGCCCTCACCTGCTCTGTGAACTCAGTTCCCTACATACCAGACAGGGCTAAAGGGACTTCCCACCGGAGCGTGGATGCCAAGAGGTCAAGAACGTGAGCCCTCAGCGCAGGGGCTGGCTGCGCGAAGGTGCCCAGGAAACAGCACTGTCCTCATCCTCTATTCTTGCCGTGGGGAAAATAAATAAAGGCATTTAAGAACAAAATGCCTGAGAGCCCAAGGACTAGAGAGCATTATCAATTATGCTCATAATCCTCTTCTGTCAAGATTTGAGCTGTGGTCTTGATCATAAATGGCAGAGCACCTGGAATTCTGAATAGGCCAGTCAGTGTTAACCAGCACTGTATCCATGTACATGGGTTTATTTTTTCCTTCTTTTACAACTCCTTTCTATGTTTTGTTGGATGCAACACTATCAAAAGAACAGTTATGGTTTGTCACGCAAACATAATACAAGCAGTTTTAAAAAAAAAAATCTAACTAGAAAACAGATTGACAAATGCTTGTGGAATTAAATTAGTCTGTGTGAGCAGCAGCACAGTTTAGAAACTATAAACTAGAGAAAAGTCAGGCGAGTTTGGGCTCCAGTGCCAGCTCTGTGGCTACAATAAGTCAGCGAAGAGCTCCCTCCCGCTAGGAAGCCAGTTTATTCCTTCATTCAGCAAATATTTAACGAACGTTGCCACATACCAGGCACTGTGCCAAGTGCTGAGGATGCAAGACGAGGGGGGTAGGTCCCAATCCCTCAGAAAGGGAGGCTGACATGCCTCAAGTAAGAATACTACAAAGTGACACAATGCAATGAAGATCAAAGGGCTCAGAAAGCAGGCAAACGAGAGCAATGATTCCCAGGAGATGCTAAGATGAGGCCGAAGTATTTAAGCAGAAGTGACACATAAATAAAAACAGACTAGATTCACTAGAAGACCAGCTTTTGTAATCCCTCGGCATAAAATTTCCTGGAAAGCATAAGATTTTTTTTTCCCCCTTTTTTTGGAAAAGTGCAAGTTGTTCAGCTGTGTCTAACTCTTTGAACCCCCATGGACTATAGCCTGCCAGGTTCCTCTGTACATGGAATTCTCCAGATAAGAATAATGGAGCCATTCCCTTCTCCAGGGAATCTTCCCAACCCGGGGATCGAACCTGGGTCTCCTGCATCACAGGCAGATGCTTCACCATCTGAGCCACCAGGGAAGCACCCCTCCTTTTGGGGGTGGGGCAAAAGCATGTGATAAAGGCAGATTCTCAGGCCTCAGCCTTAGAGAGTCTAGCTCAGTGGCCTAGGGTAAGACCAAGGAGTCAGCATGTTCTGCAAGCCCCAGAGGTTACCCTGGCCACAGCCCTTGGTTTAACGGGCTGAGAAATACTGCCGTAGCATTCACTAGCCCCTTCTCGAAGGTTCCTGCCAGTTCTGAAATATCAAGGCTCCGTGAGAAGGTCAAGAGATTCAGGAAAATGATGACAGACCGGTCCCTCTATGTTGCCGTCTTACTTCTCAATGGACGCGAAAATCCTCAGGTTCTGAAGCAATGCTTGGACGCTGTTCTCCTGGGGACTGAGCTGCACAGGCCCCTCCCAGAGGCCAGGAGAGATGCAGCAGGAACCCAGAGAGATCACAGCCCTGAAACGACTGGGCCCCCCTTGCTCTGCGGCCACTTTTCCCCCCTTGCCCTTATTCTTAAGGAACTGGGAAGGCCTTCAGCTGGGAAGAGTCTAGGGAAGACTTGCTCACGGGCC
Organism: Muntiacus reevesi; assembly: GCF_963930625.1. Lineage (NCBI taxonomy): Eukaryota > Metazoa > Chordata > Mammalia > Artiodactyla > Cervidae > Muntiacus > Muntiacus reevesi. Next base: position 56,179,976 of record NC_089264.1, read on the forward strand.
AACAGCTACTCATTAGAATATTTGGTGGAGCTCTCTCTTCTCTCTAAGATGCAACATCTAAGTCAGTTGGAACAAACTGATGGATTAGGGGGGAGACCGTCGCTGGGCCAAATTTCAGCGGCAAGTGCTTCCCGGCCAGTTTATAAACTTGCAAAAACACTGCTGGCGTCTGCAGAGGGAACACTATGCGTTGCACTTAACACTTCCCTGGTGAACTTTGGAATGTGAAATGTACAATTTTCAAACTGTAAGGAAGCCTTCAGTCCTAGGCTTTTGTGAAGCTTAGTCAACAGATTTGGCACTTACTTTTTTTTTTAAAGCCAGCTCAGGAAAAAGCTGTATAAAAATATGCATTTCTAACACGACATATTACAAGTTTCTTCTCACCCTTAACATTTTGCTTTCTCTCATGTTTCCAAATTAGTCAAAATAGATTCTATTTAGGGATCAAAGAAATGGCATTAGAGAAATAACCATTTTTTCTCAACTGTTATTACCACCTGCGGCTGAGTACCAAAGAATTGATGCTTTTGAACTGTGGTGCTGGAGAAGGTTCTTGAGAGTCCCTTGTACAGCAAGGCAATCAAAGCAGTCAATCCTAAAGGAAATCAACCCTGAATATTCACCGGAAGGACTGATGCTGAAACTGAAGCGCTAATACTTTGGCCACCTGATTCGAAGAGCAGAATCATTGGAAAAGACCCTAATGCTGGGAAAGACATAAGGCAGGAGCAGAAGCAGATGACAGAGGACGAGGTGGTTGGATGGCATCACCAACTCAATGAACATGAGTTTGAGCCAACTCCAGGAGATAGTGAAGGACAAGGAAGCCTAGCATGCTGCCGTTCATGGGGTCGCAAAGAGTCAGACACGACTTAGCAACTGAACAACAACACAATGTTATGAAAAGAAGTCATTTCCTAGAGGGCTCTGCATATGTAACCACCCTCCCCTGGAGTGAGATGAAGACATCCAAGGCTCTCTAGAGCCCCTGAGAAACACAGGGTGAAGCCTGGAGTGAGGCCAGGGGCCAGCAGACCTCCACTCAGGCTTGACTCCACTAGGGGGTAGGGGTGTAATTCTGGGTAAGCTCCCTCACGTCTCCATGTGGGTTGTCAAATATAAAAAAGGAATGACAACTATCGTACAGATACATAGGGCTTTCTGAGGAGTAAGGAGATAAGCTATGAAGCTGGTGCTGTAAATACTTGACTTCCCTTAGTGCCTCTGCTTTAACATCCTTGTCAGTACCTGCAGGACCTGGGACAGGGGAGGCTGGGTCTCCCCCAACCTCTTCTCTTTACTACCTGCTTATCCCTCTGCCCCGAGGATTTCAACGTACTGCCTTTTATATCTGCTTGGTTCTTTGACTCTGTGGATGGCCTTATGCACAGGGAGCAATGTGTATGGAGCAAACAATCAAAAGGTTGATCTGAAGAACATCATCCCACTGGTCTATTAAAGTGCTGTGTATGAGCCTGTCTCTGAAATGTCAAAAAGCTACACATCTGTTAACATGTGTCTTGGAGGGATAAGACTTTATCCAACATGATGGCTACAGAAGAGAGGAACAGAACCAACTTCAAGGTGGAAATTCACCCAGTACTGGGGCAGACCACAGGATCTGGAATTGAGAACTGGGCATCTGCCCACCCTGAACTGGTTACTCAGCTCACTGAGTCCCAGTTACCTCTTAAAAGTGGGGAACAGAACAGCTGTCTTCTCTGCCACATGAAGAGTCTTGAAGGGAACAAATGAAGTGGCATTTATGAAACTATCCTGAAAGCTACAATAAGTCATGAGTAGCCACTGGGAGGCTGAGCGGTGCAGATGTGATGGAAATACTGAATTCCAGGAGAGGAACTGGGTGGGGAGGCAGGCAGGCCCTGGGACACAGTTTGAGCTGGGAAGGGGGCTGGGCAGTGGGGAGTGGGGGGGTGGGAAGCAGGCAAGGCCGGGGGCAGAGCAGGCGACGGCGGGCGTCAGAAGGAGGCTCAGGGATGCGACTGTGGACTCTGCTGCCTGATCATCTTCCCCGGGTCAGCAGCCCACCTGCGCTGCGTTCTGCCCAAGACTTTATGCAGAAAATATGAAAACAAAAAGTCTTCCACGTTAATCACAGAAGCAAAACATCTGAGCCACTTAAACCCCGAGATGCCCACCTTGGGCCTCACCCCACCCACGCCGCAGCCTCAGGATGCGGGCTTCAAGACCAACTTCATTTCTTCCATATATGGAAGACGAGAGGCTCACTGAACAGAAACAGTCTCTCAAAGTCAGTCTGATCATCTCACCTCTGGACAAAGAGAAAGCAGGTGGGCCGAAATCTCAGAGCCAGGGAAGCCCCGTGAGGAGAGCTCTGGCCTGGAACTCAGGAGGATCTGGGAACCCTGAGTTCTAGACCCAGTGTGGCTGCTGGTCACTGGCCTCTCTCTGCCGCGGCGTCCCTGCCTGTGATGGGTGGACACTGGTGCCGGATGCCCCTTCCCAGCCTGGCATTCTCAGCTTGCAGGCTCTCCCTGGAGGCGAGGATGGTAAAGGGGTGCAATAGGAGAGTCTCTAACAGAGACGCAAGCAGTGCAGGGGAAGATGAGGGGGGACCTCTGCGTCTCACTGAGGGCCAGGGGTGGCCGGGTCCACTCGGCTCCTGGGAGCCGCTCTGAGGTCCAGGGAGAGATGCCAAGAGGCACCTGGGCTGGCATGGAGGAGGACTCCACTTCCTGAAGTTGGTTCATCTCCACCTCCTTGCACACCTCACACAAGGTGAATAAAAGACTGAAGGGGATTTGCTCTGGGAGGAGGAATATTATGCTAATTAAAAAAATGATCAAAATTGCTCAGTGACAAGCAATGAAATCCTAAGTGGTTCAGTGTAACCGAAGCGGCTGTCTGACCATCAGGGCCCAGTGCCAACAAACCGAAGCCCCAGTCTATCAACAGGGGGTTATAGCTCGCCCTAACCGGCACTTGAAAGATGGAGAATTTGAGGCCCAGGTGGAGTGAGTGAGATGCTGAAGCCCAGTAACAGCAAGAATGTGGTTGGAATGTAGGTCTTCCTGCCTCCTAGAGAAGAGCAAGTAAATAATGTAGGATGTTTACTTTTAAAGACAGGAAGGGTAATAATAGCAGCAAATATGTAGAGAGGCTTTCGGGTAAGAGATACAGTTCAAATTCCTTCCATGTCCTCAAAGTAAAAGAAAATAAGTTGTTTAAAGAACAAAAGACTGTGGTCAGGGAAAAGGCAGAAGTGCCTGTGTACCAGGAATCAAACTTCTTTTCTCAAAAAAAAAAAGAAAAAAAAAAAAAGCCATTACTTAACTGTGACCTTTTCCCACTGTAATTCTCTTGAATATTTTGTTATCAGGATTCACAAAGGTTCACTGCAGGAGTTTCCGTATTAACAACTATCATGATGGAATTTTTTTTAATGCCTCAATTCTTTGTTTAAACATCAGATTTCTTCCTCAGGGATAGAACAAATTTCTGCTGCTAATTATGTCTAAAATAATGTCACTTCTGCTAAATAAACAGAATTCTCTTTTTTTATTTTTTATTAGGAATTAAGCATTTAAGGGTTCTCAAGGGTTATTCCTGCAGACATTCTCTCCGTGCAATCAAATGAGCCCATGGATATTAATAAGATGTGCGGTAATTATAACACGTCAGGCCAAGAGACGCTCTTCCTTCTGTAAATATTTTATGGAACCTGCAGTGTGAAGTGGTACCTACAGAGTCAAGTACTGCCTCAGTGCGCCCCAGGGAATCTTAACCACTTCTCATTAATCAGCCTCTCTTACTTTCTGTACCTGGAATGGTATTTAAAGAGACCAAAAGCCATTAAAAAATAAAAAGATCCCTGCAAGATGATATTAACACTATTCACGAAGAGGAAGCACTTCAGAGGTTTCAAATGCAACATGCATAAAAATCGGAACGCTTACCTTGATGACCTGTTCGGGCAGAAGCAATGAGTCTAAAGAGAAATCACAAGTTACATCCACTCTACTAAGCCATTGAAAGACACTCCATTTTACCTCGTTCTCTGGGGTGGGAGATGACGTTACAGAACTAAGGGACCCTTTCCTTGAACCCTGAAGCTCTGCCGGGATGGAGACAGGGCGTTCCCACTGAGTCGTCCCTGTGGGTATGTGCCAGTAATAGGTGCCAGCGATGTCACGGACTCTCTTCCAGCCAGGTGGCAAATCTGGATCAGTCTGAAAGGAGTGGTCACTCCATATATCTGCTAGAAAATGGAAGAGAGCAGAGAGAGAGAGAGAGAGAGAGAGAGAGAGAGGGTTTTATTAAAAGAAGAAACAACTACAAACCTGGTCTTAGTTCCAATAGTGAGGAGAATTCCGCAGGCAGATGTGTCCATGGCCCAAATGAGAACTAAAGCCATCCTACAAACACCAAGGATGGTAGGAAGGAGAATACAGAAAGGAAGAGAGAACTGGAAGGTTGACACTTGATAACATGGATATAAAAGGACTCATTATTGTCATTTTATAGTTCTAAGGACGCTATGAACAGGCTAAAGCTCCATTAGTCAGAATCAACTACTCAAACAAAATCTGCAAGATTCCACACAAAATCTACTGACCCCCTTTGTAAATTGGTAAGATTGACTGCTTGGGATCACACCCCCAGCAACGAGTACAATTCTAGTTTTCTTTGCTTTCTGGATGAGTCGCTGGATTTATGAGTACTGCACTTGTTATCTCTGCTTTAACAGCTCCTCCCATTTGATGATAAACACCTAAAAGCAGCCATGTCTTTGTAACACTCTGGAATTCCAAACTGTACACAGAAGATTCCCAGAGCAGACAGACTGAAACAGCCTCGGAATTCAAAAAGGAACTCTAAAAAACAGACCAGTAATGTAAATACAGGGAGGAGCGCAGTGTGGAACACAATAGAGAATGGCGGGGACTGTGGCAAACTGGTGAAAGTCACTCAGTCGTGTCCAACTCTTTGCAACCCCACACACTACACAGTCCATGGAATTCTCCAGGCCAGAATACTGGAATGGATAGTCTTTCCCTTCTCCAGGGGATCTTCCCAACCCAGGGACTGAACCCAGGTCTCCCACATTGCGGGCAGATTCTTTACCAGCTGAGCCACAAGAGAAGCCCAAGAATACTGGAGTGGGTGGTCACCTATTCCTTGTCCAGTGGACCTTCCCAACCCAGGAATCAAACTGGGGTCTCCTACATTGCAGGAGGATTCTTTACCAACTGAGCTATGCGGCAAACCAGTAAGCATGTACAAGTCCAAAGGCCTTTAAATTCAAAAAATAATTCTTTAGGCACTGTGTGTGTGTGCAGGGTGGTGGGGGACAGGATGGGACAAATAAAATACATTTACTGGGCAATTTCTGCCATCTCTGGACCATATCAATATTTTATTAGTTTACTGGATAACTATTTGCTTTTAAATATCTCATTTTGGGCTTTCTCATAAAATGGGCTAAAGTACTGGAGAAGAGAGGAGAGAACAGGAAGCACAGTAAGAAATCCATAGAGAGAGGCATGATGGAGAAATTGCAAGCATCTGGATGAATATACATAGGTAGGAAAACATAATCAATTTGCACTCTACATTTGGGGATCACATTATTCTAAGGAGAAGCCCTTTCCGATGTGTCATTCATAAGAGGCTGGAGCCAGTACACGAACTCAAAGAAAGTAGGCTGGCCTCGCCCTGTGCGAATGTCACCGCATCAGGTCACCGAGACTGCTGCCGTCGCGAGATGAGAAAAAGAGGCAGACAAAGAAGCTAAGAGGCAGCGCAGATGTGCATCCGTGGGGGTGTGTGGCAACCCAGCATTTGCTTTTCTCATTTAACTCTGTCAGAGGCGAGACTGCCGCTTGTCTCCAATTATGATGGAAACCTCCCCTCCCCCGACAGGAAATTAAGCATGATTAAATAATTTCAAGTTACCCGCATCTTTCACAAACAACTTGAAACAAATATGTGCACACACTCCTCTGTCTTGTCTCCTTATTAGGGGGTGTGAGGGTTGTTTCTGCTGTTGTTTTATCGTCAGTATTTCAACTAGGATGGGGAAAAAATACACAGGTCTTGGGAGTCAGTTGGAGAAAACCCTACCAAGGGTGTCCCCTTCTCGAATTCCAGCAGCTCACAGACAACAAGCTCAAGATGGAAACTAATAAAAGAACAAAAGGAGGACGCTAGTAAGCATTTCTGTGGTTTTTAAGGTCCGAGGGCCTGAATATACACATGTCTTAGTTGTCTGTACAGCTGGGACACTAGCATCCGTGAAGAGTAGCTACATGCCACATGAGCTATGAGAACATGACACCATGTCAGACCAGCGGGAGACACCAAGGTCGGCAGCCTTCGAGTTTGGCTGTCTGAGGTGATGGAAAGGGGCCTGGGGCTACAGGGCAGGAATGGGGTTGTTCGGTCTTCAGTCAGACCCAGTCACTTATATTTGGTTTAAATGCTGAGTTTCTGCTGACATGTTGTTGGAATAAAAATTCAGTTCAGTCGCTCAGTCGTGTCCAACTCTCTGCGACCCCATGAATCGCAGCACGCCAGGCCTCCCTGTCCATCACTAACTCCCGGAGTCCACCCAAACCCAGGCCCATTGAGTCGCTGATGCCATCCAACCATCTCATCCTCTGTTGTCCCCTTCTCCTCCTGCCCTCAATCTTTCCCAGAATCAGGGTCTTTTCAAATGAGTCAGCTCTATGCATCAGGTGAATAAAAATTAAAAGGGGGTTATTTCATTGCTAAAAATTGATGATGAGATGATGGTGGAGGAAGTGAGGTGGGAACGTTTACAATACAATTAGCAATTAGCAGCTCAGAGCCATTTAGAGAATCCCTTCCACATCACCCTATACTGGTTGTAGGAATGTAAGTCCCATGAGGGCAGGCAGACAGCATCCCTGTCATGTTCACCATCCTATTCCCAACACCTAGCATAGCAGGGTTCAATAACAATGAGCCAGATGAATGGTGGAGAGATGGCAGATGGATGGATAGACAGATGGGGTAGACAGAAGAAAGGAAGATAGGAAAGAAGAATGAAGAGAGAAGAAGGGAGAAATAAATGAACGAAGTTCCAAATGACGGGAATTGAACTTGGCACTCGGCAAGAGAGAAATCCTGAAGAAATCAGTTCTGTGCAATCTCATAAAACTGAGCAACTTCACAGAATACTCCGGAAAATGAGCTTCTCGCTAAGAGCAACGTCTACTTCCTTTGATGGTGTATGTGAATGTTCTTGTGGACAAAAAAATAAGATGTGATAAACTGGGAAGAGTTCTGGGCTGGAGTGGAGATTGTGTTTCTTTTTCATTTATAGGTTCCAAAGGAATCGTAGGAAACGTGCCTTCTGAGGCACGTCAGTGCCGCTACCCTTCATTTTGTTTAATCTTCAAAGCCCCGATTTGCTTAGTTCTCCAATATAAAACTATGTGCACATTTAAATAAGTACCCTGGACCTTATTCAATAGGTCGGTGGTTTCCAAATGTTATTAGATTAGGAGGAAGGACAGGGTTGCTGGCAAGTAGAACTCCAGGCCCGTCCAGAGTCTTCTGACCGCGCACACTAAGTCGTTTCAGTCCTGTCTGACTCTCTGTGACCCCACGAACTGTCGCCCACCAGGCTCCTCTGTCCATGGGACTCTCCAGGCAAGGATACTGGAGTGGGTTGCCATGCCCTTCTCCAGGGGATCTTCCCGACCCAAGGACTGAACCTGCGTCTCTTACGTCCCCTGCATCGGCGGGCAGGTTCTTTACCGAGAGTGCCACCTGGGAAGCCCCTTTTGACCATAGCATCGCCATTTTTATCTGTTTTAAATAATGGTCTTGTATGTATGATTTTCCTTGAAAAAACAGGGATCAGTTAATGCTCACATCAACCCCTCCAGAAGGCAAGGACAGTGCAGCCAAGATAGGAAGTCAGGCTTTGCGGTTTAAACCCAAGTTCTCTTAATGCTGCCTGAAGTTCTCAGGGGCTGGTAATGGCAGCACTGTTAACAGGAGTAAAAAGTCACCGGCACGCTGACAGACCGGGGGCTGGCTTACCCAGCTCCTTCGCTGCAGGAGTTCATGGAGCGTCCGCTGCGGCCTTATGAAGGATACACCACTGTTACCCGTATCTAAGGCCAGAGAGGCAGCAGTTTGGTTTAAACCCAAGGGGGTCAACTAGGTCCCAATGTAGAAATGGATGCTGTTTTTTCAGAGGCCTGAGTAAGATCAGTTATAGTCAGCTTGGGGGAATTTAGAATATGAGTATGTGGGGATGGGGACAAAAGAAAGAACACAATGGCTTTGAGTCTGAGGCCTGCTGTCCTGACCAGGGTTACGGAGCTGGTAACTGACCACGCCAAGGTCCAGCCTGGAGCCTGGGTACACCAGTGCCAGGACACTGTAGGCTCTGCGTAGGGGCCTCCCTCCTTCACCTCCCTCATTGAATCTGCATCCAGTAAACTGAGGCCACCTCAGCTGGTCTGTGGATCTGCAGCCTCTCCCGTTAGAAGCCTGAGCTTCAACTTCCACCCCCAGACACACAGCGGAGGCTGAGATCCCATTTGTTTCCCCCCCGCCCTTCCCTACAGGATCTCACACCTAAGAAGCTTTACGGTCTTCTGTCCTGTCATCACCGCATCCCTGCCTCTTACTGAAGGTGCCTTCAAGGAGAAGAGGTTCAGTGGTAGGAGTGGAAAGGTACAGGCATCCTTTCCAAGTGGCCCACTTCGTTGTGTGCAGTTCTGTCCCAGAAGCAGGGCCTGCAAGTCGGAGTGTAAAAATAGCAAGGCTGAGAGCCCCAAGAAAGTCCCTCTTGTGCTGGGCATCTCTTGGGCCAAGAGCCATACTTGGCATGGGAACAGGGGCCTGTCTGTGAGCGGCAAGGAGCCGCCCCTCCAGCCGCCTTTGGGCGCCAGTGCGCTGGCCTGGCTCCACCCCTGCGACTGGGCTCTCCTCGCAGTTGGGTCTGTGACTGAGGCAAGCCAGCCTCTCCTCACCCTCTCCCCTGGGCTCACTAGCAGGAACCGAAGGGTCAAATGGAAACAAATGAGCATCTAGCAGCAGCTGGAAATTTCCCTTTCTGCTCCGGAGGCCACAGGAAGGAGGCATGGGTGAGCTGGGATTCTAAATTTGGTAACGTCTGCAGCGCAGAGCACAAAAGCCTCGCTCTGGTCCTCCGAGCGGCCCTCACCCCTTCCTCGGCAGCTGCTGTGCGCCCAGCGCCTCGGTGTGCGAGGCAGGGGGTGAGGGCTTTGTGAACAAAGAGGAGACAGACGAACTCCTTCCACAAACACTTCCTGCTTACTCTGTGCCAGGCATTGCTCCAGGGCTGGGGCCACAGAGGTCATCAGATAGACCTAGCCAGACCCTGCATCCGAGACCCGGGTTCTCAAGCATCAGTCACCCGGAGAACCTGCTAGAACACAGATCGCTGGGTGCCATCCTCCCACCCTCCACCCTCACCCCAAGCTTCCGACTCAGTCGCTCTGAGGTGGGGCCTGGGAATCTGCACCTCTAATAGTTCCCAGGCGCTACCGAGCTCACGCTGTTGGCTTTGGGAACCAGACTTTTTAAGAACAACTGGTGTGGGAAAACAAAAGGTAGTCATTCTTATCTACCAAATCCCATCTGACCGCTGGCTTCAGAAAACAGAAAATGTGAATTATACTTCATCATTCATTCATTCACCCACTTACTCACGCATTCTCTTGCACAGAGGGACTCTACTACATACCAAGCATGATTCTAGAAGCTGAGAATACAGCAATGAATAAAAGAGGCCATTTAGGGATAATGGGGCCAGTTGTGTCTGGTGATGGGCTATTTGGTAGGATAGTCTGAAGAAAGAACAATGTCACCCCCAAACAGAAGGGGCTGGCCTTGGGAAGAGACTAGGGAACAGCATTCCTGGAAGAGGGAACCTCAAGTGCAAAGTCCCCTTGGCAGGAAAGAGGCTGTTATCTCATGACAACAGAAGGTCACGTGAATGAGAGATGAGTGGTCCAAAATAAGACTTAACTCTGTAAGAGCTAAGAATTCAACCTCTATGCAAAGGAAAATTCGTGAAGTTCTTTGTGGTCTGTGTTTTTGAAATCAGAGGAGCAATCTGCACAATGCTCCCATTCTTGGAGAAGAAAAACTCTCTCTTCCAAAGTCTCAGCTGCAGCTGCTGCTGGCTACCCTTTCTGAGCAATGTTATTCCCAAAGGAGCCAGGCGCCTAGGTCCAAACTGCTGTATGTAAATTTAGCGTTAAAACTGTTTCTCTGCTCACCGGTGGTCTGCTTCCATTGCCTCTCTCTCTCCCTTCTTCTCTAACTCACTACTTAGCCCCTTTATTTTCTCTGGACCTAGAACTTTGTTGTCAGGAAACAGCAAGAAGGCTCTTCATCCCCTCCAGCTTCATCACTGACTTCTGGCAACAAGAGCAGAGAGCCAGGACTCCAGGTCAGGGTCATTTATTATAGGTTTGCTGAGGGGTCCAGGCAGCACCCAGAGGCTGCTTAGAACATGGTGTGAAACTGTCCTGAATCAAAGGAACTGGCAAAAATGAAGACTATGGAGACAAGGGGATGAGCCCCAAATGCCCCAAACCTGTGAATTCTCAGAATTCTGACCTGCTGGCCTGCCAGACAGAGGGGAGGAAAGCTTGCCCCAAATAGTTTAAGTGCCTCTGCTCTTTCTTATATTTATTTGCAGGGCCTATCTAGGACTCTGAGGTGTCAATCACAGCCTCAGAAAAATTACACATTTTACTCCATTGAGCTTTCCCATGGCTGCAGTCTTCTGACAGCTCTAATAAAAGTAACAGTTTTGAGAGTGTTGATTTTCTAACTTTCTCCTATATTTACCTTTAAAAAAGTTAAGGTGTTTAATGTTTTTGAAATAGGGAGTTCTTTGTAACTGAGGATTTTCCTGTTAAAGATTCTTGGGTAAATGTTCCAAGAACTCACAATTTAAACGGTTCTTAAATTTGGGCCTTGTAATACTACATACTTTGTGTATTGTTATCAAGTATTTTGGCATAAGGTCAACACAATATTTCTTAATTTAAACTCACTAGGAACATAAGTCTTTGCTAGGCTTACTCAACTAAATTTGTTTCAAGGCTATATGACTATCACAGACAAGAGCTCTGCAGTCAGTCAATAGCCTTGAATCTCAGCTCCAACGCTGGCTAGCCGTGTCAGCTCAGACAAATGGCTTAATTTCTAATGGCGTGTCTGCTTACTGTGACAGAACTGATGACAGCTTCTGCACCATGCAGCTGATGTGGAACACAGCGCTCAGCACAAAGCCAGGCACGTAATAACCACTCAGGAAATCTCGGTTACTAGTCACTATTAATTACTTCACTCAAATGTGGCTTTGGGGGAAAAGACTGGAAAAAACACATTTCGAAATGGCATCAACCACAGTGCATTTCCCTGAAAAACTAAGATTCCCAAGAGTCTGCATCCACCAAGTTGTGTTTTTTTTACTAAAAAGGTAGTTTTTATTTAGATCAAGAAAAGCAGATGAGAACGTTGGCCACTCACATGTCCTCAGAAACAAAGCATCACATGAGGACACACTGGTTTGAGTTTGTGGCATCTCTTTAAACAGCATGTGGCTGCTTTATGTCATGCAGCTAGGCCATTAAAGAAGTAGAGATGAAATGAGAACAAAATAGCTTATGAAGTCTAAGTATTATTTCAGGCACCCTTCTTTAGAGACTGCTCTGCCTCAGGTCCTCAAGAAAGTATGCAAAAGGAACTGATCTGATGATGGTGGAAAATAAAAGGGAAATTATGGCTCCCTGTTCACTGACTGTTAACCAAAATCAAAAGAGTCAGGGGACTCTGCAAAGACAAATTTAAAGACTAAAGGGCATGAGATGGAAGCCACTATAAATTATCCAGAGGGAAAACTGGTATTTGTAAATATGAATTCATCCATTCACACCTACACAATACATATGATTGAAGTTAATCATATGACCTGGCTACAGAATATTTAATATATCATAAGAAGATCTCATTCGACACACTTACACAATAAAATGTGCATTTTCTTACAAATTATAAAAAGGGACATTAAAATTTTAAGATATGAAATATAACCTAAGAACAGTACTTCCTTTTACAGTGTGCACAAAGTACAAAGTAGCATAATTTACAATAACTACTGAGAAGCCACAGGCTTAAACTCCCCAGCCCTCTCCAAAAAATTAAAAATAAAACATTAAAACTTGAATGGAGAGTTATATTTTAAGAGAGCTACAGACCATTGTGATAACCTCAATTTTGTTTTTCTAAGAAGTACTGGGAAACACCTGTGATGAAACCAACACAATCTCCAAAATTCAAAAGTTTAATCACAACACAAAATGAAGAATGCATACAGGTGGGCATGCTCTTGAATCAGCAACTTGTTGGGTGATTTTAAAAGTAACGGTTGCCGCATACAGAAAACTGCTAGGCAGGTTTACTACTTTTCCCTCCAGCTGTCTGACCATTTGTACGCGGAAGGGCAGCAGTGCCTCCTGCTCAATAGCAGGTGGGATTATTCAGGTCTGGCAGGCTGATCAACAAGTCAGCCCTAATATTCTTTGCAAGTTTGGGCATTTAGTGCCTGAACACAGTGTAATAGGGATATCTATGATCAAATGATTAAGCAACAATATTCAGAGAACGTGTCCAGCTGCCATGCCAGCAGTCAATCCAACCACACACCTTCCTCACTTGATTATTGTTTCACAGGGAGCAGTTGGAGAGGAGAAGACAAACATCTACCTCGGGCAGCAATCTTTCTTTGGCTTCCATTCAATCAGTCAGACGCAGTGACTACCAGCACCAGACTCTTTCAAGGCAGACAGGTCTGAAAGTGTATTAAATAAAGCCCACTTTCCAGGCCTCCACTGTTTTGGCAGGGTCTTCAATACACTCTTCCCTTAGAGCTGTGGTCCTCCTGAGGCTGATGACAAGAGCACTGATGACAAGGCGGAAGCTACTCCAGAGCTGCCAAGACCAACTTCAAGGTCACTGTTATTCTAAATGGTGGCATGCAAGGACTTGACTCCTCATCTACATTAAGTATTAGGACAAACGAGGATTAGGGAGAAGCTACGAAATTGACAACAAACTACACTGGACAACAAACTATCATCTGGTCTTTTGCCAGCAGATTAAAAAGGCAAACGGAGGATTTCCCCGGTGGTCAGTGGTTAAGAATCTGCCTGCCAGCAAAAGAGACACAGATGTAAAGAAGAGACTTTTGGACTCTGTGGGAGAAGGCGAGGGTGGGATGATCTGAGAGAATGGCACTGAAACATTTATATTACCATATGTGAGACAGATGACCAGTCCCAGCTCGAGGCATCAAACAGGGCACTCAAAGCCGGCGCACTGGGACAACCCAGAGTGATGGGATGGGCTCGGGATGGGGGACCTATGTGCACCCGTGGCTGATTCAGGTCAATGTATGGCAAAAGCCACCACCATAGTATAAAGTGATTAGCTTCCAATTAAAATCAATTAATTAATTAAAAAAGAATCCCCCTGCCAATACAGGATCCATGGGTTTTGATCTCTGGTCTGGGAAGATCCCACAAGCCATGGAGCACCTGAGCCCTTGTTCCACAACTACTGAAGCCCCTGCACCCAAGAGCCTGTGCTCTGAAACAGAAGCCGCTGCGATGAGACGTCATCACACTGCAAATTGAGAGCAGGCCCTGCTCACCACAACTAGACAAAGCCCGCGTGCAGCAATGAAGTGACCCAGTACAGCCTCAATTAATTTTTTTTTTGGTAAAGCACGCTGAAGTGGATGCCATCTCTTCTAAAATCAAAATCTATGTGTGGGAGCACAGAACTATACTCCCATAGACTAAAATGTGTATATTTTATTTCTGATACAGAAACAAAAGCAAGCATGTCTAGAACCCTACAGAATTTTCAAAGTCCTGTAACTAATCCAATCTCATTTGATCCCACACAATCTGAGGAGACAGGAGACACACTATTCCCATTTTACAGGTGAAAAAACAGATTTTAGCAGAGGCGGAGAAACTGGTTGTCATTGACAGTGGAGAAATCTCAGTGCGTTTTTTTGTTTGCGAACCATTCTATTTGTTATGTGTATTTTTAAAGGTTGTGTCCTTAAAAAAAATCAGCATAACTGAAGTAATTTGTTCAGTATGCCTGAGTGGTTAGTGGACAAGCTTTATTATTTGATGTAAAATGTAAAACAGGATTTTTAGGCTATGGATTGGGTAGGGGAGTTAAGAGGGAAAAGTTTTTCGGAGATTAACTTCTAAAATATACATTGTAAAGGATCAGGGTAAAAGCTGTTCTTTTATTACTCCTGAGGTATTTTTTCTCCATCTAAGTTAAAAGAGAATTTGAAGCAGCTTATATAAAAGATATAAATATATTTGAAACAGTAAAATAACATGAGAAAATAAGAGCCATGAAGTTGAGAAGAAATTTAATTTCATGCTCCTAAAATTTATAAAGTTTTAGTTATCTAATAGAAGAAGTTTACCAAAAAGGAAATTTTTCCTTAAGCATCAAATATAAAAGGAACTTAGCATGTGGTAAACAGCACTGGAAGCAGAAAAGCAGTAAATGATATGGCTTCACATTGCATCTAGGTGGTTTTATTTTCTAATCTTGTTATAAATTATAATCACAGTATACAATAGGTAATCATGTGTAAACTTTTTAAAATAATAAAGTGGGCAAACTCTTCTGTATCTTCCTTTTGTCCATGAGGAGCCTGGTGTCTGGGTCTCCCAAATAAGGTAGAAGACACTGCAAACTGTTCATCACTTCTGAGTGTTTTCCTTCCTATTGGACACTTGGCCATCCAGAATACATTTCCCAGCCTCCCACGTAGCTAGGTATGGCTATGCAGGTTACATTCTAATATTGGGAGGTAAGTTCAAGGACTGTATAGCAGCTTTTAAGAACCTTCTTCATAAAACAGCTTGCAGGCACATTTTTTCTTGCTGTCTGGAACAGACAAGCCTTCTTGGACCGTCAGTACTCTGGTTACCCCCTAGGGATGCTGGAATGGGAAGGCCAGGGACTCGGGCTCCTGAGGTCCTTGTGCGGAGCAGAGCCACTGCATCAGTGAACTGCCACTACCAGGCTTCTATGCGAAAGGGAAACACATTTCTATTGTAAATAAGCCACTGATACCCCAGAGTTTCACATTACTAACAGCTGAAGTTGACCCTAATCCATCCATCTAAAGGCAGGAAAGTGAATTCCAGACCTGGTACCTAGGAAAGAAACTAGTACCAAGGATTAGCTTTGCAACCCCATATTCAATACCAAACTTACAGGCATATAAATTACAAAGTTGAGTTCAGAAACCCAGGCTCCTGAGTCCCACCTTCTTCAACATTTCCCAAAACCGTCTACTGTTGGAATATAACTTCGTTGGTTTTCATTCATTCATCTTCACCACCACCAGTGCAAGCAAACATCTTAACCGCATCTCCAACTCTTGTAAAAATACCAAATGCAGACTCTATGTTGGGTCTAATTTATCACAAACCTCAAAACAAGTGTCTATCAGGATTCAACCAACCACAGGCAATAGTCAGCCATCCGTCTGATTCAAGGCTTCTGATTCTCTGACTTGTACCATCCTCCTCCCCTACTTCTTTCAATTCTAGGTCAGGAGAGAAAAGCAAAGATTCTCCAGGGAAAAACAAAATGACAAAACCAATTAGTTGATGCACACCTGTGTAACAGCTTGGTTTTTCTTTCCCAACAAATCAAAGCATGGTACACAGGGCCCCGAGTTTCTCAGAGACGCTGAGGCTACTGGCAGAAAAGAGGCAGGGGTATTTGTGGATCCCATCTGCCAGAGATGCACGTGTACAGAGTGTCATTTTTTTTTTTTTTTACTCTTCTCAAAATAGAATGTAGCATAAGACAATATTAGATATTTGGGCCAAAACTCCAGGAAAGGACAAGCAAACAGAAAAATTATTCTCAGAAACCTCAAACAATAAATTAGTGCTCACGGTTTAGAAGGGCTTCTTTAGAGATTAGGGTGTGGAACTGTTTGGTGTTTAAGTTGTGGGTCCTCAGGAGTAAAAAGTTTAGAAAAAGTGTCTAGAGATGCTGTTTATCACAAATTAACCAGATCAAAGTTCCTTAAAGTCAAGATCAAGCGTGCTCCGCTTTTTTTTTTTTTTAATCAACCAATGTACGGCAAACATGTCATACACACAGTAGGTGTGCAAGGTAAGTTTTCTGAAGGTAAGTGGATGTAGCTGGGAGTGGCTCCCTTTTTCCATCTCTTATCCTCTGAAGGACTTTCCTGATGACTCTGGGTAAAGAATCTGCCTGCAATGCAGGAGACACAGGACTGATCCCTGGGTTGGAAAGATCCCTTGGAGAAAGAAATGACAACCCACTCCAGTATTCTTGCCTGGGAAGCCCCACAGACAGAGGAGCCTGGCGGGTTACAGTCCACAGGGTCGAAAAAAGTTGGACACAACAGAGCGACAGGGATTTATCTTCTGAAACCCCAGAGGCTGCTGAGATAGCAGTTATAGGAATGAGAACTATAGGAAAGCAGAAGACAGAGAGAAAGGAGACGAAAGAGACGGAGGGAGGGAACGTGAGGGAGGCCGCCAGCCTCCGGAGTTCAGTCCTACTTTACAGTGACATTCAAAAAGAAAGCAGATTTACAGTTTGCTAGTTTTTATTCACCCACAAATGTACTGGTTAACCCACAAGGTCTCAAATCCCAGGCAATATGCTAAAATTATCTTCTTACTAGAAAAATGCTCCCAAAGCATTAGAGGTTTCTCGCGTGCAGGGTGTCTGGGAAGGAGTCCAAATTTATTATGCTGCAGAAATAGGTCTCTTTTCCCTAGTCTCAAAATCTAAGCCTCTCACTTGTGAAAATTCTGGTTCATACAAAGTTTCTGTTCTGGGTTAGCTCCATTTCCTTCTTTCTAGATCTACTGGTAGTTTAGTGTCCGCTTGTAAAGGACGGTCTATCTGTTCTTGAATTCTCGTATGCTCTAATAAGTATCTTCCTCCTCAACTCCGTCCCATTACTTCCTCCCTGAAAGAAATGACGATACCCTTTGGGCCTTTGGAGAGAAGACTGCTCGTCACACACAAGTGATCCTTAGATCTCAGAAGTGGCTACAGAGGAACATTCTTTGGAAGCAAATGAATTGGATGCTGTGTCAAAGTTTTCCTTGTTGCAGGCAAATAGGCAGAGATCAGCAGGGACAAGAGGATGACTATGTGGAGAACTTCACCCTAAACAGCTGCTGTGCTTCCTTCCTTGCAGAAACAAACTGTGTGTCTTTCCGGGTCACAGATGCGCTTTGATGAATGAACTAAGAGTATCTACTCCTCCCTTAAGAAAATATTATAGTGGAAAGTCCCAAACCTTGAAGCCAGGAACAGAAAGAAGCTGAGTAAAAGAACACACTGTAATTTTGTTTGGTTTTGTTTAGTTTTCTTTGGAGAAACAAAGAGTATTAATTACTTTTGAAAGCAAGAGTATATTTGCAGTGTAAATTTTCCATGGGTTTTTTTTCCTTAAGGGTAATAATATTTTTCTTCCACTTGCTGCTTTGATGATTGACTCATTTTTAAAAAATATATTCTATTCTGATAAAGCAAGAATTTTTAATTTTCTTATTGCAAATAAAGGCTACTTGCACTTGGCCTAAACTGTAACTGGTCACCCTGGGAAAGCTGACCTCTTTTCATGGCAATTGGGTCTGTTTGAGAAACACATTTACAAGAACTGAATTGGTTAGCGACAACTTAGAAGAAAAAAAAAGCCATAATTTGGAGTAGAAAACAGCAACTCATTCCAGTTATGCTTGCCTGGAGAATTCTGTGGACAGAGGAGCCTGGCGGGCTATAGTCCATGGGGTCGCAGAGAGTGGGACATGACTGAGCGATTCACACACACACCAGTCAAAAGGATCTGACTCAACAATTTCAATGCTCCATTTTCACCGAACAAAATTAAAGTATATCCATCAATAAGATAAAGATATCTTTTTTTTTAAACAAGTAAATAATATGTATCCTACGAGCCAGCAATACTATGTACAGAGCTCATACACCTCCTCACATCCTCACACTGGAGGAGGGGCTCCATGTGAGATTACGTGCAGGGCTGCGAAGAGGAGGGTCCTGGGAGTCCGTCGTTCTACCAGGGGAGAGGCGGACCCCAGGCTGCCACGCAGTCAGCAGCTAGAAACAATGCATTAAATGTCCGCCCAGCCCAATGGATAGATCTTTAAAACACAGCACATGGGGAAAAAAATTCCTGTAAATAAATTAAGAACACACACACACATACTAAAAACAGCAATGCGTTTTACCTTTTAAAAAACTTCTTGTAATGTGGTTATTCAAAATATTTTATATTACGTATGTGGCTCACGTTGTATTTCTAGTGGATGGCAGTGGTCAGAGGCTTCCAGAAAGCCAGAGGCACAAGAGGGCTTCTATCCATAAAAATTCTCTGGAGTCTCAGGTTAGAAGGTACTGATGAAACGACTTGTTGTTGTTGAGTTGCTAAGATGTGTCTGACTCTTTGAAACCCCATGAACTGCAGCACGCTAGGATTCCCTGTCCTTCACCATCTTCTGGAGCTTGCTCAAATTCACGTCCATTGAGTCAATGATGCCATCCAAACATCTCATCCTCTGTCACCCCCTTCTCTTGCCCTCAATCTTTCTCTGCATCAGGGTCTTTTTCAATGAGTCAACTCTCAGCATCAAGTGGTCAAAGTATTGGAGCTTCAGCATCAGTCCCTCCAGCGAATATTCAGGATTGATCTCCTTTAGGATTGACTGGTTTGATCTCCTTACAGTCCAAGGAACTCTCAAGAGTCTTCTCCAGCACCATAACTCGAAACCATCAATTTTGAGGGGGCCCAGCTTTATGGTCTAACTCTCACATCCTTACATGACTACTGGAAAAACCAGAGCTTTGACTGTACAGACCTTTGTTGGCAAAGTGATGTCTCTGCTTTTTAATATGCTGTCTAGGTTGGTCATAGCCTTCCTTTCAAGGAAGAAGTGTCTTTTCATTTCATGGCTGCAGTCAACATCCGCAGTGATTCTGGAGCCCAAGAAAATAAATCTATCACTGCTTCCACTTTTTCCTCATCTATTTGCCATGAAGTGATGAGACCAGAGGCCATGATCTTAGTTTTCTGAACGCTGAGTTTCAAGCCAGCTTTTTCACTCCCCTCTTTGACTTTCATCAAGAGGCTCTTTAGTTCCTCTTTGCTTTCTGCCATTTGAGTGGTATCATCTGCATAACTGAGGTTACTGATATTTCTCCTGGCAGTCTTGATTTCAGCCTGTGATTTATCCAGCTGGCATTTCACATGACGTACTCTGAATATAAGTTAACTAAGCAGGGTGACAATATACAGCCTTGATATACTCCTTTCTCAGTTTTGAACCAGTCCATTGTTCCATGTCCAGTTCTAACTATTGCTTCTTGACCTACATACAGCTTTCTCAGGAGACAGGCAAGGTGGTCTGATATTCCCATCTCTTTAAGAATTTCCCACAGTTTGTTGTGATCCACACAGTCAAAGGCTTTAGTGTAGTCAATTAAGCAGAAGTAAATGTTTATTAGGAATTCCCTTATTTTCTCTATAATCCAACAAGTGTTGGAAATTTGATCTCTGGTTCCTCTGCCTCTTCTAACCCAGCTTGTAAATCTGGAAGTTCTTGGTTCACATATTGCTGAAGCCTAGCTTGAAAGATTTTGAGCACTACTTTGCTAGTATATGAAATGAGAAAAATTGTACAGTAGTCTGAAAATCCTTTGTTATTGCCCTTCTTTGGGGCTGGAATGAAAACTGACCTCTTCCAGTCCTGTGGCCACTGCTGAGTCTTTCAAATTTGCTGGCATACTGAGTACAGCACTTTAACAGCATCATCTTTTAGGATTTGAAATAGCTCACCTGGAATTCAATCACCTCCACTAGCTTTGTTCATAGTACTGCTTCCTAAGGCCCACTTGACTTCACACTCTAGGATGTCTGGTTCTAGGTGAGTGATCACACCATCATGGTTATCTGGGTCATTAAGACCATTTTTGTACAGTTGTTCTGTGTATTCTTGTCACTTCTTCTTAATCTCTTCTGCTTCTGTTAGGGCCTTACTGTTTCTGTCCTTATCCTGCTATCCATGCCCAAGAAATGTTCCCTCGATATCTCCAATTTTTTAGAAGAGATGTCTAATTCCCCATTCTATTGTTTCCTCTTGCATTGTTCACTAAAGAAGGCTTTCTTATTTCTCCTTGCTATTCTCTGGAACTCTGCATTCAGCTGGGTATATATTGCCCTTTCTCCCTTGCCTTTCACTTCTCTTTCTTTCTCAGCTATTTGTAAAGCCTCCTCAGACAAACACTTTGCCTTCTTGCATTTTTTCCCCCTCTTTGGGATGGTTTTGATCACTGTTTCCTGTACAATGTTACAAATCTCTGACGATAGTTCTTAAGGCATTCTGTCTACGAAACTAGAAGGATATAAAAGTAGTTCAAGATTAAATATTAAAATCCTAAGTCCGGAACTGCCAACATTTTTGAACCACTCACAACCTTCCATTGCTCTCGTTTTAAAACTTTTCTAGGATTAATGCGGCTCTTCAGAATTTCACACCCAGTCCTTGAAACTAGACTATAGAACTTATCCCAAAGCTATGACTTAGAATAATAAAATACAATTGTAAAAGTATGATATAATTTATCAATACAGTTGCACAAATATATGATTTAACCATCCACTCTTGGGAGGTGCTTTTTTTAAAATAATAATTTTAATTTATTTATCTTATTTTTGGCTGTGCTGGGTCTCTGTTGCTGCACAGGCTTTCCTCTAGCTGTGGGGAGCACGGGCTTGGCTGTTCTGTGGCATACGGGGTCCTCCCGGATCAGGGATCAAACTCATGTCTCCTCCATTGGCAGGTAGATTCTTCACCACTGAGCCACCGGGGAAGCCCTGAGGTGCTTTTCAAAAATCAAAATGAGGGACTTCCCTGGCGGTCCAGTGGTTAGCACTCTGGATGTCCATTGCAGGGGGCTGGGGTTTGATCCCTCATCAGGGAACTAAACCTTCAAGCCTCAAGGTGCAGCTCCCCCCGACCCTACACACACAAATTACTAAAAATAAAATGAAAATGACCTAGTAACAATTTAGAGATAACATATTCAGTAATCCCCCTCTCTCCCATGCTCTCTCTGACATGTGTGGTCACATGTTGCATATGGACTGTTACTATTTCCCCCGCACTCTTCTGTATGGGGCACTGGCCACCTGTTAAAGGTCTCCAGGCTCCTTCACGGGACCCTTCGCATTTTTACCCTTGTATCCCTGGCACCGAGCACAATGCTCAGAACATAATGGGGCGTCAGTAACTACCCACCAAACCAACTGGAAAGTTTCGAGAGGGGAAGACTGAGATGCTGAGAGAGAAATAGTCAGATAACTTGTTTTGCTTAATAAAATTACAAAAAAGTAACAAACACTTAGCAATGTTTCCTCATTAACACCAGCATTCACATTAATGTTTACTGAAGTGCTGACCATGTGCCAGCAACTGCCCGAAGCACTCTACAGTTACCTGTTCCTTTACTCCTTACTGGAACCTTTTAAGGTTGGGTTATCCCCCTTTTATGGGGGATGCTTAGAGAGGGTAATTGGGCTTACCAGGTGGTGTTAGTGATAAAGAATCCACCTGCCAATGCAGGAGATGCGAGAGACACGGGTTCAATCCCTGGGTTAGACAGATCCCCAGTGTCTCATGGACAGAGGAGCCTGGCGGGCTATAGTGCATGGGGCGGACACAAATGAGCAACCCAGTGCGCACACACACCCACGTACCCCGTAACTCAGCAGTTGAGTGCGCCCGCGCGCGCACGCGCACACACACACACACACACACACACACACACACACACACACACACACGGTAACTGACCGACCCTTGGTCCCAGAACTAGTAACGGCAGAGCTGGGATTCAAGGCAGGCAGTCCCACACCTGAACCCACGCTCCCAGGCACCTGTTAGCCAATACACAAAATTATCTATTTCAGGAAATGTGTTGGGAGGAATTCAGGGCTCTTATTCTCATGGCGTGCATTCCAACCCCACAGCACTGCATCCATCCAAGCTCTCAAGAGTCTCACCGGGATTTGAAAATGGTTCATGATCAACTTCTGTGGCTACATGCTGCTGATCATACCTCAGCTGGCAATTTCCCAGAGAACACCCACTTCAACCACTCTTTGCCCTCTTCCTGCACAAGAGAAATTGACCTCTCTGAGCACACCGGTGCACCTAACGCCCTCTGCGATGCCCTCTGTCCTCCCGTTCCCTGCTGCCTCTTCCAGTCCAGGCCAGCTGCACACTCAGCGGTCTCTCGACATGCCGTGCATTTCTGCATCCCTGGGCCTGTGTGTGTGCTGTTCCCCTGGACGGGAATCTCCTCCTTCTCTACATCCTCCAAACTAAAACCTGGCCATCTTTCCTCCATGGAATTTTTCCTAATCATCCATTTTTTAAAAAAAATTCACCAGTTCTGCCCTGTACTAGTACCTCCCTTGGTGACAAAATCATTTAGTGCAATTTTCTACTTAGTGTAAAACAAAGAACATTGCCCACCATCCAGTTCTCCAAGGATCAAGTCATTAAGCACTACAGTTGCTGCCTGAAACAGTACACCCTGGAAGGAATTCAAGACAAAAAAAACAGGATAAGGCACTTTGTACTTTGGAAAAATAGGCCCCTAAGATGGCTGGAGATATCTCAGGAGGAAAAAAAAAAACACAAAGAAATGGCCACACTGTGAAACTTGCAAGATCTTAGTTCCCCAACCAGGAATTGAAACTGGAGCAAAGGCAGTGAAAGCCCTGGGTCCTAACCACTGGACCACCACGCAAGTTCGCCCCACATAATTCTTTTCATGAACCCAGATTCCCGCATCTTCCCACACACAGAAAGCACTAAACGCAGGAACTGAGCTTCCGATCCCCACAGCTCCCACCGAGATGTGTCCCTGACTGCACAGATCCCCGGCCAAACCGTCCACACCGGTCGCCCTCTGCCCCGCTCTCCTCAGAGCTATTCTTCAGTAAGACCCCGGATAATATTCAGCTCGCAGCTCTGCCACTGTGGTTCTCTTTCATTCGATGTTAACATTATAGTTTCCAGTGTGACACCCTGGTCTTTTCCCCAGTTCCTGAAGACTGGAGTCAAGGGTCACACATGTGTGGGACCTACAACGGCTGCAGGTGAGAGAGAATGCCGAATGTGAGGAGGAAATTATTTCACAGGGTCCCCTACACAACCACATTCTTAAGTTCAGAATTTATTATACAGGCAACAGAGTGCTATCAAAAATTTTGAGCAGGAGACTCCATATATTTCGAGAACATTATTGTTGACAAGATAGAAAACAGATGAGATATAGCATTATGTGTATTGCTATAAAATTTATGTGTTATAACACATGTTCAAAAATTACACGTCAGTAACAGAAGTGGAAATATTGAGCCAAAAGAACATATAACTACCAGTTCTCCATCCCTATTCAATTTTGCTATCAGTATAAATCAGCGGTTAAAAAAGCAGCCACTGGCCATCTGAGTCTTTCTTCCCAGCGTGTGAGTGTTGTCATGACAACATGGTTGCCTGCTGTATCTCTGTGAACAAGCTTATATGTTTAAAGGGAGAGGATGAGGATCGGTCAGGTTAAATAAAGAATAAACTGACCAACTTTGAGATGTTTCAACCAGGGTTACCCAATATAGCATTATCTCTTTAAACCCCATTAATAAGAGAACCAGGCTGGGAGTTTTGAATCAATAAAACCATGCTTTAGCACCTACATTCTTTACATATAACAACAACATGCACTTAAATTCCACACACTAGCCCTGTAATTAGTGAGGAATTTTTCAAAACATACCCTGTCCTTACATTTACTGATGTTCTCCTACATCGTTCCCAGTCAGAGGTCACCCTTCTTCTGTCTCACCTCTTTTGAAGGATGTACTCTCACGAGAAGCTGACGCTTTGATTCCGAGGAGACAGGATCGGGGTGAGATTAGAGCACCACTATCACCTCCATCACCATAGAGGAGATAGGTCCACTATCTCCTCTATGCTTCCAAACTATCTAAATGTTGCACACCTTGCACAACCACATAAACTAATTTGAAAATTCTGTGTGAACCAGTGTTTGTGAATAAGAACCACAAATGACAAAACCTCGACGAAAAGTTTATAAACAGAATCGATTTTCTTAATTTTTAACACGGACTGGATTTTGGATTCACACCGTCTATTAGAAAACCTGTTGAGATCAAGAAATCTAATCTTGAGATTAAAAACAAAACACTGCCACCTCCCACAATCCTGTCTTGAGTCAAAGGTGCTTGGATCCTTGCTGGTTTGAGGTCTGAATGTGGTCCCTGGCATCCACCTCGCTTCAGCAACGATCTCACCAAGAGCACCAGGGAGTCAGCACCATGGGTTAGCCTCAGCGTGGTCTCATCCCCAGGGGACACCTGGAAATACACGGGAGTGTCTGGGTTCTCACGGCGGGTGGGGGTCAGAGGTGCTGCATGGCCTGCAATGAGGCGGTCAGTCCAGCAAGGGTGGCCAACTGCCCTGGCTCTCCTACCAGAAGCCCTGAATCCTGGGAACCCGCCCCGTCCCGAGCAAACCATCACCTTAAATCCAGTGCAAATGAAGGACTGCCGCTGCTCAGCACTGGAGGGCTTCCTCTCTCAGGGACAGGGAGGATACACTGACCTCTCTGTCCTCCAAGAATTCTCTATGGTTCTACAGCTCACGAGTTCCTCACAAGGGTGAACCTTCAGGCCAGCATTTCTGAGAATAATTCCTATGCCAAGGCTATGAAATGTCCTTTTATTGCTTGGCAAATTTCTATTGACTGAGAAACTCCAGCGAAACCTAACAAAGGGGAGCACAATTCTTCCTTCGGAGACTCAAACTCAGGAGGAAGGAAACATTTTAAACCTAAAACTCAAGCTACACATTGAGAAACAGACCAGTGGCTTTTTGAACCTGCCTCTTCTTATCTTTGGCTTCCTTCATTAATTTTTTTTACAAGTAATTTCCTCGATCACTGTTAAATAGAGAACCTTTTATACCACTGACAACTATAAGAACTAGATTCTGTACTTACTCATTCGAATAAAGGACTCAATAACGGAGTGAGCCTCTCTAGGGATAACATTATACGTCTTTATGCAGAAATAGCAGACACTCGCTGTGGGAAAATGGTTAAGTCAGCCACTTTTCATTCTCTTTAAATTTCCTCATCCTGAGGCTATTAGATGCCATAGCTGCTCAAGGATTCTACGATATTTTTCCTAGAAGTGTTTTCCTTATATGGGAGTCAAAGGAGTGCTGCTTTCTGTTTAGTGATGTTCCTCTGGAGGCCCAAAGCAGTTAATACCCCTAATTTAATACCGAAAATGTTTCAGGAGCAGGAGAAGAAAGTCTGTCACATAACTGCTCCCCTTGACACCTTTTGGTGCTCTAATCTCACCCCAGGTGGCAGATATTTTGCATTAAAATTAGTACAGGTACTTGTGTAAGCAGATAGGGTGGGGGGTCCCCAAAGAAGCAGAGCCAGGCACGGCTCTCTTGACACGCGAGAAGCCGTTACCGGCCTAAGCCACCTTGGGCTCTAGGCCTAGCCACAACACTTGCCCTGGAACAGGTCTCAGAAATTAGTGATCTCGAGGAAAATGGGGGAAGCCAGGAACAAAGGGAAACAAGCAAGACACGACAATTCAGCATAAACCAGAGTCCTAGCTCCTCCTCAAGGGAAATACAGAACATTCTGATACCTATCTCTGAGTTCTGCAGGAACTGACAGTCCTATTCAGGTGGAGGATGGAATGATACTTGTGTATGCTTTCCTTTTAAAAAAGAAGTTGTTATTGGAGTATAGTTGCTTTACAATCTTGTATTCGATTCTGCTAAACAACAAAGTGAATTAATCAGTTATGTGTATGCATACATCCACTCTTTTTTAAGATTTCCTTCCCATTTAGGGGTGCTGACTTTTTCTGACTGTCATGACTTCAGTCAAGTAAAGCCTGGACTCTGTTAACCTTTGCTCCAAGTCTAGGCTGAATTCTTCTCTGCTCAAGCCCCTTCAGGAATATGCATGTACCCTTGGCTTAAAACTTCCCCGGTTTTACTGTTGGGGAGATATGGCTTTGGGAAAGATCCCCAGTGTTGTTCTTACTTGCTGCAAGTAATAAATCCTTCCTTCTCTTGATCT
This sequence comes from Muntiacus reevesi, assembly GCF_963930625.1. NCBI lineage: Eukaryota > Metazoa > Chordata > Mammalia > Artiodactyla > Cervidae > Muntiacus > Muntiacus reevesi. The sequence goes on from NC_089264.1 coordinate 56,206,304, forward strand.
GTGGCTTGGCCGTGTGTCTTTTGGCTTGCTACCAATCAATAGGCAAACCCATTTTTTTTGGTAACATTCCTCCAAATTCTTGGTCTAGATCTAAACCATCGACATGCTTTGCTACGTTGAGTCACTCAGTCGTGTCTGACGCTGTGACCCCATGGACTGTAGCCGCCTGGCTTTGGTCCATGGGGATTCTCCAGGCAAGAATGCTGGAGTGAGTTGCCACGCCCTCGACGTAGATGTGAAATGACTATACTGCACAGCAAATCTTTTCATGCTCACATTCAAGCTTTTATTTATTCATTCATTTTTGGCTGCACTGGCTCTTCATGACTGCACCCCAGCTCTCCCTAGCGGCAGTGAGCAGGGCTTCTCACGCTGGTTCCTCGTCTTGGGGAGCACAGGCTCTAGCAGGGGTCCTGTGGGCGCACGGGCTTCAGTGGTCACGGCACGCACGCGGGCTCCAGAGCACAGGCTCGGTGGTCGTGGCGCGTGGGCTTAGCTGCTCCACAGCATGTGGGATCTTCCTGGACTGGTGATCAAACTCGTGTGCCCTGAGTTGGCAGGCAGATTCCTATCCACTGTGCCATGGGGGAAGTCCTGAAGGTTTCCTTGAATTTCACTTAATATTCTTATTGGGCTTCCCTGGTGGTTCAGTGGTAAAGAATTCGGCTGCAATGCAGGAGACGCAGGTTTGATCCCCAGGTCAGGAAGATCCCCTGGAGAAGGAAATGGCAACCCACTCAGTATTCTTGCCAGGGACATCCCATGGACAGAGGAGCCTGGTGGGCTACACTCCCTGGAGTCACCATAGAGTCAGACACGACTTAGCAACATGATTAAACAACTACTATATTCTTATGGACCAATCAGTTTATGAGAACAGTGACCAAAGAAAATAAAAAGAAAACACTTGATTTCAATCTCTAAAAATGAACAAAAGCACTCTCAACAAAAAATAAAACTTTCAAAAGCTAGAGCTATTAAATTGTAGACTGCTTTCTTTCAGCACATTTGCTTTGTAAATGATCCATCCAAATAATCCTTTCAAATATTCCCTAATGAAATTATTTTGCCTAATTTTGTATATTTTAAGCCACCCACTAGTTTCCAAAAACTCCTAAATAGTGAAATGAAAGGGTCTAGAATAAGCTGAAGTGGCATAGAAATAATTTTGAGCTGAAGGCATTTTAGTTTTTGAAATCCTTTATCTGCCTAAAAGCAGAGCCTCCCAAAAGAACTCAGTAGACAAAAATCCCTTTCCTGGGAGCAATTTTAATCTCTTCTGGGAGATGAGAAATCCACACCCAAACCAACTGTCATCAGACTATCGTATCTGCCTATTCTCCTAAGAACCAACTTATCTTTCAAAAATTATTTGTTTTTCCAGAGTTCCCTTTCTCCCTTCTTCTAAAGTCATTTCTTCTCCCAGAAGTATCCTCTGCTCCTCCCATCCTCTACTAAGACTGTATATAAGCCCCAAATTCTAACAGCCTCTTTGAGTCACATTTCTTTGTGAACTCTCCTAAGTAAGTAGGTAATTATATCTTTTTTCTCTTGCTAATCTGTCTGAGGTGAGTTTAATTCGCAGGCTCCAATCACTGACTCTAAGAGGGTAGAGGAAAAGTTTTTTTCCACTGTGGCAAATACAGGGCACTGTGTCATTCACTCACCAGTTCATTCAGTGAACAGTTGCCAGGAGCCGGGCTATGGGCTAGGTGCTGGGACCTAGCAGTAAACATTCATGACTGGCCTCACGGAGCTTGCAGTCCACAGGGAAAGAGTGGCATCTAGTTTGTATTTTCAAATTACATAAGAAAAGTAGAGGTGTATGGGAGTTATAACCCTTATTAATATAGTTGGTCTACCAGATGCTTAAGGGTAAGGACAGAGTCTGATTTGCTCATTGTTTATCTCCAGAGCCATCTAGTATCCCACACTATATTAGGTGCTTGATAAGAATTTGTTGAATGAATTCCACCACCTTAAACCTTATACTCCAAAATAAACAATTCTGGGTAGCCTACTGGAAATCACAGTGTTTGTTGAGAATCAGTGGTATGCACATACTGTCTTAGACATTAAATTCTTTCTTTCTCACAGAGAACAGATACCTTTGAATGACACATACCCCTTAGCCCAAATGTGTGAGATAGTCTCTAGTTCCCCTGCTAGATCTACTAGCCACTCTCTCTACCCTGCTCAGGGCACTAAGAGTTAGATAGATCCTTTGTAGATTTGGCAATGAAAGGCCTAGCAGGTGACAGGAGTGTGGGAGGACAGAGAGGTTTGAGTATGAATTCCCCAGCTCCCTCTCTGCAAGAGCAGTCAGGCCAAAACAGGAGGAAGACGGCAGGGCACAAACTTTAAAAGAATGACACAGCCATTAAGGATACGATAAAAAAAAAAAAATCCTCCCACAGCCGTTCTCACTTTCTGAGAGGACCCCATAGCCTGGGGCCCCTCTCACCTTCCAGACTGCATTTGGCTATGGAATGTGTACCTCTCTAAATAAATCTACTTCTTACCTATCATTTTTATCTCTCATTAAATTCTTTCCGTGACAAGACATAAAGAACCTGAGCTTCATTAAGTCCTGAGACCAGGTGTATCATCTCAACGGAAAGACAGTGGGTTCAAGTCCCCAGTCTGGGTTTTGGCCAGGTCTGAGTCCTGGCCTGTGGCTTCAAGTCCATCTGAGTTATGCAGTTTTAACACCACCCGCTCTCCTATGCTCAGAGCTGCAAATGTAGCTCTGCCTGGATTTCAAGAACCTTCCTTCCTCTTGGCCTTTTCAACCTGGATATGCTGATAAGAACCTGGCTGCCGCCGACTTCAGAAGGCTTCCCCAACCCTTGGAAATTCTTCTTAATCTTGCCCAAACCTCTGTAAACAGTGCCTCCTTTTAAACTGTCCTCAGTTACTCCACTGAAGAGATCACTTGTTTCCATCTAGAACCCTGATTCACAGAGAAATGTATTAAAATTGTATTCCTTTCCTAGGGGTGCTATAACAAAGTACCGTAAGGTGAATGACTTATGACAACAGAAACTTGTTTTACAGTTCTGGAGTCTCGAAATTCAAAAATCAAGGTATTGAGGGAGTCATGCTCCCAAGCCTCTAGGGGAGAATCTTGACCCACTTCATCCAGCTTCTACTAGCCCCAGATGTTCCTTGGTTTGTAGAAGCATCACTCTGACCTCTGCCTCCATCCTCACAAGGCCACCTTCTTTCTGTGTCTATGTGTATGCGTCTTCATGCGGTCTTCCCCCTGGGTGTGTGTCCAAATTCCCCTCTTCCTAGAACAGCGGATTTGATGACCTGTGCAAGGACCTGATTCCCAAAGAGAATCACAGTCAAATGCACAAAGTGTTAGGATTTCAACACATCTTTTTGGAGGACACAATTCAACCCACAACAATATATAATGTATTAGCGGTATCTTCCATACCCAGAATTGTTGGAGGGCAGGAAGAAACCCTCATCAATCTGCTCCACAGGACCTAGCCCAGGGCTGTACCCACAGAAGGTGCAATCGCTGTGTGCTTGCACAGACCCAACAAAACAGTAAACTGGTAAATGAACAGCATGTAAGAGCTATTTAAAAAGAGAATTGTGGTTTTATTATAGCTAAAAACATCATGTTAATAGAGCCTGAGAGTTGTGTAACTACTTCCTCTGCATCAGAGCATTCTAAGGAGGGGTGCTGAGCTTACAGTTTGCCTGCACATCTAGCTTTGCTGCTGTTGTTCAGTCGCTCAGTTGTGTCCGACTCTTTGAGACCCCATGGACTGCAGCACGCCAGGCTTCCCTGTCCTTCACCATCTCCTGGAGCTTGCTCAAACTCATGTCCATTGAGTCGGTGATGCCATCCAACCATCTCATCCTCTGTCGGCTCTTTGCATCAGGTGGTCAAAGTACTGGCACTTCAGCACCAGTCCTTCCAATGAAGATTCAGGACTGATTTCCTTTAGGATTGACTGGTTTGATCTCCTTGCAGTCCAAGGGATTCTCAAGAGCCTTCTCCACACCACAGTTCAAAAGCATCAATTCTTTGGCGCTCAGCCTTCTTTATAGTCCAATTCTCACATTCAAACATGACTAGTGGAAAAACCATAGCTTTGACTAGATGGACTTTGTTGGCAAAGTGATATCTCTGCTTTTTAAAATGATGTCCAGGTTGGTCATAGTTTTTCTTCCAAGAAGCAAGTATCTTTTAATTTCAAGGCTGCAGTTACCATCTGCAGTGATTTTAGAGCCCCCCAAAATAAAGTCTGTCAATGTTTCCATTGTTTCCCCATCTATTTGCCATGAAGTGATGGGACTGGATGCCATGATGTTAGTTTTCTGAATGTTGAGTTTTAAGCCATCTTTTTCACTCTCCTCTTTCACCTTCAACAAGAGGGCTCTTTAGTTCTGCTTCGCTTTCTGCCATAAGGGTGGTGTCATCTGCATATCTGAGGTTATTGATACTTCTTCTGGCAATCTTGACTCCAGCTTGTGCTTCATCCAGCCCAGCATTTCGCATGATGTACTCTGCATATAAGTTAAATAAGCAGGGTGACAATATACAGCCTTGATGTACTCCTTTCCCAATTTTGAACCAGTCCATTGTTCCATGTCCGGTTCTAACTGTTGCTTCTTGACCTGCATACAGGTTTTGCAGGAGGCAGGTAAGTTGGTCTGAAAGGTCAGTTTTCATTCCAATCCCAAAGAAAGGCAGTGCCAAAGAATGCTTGAACTACCACACAATTGCATTCATTTCATATGCCAGCAAAGTAATGCTCAAAATTCCCCAAGCCAGGCTTCAACAGTATGTGAACCAAGAACTCCCAGATGTTCAAGCTAGATTTAGAAAAGGCAGAGGAATCAGAGATCAAACTGCCAACATCCGCTGGATCATAGAAAAAGCAAGAGAATTAAAAAAAAAAAAATCTGCTTCTTGACTACGCTAAAGCCTTTGTATGGATTACAACATCTAGTTTTAGACACACCTAATTCTAACATCTCCACGAAGATCTGTCTAGAGAAGTAACCCTCTTTAATACAACCAGGGAACATCTACTGAACAACTCACGCTTTTGGGTTGGACCCTAAGATAAATTCTGACAAAACAGATATGAATGAGCCATGGTCACTGTCTTCAAGGAGCTTACATTCCAGTGAAGCCAGAAAACCTCACACACCAGGGCTGAGGCTGTCGTGCTCACTGCACGTTTCTCTGCTTTCTTCTTGCACCCAAGCAGACTTATACCTTTTTTGGTGACTTAAGGCCATTACTCCAAATGTCACCTACCACAATGAGAGGCACTAAGCATTTTACCTGTATCCCTGCTATTCAACATGCTCTCTCAAGCACTGAAGATTTGTTCTGGGTTCCCTCCTCCCCGCCCAGCCCCAGTGCTGAGCTAATATTGGAAGGCGTGGCTCTATCAGCTTCTTTTTTCCCTTGACCCTTCTTTCCGCCTCCCAGTTCCCTTCTAACCCATTAAATCTAACCTCTTGTCTACTACAAAGCCACGTTAGAAATGTGTAAATTAGAGTAAATAGGATTGGAGCAAGCACCTGGATATTCTTAGTAAGTGAAATGAAAGCAGTTCAGGATAGAGACAATGGAGCCTCTATTTGTGACTTCTCAACAGGCTTCTGCCCTTGGTTCAGCTTCTCATCATTGATGTAGTCCTGCCCCCTACACCTCTCCACTAGGGTGGTTTTCTACAAGGGGCAGTAATCACAACTAATTCTATCTAATTACACGGTTTTATTATTGTCTGATTCCTGCAGTGGAATTTCAGCTCCTTGAGGCTATAAACGGGGTAGATGGATCTAATGGCACATCTTTAGCATCATGTACAATATTTGGTACACACTACACACTGTTAATAAGCATGCTCACCATCCAACATTTATGACTTCTTGCTACTCCAGGCTTCCCTGGTGGCTCAGTGGCAAAGAACCCACCGGCCAAGCAGGAAACATGGGTTAGATCTCTAGCACAGGAAGATCCCCTGGAGAAGGAAATGGCAACCCACTCCAGGATTCTTGCCGGGAAAACTCCATGGGAAAAAGAAGACTGGCAGGGTCTCAAAAGAGTCGAACACGACTTAGCGACTAAACAACAAGTACAGTTGCTCCAGGCACCATACACTTTATCTCAAATAATCTTATGGCTGGCCTAGAAGGAAGGGCATTATGTCAGAAGGTATCTTGCATAGTGCACAGAAACAACTTTCAGGTAAATAAGAGATTTGAGTGCAGTAAGAAAAGAAAGAAACCCTACTTTCCCCTATATAAACCTCATTCTTTACAAAACAGACAGACATTCTTTACTTATTCAAGTAAAGATTCCCTTTACTTATTCAAGGGAATCTGATAAATATCTGCTTTCCTGTTTAATCCAAATCAGTAAATTTAAGTCGCAGGTGGACCCTCTCCTGTCTGGGCTTCCTTGGTGGCTCAGACAGTAAAGAAACCACCTGCAAAGTGGGAGACATGGGTTCAGCCCCTGGGTTGCAAAGATCCCCTGGAGGAGGGCATGGCAACCCACTCCAGTATTCTTGCCTGGAGAATCCCATGGACAGAGATGCCTGATGGGCTACAGTCTATGGGGTCACAAAGAGTGAGACACGACTGAGCGACTAATCACACACAGAAAATTTAAGTTACTCCAAGATTTTAATTTTGGGGGTCTTTATTTTTTTATGAATTTTTATACTTTCTTCTGGACAAATTAGGAAAACTATCAGCAGTAATAAGGTCTATGCAAACTCATGAAATATTAACAATGTTTAGGCTATTTTTGCTTCACATAAATGTTCTTTTCTCTCTTCTATAAAATTCAGGGCTATAGAGTTAACAGTATGCAGAAAATTTACTACATTTAGACTTTAATTCCAAATTATTTTTTACATCTGAAAAAAATCCAAAAAATTTGAACTCAAATCCAAAAATTCCAGCTTCATAGTAGCAAATTAGACAGAATTTCAGAATGGTGCTTATTGCAATTTTATGTGAAACGTATAATTTACTGTAATAACAAAATGATAACATTAATGGGACTCACTAGGTATAATTAACCAAGATGCTAATACTTCATCTGACACCAGGTGGCAGACATTTTAACATTAAAATTAGCTATTTTCATAGGTACTTCTCTAAATCCTTTGATTCAGAGATTGCATACCTTTGAGGACCACATTACTTATTATAGGAATTCCCAAAGTGTCCCCGTATTAAAGAGTGGTCCTAAGACCGCTTAGCAGTTGTGGTCACAAAGCCTTTGGCCGCGAACATGTATATTGAACCTAATGTGTGAGGGCCATTCTGCTAGGCAGTGGGTTTGGGCATCACAGGCTTTCAAGTCTAAGGGTGAGGGTTAATATTAATCAGATGTTCATTCAAAGAATTAAAGAACTGAACATTTTATTTGTGCTACAAAGGAGAACCTCTGTAAGTTTTCTTTACACACCTCACAGATGAAATATGCCAGAAGCCTTACCATAGGAGAATATCCCAAGTATCTCCAAATGCAAAGCACCCTGCTAGATGCTGAAAGGCAGCGGCTCTTAACATGCCAGCAGGAGGGTGTCTTGTATTCTTACTGAGCACTCGTTGGGGAAAAGACCCAAATTATAATGAAGCCAGTGTACCGTTAATGAAATGCGTGCTTTATTTGTCTCAAGAGCATCTAAATACATTTGAAAATGAGCCCCACACATATAAGTATATACTCGGGACACACGGAAACGGAGCGTCTGAAATGTCTCCTTGTTCTCAGAGGTCTGAGGCCCGCAGCCTAGGAATGACTACAGTCTGTGACAGACAGATGGCCGCCAGGAAGACACTGGACCGTCCCGGCCCTCAAGGAACCTGCTTCCCAGTGGAGATTTAACAAACCTCAAAAGGAAGGCTTCAGATAAGGTGGAAAGTGAAACACAAACCCAGGCCCAGCAGGGCGTGGCCAAGGATAAGAGGCTTCAGAGAAGCTCTGACAGAACGATTCGGCCATTCTCGTGTGAAGGTTACAGATGTCCTTGTGCGTGCCATAACCAAGGGCTGATACGCAGGAAGATACAAGAGACGGGACTCAGAAATAGCCTGTGGTTGCCCCGTTTTCTCTGTTTGGCAGATTTTGCCCACCAATATTCCTTGACAACAGCCAAAGATGTGTGCTCCGACCCAAACTGGCCACTAGTCCAATGCTTCACCCCAAGTCAGGCAGCTCTGAGGCTGGGCTAAGCCTTACCCGCTAGGGAAGGCCGTCCTGCTTCTCGTCAACACGTCCACCATCTGCAGGCTGGGACAAAAACCAGTTGATTTGGTAACAGTCAATTCTCAAGCTAAGGGTGAGTCTATTCACCTGTGAGGTTACTTAGCAGTGTGCAGTCTGAAAAGGAAGCTTGAATACAAACCGCTACATAGAAACACTGCCTTGTCAGTGGTAAGATTCTACTACAGCAGAAGAAATGGAGAAAATATTCCCACATCTTTATACTTAGATTTTTTTAAACTAGTATCACTAAATATGGGAAAAAAGCATGGAAAATTACTTAATGCATATTAATCCAACTATCCATCACAGTTAAAGGGTTTTTTGGTGAGGCAGTTGACTCATAAAAGCTTTCTCTGGTTCCTCTTCCCCTCATCAGCTCTACAACTCCTTGACTGTATGAGTCATCATGAAAATTACGAAGATGACAAATAACAACCAACCAAAAGCTCATTTTATCCAAGATTCTATTTCATTTAGTAACTAATTCACAAACACATTAGAAGAAAAATGTTCAAATTCAAGATAATAATGGCAAACAAGGAAAACTGTTTATTAAAGTCAATGCGTCCCTGACTAGTAAGAGTACTTGAAGCTTATCCTTTAGAAAAATTCAGAGACACACATGAAAAGACAAGACAAAAAGGGCCAGCAGATGCCCCTCTTTTCTCTACTCCATGACCTTGGCAAGCTGTCTCCACGGAGATTGTTTTCTCATCTGTACAAGGAGTTCAGATAACTGGATGAGTGAGCTCCATGGTTTTCTAACACTCTGTGATTTTAAATTTGGAAAAGAAAGGCTAGATATTTCATTTTGATTAACATTTCCCCAAAAGTTGCACATCAGAATCTATATACCTAGTCAGAGATTTCTAGAAATTAACACTGTTACAGAGTTTCTAGCCAATTAACAGTTAAGATTTGGTGCCCAACATACAATAAACAATCTTTGGACATGTGGTAGGCAGACTTCTAGGATGGTTCAAAGATTCCTGCCTCCTGTAATACATGCTTTGGACAGTTCCCTTCCCTCAGAATGGGCAAGACTGAGAAATATGAGGGGTGATCACTTCTGTGATTAGGACACATTGGAAGGTGAAGGATTCTGTAGATTTAATCAAGATCCCTCACCAGTTAACTTGGCTGTTTTTCAGTTGCTCAGTCACGTCTGACACTTTACAGCTCCATGGACTGCAGCACGTCAGGCTCTTCTGTCCTCCACCATCTCCTGTAATTTGCTGAAATTCATGACCATCGTGTCAGTGATGCTATCTAAGCATCTCATCCTCTGCTGCCCCCTTCTCTTTTTGCCTTCAATCTTTCCCTGCATCGGGGTTTTTTCCAATGAGTCAGCTTGTCTTTGCATCAGGTGGCCAAAGTACTGGAGCATCAGCTTCAGTCCTTCCAATGAATATTCAGGGTTGATCTCCTTTAGGACTGACTGGTTTGCTCTTCCTGCTGTCCAAGGACTCTCAAGAGTCTTCTCCAGCACCCCAATTTGAAAGCATCAATTCTTCAGTGCTCAGCCTTCTTTATGGTCCAACTCTCATATTTGTATGTGACTACTGGAAAAGCCATGGCTCTGACAATATGGACCTTTGTCGGCACAGTGATGTCTCTGCTTTCTAATACACTGTCTAGGTTTGTCATAGCTTTCCTTCTAAGGAGAAAGAGTCTTTTAATTTCGTGGCTACAGTCACTATCCACAGTGATTTTGGAGCCCAAGGAAAGAATATCTGTCACTGCTTCCACTTCCCCCCCTTCTATGTGCCAGGAAGTGATAGGACTAGATGACATGATCTTAGTTTTTTTTCATGTTGAGTTTCAAGACAGCTTTTTCACTCTTTGAAAGGGAGATTATCCTAAATGGGTCTCACCTAATCAAGCAAGCCCTTAAACGAGACAAGCAGCGCAGACCGGCCTTGAAAGAGCCAGCTGCCATGTGCAAAAGGTGGGGACCACACGGCAAGGACCTCAGTCCAGTCTCCAGAGCGGAGAGTGGTCCTGGCCGAGAGCTGCCAAGAAAACAAAGGTGCTGGTCATACAACTACAGGGGAATGAACTCTGCCAGCAATCAGTGAGCTGGTAAAAGGACCCTGAGCCTCAGGCAAGACTGCAGCCCTGGCTGACACCTTGGCCTCAGCCTACAGCCTACAGGCTCTCAGCAGAAGACCCAGCTAACCCTTACTCATAACCCAGACCCACAGGACCTACAGGTGCTTATGAGCATGTTAGTCAGCGATAGAAAACTAACATAGGACACTCACAGGGACTTTAGGGAGGGCTTCCCTGATAGCTCAGTTGGTAAAGAATCCGCCTGCAACGCAGGAGACCCCGGTTCGATTCCTGGGTCAGGAAGATCCGCAGGAGAAGGGAGAGGCTACCCACTCCAGGGTTCTTGGGCTTCCCTTGTGGCTCAGCTGGTAAAGAATCCACCTGCAATGCGGGAGACCTGGGTTGGACCCCTGGGTTGGGAAGATCCTCTAGAGAAGGGAAAGGCTACCCACTCCAGTATTCTGGCCTGGAGACTTCCATGGACTACAGTCCACGGGGTTGCAAAGAGTCAGACACGATTGAGCGACTTTCACTAGACTTTGGGGAACAAAACCAGGGGGTATTTCTCCATTTTACCACCAAGTAGACCTTTTCAGGGTTTTCCAGTCCACATTTTCCTGGAAAGCACTGTCTGCTTACTCACGACTTTTTTCTTCTGAATCCATTTTGGATTCATTGAGTCTTGTATAACCTTGGCCTGAAAGACCAGTAGCCATTCCACTGTGGGCATGAGATAAAAGGAGAAGGTCCACATGTGGTCCACAAAGGGATACAGCAGAGCCAGTGAGTGTCCAATAAAGTATGACCATTCAGTTCAAAGATATGTGACACTGTAGAGGGGAAGGATTGGTACAGTTTCAAAAACTGTAGAAATTATAGTCCTAAAGTTAGATCCCTTCTCCATTTTGTGCAATCTAGTAGACAGTATTTACAGTCTCATAGCTTGATAGCTGCATATGGGCACAGAATAAAACTTTAAATTGTGCAGCTTTGGGATAAGGACCAAAAAGGCAGCAAGAAGTATCCAAAATTCACTATTTCTTAAACTCACACTTTTTCTCAAGTCTATTCCAGCTTCTAGTCTTTTTTTCTCGACTAGGAGAAATCTCAGGTTCCTGTTCCTGAAGTGGGATGGGAGAACCACCTGTGTCAGATTCACTCAAGATACCTGCCAACATGGAGACTCCTGGGCCCCAAAGAGCCAAGAACTGGAATCTCTGTGGGGAAGGACCCAGGGAACATATACTTCAACATGCTGAGTCTTACACAGTCATTCTGCAAGCCAGCAATCTAACTTGGCTAATTCCATCCATTTATAGATGAGGAACACAAGCCTAAGCAACTTGTTTACAGAGACATGGTGAGCAAGGAGGAGAGTGAAAATTAAAATCAGGAATGTAAAATCTACTAACACAGACTAAGAAGCTGGAAATGAATCAGTGTTCCTGTGTTTTCCTCATTAATATTCTCCCCAATTAGTAGAGATAATTAAGCATTGAAGATAAAATGACTCTAATGACAGAAACATGTAAACACATTAGGGGAAAAATTCCATTTCACCAAGATCTGTGATTAGTTGGCATGGTGTATGGCTGGTGCAAAATTTGACAGTACACTGAGTTATCATTGGAATGGTTTGGGACAAAGGTTCCTCATTGAACCTTATCTTCCAACCACCCATTAGCTCCAAACAATGAGCGTCCATTCTGGTTTTAGGCGTGGCGTCTGCTCCCTGCAGACAACGAGGCTATCACAATGATGTGTGCAGGCTGTCCCTACCCTCTCCAGGGGCGGTCCCCATAGTACTTCCATTACAGCAGTCACGTTTGGGCTTGGGACCACCCTTCCTTAGGTGCAGAGCATGCAGAAAAGTAGAGTCTGCCTTAACATAATCCCAAGCTCGCTCAATCACCAACTAATCACAAGCTATTGCTGTGGATTTATATGTATTCCTTCATTAGGATAGCACTTCAACATTACATTAAAATCCTACCCCCCAGTTCCTTAGAATGTGACTAGATATAGAGATGGAGTCTTCAAAGAAGTAATGAAGGTTATATGAGGGTGTTAGGGTGAGCCCTAACCCAACAGGACTGGTGTCCTTATAAGAAGAAGGATACCAGGGGTGCATGCACAGGGGAAAGACTATATGAGAAGGAAGCAAGAAGGTGGCTATTTACAGTGAAGGAGACAGCCCTCAGAGGAGTCCAACTCTCCCGCCACCTTGACCTTGGGCTCTCAGCCCGCAGAACTGTCAGAAAATTCACTTCTGTTGTTTAAGCCAAAAAAAGAATAAAACACACATTTCTGCAAATCTTACATATCAGGAACTAATAAACATTTTGCAAATACTCTCTTCCTATTCTAGGAGATAGGTAAATATTCTTTGTCTCAGTAATAAACAGAGCAGCTAGAGCTGACTTAGTACCATGTCACTAAGTCAGAGTCCAAATCCAGAGTCCTGTACACTGTTGATGTTTGATCCCTGAATCATGAGGTCTCTTGTGAGAAAAGGAAAAAAAGGCATTCTTATTTTGCAACACCACTGGTGAATTCACTGGTTAATGAAATGATCCAAAGAAAGCCCTGGCTCGACAAGCATCTGGTTAATATGCTGGGGGTGGACTAGTCCACAGATTCATAACTTGGTCTTGATCCTTGGAGGCAAAAGAAGGCAGCAGTGCAGAACGACCAGTGCAAGGGATCACTGGGTGAGGCTGGAAAATTGATGGCTCGTCAGTCTCCATAAATCACACACCCAGGAGGTCTTTCCCAGCTGTGCTAGGACAGTGATCAAGCATGAAACCCGCAGGGAGGCCGACCACGTGGGAAGCCTGCCCATCTCAAGATGGTCAGAGTTGGACCATAAAGAAGGCTGAGAACCAAAGAATTGATGCTTTTGAACTGCGGTGTTGGAGAAGACTCTTGAGAGTCCCTTGGACTGCAAGGAGATCCAACCAGTCCATCCTAAAGGAGATCAGTCCTGGGTGTACATTGGAAAGACTGATGCTGAATCCCCAGGACTCTGATGAAAAGACCCTGATGCTGGGAAAGACTGAAGCAGGAAGAGAAGGGGACCACAGAGGATGAGATGGTTGGATGGCATCACTGACTCAATGGACATGAGTTTAAGCAAGCTCTAGGAGATGGTGAAGGACAGGAATGCCTGGCGTGCTGCAGTCCATGGGGTTGCAAACAGTCAGACTGAACTGAGCGACCAACAACAACAAAAATAAAAGTTCGGGGAATTCCCTGGTGGTACAGTGGTTAGTGCCTGGCGCTTTCACTGCCAAGGGCCTAGGTTCGATCCCTGGTTGGGGAACTAAGATCCCATATGTTGAGTGGTGTGGCCAAAAAAAAAAATTTTTTAAAGTAAAAGTTCAAGTCACTGAACCCAGAATCAGGTATCTTTGGGTGAGTTCAAAGCTGTCTTTTCCTTTCAGGGATCTTAGAGGCCTACTTTAAGATGAGAGAATGGAGGGCAAAATAGATTAGGTAAAATTAAGCATGGAATTAAGGGTTTTGGAAGAGGGTATACGGTCACTGGTCAAATGAACTGCTCCACCAAGGAAGTCGAGGGCTGAGCAACAGGTGGGGGTCAAGGAGGTAGTGTTCCCTGACATCCCTACTCAAGGGCATCTCGCTCTGGTTTAACACTGCAGGCTAGACGTCCATGTGGGTCACTGCAGAGTGAGTGATGGGTTCCACACTGTCCAGTCTCCTGGAGCCTGAAGAGGTGAAATGACAGCTAACAAGTAGCAAAGAGGCAGAGAAAATCTGCCCAGAGGAGGTTGGGAATTGAGTGTTGCTGCTTCTTCCTTTTTTTTTTTTTTTTTGGTAGAAAGAATAGTTTCTAGTAGACATGTTAACATGCTGCTGTATTCATATTATACGGAATACAAGAAATTAATAATAAAATACATTTTAATAGATTTTTAAAAAGACACTGCCATGGCGATGAATGCCACATTTAACATCCTTGCTGAGACTCACAGACGAGGAAACAGACTCGGGGACCCACCGTTTGTCACAGCTTTGTTTACAACAGCAAACCTTCCTGGCAGTGGGATCTGTCAAAAATTCTTTATCTGAATAACTCCTCTAGAAAAATACTTGCGCATATTCATGAGATGTGTAAGAGTATTCATAGAAGACTAGCTTGTTATGAGGAAAACAAGAACAAACCTAAGGCCTGGCAACAAGGAGCAATAAAATAAACGTAATGGACCTAAATCTGAGATTATGATGCAGCAGCGTGAGGAGGTCTTTGTACTGAACGTGGAGCCTTGGACTGGACTTCCTGTATTCTAATCCCAGCTCCACAGATGCCTCTTACAAGGTGTATGGCTGTGAATGGGGCTGTAACAAGCAGTGGTCCATGAATAGCTGTTTCCCTGTTTAGGAGACCGGCTACATGACCTTAGGAAAATTCTGTAACGTCTCTAGGACTCAATTTCCTCATATTGTAAAGTGCAAATAATAACAGTGGTCTACTTATAGGGCTCATGGGAGGTTTACAAGTAAAGTGCTTATAACACTGCCTGACATAGAGTAAGGGTCATTTAAGTGTTAGATTTTAGTAGCACTATTCCCTGATACATATTGTGTGTTCAAGGGGAATGCGGGGGAGAAAAACACTTATAGATTATCCCATTTATACAAAATGAAACCAATAAGCCCCTACACAGCTCTCCTCTTCCCCCTTCTCTCCTCCCATCCCAAAACACACACAGACAGACAGAAGAGAGATGGGGGAATAGGAATGGGTATGAGAAGAAATTCTGACAAGTCTAGCCGTCAGAACTGTCTGAATCTTTTGGAACCTGAATCATCTACACTGGCTTTCTCCAAGTTTTTACCTCCTACTCACTCCTAATGCTACATCAAACTGCATTCCGCTCATATCACATCTCCAAAATTACTCTCCTCTAGTCGTTAATAACCTCTTACTGGTAAAATGAAAATGTATTTTTTCAATTCTCATTTTATTCCACTTCTTTATGCCTTTCAACACTCTTTTAAGAGTGGGTTCCAGGAAGCCACACCTTGCTGTCTGCCACCCCTGGCTCTTCTGCTCCGCTCCCAGGTCCCCCGTCTCCCCGGCGTTCTCCTGCCCTCCACGGCGGCCTTGGGCGCTTTCTCTAACTCTTGAGTCAACTTGTAGGCAACCTCCTCAGGCCCAGGGCTCCTGTTACGGTTTCTGGGGACATCCCTCTCACACTCAGCCCCCACTGCAGATCCTTCCTGAGCGCCTGCGGACAAACACTGCGCACTGGGCATCGCCGTTTGGATACTCTGAACGCGTTCCCGTGTTGAGGCCCAATCCTCCGGCTTCCACCCTTCCCTACCTCGTCCCTCCAGTTACGGAAGCCACATACTCAGGGCCCCTGCCGACAAACCCCTCTTCTTCACAGGGGATTCCTCTATCCCCCTTTCATCCATCTCCCCCCCTCCCTCCAATCTCAGTCGCTACCTTCTTCAGGCCAAAACAATCTCTCACCTGGGACTCTGTGACTGCCTCCGAACTGGATTCCAGATTTTACCCTTCCTCCCAGAGGTTCCTAACCAGGGTCCAGGGACTCCAGAAATATTACATTTTTATTTTCATTAATCTCAGACTGATATTTAGCATTTCCATGAGTCATGAACATTAGCAACAAACCATGCTAGTATTAATATTAGCAATATTAAATAGTATTGGGAGAATACCAATATTCCAAACACTGCTGTGATTTTGCCAACAGAAGAAATCAGGTATTTTTGTATAACATGACAATTGTTAGATATATTGTTCACTGTCATTATTACTTTGAAACTACAGTAGCTATCAGACTCCCCACTAAATCTGACTATGTAATGCATTAAGAGGTACACACACCATGACATCACATGTGTCTTTAATTTTTAACAATTATATTTCAATACAGTTGGTCTCCTTTTGTAACCCTTTGTGTTTTACGTTATAGGTTTTAAAACATTATTCTTAGAGTTTTCCTTGAGCATCACCAAACAGCCTAAGCTATCAATAGCACAATAAAAGTCAAGAACTCCCGATAGCTAATTTTCACACCGTGGTCAAGTTATTCTCTCAAAACACAAAGCTTTTATCACCTTCACGTTGTCAATGTCACCATCACCTGGTTTCCCCCTCCCTTGCTAATAAAAACTACTCAATAATCTGGCCCCTCCCTACCTCTCTGACCTCACCTGGCATCAACCCCTTGCTGCTGAGGCTGCAGCCACACTAGCTGCCTTTAGGCAATTCAAGATGCCATCCTCCACCTGCCCCAGAGACTTGCTTCTCTGCCCACTCACCCCTATCTACTGCCTCCACCTGTTAACACAGCTAACCCTTTCCCATCTTCAGACCACCCTTAAACACCTCCTCAGTAAGGCCCTCCTGGGACCCCAAGGTCATCCTTTCCCTTGGCTCTACATTCAGGGCTACCAGAGCTTTCTGCACACAGCACTTTTCACAGTGAGTATAATCTACCCTCCTCTGTGAAGATATCAGTTCCACAAGACAGGAACCATGAGTGCCTTGGCTCTACTTTACCGCAAACCATTGCTAGAAAATCAATTAACATTCGTCAAATGAACGAGTGGCAGAAAAAAACCAACCTAAATATCCAATGATGAAAGTAATTAAACAGGTGATGGCATTACACAACCCAAGTTACTAGCCAGTCTTTAAAAATAATGTAGTAGAAGTATATTTGCTGACATGAAAATTTATCAATATATCTAATACTTAATGTAATAATAATTGTAAGGGGCAAGCTACCAAGCAATTGTTCAGCAATTTCATCCTTATTAAGAAGGGAAAAAACAGATACTTAAACGTATGAAAAGACAGTGCCACAGAGCAAAGTCTGAAAGGACAGTCATAAAACACATAATAGTCCTTACCTCTGGGTAGCAGAGCTGGAAAAGATTTTAAATTGTACATTTATGTCTACCTTGTGTCTCCTCATCTAACCCTGTCTTTAATGAACACTTATGCAGTTAATAAATTTTTAAAATTTCAAACTATCTGCTTTATTATTTTTTTTAAATAATGAAACAACCCACAGGTGGTACGTTATGTTTAATTAACTAGGATCCATATCAGCAAGATTTCTCTTAGGAGATGAGCAAAACTCTTCATGAGGGTAATAAAGGACTGCAGAACCCAAATATATACCTGACAGTCAGCACAGGGTCCATGGTGAGGTAACTAATATCAGGACCGGTCTTTTCAGGTTAGGATTGACTTCATTATCTTGTAAAAGCCACTTTAGTTACAGTAAATTTCATGTTCAACATATTGACTACTCTACAAACCACAATAAAAGAAAAGATAAAAATCATGGCAATTTCTGTTACTATTAAAGGCAGATTTCTTACCAGATATATTGAAATTACAGTAATGTTTTTTTCATCCTGCTACAATTTAACCACGTTATATCTCCAAGTATTAGAACAATAAAAAGATAAGATTAATTAATTTGAGATAGAGTGAAACTGGGTAAAATGATGAACATTAATAATTTCTGGAAAGTTGAGCAAAGTAGCATTTATAGATACATGTCAAATTGAGAGATGGGTCATGGGTAATGATGATCTTCAGATCCAGTTGATATTCCATTAACGGCAAAAAGTTACTTTGTCCTGCACTAATGGGTCTGGCTGGAATGAACTTGCTGATTCATATTATCTTGAGTACAGACTTTTTCTACTTGGATAATTTAATAGGCTGTCCCAGAGAAGAAATTAGTGACACATGAAGGAGAAAAAAGAAGTTTTCTAAAAGACTCTAGTTCTGTTTGAAAACCTTCAGGCTCCATGGATCACAATTTCCAAGCCTCACCACTCAGACCATAGGAAAGCTAAGAACTTTATTTTGAGACCACTCTTAAAGCTACTTCATCAATTCAAAATTGCTCATTTCCTTTTTTTTGATTCCCTCACTGCCAGCCCAACAAAATAATAAGGTAAAAAACAGAGTTTCAAAACAATCCAGAAGCAAGCTTTAACCAACAACATACCGTAGGTAATAAAAGATTACTTACAACCTCTCGCTGGGAAAATGAAATCCACTCTCAGCTGATCTGTAACCAGCATCCTTCAGGTTTTTGAGCTACGTTTCTCAGCAGCTTTCTACCCTTCTCATGCCTCCAGATCAGCTCCTCATTAAGTAAGGCACACGGTTTTGTATTAATTAGCTCAAGCAGAATCCATTCTGTAGGGAAGAATGATATCACCTCTCCCATGCACCTGGGCCTGGACATTACACTGCTGAAGCTCCAACATGAAATGGCATCAATGCCTCCCTGTCTGGGTGGGCTGGGAACACAGCGGCTGAGAAAAGTGCATTCACCACCGAGCTGCTTCCAGCTTGAAAGACACAGATGCACGACCTGACTTATTCCTTTAAGAGACAAGATCAAGAACCAGGGCATTTGGACCATGAATCTATTATATTAGTCCAGCACCCATGACTGATACAAAGTAGCCACCCAAACAGCAAAAACTGCTCACACACACATTCCTCTTAGAGCAAAAGAAGCCTTTCAAAGAGAAGATCTTCACTGCAAATCGTCCGGCAAAACATGGAGGAGAAAAAGGGAAGAAGTCACGAAAAATAATAAAGACAAATTTAGGAGACACAATTCTTCCCAGGGTTCTTAAACTTCAGTACTTCACAGGAGCAAAACAGGAATGGTAGAAATTGATTTTTGTGAAAGGCTATTAAAGAGAGTGGTGTTCTCATCAGAAAGTCTCTCCCCTTTTTAACCATAATCAATAATTTAAAGCAAAGCCAAAAATCATGTCAGCCAAAATGACCAAGAAAACTTTTTTTTTGCACAATGTAGGAGTAAAATTAAATTAGTGTCCGTTAAGAAATTACTACTCTTTAAGAGAATTATTAGGTAAAAATATTAACTTTTTCACAGTGTGCCAATATACTAACTTGAAAAGTTCAGTGTTAAACAATAAGTTATCAAGTATATGTATCAGGTGCCAAATAATAAGATACCAAGTATTACTTGGACATTTGATTTACTGTCAAATTTTAAAACGTTGATTTGGAATTTGATCGCAGAAAACAGTCTTCAGAACCTGGCCATGTAATGGTAAAAACTTGTTTCCTTCCTCCGTTCAGCAAATTTCTTACAGTTATAATACAATCAGCAGGAAGCTCTGATGGTTTGATTACAAATTACCCTGAGCCAGTTCTTTATTTTACTGTTCCTTGTTCTCTTTAGGTAATGATTTGTACCCTGAGGGATAAGAAGGTCTATTTAATATTTCACAGGCCTTGTTTTTTTTTTTTTTTTAATCCGACATTCCATTCTAATGACTAATTCTTTGAGATGTCTTTAAAATTAAGATAGTCATCACTTCTCAAAATGAAGGACTGAACATAGTTCTCTGCGTACAATCTGTAACTAGGGAATGAGAATTCTCATGGTGATTCTGGCTGGTGATCACAAAATGGAAAAAGTTGAACTTTGGCAAGTAGATATGTAACACCATGCTTGTGACTTCCCCTGGTTCTAGAATTCTTTATTAAAAATGATTCTGTGAGTCTCCCAAGACGAAATAAAAGCAAGAACAAGCAAATGTGACCTAATTGAACTTATAAGCTTTTGCACAGCAAAGGAAACCATAAACAAAATTAAAAGGTAACCTAATTATTAGAGATATACATATCAAAACTACAATGAGACATCATCTCACACCAGTCAGAATGACTATCAATTCAAAAGTCTACAAATAATAAAGGTTGGAGAGGGTGTGGAGAAAAAGGAACCTACTTACACTGTTGGTGGGAATGTAAATGGGTGCAGCCGCAATGAAAAACAATATGGAGGTTCTTTAAAAACCTAAAAATACAGTTACCCCATGATACAGTAATCCTACTCTTGGGCATGTATCTGGAAAAAATGAAAACTCTATTTCAAAAAGACGCATGTACCCCAATGTTCATAGCAGCATTATTTACAAAAGCCAAGACATGGAAACAACCTACATGTTCATCAACAGAGGAATGGAGGGTGTGTGTGTATGTACCTATCTATATCAACATATATAAGGGAATATCACTCGGCCATTAAAAAGAATGAAACAATGCTGATTGCAGCAACAGGGGTAGCCCTAGAGATTACAAGTAAATCAGACAGAGAAAGACAAATATCATATGATACCACCTACATGTGGAATCTAAAAAATAATTCCAGCACAAATATATTTATAAAACCAACAGACACAGAAAACACACTGATGGTGATCAAACGGGAAGCAGGGGATAAATTAGCAATTTGGGATTAATGTGTAACACCTTAGTTTATCAAAAACAGATAAACAAGGATCTATTGTATAGCATGGGGGAACTATATTCAATATCTTGTAATAACCTATAACCAAAAAGAACCTGAAAAAAGATAAACACACACACACACAAACAAAACAGATCCACTTTGCGGTACACCAGAAACTAACATAACACTGCAAATCAACCATACTTCAATTTAAGGAAAAACAGAAGAAAAAAGAATGATCCTGTGAGCCGTACAGCATTTCTCCAAGAACCTGGTGGATTCATCCTACGCATGTGCTTAATGACCATCTCTCTGGATGGAGATGAATGGATGGAACAGAAAGGAATTAAGAATGGATAAAATCTAAAGTCCCTTCAAATTCCAAGTTCTACGGTCTTTCACTACAGTAAAATGAGACTTGATATTCAGACATTAGCATTCATCACACAAAATGACTCTCTCCAAACTTCAGTTTCCATGTCTGAAAAAAATGGCAACAAATACATCCAGGCATGTCTTGTGGACTCAGTGAGATGCTGGATGTGAACACACTGTTCACACAGTGGGCGAGCAACAAATGGTCAGCATGACTGAGTGAGCGTGCCCCCAGGATGATTCAAAGCCGATTCCGACAAGAATTTCAAAGCCGTGTTACAGCTACACACACAATCCAACAGTTGTAGGACCAGACCGGACCCAAGGGTGATAATCCCATTGCATTTGTGCTGAAAACCCTTATTTCTGTTCCTTCCCCCGTGGGAATTCAGTTCCCCAAGCAGTGACTGAATCTGTGCCCCCTGCAGCAGAAGCACAGAGTCATAACCACTGGACTACTGGGGAAGTCTGAAAGTCCTCCTACTTCCATACCCACTACATTCGAACGCAAATGATTACAGCTTAATTCCTCCCAACAATCCGTTTTTCTGGTTTGTAAATGCCAGACATGGTACACATACAATTAACATTACTGTAAAGAATGCTAAATAAATGAAGTTTTCTTCTCCTGTCCAAAATCTTTTCCTAGGTTTGTCAATGTTTATATAGTGGATAAGAAACAAATGGATTTTTCAGTAATACAGAAAAGAGAGAGGAGGTTGATGATGAAGCCACCTTTTCTACCTCATTTACCGCTGCTCAGGATTAAGAGTCATGTGACCATTACTACCTGCTCGGATTCTCAAAGGTGGTAGCTAACCCATGATGACTTGCCTTTCCCTGTGTTTTCCAGGGCTCTGGGGCAGAAGGAAAGTCATACTCAGCTCAGACAAGATGCTTCCTCTCCTCACCTCTTCACAGAAGCACACCAGAATGCATATGAAAGATGCCTTCAGAGGTGGATTTTTCTCTGCAGAAAGGGTTCATTTCCAGAAAGCAAAACCAAAATCTCTGCATCTAAAATCTATGCTTCTAAAAATTGTGGCTTTCCTTTCATTATCTAGCTTTTACTTTTAAAAAACCCAACAATGTGCAGATGAGCTTAATGGAAATCAATAAAATGAAAGAGGTTTTAATTTCCCTTGAGTTGACTAGAAAGTACAATTTTTCCCCAAAGCCATCCCAAGTGTGTTGGATTTTCAAACTAGCTACATGTTTACTTTCTTTGCTAATATGCCTGTTTGTTTATTTATCCTCTCATTACTCTAGTAAATGATTTAGAGTGACTCACAGAAGTGCATGCATCACAGACATGATGACACCTCCCCCTGAACCCTGGTCTCTGCTGTGCTGAGCAGCAGTGATCACTGTGTAACAAGGCCTCATCTGAAGGGGGACCTGTCTGCTCTCGGGGTGGGGGCTGGGGGTGCTGTCACAGAAGCCACATCCACGGATGAAACAGCATGCCATCGCACTTTCTAATCCAACGGCAACAAAGCTAACAATCACTGGGTATTCAGGAAGAGAAAATCCTGGCCTCAAAGAGATCTTCAGTGGATTGTCTGCTCAAGTAGAAAAGAAGATAATGAAAGAACACATTTAGTTCAGTTCAGTCACTCAGCCATGTCCGACTCTTTGCGACCCCATAGACTGCAGCATGCCAGGCTTCCCTGTCCATCACCAACTCCCAGAGCTTACTCAAAGTCATGTCCATCCAGTAGGTGATACCATCCAACCATCTCATCCTCTGTCGTCCCATCCTCCTCGTGCCTTCAATCTTTCCCAGTATCAGGGTCTTTTCCAATGAGTCAGTTCTTCGCATCAGGCGGCCAAAGGATTAGAGCTTCAGCTGCTGCATCAGTCCTTCCAATGAATATTCAGGACTGACTTCCTTCATGATGAACTGGTTGGATCTACTTGCAGTTCAAGGGACTCTCAACACCACAGTTCAAAAGCATAAATTCTTCGACACTCAGCTTTCTTTATAGTCCAACTCTCACATCCATACATTACTACTGGAAAAACCATAGTTTTGACTAGAGGGACCTTTGTTGGTAAAGTAAGTCTTTGCTTTGTAATATGCTGCATAGGTTGGTAATAGGTTTTCTTCCAAGGAACAAGTGTCTTTTAATTTCATGGCTGCAATCACCATCTGCAGTGATTTTGGAGCCCAGAAAAATAGTTTCTCATTGTTTTCCCATCTATTCGCCATGAAGCAATGGGACCAGATGCCATGATCTAACTTTTCTGAATGCTATATTTTAAGCCAACTCTTCACTCTCTTCTTTCACTTTCATCAAGAGAATCTTTAGTTCTTTGCTTTCTGCCATGAGGGTGATATCATCTGTATATCTGAGGTTATTGATATCTCTCCCGGCAATCTTGATTCCAGCTTGTCCTTCTTCCAGCCCAGAGTTTCTCATGATATACTCTGCATATAAGTTAAATAAGCAGGGTGACAATATACAGCCTTGATGTACTCCTTTTCCTATTTGGAACCAGTCTGTTCTTCCATGTCCAGTTCTAAGTGTTGCTTCTTGACCTGCATACAGATTTCTGAAGAGGCAGGTCAGGTGATCTGGTATTCCCATCTCTTGAAGAATTTTCCAGTTTGCTGTGATCCACACAGTCAAAGGTTTTGGCATAGTCAATAAAGCAGAAGTAGATGTTTTTCTGGAACTCTCCTGCTTTTTCAATAATCCAATGGATGTTGGCAATTTGATCACTGGTTCTTCTGCCTGTTCTAAATCCAGCTTGAACATCTGGAAGTTCATGGTTCACATACTGTTTAAGTCTGGCTTGGAGAATTTTGAGCATTACTTTGCTAGCGTGAGGTGAGTGCAACTGTGCGGTAGTTCATACACACAACATGCTAAAACGATGTCAATTATCAAAGAAAAGGTCCAAAAGACTGACCTGAGAAATCAGTGCTCCAGAAACAGAGCCCACCCCCTCAGTGTTCCCTGCTCAAACACCTGACTTTCAACCACATTTTCAGCAAAAGGGAAACAAAAGGGATCATGCACTTCGAAAAGACAGATCTGGTGTGAATCCTCATCATTCCAGTTGCCCAACTATGTAATTTTAGTCATAATTCATACAGCTTTCTGAGCTTCATTGGAAGGAAGGAAGGGAGGGAGGGAAGGAGGGAGATCTTCCCTGTAGGATTATGATGAAAATTAAATTCCCTCAAACTTGGATAGAGACTAACACACAGTAGGTATTCAAGAAATGGTGGCAATTAACACTCTAAAAAAACATCTATTTCTGCTTTATTGACTATGACAAAGCCTTTGACTGTGTGGATCACAATAAACTGTGGAAAATTCTGAAAGAGATGGGAATACCAGACCACCTGACCTGCCTCTTGAGAAACCTGTATGCAGGTCAGGAAGCAACAGTTAGGACTGGACATGGAACAACAGACTGGTTTCAAATAGGGAAAGGAGTATGTCAAGGCTGTATATTGTCACCCTGCATATTTAACTTATATGCAGAGTACATCATGAGAAATGCTGGGCTGGAAGAGGCACAAGCTGGAATCAAGATTGCCGGGAGAAATATCAATAACCTCAGATATGCAGATACACCACCCTTATGGCAGAAAGTGAAGAGGAACTAAAAAGCCTCTTGATGAAAGTGAAAGAGGAGAGTGAAAAAGTTGACTTAAAGCTCAACATTCAGAAAACTAAGATCATGGCATCCGGTCCCATCACTTCATGGCAAATACATGGGGAAACAGTAGAAACAGTGGCTGACTTTATTTTTTGGGGCTCCAAAATCACTGCAGATGGTGACTGCAGCCATGAAACTAAAAGATGCTTACTCCTTGGAAGGAAAGTTATGACCAACCTAGACAGCATATTAAAAAGCAGACATTACTTTGCCAACAAAGGTCCGTCTAGTCAAGGCTATGGTTTTCCCAGTGGTCATGTATGGATGTGAGAGTTGGACTATAAAGAAAGCTGAGCACAGAAGAATTGATGCTTTTGACCTGTGGTGTTGGAGAAGACTCTTGAGAGTCCCTTGGACTGCAAGGAGATCCAACCAGTCCATCCTAAAGGAGATCAGTCCTGGGTGTTCATTGGAAGGACTGATGTTGAAGCTGAAACTCCAATACTTTGGCCACCTGATGTGAAGAGCTGACTCATCTGAAAAGACACTGATGCTGGGAAAGATTGAGGGCAGGAGGAGAAGGGGACGACAGAGGATGAGATGGTTGGATGGCATCGCTGATTCAATAGACATGAGTTTGAGTGGTCTCCAGAAGTTAGTGATGGACAGGGAGGCCTCGCGTGCTGCAGTTCATGGGGTCGCAAGAAATCAGACACAACTGAGCGACTGAACTGAACACTCCCATAAAGTGAGGATTGTCAATGGTGTTTCATAAATGAAGAGAGTAAATTCCTAAAAGGTAATCAGTGATTCTCAACCTTGTCTGCATGATGGAATTATCTGGAGAGCCTTAAAAAATATTGATAACAGAGCTTTAAATAAATACTGTTCACAGACCAATGAAATCAGAGTCCATGGTGGGAATGCCCCAGCATAAATAATTCTTAAAGCTAAGAGATTATATTGTAGGCCAGAGTGAGAATCACAGAGTTGATTCCTTAGCAAGGACATCTCCACATCTTTTCTTATTACTCATCCTATGCTTATCTATCATACGTCTTTGCTACACCTGCTACACCAACAATCTCAAGTGTGGGAGTGGTACAATATGGAAGCAACCCAAGTATCCACCAACAGATGACTGGATAAACAATATGGGGGATACACACGAGATGGAATATGACTCAGCCTTAAAAAGTAAGGACATTCTGACACTTGCTAGACATGACTGAACCCTGAGGACACTATGCCAAGTGAAATAAGCTAGTCACAAAATACAGATGTGGTGTGTTGCAAGTTGTATGAGGCAACCAGAGGAGTCAAAATCATAGAGACAGAAAGTAGAATGGCGGTCCTCAGGGGCTGGGGGAAGAAGTGAAGGGGGCTACTATTTAATGAACACAGAGTTTCACTTTTACAAGAGTTCCAGGGATGGGGGTGGCAGTGACAGTCAAAAAAATAAGAGTGTACTCGATATAACTAACCTATAAATTTAAAAATGATTAAGATAGCATACTTTGTGTTATGCGTATTTTTTTAAAGTGGGGATTGTGTAAGATAGTCCACTGGGATTATAAAGAAAATATATCTTCTATTTATACTTAATTGTACTTTTTTTTTAATTGGAGCCTAATTACTTTACAATATTTTGGTTTTTGCCATACATTCACATCAATCAGCCATGGGTGTACGTGTGTTCCCCATCCTGACCCTCCCTCCCACCTCCCTCCCCATCCCATCCCTCAGGGTCAGGCTGAATCTATGCATAAAGCATATTAGTATGTTGTAAATCTGTGGGGTTTACAAAAACACACACATAGGATCACAATGTATATTTAACTATCAGACAGGACAATGAAAAAAGTTTGGAAAATACCTGATTCCCTAGGAAGAAATGTGAATCCCAATGCCACCTTAGAAGGCTGGCCTGAAACAGTAAAGTTTACAGGCTAGAGGAGGGCAGGTGTGGAAGGAGGAAGGACTCACAGCGCACCAGCAACCTGAGCAACACAGGACGTTCTTCTGACAGAGCAAACATCAGATTTCCCATCCATAAAATCTCAAGTTCCATTCTGCTGGTTATAAAATAATAACTTAGACCAATGCTAATACCAAGTCAAAGGAATCACCAATAAGCATTACTAAATTTTTTAGGAAACTAGGTATTTATTGATTCCTACCATGTGCCAGGAATATACTTTACATATATACACGATTTGCATGGATTTTAGCACATACATTTTCCACATATTATTAGCTCAATCAATCATCGCAGGAATTTTATGAGGACGGTGACATAAACTCACTTTATAAATGAAGGAACTAAAGTCTTGAGTGTGTGCATGCTAAGTTGCTTCAATTGTGTCCGACTCTTTGTAGCCACCAGGCTCCTGCGTCCATGGGATTCTCCAGGCAAGAGTACTGGAGTGGGTTGCCATGCCCTCCTCAGGGGATCTTACTGAGCCAGGGATCAAACCCACTTCTCTCATGTCTCCTGCACTGGAAGGTGGGGTTCTCTATGGGTGCCACCTGGGAAGCCCGTATTTGACTCTAAATACCACTTTTATTCCCACTACGTGATCAGAATGTGGTGAGTAAGAAATGCATTTTCTCATCATAATCCAGTAGCTATACATGCATTTATCCAACTGTAAAAATTGTCTCACTAAATAATACTTAACCTAAAATGATAGACTTTGATTAGATTGTTACTCAGCATCACAGAAACATTCTAGCTGTATTAGGTATCTAACCTGAGACAAGTGTTCATTTTACAAAAGTGCCAAGGATGAGTAGTGAAATTCATCCAAAGTTGATCATTACTCATGCAAACTTGTGCCATACCATTTTATACCAAAAAAAAAAAAAAAAGAACTTAGCAAACAACTCAGCATTTCATTTGCTTACCACTTCAAACCTTCCAGACTCCCAAAAGGCTCTTGACAGAACTATGCAAGCTCTTGGGGGAAATAGTTTGGCTAGACAGACTCCAGACCAAACACGCCATCACGCAGGAAATGCATAATGGGTCCAAAGGCATCCATGTGGGCAAAGTAAGGCAGGTTAAACAGCGATTTATTCTAGCCCAAACTACATCCATCATTTTAAAACTATGCTTCACCATGTTACTCCAAACTGTATATGGCATCTTCTCTTCCACTTCTGCCAAGGAAAGCAAAGACTCTGAGATTCAGCTGATAAAGCTTCAAGTAGGGTTTATATGCTCTATGAAGACAGGTGGAGGAAAAAATAAGCAAGAAGAAATTCTGAATAGTGAGGGGAGGGATGGAGGGTTTAGTTGGCTGACTATAAACAGATTTCTGGTAATTTTAAATCAGGTTCTGATTTTTAGATTTATTTGGCTACCTGGTATTGATAGAGTCCTCTGGAGAATGTCTTGCACTCTGAAATGTTCATACCCCTATTAACTTTAACCTGTTCTTTCTTAAATGTAAGAATACAACCTACAAAACACTTTAAATGAAATTATAGTAGGCCAGAGTAACTTATAATGAATGATCCTGATTAGTTTTTTAAAAACATATGCCAAGAACACAGGGAAAAAATACACATGGAGTTCTAACTATAGTAATTTTCTCCTGCTTCTTGGTACTGAGCCTGAAGTGATGATTTTGTTTGTTCATTTTTGGTAAATGAGGGGAGAAAAAAAGCAAAACTCACAGAAAAGCTCTAGGCTTTTTAACTTCTTTCCAAGATAGACGCACTTTTTAATTTACAGCTTTGAAAATTCTCTTTCCTGAATTATAGCTTATCCCTTGGTTTTCCAGGTTTCTTTTAGAATCTTCAGAACAACAGAAAGTATTTTTCAGCTGAGGATTCTACTCATTTCAGCCTTTCATAAGGTGAACTGAGGCTTCTTTTAAGAATCTTCTTTGAGAATGTTCAGGATGGTCTGAATTAAAAAGTTATAAACCCTACCAAATGATAGCACTCTACAACCAGGAGAACATTTGTTTTAAAACCGACTCTCTCTACTTCTGTCTCTCTCCAACACAAGCACATACCATAAATTCATACTGAAAGTAATGGTGTGAAAACTGTCAATTAAGGTAAAAAAAATATCAAAAATAAAGCACCTTTGCTAACCTAGCTAATATTCAGAACACCTTTGCTAACCTAGCTAATATTCAGAATACCTTTTTGGAAATGAAAAGTATGATACTTCATCTGACTGGTTATCAACCCAGATTTTTAGTTCATTTTAGCAGCTACAGACTCCTGATACAATTCAACAACATCTTCAATATCTCCTGTATAGTACTCTTGGATGACTCATAAATATCAAAATATAGTGAGAATAATAAGAGGCTTCCCTAGTAGCTCAGCTGGTAAAGAATCCACCTGCAATGCAGGAGATCCCGGTTCGATTCCTAGGTCGGGAAGATACCCTGGAGAAGGGAAAGGCTACCCACTCCAGTATTCTTGGGCTTGCCTGGTGACTCAGATGGTAAAGAATCTGCCTGCAATGCAGAAGATCCAGGTTCGATCCCTGGGCTGGGAAGATCCCTTGGAGGAGGGCATGGCAACCCACTCCAGTACGCTTGCCTGGAGAATCCCCATGGACAGAGGAGCCTGGCGGGCTACAGTCCATGGGGTCACAAAGAGTCGGACACGACTGAGCGCCTAAGCACACAGCACAGTGGGAGCAAGAGCAAACTGACACCTGGGAAGTTGTTTCAAGGAGGAGCACGGTCTGACGACAGGGTAAAAACACCGGGACTCCGGGCAGTAACCCTGGAGTGCGGCCGGAGGGTCAAGGGCAGAACCCACGCCTCCTGATGCCCAGACCCAGGGGACTTCACCACCCCCAGGAGGCACGCCTCTGTCCCATCTTTCCAGTCCAGGTTGGTTCTCATGGGCAAACCAAACTCTCCAGGGCCTTGGGGGGAAGCCGGCCAGCCTTCAGTTTGCCAGGACTTCGTTAAAACTGTGCTCTTGCCCACGCATTTAGTCTGTGCTGTGTGTACAACCCTGGCCCCTCTTACCGCACACCCAGAGCTGCGCTACGTGCTCCCCACGCCCGAGTCCGTTTAATCCCCCCAGCCGCCAGCGAGGCAGGCGCCGCCGTGAACCCCGATTTATGGGAGCGGAAATGCACGATACGAAGTGACTCAGCACAATCATCCATTAAATAAGGGCAGAGCTGGGATTTTAAATATTCAACCTGTATGCAGCCTCAAAGTTTGTGTCACAGACCCATTTCAGGGTCAAGAACCAGAGAAAAGACTTCCAGTGGCTTAATTTCTGGAGCCTATACTAATTAAGAACGCCTCTTGCGTCTACCAAAAACAAAACACAGCCCTGTTTTTAAAAGGAAATGTATTTTTACACATGCTTTTCATTGGAATTATAATTCTTGTTAAATTTTGGCAGACCAGTACTGACTCTAAGAGGAACATGACATTTTAAACATAAGTGCAAGCCCAGACTAAAGCAGACTCTGTGTCAGAAACCTAGGTAGCTTCGAAAAAGCACGGACTCAAATTTCAAAGGAGAATCTTAGGCATTTCAAGGATTCTCGGTACCTTGAAGCATCAACCCAAGGAGAAAAGCAGGACATAGCAGACTATTCTAGTTTGATACCATTTACACGTAACATTAATCTGATTCTGCTTCACCTAAGACATGCTCCCCAGGCAACCTTCCACTTCTGCCTGGTTTTCCTGAAAGCTTGCCAAGAGGGAAAGAATGCTTAGTCCTGTTGCTCATTGGCTAAGTCATGTCCGACCCTCTGCGACCCCATGGACTACAGCGCACCAGGTTGCCCTGTCCTTCACTATCTCCCTGAGTTTGCTCAAATTCATGTCTATTGAGATGGTGGTGCCGAGTTGTATTGTTTAGGGCATATCAGATCATGTTATTATTATTTTTAATTAGGAAATAAAACACTGGCACTAAGAATGTGCACTGATTGTATAAAGTCAAGAAATTCAGTTCACGGAAAAAAAACCATTCTTATCAGAAATTAGTAAATTGATATTTTTGCTGGAGTATTTCAGTCTCATGAACTCCATCCCTAAGAGACAGATCTGCTTTTACAGCCTATCAGCTAGAAAGGTCAAAAATGCTACTTTGGTTAAGGACTGTTTGATGAACAGTGAAGAACTGATGCTTTTGAACTGTGGTGTTGGAGAAGACTCTTGAGAGTCCCTTGGACTGCAAGGAGATCCAACCAGTCCAACCTAAAGGAAATCAGTCCTGAATGTTCATTGGAAGGACTGATGTTGAAGAAAAAATTCCAATACTTTGGCCACCTGATGCGAAGAGCTGACTCATTTGAAAAGACCCTGATGCTGGGAAAGATTGAGGGCAGGAAGAGAAGGGGAGGACAGAGGATGAGATGGCTGGATGGCATCACCGACTCAACTGACATGAGTTTGTGTAAACTCCGGGAGCTGGTAACGGACAGGGAGGCCTGGCGTGCTGCAGTCCATGGAGTCGCAAAGAGTCGGACACGACTGAGTGACTGAACTGAACTGAACTAAGGCCTGTTGGGTGTCTTACCTGGCACAGACTCTCAACGTTAACTTGTCAGTGGAAAAGAATGCTTGTCTTTGTACATGTGGCTCCTTCACTTTGGTGTAGAGAAGTAAAAATAAGAAATGGAATGGATCATCCCTGTGTTTAATAGCTCAATCGTCAGCAAATGTGATATCTAGCCACTATTCCAGAAGTGTGGCAAAATCAGGTTTAATTTCTAAAACGGGAAAAAGAGCAGACTGGTTCAAAGCATCATAACTATTTCACTGTTGTGTTTTTGAAGGCAGTCCTCTAACACCACTCAACCTTGCTAAGACACCATGTGCCCACTCCATCTTATTTCTCTAACTCTTCTAAATCTAAGTATGGTTAAAACAACACAGCAAAAGAACGTGTAAAAGTCTGACCTAGTGGAAGAACTGTGTGCAAGTAGAGTCAAAACTCTAACTTCAGGACATTACCCTGTGACTATTGCTACAGTGTCACAAACTCACACACACAAAATCAAAAACAGCATCTTTCTCCAAAAACTAACTTCCTCCAGCCAGCCTCACTATTTCTGAAAACCAGCACCTTCTTAGTCTTCAAACTGAAGATCTGACTTTGCTGCTGCTCTCCCCTTCATCACCCACATCCACGGAGTCACCGAGGCCCAGACTCCTTTCTTCCACCTCCGTTCTGTTCTCAAAGCTACTAGCGTCCATTCCTTTCGGTCTCTGGTGGATGACTGTGAAACTCTCACAACTGCCCACCCCCTTTGCCCTCTGACATATTCTAAGCACCAACATCAGAGATGTGCCTTCTTCAAACCCCACCTTGCAAATGACACTCCTTTTCAAATAACTATTAATTATTTTTCACTAACAAAAAGCAAGTTCAGAATTAAGCATTAGCATCCTCCAATATGGCCACCGCCTACCCATCTGACCTCTCTCACAATTAACCCTTCAGAGACCCTCCTCTCCAACAAATTTGCTGCAAACACTAACCCTTACATGGAGAGCAAAAGTTCCCAAAAGGGATTCCAGGGGACTTCTGAGGTCAAAATTATTTTCTTAATATTAAGAGGTTATTTATAGTCTTTTTCACTATGTTGACACATAACTGAGAGCGTGCAAAAAATATGGATGAAATTGCTGGCATCTCAGCATGAAGCAAGAAAATGGCACAGACTGTACTAGAAATTACCATATTTCCAATAATATTATACATACTCCTACTGAAAACAATGCCAGCTTCACCTAAGAATGTCCTTGAAGGAGTAGAGATAATTAATTTTATTAAATCGCAACCCCCCTATACATTTCTTTAATGTAATTATTCATAAAGCACTCCTGCTGCACAAAGTAGTATGATTGTTGTTTCAGGAAAAAGCACATGGAACACACTTTAAATTAACAGAACCACTGACAGACAAGCTATGGTTATTTGAACCTGAGTACTGGGCAGACATTTTTCTCAAAACAAATGAGGTGAGCCTGTAACTTCAAGGAAAACAACTGACAGTATTTGCTGCCAATGATAACATATGAGCTTTCAAGCAAAAATCAGAATTTTGGAAAAACTCGTGAGCACCACTGAGAGCTTGACAGCTTCTCAATAATTAAGGACTCTTCTGATGAGATAGGTGGTGAGATTAACAAATGTAAGGGTTTACATTGTATAAAGAAATGTGTCAACATTTGGAAGATCTTCATAACTCGAATCGACAGTTTCTAAGCCACCAATACATGGTTACAAAATTATGTATGACAGACCAATGGATTCTAATAAAACAGAGTACAAAAAGTTTATTATTATGGTTTCAGATTCTACATTGAAGTTACCAATTATCAAGCTTTGGTGTAATACCAAAAAAGAAAAAATCCATAATTGCCTGAAAAGGTTATTTCTACCTATATATCTGTAATAGGTCAGCAGGATTTTGTTTATCCCCTTCAATCAAAACAATCTACTAAGATAACACTAAAAAATAGAAGCAGATAAGAGAACCCAGATGCCTTTAGTTAAGCCACACATTAAAGAGATTTTCAAATAAATAAAACAGTACCACTACTCTCACAAATTCTTGTTGATTTTGGGGGGAAAATGGTTGTGCTTCATAAAACATTCTATTTTGTTAATATTAAAGGGTTTCTTAATTCTTTTTTAAAATGAGAAACTTTTCAAAATAGCTCAGCTTTAGTTTCTAATATAACAAATATTGATAGATATAATCCACATAAACAAAAGACCTTTGGCGTTCTTATAATTTTTTCAAAGTGTAATGAGGTCCTCAAGACCAAAAGTGGGAGAAGAGCACCTTAGAACCAACATTTCTTTTGATTTCTTCCAGTTTTTCCTGTGCCCACTACTTCTTTACTTCTCTAAGCTCCTACCTTTCAATTCTGTCCTCTTCTTGTGTCACAAGAGCCCTTCAGGTCAAGAAATACCTCATCCAGAACTTCATGACCCTGATCTGCTCTACATGCTTGGCAAAAATCTACCTGGTGTCAACAACATAAGTTCTGAGGTCAGTGTATTTGTTCCACGTCATTTTTTGTTTTTTAGGTTTAACACAAGCATATCCCAGGGATTGTTTATCCTGTATGCTCAGGATATAGCAGTGAATAAAACAGACTGGATCCCTTCCTCCTGCAGCTTACAGTCCAGTGATGTTACCACTCAGAGTGGTCAGTCAGAGTTATGAGAGAGCTTACTAAAAAGGCAGAATTTCCAACATTGAAAAAAAAAATTGTTTTTAAATTTTTAATGCAGAATCTCAGGCTTTAGCCCAAACCAACTGAATCACAATCTGCATTTCAACACAATCCCTAGGAGATTTTCCCGTACATTAACTTTGAGAAGCAGAGGATTTACTCATCCTCCTAATTACTCTGACCTTTTTAGATGTAAACTAGTATATCTTTAATTTGTTGCACTGCTAGTATGAAGGGGCTTCCCTGGTGGCTCAAGCGGAAAAGAATTTGCCTGCAATGCAGGAGACTCAGGTTCAATCCCTGGGTCAGGAAGACCCCCTGGAGAAGGAAACAGCAACCCACTCCAGTACTCTTGCCTGGAGGATTCCATGGGCAGAGGATCCTGACAGGCTAGAGTCTATGTGGTTGCAAAGAGAAATAATACAGTTTACCGCTTACACTAATCATTCATTCATTCATGAGTACCCACTGTATTTCTGGGGATTAAAGACAACAACAAAGGCAAAATAGCTTTCATCACCAAGAAAAGTTTCAGATGCGCCCGCGCTCAGTAGCTAAGCTGTGCCTGACTCTCTGTGACCCCATGGGCTGTAGCCCACCAGGTTCCTCCGTCCATGGGATTTTCCAAGCAGGAATACTGGAGTAGGTTGCTATTTCCTCCTCCAGGGGCTCTTCCTGACTCAGGGATCAAACCTGCATTTCTACAGAGGACGGTTTCAATCTCATAGCAGAGATAAGACAATAATTATAATGACAGCTAACTTTTCAAAAAATGCTTTCTGTGAGCCAGGTATTGTGCCGAGGGTTTTAAGTAACAATTTTATAAGGTCAATTCTATTATTACTCCTACTTTAGAGAAAAGAAACTTGGCACCCAGAGGTTAAGAAAGTGATGGAACCAGGATGAAACAGGATGTTTGACTGTCAAACCGAGAAAGAGGTGAATGCTGTAAGGTAGTTAAAGATTTAAAAGAATCTTGAGGAAGGAGCCTGTGAGTTCCTTGAAGGCAACACTATGCCTTAATCTTGAAACCACCTAGAGAACTAGCTTGGTTCCTTGTACATATTAGGAACTCAGTAGACATCCATCAACTGAAAGTATTAAGGTTAACCTACCATCCTTACTAAAGGTACATTAAGGCTAACCTATCACCCTTACTAAACAGTATCCTAAAAATAAACAGTCTACATTTTACCAATCCAATAATCCTTAACTACACTGAAGACGCTGGGAAGGATTGGGGGCAGGAGGACAAGGGGATGAGATGGTTGGATGGCATCACCGACTCAGTGGACATGGGTTTGGGTACACTCCGGGAGTTGGTGATGGACAGGGAGGCCTGGCGTGCTGCGATTCATGGGGTCACAAAGAGTCAGACACGACTGAGCGACTGAACTGAACTGAAATGAACAGTGAAGATACAATGGACCTGAGGTTGAAAATGCTTCTCTCTGATATTTGATACAAAGAGTCCATTCTCTGACTCAGTGTTCTTACATTACAGCATGTAGAGGAAAAATAAACAGGAGACAGAAGGACAAAACAACAACTAAAAGCCGCTCAGGAATCCTGGAAGAAGCTGATGCTTATTCTGGGGCAAGAAAGAAGAACAGGAGGTCACAGAATGTCTTTCTTGTCCATAGTGAGCAAAGGATGAAAGAAAATGTTGGTCAGAGGTAGGTCCCCCAGAAACACATCCCCGGAGCAGAAAGTAAAGGAGCTAGCCCGTCACGGAGGAGTGTCCCTGCAGGCTTCTGATACCAGGCATCGCGCTCCTCTCAGCCCTTGAGCTTCCTTTTCTGCACTTCCCAAAAGCCCTTCCCCAATGGCTTGGAGTTGAAGTCATCTCTACTCTCTTACTTTCTGAGAATGTTACATGGAACTGCAACCATCTTTTCTTCTGAAATACCCTGAGAAAACGTTCTGTAGTTCTATTAACACCATTCCGCACATCAGTTAGGGATTAAGAAGACTCTCGTGAGCCAGTCATCTTGTATACCCAGCCATCACATACACCATCCTGTGTCAGAAGAAAGTGTTCTGGTGACAAACAAACAACAGGCCAACATCAGCTTCCCAAGCGAGCCATTGACAAGGCAGAGATGCAGCTTTAGGATATCCTAGACGTACCGAGTACAGTTTTATATGAAGAGTTCTTCAAATTAGGCTGATGAGGAATAATTGCCTAACAATGTCCTTAATGACATTAAAGAAGAGTCTTTGCAAAGATTAAACGCAATCATATTCAAGAGTAAATCTACAGATGGCAAAACAAAATGGAAAAAAAAAAGGGAAAACTCAAGTACTAATAAATATCACCTCCCTTCTTAGATACCGACCATAATGTTTTAGAGTCCCATTCTCTCACTTTCTGACCCTTACACACGGAATGCTGACTTTATGATTTTCTAATAGTTAAATGATTCAATCTTCCAGTCAAATCTGTTTGAATAGGAAGCTTTTATTTAACAGCTTTGAACCCAAGGAATCTCAGAGGGAAACACAATATAAAAATTAAGAGTAGCTGGTAACTACACTCACATTTATGAAAGCAAACTGGGTGTTTAACTGAGCCAGACTTGCAGCACAAAAAATTTATGAACCACCCACATCCTAGCTTTTGAAAAGCTAATGTTTCCCCTCCGCTAACTGGATTAACAGATGGAGAGCTCTGGGAAGTCATCTGAAGATGTCTTTGGAAATTTTAAGCATGTTTTGCTTAACAGTTCATGTCACACTTTATAATTCCACCAGAAGGCACGGGACTGTGCCTAGGATGACTACGGTTAAAAGCAGTCTGCAGGTGCAGGCATGGCGCTACTACCGCAGTAGATGCACGCAGCTGCAACAGGCAAGACCAACTGCAGCCAAGTTCTTTCTACGGTAACAGTTTCATGTGAATGTTTGTGGCCGAGCCCACCAACACTCAGAGCAGGGGTCCACAGGCCTAACGTCTTAAGCCCCAGAAGACAGGACCCATCTGAAGGCTGCCGCTGACTGGGACTCCATGGCATTTGAGTCCAGCATTGTGAGATATCTGGATTAAGAAATGGGAAACTCCTATCTTTATGTAAAAGCTACTAATTTCTAAGCATTGGCATCTAACTCGAAACATCGTCTGGTAGACAAAACCTATCTATGGGTTTCCTGTGTGCTCCCTAGCACGACCCGTTTGTGACCTCTGGAACTTTCATGGCATCATATTGCCTTTGCATTGTCTCAAAGTTAGGGTCACAGGTTTTCTTTTATACTCTGCCCAGCTCCTAAGAACATACTGTATGTTTGGTAAGCAGTGTCTCTTAAACAGAGGTAAGAAAAGCATGGCTACAACTGTACTTCAATTTAAAAAAAACGAAAGAAAAGCATGGTTGTTACTGACATCCCTGTGTCTCTGATTTTAAGTTTGGACCCAAAGGAATAACACCATCTCCATATCGCCACATTCCCTGAACTATCCTGTTCAGAAAGCGACACTGCTGAATGTAAAGCTTTACTATGTCGTCATCGGTTTTTCATGCCCTTTCCACAGTCACCCACCAATCTTGGTTGAGTTTGTGGTTTCAGATTCACCAGTATCAGGTCCACACTTAAGTTCCTTCATGGGAGAATTTGGACGAAAGCTATCCCAAATTATCTTGAGGTCCTTTGCAGCATACTCCACTCACTTATCCATTCTGACAAGATCTGCAAGTACTAATTTTCCTTCCTGAAAAACTTAAATACAGTAATTCCCGAGAACACCATTCCACGGCTCCTCTGGGTCGCAGAGGTTAAGAAATTACCCACAAAGGTATCTGTGCTGGGTTGAACAGGATTCCCCTAAAATTCATATCCACTCAGACTCTCAGCATGTGATCTTATTTGGAAATACGGTCTTTGCAGATATAATCAGTTAAAAGTGAGTCCATATTGGACTAGGGTAGGCCCTAAGTCCAATGACTGCTGTCCTTGTAAGAAGGCTGTGGGAAGACACAGGCAGACACTGCAGTGATGCCACAAGTCAAGGTGCGCCAAGCACTGCCAGGACCCCCGGAAGCCTGGAAGGGCCAGCAAGAGCCTCCAGAGGAGCACGACTCGACGGACACTTGGATTTCAAACTTCGAGCATCCAGAACTGTGAGAGAATAAATATCTTTGTTTAAGCAATCACGTGTAAGGCAATGTGTTGCAGGAGCCCTGAGAAACTGATAAAACACCTAAACTTCTCCCCTTCTTTGCTTGAAAACTTACATTGCCCAGGATCTGAGGATGGGCTTTATCTTTCCATACTTCCTGAGGCCTGACATGTAAAATGCTACAAAGAACCCAGGGACACATCCCAGAAGGCAACTACATGTATGTGTGTGTGTGTGAGAGGGGGGTGCTTCCTCCAGGGAGACAAGAAGCTGGTGTGAGCTATCTGAGGTTACAGGCTGGTTCTAATTTAATTCTGTGTCTTGGGGACCTAGCACAGTCCACAGAGTAAACTTTTAAAAAATAACTGTTCTGTGTTTGTATATAAGAATTAATGAAAAACTGAATGAATTGATTAAAACAAAGCAATGGTGAACAAACTCACTATAAATCTCTCTATGAGTTTGTTAACTTTAGGTTCTTTTGTGAGAACAATAGGTTAGGAGAGAATGTTCATGATGAAATTTGACCAGAAAGCTTCTGAAAGTGGCCAGTAGTATTTTTGTTTCTATAATCCACTAAATCACAGTCTTAGAGGCTACGTGTCCTTCTTTAAGGAGGCATCACCTGGCACTTCTGGGAGCTCCTCACACAGGACTACTAGAGGACTCCATCCAGTCGTTTCCTAAGCAGCCACCCTCTGTCTCTGCCCACGTCCTCTCCCCAGATGCTAAGCAACTTGCAAAGCTGGGTTCTAAAATTTTTCTTTTCAACATGCCGTTAAAGCAGACTGAGAGAGGGGGAAAAAATCATGAATTACACTTCTTCAATGGGCTTCCCAGGTTGCTCAGAGGTTAAGAATCTGCTTGCCAATGCAGGAGACGTGGATTTGATCCCTGGGTCAGGAAGATCCCCCGGAGGAGGAAAGAGCAACTCACCCTAGTATTTTTGCCTGGAGAGACCCATGGACAGAGGAATCTGGTGGGCTATGTAGTCCATGGGGGTCACAAAAGTTGGACATGACTGATCGAGTAAGCACACACACACAGTGATTAATCTAAGAAAAGAAAAGAAAAGGATTCCTTACATTCTATCAGCTCTGAAGAGCAATGGTCTCCTGCAGGTCTTCCTCTGTCAAAAATCTATTCAGTCTTCAGCACAGACAACTTAATGCCCGAACTTCCATATCCCAAACAATTAAAGTTTCTTTCTCCTCTAAGCTCCCTCTATCCCATAGTATGCCAGCATTTCATAGCTCCTTCCTGGTTCCATCTTGAATATACCAACAGTCTTGTGTTCAGGACTAGGCTGTTACAACTTTTGTGGCCACTCATTTCATTGTATCTATTTTTAGCATGTGCCCTGAAGTACCTTGAATAATACTTCATAATGAAAAGCAACCAAAATCTATCTTGTCATTCAAGTGAATATATATATATTTTTTCTGGAACTTCCCAAAAGTAATTAATTGAGCAAAAATAATTTTCTTAAGTTCATGGGGTCAGATAAAAAAGTCTTTTTATCCATCTGAGGCCCGAGGTACTAAAATCTAATTTGGAAATCACACCATCCACCCAGAACATAATCCGCCGGAGCTATTTTGGAAACATTTCACATGTGTCTTCTTCAATTCCTCCTGTCACATCTGGGAACTCTCAACTGAGATGACAAGAGAGAAAGGCGGGTGAATCACTACAGGGTGTTTAAAAGATTAAAATGAATGCAGCAGGACAAACCAACTGAACACTGGGCCTTTTCTATATTCTGGATGTTTGGTTGTTTTTTTTTTTTC
Source organism: Muntiacus reevesi (assembly GCF_963930625.1). Taxonomy (NCBI): domain Eukaryota; kingdom Metazoa; phylum Chordata; class Mammalia; order Artiodactyla; family Cervidae; genus Muntiacus; species Muntiacus reevesi. The sequence goes on from NC_089264.1 coordinate 56,246,020, forward strand.
CTTTAAGGGATGAGAGCTTTCAAAAAGCAATTTAAAAATACTTTATGTTTGAAATTGCCAAAAACTATTGACAGAAAATTTTAAAATTTCTAAAAAGTGTTAATAATATCAACTCGTCTGAAGCTCTAACACTCAGCTAGCAAATAACAAAGGCCAGAAATAATTAGTGCAGCCAACTGTGTTGACATAATTAGGTTCGTGCCTTGGCTTTTGCCCTCAGCAGCTATGCAACTTTCAAGAGTTCCACTTTGCTTGCCTTAAGACTGGAAACCAATCAATTTAAGACATCAAAGGGTTTAAACTCTTAAGCAATACACATCAACTCGCAATGAAATCAACTCACAGAGTATGCAGGCAAGTGAAAATGAAATGGTTCTTTTCTCTGGTTGCTCTGAATTGTAGACTTACGGTAGCTCAGCTGTGTAAAGAACTCGCCTGCAATGCAGGAGATCCCTGCTCAATTCCTGGCTGGGGCAGAGCCCCTAGAGATGGGATAGGCTCCCCACTCCAGTATTCATGGGCTTTCCTGGTGGCTCAGACAGTAAAAAATCTGCCCACAATGCGGGAGACCTGGGTTCGATCCCTGGATTGGGAGGATTCCCGGAGAAGGGCGCAGCAACCCACTCCAGTATTCTTGCCTGGAAAACTGGGAGCCTGACGAGCTACAGTTCATGGCGTCGCAAAGAGCTGGACACGACTGAGTGAGCACAGCACAGAGACGTCTAATACAAAGAATGCTTGTGATGGACTGAAATGCTGGCCCCAACTCTTCACCTCTCCCTGGAGCCTAGAATAAAATAAGAATCACCCTGTAAGAGTCACTCTATCCAGGTGTTCTGAACAACTATTTTATGTAAGCTGTGCTTACTTTTTCTTTCGTTTTGGCTTCACCGTGCAGCACGACCAGAGATTAAACCCATGCCTTCTGGAGTGGAAGGAAGCGCGTGTGTGTCTGTGGCGCTCAAGTGTACGCATGCTCAGTCACATCCGACTTTGCAACCCCATGGACTATATATAGCCTGCCAGGCTCATCTGTCCATGGGATTTCCCAGGCAAGAATACTGGGATGGGTTTCCATTTCCTATTCCAGTGGAAGTAGAGAGTCTTCACTGCTGGTCCATCAGGAAAGTCCCTTCCTTCTTCTGTTTTATAGCTAGACTGATGTAGCAAACCGCAGAGAGTATGCATGTTTGTGGTCCAGCTCCATCTACCCAACCAGCAAACAGATAAGGTTGATGGAGCTTGTCACTATGTGTTACCTACTGTGAGAGAAGATTCGTATCCACACATGATAAAAGACTTGGCCCCTGTTTTCACAGAGCTCCAGGTCCAAACAAAAACCTTTCAGTAAGGTTACAAACTGCTGAGAGGAATGTGATAACCCGAAACTTGGAAACATTGCCTTGAGATACAGAAAAAGGACTTTCAACAGCTCAGAGGGCCTGGAAAGATTTCACAGAGGAGCTAAGAGTTGAGCTGAAACTCAACTGCTTATAAGAATGAAAAGATTCTCTAAAATATAATTTTCCATCTTCTAGATTATAAAGATAATCTGGTTGAAGTGTATAAAGTCTGATGTATTCAGTCACTGGTGCCACAAGCCAAGGTCCCAAAACTATGATACAGTGGGAAATGTTGGAGGCTGAGTCTAGAGACCTTGGCTCACACCCCAGCATGGTCGCCTGAGTGTGAGAAAGTCCCCAAACAAGATCTGGAACCCAGAATTTCACTGTGCCCTCCACAATGACTGATTAATCAGTATTTCCCCGTTATGAAGCAGCATGCTCAGTTAAGTTATAAAATAAGCCCAGTTCAGTTTAGTCGCTCATTCGTGTCCGACTCTTTGCGACCTCATGGACTGCAGCACGCCAGGCCTCCCTGTCCATCACCAACTCCCAGAGTTTACTCAAACTCATGTCCATTGAGTCAGTGATGCCATTCAACCACCTAATCCTCTCTCGTCCCCTTCTCCTCCCACCTTCAATCTTTCCCAGCATCAGGGTCTTTTCCAGTGAGTCAGTTCTTCACATCAGATGGCCAAAATATTGGAGTTTCAACTTCAGCATCAGTCCTTCCAATGAATATTCAGGACTAATTTCCTTTAGGATGGACTGGTTGGATCTCCTTGCTGTCCAAGGGACTCTCAAGAGTCTTCTCCAACACCACAGGTCAAAAGCACAAATTCTCCTGTGCTCAGCTTTCTTTATAGTCCAACTCTCACATCCATACATGACCACTGGAAAAACCATAGCCTTGACTAGATGGACCTTTGTTGGCAAAGTAATGTCTCTGCTTTTTAATACGCTGTCTAGGTTGGTCATAACTTTTCTTCCAAGGAACAAGCGTCTTTTAATTTTATTGCTGCAATCACCATCTGCAGGGACTTTGGAGCCCCCCCACAAAATAAAGTCTGTCACTGTTTCTATTGTTTCCCCATCTCTTTGCCATGAAGTGATGGGACCAGATGCCATGATCTTAGTTTTCTGAATGTTGAATTTTAAGCCAACTTTTTCACTCTCCTCTTTCACTTTCATCAAGAGGCTCTTTAGTTCTTCTTCACTTTCTGCCATAAGGATGGTGTCACCTGCATATCTGAAGTTACTGATATTTCTCCCGGCAATCTTGATTGCAGCTTGTGCTTCATCCAGCCCAGCATTTCTCATGATGTACTCTGCATACAAGTTAAATATGCAGGGTAACAATATACAGCATTGACATACTCCTTTCCCGATTTGGAACCAGTCTGTTGTTCCATGTCTGGTTCTAACTGTTGCGTCTTGACCTGCATACAGATTTCTGAGGGAGGCAGGTCAGGTGGTCTAGTATGCCCATCTCTTGAAGAATTTTCCACAGTTTGCTGCTGTGATCCACACAGTCAAAGGCTTTGGCATAGTCAGTTAAGCAGAAGTAGATGTTTTTCTGGAACTCTCTTGCTTTTTTTTTTTTTTTGTAGGTCTTCAAAGAACTGTTCAACTTCAGCTTCTTCAGCATTATTGGCCGAGGCAGAGACTTGGATTACTGTGATATTGAATGGTTTGATTGGAAATGAACAGAGATAGATTATTCTGTCATTTTTGAGATTGCATCCAAGTACTGCATTTCAGACTCTTTTGTTGACTATGAAGGCTACTCCATTTCTTCTAAGGGATTTTTGCCCACATTAGTAGATATAATATATAATATAATATAATTTGAGTTAAATTCACACATTCCAGTCCATTTTAGTTCACTGATTCCTAAAATGTTGATGTTCACTCTTGCCATCTCCTGTTTGGCCACTTTCAATTTGCCTTGATTCATGGACCTAACATTCCAGGTTCCTATGCAATATTGCTCTTTACAGCATTGGACTTTACTTCCATCACCAGTCACATCCACAACTGGGTAGTGTTTTTGCTTTGGCTCCATCTCTTCATTCTTTCTGGAGTTATTTCTCCACTGATCTCCAGTAGCATAAAGGGCGCCTACCAGCCTGGGGAGTTCACCTTCCAGTGTCCTATCTTTTTGCCTTTTCATACTGTTCACGGGGTTCTCAAGGCAAGAATACTGAAGTGGTTTGCCATTCCCTTCTCCAGTTTTTTCAGAACTCTCCACCATGACCCATCTGTCTTGGGTGGCCCTATATGGCACGGCTGATAGTTTCATTGAGTCAGACAAGGCTGTGGTCCATGTGATCAGATTGGATAGTTTTCTGTGACTGTGGTTTTTAGTCTGTCTGCCCTCTGATGGAGAAGGATAAGAGGCTTATGGAAGCTTCCTGATGGGAGACACTGACTGAGGGGGAAACTGGGTCTTGTTCTGATGGGCAGGGCCATGCTCAGTAATATATCAATATCAAATAAAATAAAATAAGTACCTGATATCAAAATCAGACATTGATTAAAATATAACATCAAATGATTTAATAACTACATCAGGGCCATTTGGGGATATGTAGATGACCTCCATTTTTATTCAATTAATCAGTATTTACTTACTAAGTTCACCTGCTATATTTCAGGCACATCATGACAGTACAAAGATGAAGATAAATCACCAATCCTTTCTCTTAGGGTACAAAAAGTCCTAACTAAAATCAGAGACCAAAATATAAGTAATTCGCCATATAAAAGTAAACTTTTATATCCCACTGCTGCACTGATAATGATTATCACTAATAAAAACAAGCACTAATATTTATTAAGTTCTTGGTATATGCCAGACACTGTTCTAAGGGCGCTTCAAAGATGTCTTCATTTAATCTTCAGAGCAGATCTATGCTAAAACATTACTAGCACTCCCACTTTACAGTTGAGAGGCTATGCAAACTGCCTACGTGGAACCCAGCAGAGATGTGAACTCAGGCAGTTGACTCAAGGGCCCGCCCCCTTAATGCTAAGTTAGTGAAGCATTAGGCCCACTGTCACACCATCTGATTTGGCTTTCTCTGTGTAAAAGAGACATGTACAAAGACATCCTGTCTTTGTACACATTAGGAATGAACCAAACTTTGCAAATGGCCATTCCATAGGACCCAGTCAGTGTCATACTCTATCAAGCCCCTATGAAATGTCATAAAGTTTCTTCTTTTTTTTTTATGGCCACACTGCATGGTCTGTGGGCTCTCAGTTCCCAGACCAGGGATTGAACCCAGGCCCACAGCAGTGAGTGTGTGGAGCCCCAATCACTGGGCTACCTGGGAAGTCCCAAGAGGTGTTTTCTCAATGGGGGTTCACAAGGGGCTCTGAAGAAATTCCAAAAGAATTCCCAAATATTCATTCTGAAGGGATGGCTTCTAATATTTGCTTAAAAAAGCCCCTCAATCTCACAGCTTTAGAGTCGAGTCACAACTAACACATTTTTCCAAGCACATCTAAATCAAAACGTCTATCCTTAGCACCCCATCATGGACAATCACCATACCGTCATCCTGACTCTAAAACCGAAGGTCGTCAAACGTGACTTGAAGGATGAAAAATGAACCCGACCCCGCAACAAGTCAGAAAACTCTAACCCAGTACACATCACATCACATGAAGGCACTCTAATGGGTTCTGTAGAGACACTCAGCAAGTAACACCGGACACTGAGCAAATGAGCAGCGAGCCTAGGAGACCTGGCAAGGATCCCCGGAGAGAAGAGCAGGGAGCCGGCCCAGCGCATGCGGTCAGTTTAAACTCCGAGCTCTCCGCCGGCCCTTACTGACACCAGCACTCAACAAGCAAAGGGGCTGGGACAGAACCACCTCAAACATTCACCATCAGGGGAACTGTTAAACCACGGAGCTTTAGGAGGGTGGAACAGCATGCTTAGCGCTTAAACTCAGCCTGAGGTAGAACACTGCTATGTCCTGTTATGGACTGATCTGCAAAATACATACTTTGGCAGAAAAAGCGAAACATTCATAAAATAATGTCAGTCATGTTTTAAACTTTTTACCATGGAAGATTTTAGGCACACAAAACTAGAACATAATAATAAAGCCTTATGTACCCACGTTTAGCAAGGATTAGCTTATGGACAAAATGTCATACACGTGTTATTTCAATAAGAATATATTACACTATATATTATTCTATGATACTCTAGTATGTATCTCGACAAGGTAAAGACTCTTTAAAACTATTATGAAATGGGGGGGAAATTTTAAAGCTTATTATAAATGTGGGTATACGCCTAAAATGACTCCTGAAAAAAAAATACTTTAAAAAAAAAGTAGTGGTTTTCATTGGAAAAAAGGCCAACAGAGTGAAGAACAGGGGAGACTTTACCTAAAACATTTCAGTAAGATTTGAAGTGCAACTACAACAGGGAGCGCTGTGCTCAAAAGAGCCCCAGAAAGGCTGCCGTGGCCTGAGGAAGGCAGTGTGGCCTCAGCGGAGGACGCTGGACACACGAGGTCAAGTCTGAACTGAGATACTCAAGGAGTCGTTTATACAGATTCAGAGGCTAGCAGGCGACAGTTTCCATCGGCTACAGGATATGAATTCTCAAAATGTAAAAAGTAATAGAGAGCTGTGAACTCAGTGACATTACTAAACATAATTATAATTCCAATAATGTGCAGGCCCAGACATTTATGAGATGAAATGGGCTCATCTCAACCTCCCTACTGCCATATACCCAGCAACAGGAAGCTGATGAAATCTATCATGTAAAGCACTGTGATTTTAAAGGGCACTCGAAAAAACCTTTTTTTTTTCTTTTTTTAAACGAGGTAATGTCTTATTTTCTCCTTCTCTTTTCCTATCTGTAGTCCGTGTAATTTCTCTGCCTTACAGGTTGGGAAAATGTCATTTCCTTCCCTGGTGGCTCTATCTGTAGCATCTGTATCACATTAACACAGCCCTGGGAACCACGAGATGCAGGGTTAGGGGAAAGAAAGAAGCCTTTGTGAGCGCTTGTTTACAGTGAATTCAGAGACAATTCAGTTCTCCAATCTTTTAACCTTATGATCAGTAAAAAGGGGACTATGAGAAGACAAGACAAAAAGTGGCTCAGTTTTAGGACCCTGCTCATTTCTATGACAATTTTCAGTTCTGTGAAAAATCCAAAGATGTTACAAATATAGACAAAAGTCAAGAGAGTCTGGTCTCAACTAGACTAGTTAAAATCCAAAACTTCTGAAAATATATTAAAAGAAACACCACTTTCTCACTTTCAAATATCACTTGCACAAGGTTAATAACATATTTCCCAGTAAAGGTCAAAAAGGAAATGTCTTTAATGAATAGACTTTCAACTTCTTAAACTTTAAACTTTTCATTAGCTTGAGCATAAACACGTTTTCCTGAGAACTTTAAAAATGGTTGTTCTCTTTCTCAGGTTGCATCCACCCCTGGCAACTGTCTTATTATTTTCCTTACAAAACCCATTGTTTCGAGACAGTATGTAGAAATGGTTCACCTAACCACTGGCAGTACAATTTCCAAATAAGTGATGTTTTACTATATTTAACACCAGGGACTTATTTCTTTTATAAAAATGCTTCCCAGGACAAACAACTTATGTATGAATCAAAATGAAAAGGCTGAGTACTTTTCACATAAATAGCCCAATTTTTCCCTAAGAGGCTCAAGTTCTTCTCCACCTGCAAATGAAAATTTGGGGGGAGGGGGGTCACTGCAGAGATTAATTCCAGCAAGAAGGGAAAGTGCCACCGCAGGCTACACCTCTCCCGGGTACCTGTCTCGTCCGGGGAGCTGGGGGAGGCGCTGTCTTGGGACAGAGTGGTCCAGCTGGACTCCTCATCGCTTGGCGCCAGGTTCTGGATCCGGTGGAGTGCACAGTCGGTTTTGGCCCCCGTTTTAGGATGATCCTTCTTGGTCTCTGGGCTGGATGATACTGTGGCTGTGTGGCCCTCCTCGGGGCTAGGCTGGGGCTTGTTTGGTTTCTGCAGCAGCACGCCGCCGTTCCCGACAGTGGGGGAGGCCTGGCCGGCCTGGGCCTTCTCTCCCACAGCCCCAGGCTGGTTGCCCACGTTCTGCTCCAGCTCCCTGGTGGAGGTCTCTAGGTCTGCATAGTAGTTCAGGAAGCTCTTGGTTCTCCGGGGCTGGGAGGGTAAAATCTCACAGTCCGGGGAATCCCGAGGGTGGGGCTCTTTACCCTCTAACTTCTCAGAAGTGATGTTGATGACCGCGGTGGGGCTGACGTTCCTGTTGGGGTCCTGCTGCCCTTGTTCTGCGGCCTTCCGGAGCTGGTTCTCCCCATTTTTCACCAGTTTGATGTTGGCAGAGCCATTTCCCAGCAGGGGCTGTGCGGCTGGATCCGAGAGGCCCATGGCCGCCTGGATGTTAGTTAGTGCATATTTTTTCCTGCATTTGGGGGGTGTGCTATTCTTGGTTTCTGCGTGTTTTATTTCGGCGTTCAATAGTTCATTGTGGGAGGACCGGAGATTGAGGGTGTTTGGTGGTGTGACTGGGCTGTTCCGATTCGTGACGTCTGTGGTTCCGCTGCTGGCCATAAACACTGCCAAAGTGTCTACACCTGAGTCAGCTGGGAAGAAAGAAGAAAGCTGGTCATTAGATGCCTGGCATGATCAAATGACTTAGCATGCAGGCTGAGCAAACATTTCTATACAGAAAATTGAAAGAATCAATGCTTCCACTGCAGTTTTCTAGAACTGACCCATCTTCCTCCCTCTTTTCACCATGTGCTCATACATTAACCAGGAGCAAATAAAAGGCTTAATGTGGATACACAAAAGCCAATTTATAGTAAAGCGTGGTGGTCTGAGGTTTCAAATTTTACTTAGAATTAAAATGTATCTCTCTTTTGAATTCATATAAAAGCACTTTCTTCCCACAGCTGGTCTTCATTTTTTTCACAACCTCGAAAATCATCTGCTTTCTAAACATTTACACCACATTTCTATTTTATCGTTACCTCAGGCAACAAAAAGGTTGCTCAGAAAGCCTCTAGGGCTCCAGCATTCTTAATTAACCTGAAAGGTCACTGTTCAGTAAGGCACCATGCATCCAAGGTAATTTTTCTCCACCATATTTAGAATTCATGTTCTCAATGCCAGGAAAAACCAAACCCGCATTAGAGTTTGATAATGTCTTGTGAAAAAATTTCTCACCTGGGCTTACTGTGTGCACTAACCATGAATTTTGGAGAAATGGCTTAATTACTCAAGAACATACAGATAAAACAATTTACAATAATGCAGCGTTGGGCCCGAGGCTACAGACGTGTTAGAGCCCCCAAAGGAGTCTGAATATATTCCACTGAATTAAAACACAGGCTCAGCAGTTTGCAGGCACCACGTGCCCTTGCAGAACTGCTGGGAAACTGTCTAGCAGTTGCATTTATCTCAAATGCTGTTCACACCATCAGTGATTTGTTCCATGTGTCTCTTGCTAGGAAGACAGAAAGATTCCTCAAATTAGAGAGGAACAAACTTCATCAGGGGGAATTCCTGAAGTTTCAGATTTCTCAGCCTGTGAGGAATGACTTCTTCCTTATCTGATCCCTTGCCCTCCAGAGACCTCCAAGGGCTCTGTATCGGCAGTAGACAAACCACAGCACAGCTCCTAACATTCCTGAAATTGTACTGTGACAACCCCCTCCTTCTCCATCGAGCAAAACAGGGGCCTCTGCAGGGGAGGAAGGTAAGAATGTTCTCCAGTTTGGGAGCTTAGCAATATCCCTTTCCACGGTCCAACACTCAGGATGGGATATTTTAGGAAAGAGTCCCCACTAGAGCCTTGGGTGCTTCTCTGAAACTAGGCAACATCTGTACCCTCCAAGCCTTGTCCATATTTACAACGAATGACCATGTGGCCCACAGGGATAGCTAAGGCTGCAGTCCAAAGGATTCCTGCTTACCCACACCTACCCCAGCACTGGCGCTTCACTGAGGCTTTAGGGTCTAGGATCTTTTAAACAATACTGACAACTACACTTTTAAAAAATTATTTCTGCTGCTTTGGCTAGTACTACCATTTTACAGAAAACATGTTTTAATATATAATTTAACCTCACTCCAGAGCAGCATTTGGTATGAAAAGGCTCCACCTTGAACCCACATAAAGTTTTCCCTGAGACAGAATACCCATAACATAGGACAGGAGAGAAAATTATATTTAGATTCGGGTACTTGGAGTGACATTTTTATGAGAAAGCTGGCGATCTGCTGGCTTTTAAAAAGGTGTGACAAAAAAAATTTCTATGAGGTTGTTTTATGATGTTAGATACTATATTCTAGCAATGTTATTAGGGAGAAATTTTTATTTACTTTGTTTATAACTATAAACACTTTCACAAAGAATGCCATCAAAAATTTTGGGTGATTTAATACTTAAGTAGCTTTTATATCTTGGATGTGACAGATAAAACCTTTGAGCCATGTTTTCACCAGCCTTTTGGATCCTACCACCCCTTCTATGCCCACTGTAACTCTCCTGCTTGCTAGAAATCACAAACGCAAAATTTAGGAGGGTTAAGTTAGAAAAACAGGACCAAAAATAGCTCTGTAGATGCTGTTTTTATAGATCAAAGCCTGAACACAATTTGAGTGTGTTTTAAATACTAAATGATAGTATCATCTGGAAGCAAAATAAAAGGTTCAGATCTAGAACTAAGGCAGTCAGTTAACCCTACGAAGTACACAGTTGTCCCTAGATGTTAACACATCAGCCAGCAAGTCCTTTGGGCTCACAGGGTCCTGAAGCAGGTAGAGATTAGCAACTTCCTAGAAGGGCCAAGGCAGCAGAAAGGAGGCTCCCAAAAGTGAGGAGGCAGTGCCCATGAGGATGACTGAACAGAACTCAGGTCAAAGACACGAGGTACAAGCCTGGTCCATGCTAATTCCTAGTTGAGTGATCCAGGACATCAAACTCTCAGTCTCCTGGTCTGAAAAATGGGGACAATAATAGTACTTGGCTGTTGTAAGGATTAAAACATGAAATGGTGCTAGGAGGTTAGCACAGGGCATAAACAATAAATATGAGTGACCTTCAGCCTTTTAATCCAAGTGACAGAGCATAAAGCTGTCTGCTGTCGGGCCCCTAGATTAATCAGGCATTTGATCTGAGTTGTAAAAATGGTCTTGCTGCGGAGACACAGCGGGCACACAGACTAACAAGAAGGGGTAAAGAAGCCGAGTTCAGAGGAGTTTAATCACAGAAGAAAACCCTCAGATGTAAGAGAAAGGAGGTATGTGATTCTCTTTTTAAAGGAAAGAAAATCTTATAATGTCTTTTTAAATCTTCTAAAATTTAGCTATTTTCTTTACGGTCAAAAAAGCCTACGGGTTAAGTCCAATCTCCTTGACATAACAGAATAGTTGCTTAAACTCTTCATTTCTTACCAGGGTAATACTTAATAGTATCTATACATCCCTGAGCTTTGCTGAGGACTGAGAGAGACAGCCGTCAAGCACTGAACCTAATGCCTGGCGTCCTGCAAGAGGCCAACACCCATTAGGGAGGACCATCCTCTCCCAGCTCCGTCCTGGACCACACTCTCGGCCTCTGACCAGCACACCTCCAGCCATCACATACCGAGGACGTTCCCGCCTGGTGCTGTGACTGGGAATTCAGAAACCAAGACACTCAAGGTCCCGTCTGCTAAGTGCCTTCAGCCTCAGACACACAGACAGAGTGACAGAAAGCAGTCAGGGTCCAAAGGGGCAAGTGATCCTCCCACTTCACCCTGCAGAGGATCTGATACCATCTGGGGAGTCTGAGCAAATCAAGACGTGAGAGGAGAGCTGGTAAAGAGAGAGGGGGAGGGATCGGGCAGAGAGTCCTGTAAGACCTGCTCCGAGAGATGGACTGGACCCTGAAGCAGAGAGGATTATCAAGCACTTCAACAGCCGCAAGAGGAATGAATGAGGCTCGCATGTGTGTGTGTGTGTGAGGGTTGTGTTCTTTGCTTTCCTCCAACATAGTCTGCAAGATGGAGATGACTCTGATAAAAGGCAATACGGAAGCAATGAAAATCTGGCATTAAAACATCAGCGGTTGTCAGGGACAGAGCGTGTCTCCCTAGCTAGAGAGCGAGGCGGACTCCATCTTCACGTTCTTCCATCTGGCGTTAGCGACTGACCTGGGGGGACAGCGCCCTGGCGTGCAGACCCGCTGGAAGGCCGCCGGACAGTCCAGGCAGGGGGCAGGGAGGACGCCCGTCAGCCTGAGCAGCACAGGGGACGCTACTCCGATGTGTGGTGACTGAAGTGGGAAGCAAAGCTAAGCAAGAGCGGATGTGTGAATGACCGCGGCACTGTGCCGGGCAGCGGAAGGTAACACGACGCTACAAACAACTCTGTTCCCATATGAGAAAAAGACAGGGAGGGGACGAGGGGGCCCGAGACACCCGGGTATGTGGAGCCACTCCCAGCAGCACAGTGCCGGCTCTGGTCGCTCAGCTCCTGACCAGGCTGGGCAGTGAGGGCTCCGTGAGCCTCCTGGATTCAGAGATGAGGCCGGAAAGGGCCAGGTGCAGTGAGTGATTACAAGGACTGCGGTGTCTCCTGTTAGATCAGCGTCAGGGGGATGGCAGAGTTGGGCAGGCAGTGACCTTTAAGGAGCTTCACTAGGAAATGAGCAGAAGGAGAAAGAATGGCTGGAGGATGATCTGGGGATATGGGAAGGAACTTTTGTGTTTTAAAGGGAGAGTCCAAGCCACGTTTCATTTTTTTACAGGCCGGGAAAGCTGAAGCCGGCACAGAGGGGAAGAGGGAGGGGCCACTGGGGGGACCCCGCAGAACAGATGTGGAAACGTCAGCCCTGTCCAAGACGTGGGGGGACGGGGGGGAGCGGGAGTCAGGACAGGGTCAGGCACATGGGTCACTGTGGAGACACAAATCCAAGGAGAAGCAAACCTGAGAACCTCAGTTTCTCCGTAAAGATAAAGTCTTTCCCTGAGGGAAGCAGTCTAGGGGGAACATGAGGAGAGGGACAAAGTTTCACAACAGTCACAACAGAGAAAAACAGAATAAGCAATTTTAAAATAAATAAACATATAAAAGAAGGCTGGTGGCACAAAAGCAGACACATAGCTCAATGGAACAGAATAGAGAGCCTAGAAACAAGCCTACACATACACGGTCAACTAGTCTATGACAAAGGGACCAAGAGCATACAGTGGGGAGAGGACAGGCCCTGCAATAAAGGTGTTGGGGAGAACTGGACCGCTACATGTGAAAGAAGGAAACTAGAACACTATCTTATATGATACACAAAAACGAACTCAAAATGGACTAAAGGTTTGAAATTAAGGCCCGGAGTCATAAAAGTCATCCAAGAAAATATAGCGGGGTGAGCCCCTTGACACAGATCCTGGCAGTGGTCTTTTACATTTGACACCAAAAGCAAAAATGAACAAGTGGGACTACATCAAAAAAGCTTTTGCTCAGAAAAACAAAAACTTATCAAGCAAATGAAAAGGCAACCTATGGAATGGGATTTTTAAATAGGGAAGAAATAGGCACAGAGACGGACGTGATTAAGGGGTCAGATGTGAACAGTGAGGAATGCACTCCAGGATCTCGTCTGGAGTGGGGGGCAGGAGATGGGGCCAGGAGGAGGGTGAAGAGCTGCGGGGCAAAGCTGAGGGGTCAGAGGTCCCTGACGGATAAGAAACAGGCGTGACAGGAACAAGGAACCGCTCCAATCCTAGCTGCATGCACACTTTGGGGAGCTCTTAAAAAGCACAGAAGCCTAGACTCCACCCCCAAAGACACTCCAGCAATCTGATTCAATTAGTCTTGAGGGCGGATGGGACCCAGGATAGTGCCATCACCTCCACATCCATTCATCATGCCGTTTTGAGCGTAACTCACAAAGATTCAACATCAATTCAAGAGGATGGATTCCTACAGCAGAGACAGGTATACGTTCAGAACTAAGAGCGTGCCAAGGGCTCGTGTTACCACCGCCGTCCCCCTCCTGCATGCACGGCGGACAAACATCTTCGACGGCCTGGCAAGTACTTCCTCTTATCTAGTAAAAGTTTCACAGTCTTTCTCAAGAATCAGCTGTCCTCCATGCTCACTCATTCACTTGACAGGTATTTTTTCAGGCACTAGTCACAGACACCATTCTAACTGTTGAAGAGACAGCCATGAACAAAACTGACAAAAATATTTGCCATCATGGAGCTTACATTCTAGAGATCCAGCCCCCGTGTTCAGGCAGAGATGACCCTACCCTTGATTCATGACTTCCCTGGCCCAAGCCCAGCCAATCAGAGTAGCAAATCCCCATGGCTATGGTGACTGATTCAAGGAAAAGCATGCCTTTGAACTGGAGTGCTGGAGAAGACTCTTGAGAGTCCCTTGCGCAGCAAGAAGGTCAAACCAGTCAATCCTAAAGAAAATCAACGCTGAATATTCACTAAGAACTGAAGCTGTAGTTGAAGCTCCAATACTTTGGCCACCTGACACGAAGAGCCTATTCACTAGAAAAGACCCGGATGCTAGGAAAGACTGAAGGCAAGAGGAGAAGGGGGCGACAGAGGATGGGATGGCTGGATGGCATCATCGGCTCAATGGACATAAATCTGAGCCAACTCTGGAAGGTAGTGGAGGACAGGGAAGCCTGGCATGCTGCAGTCCATGAAGCTGCAAAGAGATGGACACGACTGAGCAAGTGAACAACAATCCTAAGACTTATTCTGGAAAAGTGCTCTTTCCTCTTTTAGAGAAACAGATTTTCAGCTTAAGTTAATATAATGCACAAAGTATTTTTTATGAAGGCTAACCAAAATTAGATAAGCCAGGGTCACTTTAATTTCATGGCTAACAAAGCTTTCCTCAAACCCTGAGTCACAAAGATCCCAGCACTGAGATGCAACGTAACTCAGATGACATCCTAATATAAACCCATCCTCCCCGCTTCTCTTTGCTGAGACCTCTAGCCTCCTGTCGAAGAAAACTTGTCAGTAATGACAGGAAACGCGTCTCTTCAATAACCTACTGCTCTTCCCCTGCTCCTGTCACACGCTTACAAAATTGGAAATTGGCAAATGGGCCCAGGGAAGCCCGATGTCTGCCTAATTTCTACATGGGATTTTGCGTCTTCTTCATTTTTGTTTTCTGCTATACAATTTCATTTCCACTGAGGGGTTAACAGTAAAACTTCTACCCTGAGGAATGTTGCCTTTTGAACTAGACCTCAAAGTATTAAGGAAATGAAGTAAACTCAGATTTTTTTTTTTTTCTTTTAGGAAGGAGAGGCAAAATAAAGCTGGTTCCTGAAATTACTCATGAAAGTAAACTCTCAATGTGGCAAAAATGATAAGAAGTTCTCTATGAACAAAGAAGGCAAAGGTTATTGGGAAGCAGCTAGGGCTCCTGGGTCAGAGAGGTCACAGGATTAGAACCCTGGACGTTTTCAAACTGGGAGGACAACCTCACACAGTTGGTTCACGGGGCACCTTCCCCAGGCACTGACATGAAGGGGTGATTTCAACCTGCAGCTCTGACCCACCTAAGGGTCTCCCATGCCCTATTCAGCTAAACTGCCCGAGGGTTCACTCATTCAACAGCGCAAGTGAGTCTGAGGAAAGTCAAGAGAGACGGACCGAAAGCTTTCCCTTAAGAAACTGGCCGGACAGGGCAGTGGGAGGGGAAGTTACTAGCCAACCTCCCGATGTTAGAGCAGACAGAGGGGCTGACAAGCAGAAGGTGTTAGGGACGCGGAGAGAGGTGCAGGGAAGACACTCACGAAAGTAACAGCTGGGCTGGGTCTTGAAGGATACGCAAGTAGGACTCCACCAGTCACAAGGAAAAGCAAGGCTTACTCCAAGTAGGGGAAACCCAGGCATTCCAGCATCAAGCATGGCAGATGTAGTCACCTTGGGAAATTATACGCTTGTACCAAGCATATTTTCTTTGCTCAATTTCTAAGCTCTTTTCATCATTTCATCTTCTTTTAAATAATGTTTTTTTCCTGAAGATGACTGTATTTTTTTAAAATATAGCTTAGAGTTATACGGTGGAGTTTGATGAATATAATCAGTGGTCAAGCTGGTGTAGATGAAATAAAAAAAAAAGGTAAGCTAAAGTAAGGACACAGGTTTTCTTGAACAACTGACAAGTCAATCCCAAAAGAGGAAAAAAAACATTAAACAATGGCAGAATCCTTGGAACAGGATAATTGCCCGACTATGTCACAGGCTGAGACCTCCTCACCAGGGACTTCTGTGCTGAATGCTGAAGGCTCAGCAGGAATGTTCCAGGCACATAAGGTATATATTCTGGTTTTTTTTTTTTTTTTTTTTTAAGGCTCCCAGTAGTCACAGCTCCTCAGAGTCGGAAAACGAGACTGAAAACCAAGCCTTGTCCCAAGCGCCCCACCAGCTGCCATTGTATTTTCAGGTAAAAATGGCTGGGATGATACTCCACTGAAGTAAGAATACTGTTCGTTCTCCCTGTAAGACGTGTTATGTCCTACACCAAATGCAGGACAGCAGTAGCTGTTATTAAAAGCCATGCTGGATGATGGTTTCATTATCTCTTATATAACTACTAATGAATAAAGCAGTCTCACAACGGGAAATGTACATAATTGGTATGACAAAATATGGCAACAGTAAGAAATTTCTATAGGTTATTTGATTAGCTTATCTCTACTCAGAGGAAGTCAGAAAACACATCATTTATATATGTGCCAGCTTTATTCTTACATTTCCATATTGAGTCTATCTTACAGTGTAATAAAAGACTTTAAATACTAAAGAATTCCTAGAAGGAATTCATCTCAATACTTAACATGCATTTTCTAAAGGACATATGTATTTGTTTTGATTCTGCAAAATTAACATACTTATTCAAATATGTATTTACAAAGAAAATCTAAACTCTGTCCCTAAATTGGACCCTGAAAATTGCCTCTAAGTTCCTAATTTTCTTGTATGAATTTAGGTTTGTCACATTGTTTTTAGCCGTTTTTACTAAAAGGATATCTCCTGCCGGTCATCTACCTCTGTCGAGCTTAGTGTTTATTTTATTGTGTTTTATTTTAGCTCTCTGTGAAGATGGAACATTCAGTGTTATGTAAAGGAGAAAAGGACTGGGACATACTTGCTGAGTTTAACTTTTGAATTTAGAGACATTAACATCTTTTTGTGCATGGTTTGAATTTACTTACTTAAAAGCAATCTGCTGAGTGGTAGGTGTCCTAACAAAGAACCTACCCAGATCTGCCACTTGCAATTCTGTATTACGTTTAATTCAAAATGCCACTGCAATTGCTATTTTTATTATATTACTGTGAGGCTAAGAATTAAATTCATACCACATTGTATGTAGACTAGCATCCATTATGACACAAAGAAAGGGGCATACAATAAAATTAGGTTGGTATTCTTAAGGCCTGAAATTAATCAGCATTAGATTCAGGAAGAATACTGAACTGGGAGCCTATTACAGGCAAATCCCACAGTGCCTAAGAGGCTATTTATGGAGACTCAACACCAATGTCTCCTTTGTTCATATTTAACTGTTAACAGGCTATAATGTGCAACAGTAGATGGCAAAAGCTGACAGAGTCTTAATTTTCTGTTATAGTCAATTAAAATATTTTCACAATACAGTATTAGTAGGATCATGCAAATAATAGATGAATGCAGTTAAGTTCAATTAATTCTTCTTATTGTAAAGATCCACTTTTCTAGTACATTAGTGAAAAACAATAAAAAGCAAAAAACATGCTATTGTAGCAAATCATAATCTAACATTAAAACAATTATCCAGTGTATATATATGCTAAAGCTTTAATACTCAACTAGTACAATGCACTGAAACCTGTGAAAGTGTATCTGACCTGGAAGTTCTTCTGACATGGGTCTCTGGACGTCAGCAATGGTGCAGGAAATAGGTTATAGTTTGAAATCTGAAAAGAAGGATCATTTGAGAAATTAAAACCCCAAATAACAAAGAATTAAAGGAAAACATAGCATTGAAAATTCTTCTAAAAGCTGTTAAAAATATTAAACAAATCTTAACAATGTCCAGATTTGGTTTACTTAGAGTTGGTTAAACCACTTTTGACTAAAATTTGAATTCCTGCTTAATCACATTTATTTCTTAACCACAAACATTTCTTGAGATTTTTTTTCCATACCAGATTTAAGTTATCTTTCTCAACTTTCCAATGATTTTTTTCATTAAGAACACACAATTCAGAAGACAATAAGGAAAAACTGGCAAATTTCACCACAAAAAATTTTAAACCTTCTGGGGGTAAAACCTTAAGGGGATAAAAATGGCTATAAACACAACAAAGACAAAAAAAAAAAAAAAACCTGAAAAAAAATCATTGCAAATGAATTTATTTACAAAACAGAATCAGACTTGCAGACAAGGAAAACAAACTTATGGCTACTAAAGTGAGAAGGTCAGCGAGTCTGGGACTAACGGACACACAGGACTATATAGATTAGGAGTCTGGGACTAACGGACACACAGGACTATGTATAAAAGATAACCAACAGCACCTACTATACAGCACAGAGAACTATACTCAATATCTTGAAATCATCTATAATGGAAAAGAATCTGAAAGAGAATATATATATATATACATACATACATATATATATATATATATATACACACACATATAACTGAATCACTTCGCTGTATGCCTAAACTCAGCATTGTAAATCAACTATACCTCAATTTTAAAAAAAGCTCATACTATAGATGACATAAAAAGGTAAATTTCCTTTATATAGAAAGAACTCTTTGAAATTATTAAGAAAAATATAAACAGACCTGAAGGAAAATGAGAAAAGGCCAGAAACAAATCTTAAGAGAAACACAAATGTCCAGTAAATATAAATAACTAAGCTCACTCAAAATTGAAGAAAATGCAAATGTAAAGGAGTTACTACTTTTCCTATAGCAGACTGCAAAGATTAACAGGCTCAATAACAAATAATCTAAGGCAAGGACATTGAAAATAGGAATTTTCAGTTCCTGCTGGTGGGAGTAAAAACTGGCCAAACTCTACGAAGGGTCTTTTAGAAATACGTGAGCAAATTTAAAATGCACGGACCTTCTTGTCCAGCAGTTCTTTTCCTAAGAATTTATTTTACAAATAAACTTACATAGGCTCTATTATTTTAAATGCAAAGAATCAGTAACAACCTAGCTGTTCATCAGTAGATAACTGCTTCACTAAATCATAATACAGCCATTCAGTGGGATACTGTGCTGCCGTTACCGCCCCCTCTAAATAAAATGAACTGAATCTACGTCAGCTGATACGAAAAGGGCCTTAAGACATATCACAAAGAGGTAAATAATATGCATGACTGAATTTGAGTAAAATTTTTAAAACATATATATATATATACATACGTGTGTATATACACATGTACATAACGTGTTTACATAGATACATGCATACACACACATACATACTTGTATTTACATAGAAAATGTCTTAAAGGAATAATAAAGAACTAGATACACTGGTAAACTGCCAGTTTACCAAATTAGATATATAATAAGGAAAACTGAAAACAGACCTTGTTTTCAGTGAGTTGGTATCTGGAATGTCAATTAGAATAATAATCCATTATATTAGTTCAAATGTGGATACTGCATGATTTCATTTATATAAAGTACAAAAACAGGAAAAGCCTATCTATGTCAAGATAGTAGTTTGCCCTGGAGGGCAGGAAAGGGGAAGAAGCAAGAAAGTAGCCCCTAGGATGTTGTAATGGTGTATACTTTCTTGATACGGATGTGAACATTTATCAAGATATACCCTTATGTGCACATTTCTGTATGCTTACTACACTTCCATAGAATGTTAAAAAAAAAAAAGGGAGAGTCAAATGTTAGTGGTTTTCTATAGCATTATTCAAGTTGAGAAACTTTATATTTGCAAAGACTAAATTCGAATCTAACCTTTCCAAACTAGTAACCTTTAATGGGCATTACCTTCCAACTTTATGGTTCACATAATGACCTGACAACCTGGCTTACCAGCCCAATGTACATTTTTTAATTATATTTTCATATATCACAGGTAAGGCTCATTACTCTGGTATAATTAAAAGGGTGGGCTTAATTTAAACTGTCCTGAAACACCAAGAGATGTTTCCTCGATGCACTTTCGCTTCTGCCCGATATCTTTTTCAACTCTTTAAAGTATTCCACAATTCACTTTTCCTTTTTTTTAGTTTTTATCTTCAATATACCTTCAGATATAAGCATAGCAGACGTGAGGTGGTAACTAATAAAATAATGAATGTCCATAAAGTAGAAAGGAAGCTAAGAAAAGGCTTATTTACAGAAGTATTCTGAAACGACTTGAACAGAAACTGAAAATATGCATATTTTACTGTGTATTATCCTTAAAATATTCCCCTGTGTTGGGGCAAAAGGAATATTTTAAGGATAACACACACTAAAACTAGCAGCTAGAATCAATCTAGCAACAAGTTTTCTTTTCCGCAGCATTTTCATGCGTACCATTAATGAGAATCCATAATGCTTACGTGCCTGTGACAATGCCCCTGGAGCTCAGTAAACCTCCAAGAGGACCACAGAGAAGCAGGCCAAGTGGGAATCATGAAAGCACCCATGACCAAGGAAGTGATCTAGTAAATCAGATGCCCGCTGGAATTCTGGTTCAGTGTAAGACGCTACCTACTTCCCCCTATCCACTGGACCTAAGTATAAAAACTCAGAATCATACACATATATATTAATTCAATGTTTTATATGATAACAATTCAATCTTCAAGACCTTTGTTTTTGCCAGTATGATACCCCTGACCAAGAATGCTACGGTAAATTATCTCACTGTAATCAGGTTCTTATGTGTTTCATTTGACTTACTATTTTTTTATTTGTAATATTGTGTTTGTTATTTAGAATAAAAAGACTTTTCTCCTTTATTTTTATTGTGTATTTTACCTTTTTTCAATATGTAATTTCACATTATACTCAACAGGTTTCAGATTGGAAATAGGAGAACATTCAAATTGAGTATTTTGAGAAGGATTTAATTAAGGAACTATTAAAAAAAAAAGTTGGCAGGGTAGGGAAACCATAAGGGATAACACAGACCACAGGGCTAACAAGAGCAAGTCGCCACGCCTGCTCTGAAGAAGAGAGCCGTGTGTAGGGTGGGTGCTGCCTACCACCACCGCCTGCACTGAGGTCCACAGCCAGCATGCAGCGGCCCGGTACAAAACTGCTGCCTCACAGCCCAATCCTCTGACTACAAGAATGAGAAATTCTTCTTTAGTAAGCTAAAGCTGTGTGTTAACTCCTCTTTTACTAAGGAATAAACGAAAACTGATTCGAAGAACTGACTCACTGGAAAAGACTGTGATGCTGGGAAGGATTGAAGGCTGGAGGAGAAGTGGAAAACAGAGGATGAGATGGCTGGATGGCATCACCAACTCGATGGGCATGAGTCTGAGTAAGGTCCGGGAGTTGGTGATGGACAGGCAGGCCTGGCGTGCTGCGGTTCATGGGGTCGCAAAGAGTCGGTCGGACACGACTGAGCAACTGAACTGAACTGAAAGGAAAACGCACAAGTGCTTACCCCCTGAGATCCAGCTCAAGTATCACGTCCCTGATAATATGTCTTTTGAATTATCTACTTGTTCCATCACTATTACCCCACCATTAAACTTGCTACAAACTTCTATGATTACACTTAACACGACGTTAAACTTTTATTTTTATCTTTCTTGCCTATAGAGGGTAAATAATTTGAAGAGTGCTGGAGAAGACTCATAAGAATCCCTTGGGCAGCAAGGAGATCAAACCAGTGAATCTTAAAGGAAATCAACTCTGAATATTCACTGGAAGGACTGATACTGGAGCTGAAGCTCTACTACTTTGGCCACCTGATGTGAAGAGATGACTCACTGGAAAAGACCCTGATGCTGGGAAAGAGAGGGCGACAGAGGATGAGATGGTTGGATGACCTCACCAATGCAATGGACATGAACTTCGGCAAACTCCGGGAGATGGCGAGGGACAGGGAGGCCTGGCGTGCCACCATACAGCTCACCGGGCCATAAAGAGTCAGACACGACTTAACAACTGGACAATAACTTGAAGAGAAGACTTCCTTATTTTTATTTTTTAAATTGAGGTATAATTGATATAAAACTGTATTTTAGGTATATAACAATGATTTCATGTTTTTATACATTGTAAAATGATCACAATAAGTACAGTTAATAACAATCACCATCACCGTTACAAAACTTTTTATCTTGTGATAAGAACTTTCTGTGTACTTTAAAGGATGCCAAAGAGAAACAAAAAATAAAGACAAAGAATTTCACTGTCTTCCCCAAATAGAATTAAAAAAAAAAAAACTGACAAATTCCTTTCAACTTATTTTGCTCTCTGTCCTGTCCACTCTCTCTTTAGACCCTTAGTACTTCACCTGGTTTCATGAACCTGTCCTGGCCTCAGTCTAATCCCTCCTAACATCCCCCTACCCCCTGCCACCCAAATCCAACCCAGTTGCACAGAGCCAGATAAACACCACTCTGTTCACAATCACTCCTGATTCAAAGGCCTCCAGAACCAAGTTCTTTCAGCCACTGACATTCATACACAGTTGATTCTAGAACCTCTCACTTACTCAAATTCTTCACTAACTTCAAACAGCTACCTTCCTGAAACTCTGACCCAACGCAATCCTTGCTGTAACAGTCTCTTGTGATAACAAGTATCCTATGAAGTCCCCTTTCCTATCTTAAAGTGCAATTCATATATAATGTAACCTATTTACACGGATAAATTCCAGAAAAGGGGAAATAAAGGGAGAGAGACACATTCCAGTGAGCAAATCTCAGGCCTGACAGCACAAGAGGGCAGAAACAACAACAACAAAATAGCAGTCACGGAACGCTCGAATCTACGGGAAGAATCACTGTGAGGGCAACAGCGGCGTGTGCAAACTGACGGAAGTGTGCTTTTGTGCCCTCATCCCAGATGCAACCTGTATGCACTTCTGTTACTGATGCCAATTTCAAAAGGTTGAACAACTCTAAGAAAATTCAAACAAATATAATACAATTATCTTCCAATTAGGAGTTTCCACTTCTGGAATATACAGTATACATTAAAGCCACAAAGAATACTTTATGTCTAGAGCTTCTGGCTCAGATCACTATAAGCATGTTGCTCACATACATGAAAATCTGGTAAGGGTACTTGTAAGCTTTGCAGGGTTAAGACACTGTTTAATGTACAGGGTTGTTGGGGACTGCAAGACATTTTTCATCCCTGGTCTCCACCCAAAAAATACAAGTAGGGGGCCCTTTTCCTAAGGGGTGCTCTAGATACTGGCCAACTTCCAACTTTGAAAATTGTAAGCTCAGCACAGAGTTCTCTCTTCTTAACTCATTCAATACCTCGGTCATATATGATTCTGAACCAGTACTTAATATCTGAATTGTGTCTTATTCAACTGCAAATTGCAGTTAACATCTATCTGAAAGTTACTATGAGGATCAAATGATGTATGATAGATAGGTTGCCTGCTTGCTTTGCTTAGCTAGCCTGGCAGATGCTAAACATTCAGTAAATGCTAACTGATCTATTACTTTTTATTTTTCTTACACATAGGACCTGTTTTTCTCAACGAGGTTGTAAGCTTTCTGAAGAAAAGCAAAGTGTCTTGGAGATCTTTGCACATTCACCATAAATACTCAATAAACCTTAGTGGTCCACGGCCTCTGACTTCTCTTCCCGCCCCATCTTGCCCTGTTGTGAAGATGTTCACAAATAATGAATAAACTGAGTCCAAGAATGAAGCAAAGCACTGTAGTTACAATGGAAGCTTTTTTTCTGCCATTACTGAAATCTTTTCTGTAACCTGCTGAGCATAGGAAGGGCTGTCAAAGAACTGCTATCTTAGCCTTGCTGCTGAAAATCTACAGGGTTATATTTGTTGATAAATACCTTCTATTTTTAGTATTTATTTATTTACTTTGGCTGTGCTGGGTCTTAGCTGTGGCATGCAGGATCTTCACTGCAGCATGTGGAATCTAGTTCCCTGATCAGGGATCAAATCCGGGCCCCTGGCACTGGGAGTGTGGAGCTTCGGCCATTGAACCACCAGGGAAGTCCCTCGTCGGTAAACACTTCCATAAAATAGGTACTGCATTTGAGGATTAGACCTGTCTCCAAATTCACACTGATTCACTCTTAAAGGTTTTAAGTATTTTCCCCTAAAGAATGTAATCTCTATTTCCCAGTCTATACAGTGGAGGAGCTGCACCAGATACCCAGGTTCTTTCTGGTACCAATGCTAGGTACCCATTCACCCATCACTTACCATGTACCCAGCATTGTGATAAGTGGGTACTTTACAAGGATTCTCTCGTTTAGCACTTCCATCAATCATGTGAGAAAGGAACTATTATTACATCAATTTTCTGATGAGGAAACAGGCAAGGAGGGTTAGGTAACCCACCCAAGGTTACTCGGGAGGCAAGTGACAGAGCTGTTATCAGGAGCCACATCCGTCTGCATCCAAAGACCAGGCTCATGACCACTAAACTACGTTTCTCAGGACTCTCTCTCTTGAAGTTGATTCGAATTGTCTGAAATTAATTAATTTGGCAAGATAATTCATGCCACATTATTATTCTTTTGAAGTTTATGTCCAACTTTCTGATATACAGGTAAACTGAAAACGAAGGGCCTCTCAAAAAAAGACCCCAGCCGCTCCCTCTAGTTTGAACAATTAGTGTATGCAATTTTATGATGCATACACAATAAAGAATATTTAATAAAACTCTAATACTATAATAATATATTAATACAATATGTATGTGCAAATTTTATTGCAGCATTTTGTTTTTTCACAGAGAAGAGAGGTGTGACATGTAATACTGCAAACTATGGAAATAAACTTAACTTGATTTTTCTTTTAAATTTGAGATATAATTACTAGTAACAATTTCTTGCTATCCATACACCTGGGTGAAGGATATCTATTGCTAAAAATCACTGTTATGGAAGAGGCTAAATTTACTACTTCTACAACTTAAAACAACAGGGAAAATGCAGCAATAGAGGTGTAAGGACTAATTATATCTCTCATGTCTATATCTTAAGCAAAAACAAAGAGGCTGATTTGTGATTTTAGCTTTTCAATCTTACTTGAGTCAATGTTCCCAAAACCAGATTTCAAACCAACTCCAAGAATAAAGAAAAATAAATACAAACAGCAAAAACCCTGTTTCCTGAACTATATCCCAGGGGAAAACATCAACAACTAGAAAAGAAATATTTTCAAGACAAAACATAAATGTAGGTTTTTCCATTTACATGTTACCTTGACTACTCTAAACAAGAAAATTTTTATGCTCTTCTACAAACACACTTGATCCCCATTTTTCATATTTCAAAGGCATAACATCTGCAGTTTAGAAATAAGAGCAATGTTGAAGGCTTCTCAGAAGCGCCAACCTAAAATACGCCGATGAACTGCATTAACGGCTTCAGCCAACAACTTCTCTGCATGCTCACCCTCTGCTCTGCTGCGGCGCAGTCCCTTCTCACGGACTCTGGCATGGCTCTGTCCCCTGCATTGGTCAACGGCAGGTGAGCAAGTGGGGCGGCAGAGAAATTCACAAAGCACGGCCCATCTCCAGCCCCCAAGAAAGATACGAGCTGTACCACTGCCATGGGTCTGCACCCAGGCTGGTTGGACAGAAGGATGCTGGAGACTTGGGTAGAAGAGCTGCGTCCTCCAGGCCAGGCCACTGAGATCAGTCTGAGCCCACTGACCCATCAGACGGTGGGAGAGCCCAGCAGAGCTCTGCAACTATACCTTCAGCTGATGCTGAGCCCCCGAGTGAACCCAGTAGAGGCTGTAAGAATGACTCATCCATTCTGTAGAAACTAAAGGCTATTGCTTAAGCTACTGAATTTTGGGGTGGTTCACAGACAAGAGAGAACACTAACTATACCAACAGCAACCAAAGTGAGATAACAGAAGAGCCACTGGGATTAAGCCTGGATTGATCCAGGGGAGGCATGATGTTATCTGAGGATCCTGCTTCAGGGAATCAAGTTCTTTCTTAGAGATTTATGCCATCTGTCAGTTACACAGGGCTGTCTTCATCAATATAGGCTGCATCTTTGGTTTCCACAGCTGTCCGTTCATATCACAAAACCATTTACACACTGCGCATCAGAATATTCTGCGACAGAAAATTCTAGGAATTTGTCATGAGGATGTACAGGCATCAGGATTTCCACTAGGAACAAGTTAAGTGTCCGTCAATAGGAGACTGATTTAATTTATACAATGAAATACTATGCATCATTTATTTAAAAGTGAGGATATTTCTCTATTTAGTTTTACAGAAAGGTCTCTGCTAAACAGATTGAAGAACTAATGATAAAACAGTGTGATGAGTATACCGGCATTTCACACACAGTGTTTGTTTGAAAATTATAACAAAAGATTGGGAAAAAGGCAGCATGTACAGTGCCATTCACTCATTAATTTTTAAAAATACTTTTATGGTAAACTAAAACAGATTTAGAAAATCACAGAAAACAAATAGTGTATTATAAAGAAAAAAGCTTGTAATTTTAACCCAGATCAAGAAACAAGACTTTTCTTGCTAACTCAACATGTATTCCATGAATTTCTTCCTTTCCTCTAAAACTAAACTATCTTGAATTTATTATATCCACTTTCTTGTGTTTTTTTTTTTTTTTTAAATGTCATTACCCAAGGTCACAACCCTGGTCAATACAGTTAATTCTTACCCATTTTTTAAAAATGTGACATGTATTTTAAGTAATTTTAAGTGATTCTATGTCCTCCATCGGAGCTTTTCGGTGACTCAGATTTTAAAGAATTCCCCTGCAGGAGGCCTGGATTCAATGCCTATGTTGGGAAGATCCCCGGGAGAAGAGAATGGCAACCTACTTCAATATTCTTGCCTGGAGAATTCCATGGACAGAGGAGCCTGGTGGGTTACAGTCTATGTCCCCCCATCATCTTTATCTTATAATTTATCCTTAGAGAATCTGGGCATTTGAGCTATGGAGTTTCCACAGCATGAATTCTGATGGTTGCATGTATATGGTATAGGTGAGCATGTCCCTAAACCTCTAAATTTCCTGCAAATTGGCAGCTGGACTCAAAGGCTTGAAAAAAACTGAGATTCAATCCATTTGGTTATATGATCTTTCATTAGGAAGCACACGATACCTGGTTTTCTAATGTCAGAAGCCATTGTCGCTCAATGCCCGAATCTGTTAAATTGTCGGGGGGCTGCAAAATAATGATAGTCTAATCTAATCCTCTCATTTCATTTTCATTTACTGGTGGAAAGAAATTTAGGAAGTGCCCCCCTTACCTTTTCTGTGGTTATCCAGTGATCCGTTCATATAAGAAAGGCCGGGTACACATTTGGTTCTTGACTACTTTTCAGACAATGAATAGGTGTCCCATTAACCTCAGGTAACCAATAATCTTTTTTTTCCTTATCATCAATCCTCGAAGATTTAAATATATTTGCAATTCTTATTCTTGAAGCTCTAATTGCCCCATGCCAGTAGAAGCCTCTTCAGGTTGGCTTCTGAGATCTCTTGACATGGTCCTAATAATCTTTGATAATGTCCTTGCTAGCTATTATCTTCAGATGTCCAGGCTCATGCTACATCTCACCAGTTATTTTCGTTGTTTAAAGCTCACTCTTCAGGAGATTCCTTAAGAAGAGTGCACAGGAACAATTATTTCCTCTTCTCACTTCTTGCGCCTGAAAGCAGTGTTGGTGTTTTTCACATGTGCAGATCAATTTTGCTAGACGTAAAAAGTATAGGCTCACAGGACTTCCTGGTGGTCCAGTGACTAAGACTCCTCATTGCTAACAGAGGGGGCCCGGCTTTAATTCCTGGTCAGGGAACTAGCTCTCACACGCCACAGTTAAAGAGTTCACATGCTGCCACTAAGCCCTGGTGCTGCCAAATAAATAAATAAATAAATAAATAAATAAATGTTGTTTTTGAAAAAGTACAGGCTCACATTTTCTTTTCTTGAAGTGAAGTGAAAGTGAAGTCGCGCAGTCGTGTCCGACTCTTTGTGACCCCATGGACTGTAGCCCACCAGGCTCCTCCATCCATGGGCTTCTCCAGGCAAGAATACTGGAGTGGATTGCCATTCCCTTCTCCAGGGGATCTTCCCGACCCAGGGATCGAACCCAGGTCTCCCGCATTGTGGGCAGACGCTTTAACCTCTGAGCAACCAGGGAAGCCTTCCTTAAAATGTTATGCCATTTTCTTCCAACATAAAGAGTTTCTGTCAAAAGTTATGAGGACAATCTAGTTCTTCTGTTGCTGTTTTCCTCTTTTTTTCTAGATGTCAAAAGGACTTTTCTTGCTCTTCTTTTTAATCCAGTAATGTTACTAAAATATCCTGGAATTGGTTGTTCTAGGTTGATATCCTAAAATACATGATTTGCTTTTTAAAAAATGCGATTTAAAATCTTTTTTCAGGAAAATTTTCTTGAAACTCAGTATTTGTCTGTTTCCTTGCTTCAGTTTTCTTTTCCTATTATGGTATATTCAATCTTCTTTTCCTATTTTTAATATTTGTCACCTCTCCCCAAATTTTATTTCTTTTTTCATTTCCTTTCAGTTTTTAACTTCTTTCTCCTTTTTACCCTAGAATTTTCACCCTTGATTTCTCTTAGGGCAGTATTTGTGGTATTTACTTGATTTTGTGTTCTAACTTGAATTTATTCCTAAAGTGATTTTTTTTTAATTTCAAATTCTTTGAGCTCTGTCATTCTGTCTGAGGTTTTTCTAATTCAAATGTTTATGCTGTTCTTTCATGTTTTATATCATTTTAATAATCTCTTTTACTCTGAAATAATGTTATTAGTTTTATTTTCTTAAGCATACCATTTTGGCACCTCCTCATAGTCTAAAAGATATTACTGTGTTTACTGTGTTCCTTTTTTTTAATGTTAAGTCTGTATAGGATTTAATCTTCTTACTGTTTTATAAAATTTCATGTTAAGTACAGAACACTGGCAAAGTTAATACATAGTTGATTAAGGACTGAATAGACAAATTCGTCAAAATGTTAACAGCAGTAATCTCTGGGTGGCAGGATTTAGGAAAGTGTCTCTCATGTTTCGTATGTTGCTGATTTGTATAAACTTTTTTATGATGAGTAAGAAGCGTTTTCATATTCAGAGCAAAAGAGCCATCTTCAACTTGAAAGAAATAAAGTGTGTACATGGAGATATATGAGTGTGCTCAGCCGCTCACTTGTGTTCAACTCTATGGACTGGACTATAACCCTCCAGGCTCCTCTGTCCATGGAGTTTTCCAGGCAAGAATACGGGAGTGAGTTCCTACTCCAGGGGATCGTCCTAACCCAGGGATTGAATGCATGCCTCTTGTGTCTCTTGCTTGGTGGGCAGACTCTTTCCCACTGAGCCACCCACACATCACACACACATTTAAAATCAAATATGCAAAGCAGCAGCAGCCCAGCCCAGGCCCCCACCTGCACCACCTCTGTCTCCTATTCACAAACGAAGGCTCTGGGGTAAACGGCGATAAGGCTGAGTTTTTTTACTAAGGAAGACGAGTTTAGAGTTTGTGAAAAGGAAGACAGCCACCACCCATCTGCTTTCCATGCTATATTTGACAGATTTTACTCTGCATCTCAGAAAACATGTTAATAGAATTTCTCGTGGTGAGAGGAAGGGATTAAAAAAGCAAAGAACCCTGTTGTGATAGTTTGGCACTACGTGGAAATGGCTCACAGAGCCTGCAGTTCACAGAACAAAGATAACATCTTCTCATAAATCTACACTCCAAGACATGCCAGATATACACCCGAGAAACGCCGATGGCAGAGACAGCAAAGCACCAAACAGAACCACCCCAAACAAGCGAGATGGAGACGCAACTGGCTTAACTGGGCCTTCATGTACCTACTAGAGAGAACATGAGAGATGAACTGCCTCATAAAGCAGATGGTCTTCTCCAGTTTTCTTTTTTTTTTTTTTTTAAACAAGATAATTAAAGGAAACGAAAGAGCAAGGATCTTGTTAAATTGGCCAAGGAAAATGATTTCATCTGAAATAGAATGAGTGAGTTTTGGAAGAAAGGATTTCAAGTTTCCCGACAGAGCTGACTCAGGTCATTTGGTAATGCCTACTTCAGAAAGGGAAGCCATTCCAAGGGTAACTGCCTTCGAGACAGTGTGGAATGCCCTGGCAGCCCCTACTAACTAACAGAGGCAGGAGGGAGGCTGGAGGGGGACTGTGGCCTTGTTGGAAGAGCACGGGAATGGGGGGTGAGGGCACATGGATTTGACATCTCGACTTGTGATTCTGAGGAATCTAGTTCACTCTGCCACCTGCTATTTTATTTTTTAGAGAAGCCCATTATTCATTCCGCTATATCCTACCTCAGCAGTGAGAACAAAGGAAGTAATGAGAAAAATCTGTTTAACAAAGACTATAAGCGCAAAATTATCAGTTGAGATTTTATCTCAATTGCTAAAACATCAGAGTCCCTGGAGGGTATTGTTGTAAATTAAAAATCAGAGGAAAGGGGCTTCCCTGATGGTACAGAGGATGGGAATCTGCCTGGCGATGCAGGGGACATGGGTGTGATCCCTGGTCTGGGAAGATTTCACAAGTTGGGGAGCAACTAAGCCCGTATGCCACAACTACTGAGCGTGAGCTCTAGAGCCTGAGAGCTGCAACTACGGAGCCCGAGAGCCCACGCTCCAGACCCAGAGAAGCCAGCAGTGAGAGGCCCACACATTGAAGCTAGAGCAGCCCCCGCCTGCCACGGCTTGTGCAGCAACAAAGACCCAGTGCAACCACAGCAACAAAAAACCCCACCAAAATCAGAGGACGGGAAATGAGGGTTCAGGTACTGTGAACCCAGTAGAAGAAGAGCCTGTGTCCATTTCTGTTCTCTTCTAAGCTCTGAGACCCTTTTTTGAGGGAAAGGAGAGGCAGATAAAAGTATACCCCAAAGGCAACTCAAGATTCCATGTCAGATTCTTGACGGAGAGTGACAAGAGCCAAGGTCTTTTATGGTTTTGGCTGGGGTTCATCCAGAACAGGCTATGCCCCCAAATGTCACCATGTATGGTTTGCCTACTGAGCCTGAATTTCTAACCAAAGCTCCAAGGATAACTTTAAGCACTGGGTAACATGAAGTAACAGCAATTGCTGAAGGCCTCCTCTGAGCTACACATACACACCATGAACTACTGTTCTCAGACTCACAAGCCCTAGGAGGTAGAAATACCAGTATTCTCTTTTTGAAAGTAGGACATGGAGCTACATCAAGGTTAAGAAACTCGCAAAACATCACATAGCGAATAAGCTCCAGAGCCCAGGCTCTAAGCCTGATCTACTGACCGCAGAATCCTTGGCTTAATAGTTACTTACTGCCTCTTCCAGGAAGTGAAAACAAAGAGGGAGCTGGTGAAGCAGCGATTCCAAAGGCCCCATTTACAGAGTTTATTGATCGCTCACCTGCTGGTTCCAGGATAAGGTGAGTATCTTAAACAAACCATTAGGAAATGGCTCCTTTCCCAACACAAAACAAAAGCAACTTGGAGCTTTCCTCCTGACCCGTCTGCTCATGATCTCTGGGGCTCTCTTTCTCCCTGAATTCTTGATTCCTTCCCCGTCTCTCCTTTAGACTCTTCCTGATGGTTCTAGCATCGCTTCCCCAATCTCTCTCCATGAAAACCAAATCTGCTCTACATTTCAAAAGCTGTAATTTAATCCCATTTCAACACATAACGCATGAGTCAATCTTGATTTCACCATGGAGTGGCTTAGAAGAGATTTGCAAACTGAGTCATTTCTAATACTTTTATCACATTGACTATTTACCAGGCATTGTTTTAAGACAAATACATTAACCACTTAAATCCTTAAAACCACCCGGTGAGGAGGAAACCATCACCCCCACGTTACAGACGAGGAGCACGCGTGTGTGCTAAGTTGCTTCAGCCGTGTCCGGCTCTTTGGGACCCCGTGGACAGCAGCCCACCAGGCTCCTCTGTCCATGGGATTCCCCAGGCAAGAGTACTGGAGTGGGCTGCAGTGCCCTCCTCCAGGGGGTCTTCCCCACTGAGGGACTGAACCCACGTCTCTTATGTCTCCTGAACCGGCAGGCGGGTTCTTCACCGCGAGCGCCACCCGGGGAGGGTGGCAGGCAGCAACATGCTGAATAAACGTTCCAGTCACATCTGAGGCAGGCAGTCATGCTACTTTGCTTATAGCCTCTCTGACCTCCAGCTCTCTCATCTTGAAAATACGAACAGTAGAAACATGGCTACTAGACAGAAGTGAAATAAAAATGCACAAAACAGTTGGACACAATACTTAGATTCCCTCCTCACCCTCCAGCATTTCTGGGATCATTCTAAGGTACAACCCAGAAAACTTTAATTGGATGAGAACAGAGAGATAAGAGAAGAGCTCAGTACTCAGAAATGCAGTTCCATTTGTGCATCACGACACCCTTCTGATACAAATATTACCTCCTCCATTTACAGGTGAGAGACAAGAGAACCGACGCGTGGACTTTTCATGAATGACTAGATCGGACTTTGAGCTCACATATGCATCCTGCCTTTCCAAGGTTTTTAAGGGGCTTAAGGACAGGGACAGCCCAGTCTTCTAGTCCCTTCATCTTCCCCTTATAGCCAGACCCTGAGCAGTGCACCCTGTATGAATTCCACATACAACCAATGCTTATCTGACTTGCCAGGGTTACCTTTCCCCGGGAAATCAAGATGGAAAACCAAAATCAAATACAATAGATGCCAATCGCACTTACTGACCCAGCACAATTAGCAACTCCTCTGATTAGAAGGGGAAAGAAGGATGGAGGGAGAAGGAATGATAGAGGGAAGGAGAGAGGGAGAGAGGGAGGGAGGAGATGAAGAAAAGGAGAAGAAAACACCCCAGACTGCAGAATGGTGATGAAACAGAAACCCAAATGGCAACTGCCATGTTCTCTCATCCACTTCAGGATTTTTTTTTCCCTACAAGGGTATCAGCTACCGATCTTTCAACTGCTGTCCCCAGAAGGGGGCACTGGGGCCTTCAGCTGGGACCTGCAGTTAGACGTCTCAGACAAGACCTGCCTGGCCACGATGGCCTTTCTCAGAAGGGAGGAGGAAAGAACACTGCTCTCAGCCCTGACCCGTGGACGGAGACCAGAGCAGGGCGTGCCTCCCAACACCGGATGCCTGTTCACAAAGGAACACCACCGCCTCCTCCATCTCCAGCCGTGACCCGCCCTCCCATCAAAACCTAAGGGCAGACAGGAAATTGGAAGGCAAAGATCACTTCTGGGGAAGCTGAAACAAAGGTGACCCCCACCCATCATCTCTCCTGTTCTCCCACCCAGTATTATTACGCTGGGAAGAGGACAAGCATCCTCAGAATTGTGAAGGTCACAAAGTGAATTAAAAATAACTGCTTAGACCTACCATGAACCCAAAACCAGGCTAACACAGATGAGCTCGGGAGGGTACATAAACTCTGAAATGTTTGGACACACTAACATGGATCTTTTTCCCCAGTTTTACCAGTGAGAGAAGAGGGCTCTGCACAAATAAATCATCACCTTCCCATCAAATCTCCTCAACCTCCCTGATCCAGTTAGGCAGAGAGCCAAGCAGTATCTCAGTCATCTATGACTCTGTCGCTCCCCAGCCCCCATGTGCAACTGGGGACCTGGCAACACCGATCCACCTCGGAAGCTCCTGGGATTCTCCTCCTTTCATTTCCACGCCAAGCTTGTATTACTCTCCTGGAAACCTTCAATTATCTCCTGATCGCCCTTCTGCCCTCACTCCAGTCTTCCTGCCTCCTGCTACAGATCCATCTTCCGAAAAGAATTCATCCCCTTGATCACCATCAGACCACATTCCCAGCGATTAAAAGTAGGACTCTAGGGCCAGACATGGGTTTGAATCCTGTCTCCATCACGTCCTCCCATCAGGGTCTCTCTGGGTTAAGTCATCTAACCTCCCAGTGCCTCAGTTTCCTCAAGTGTAAAATGGAGATGAGAGTGCCCGTATCAAAGGTTTCTCGTAGGAATTAAACAGGCGAGGGCAGGTGAGGTACTCAGAAGGCTGGTGGTAGAGTCAGGGCTATGTCAGTGTTAGCTGTCAGCATCATCAGTATTATTTTAAGAGCACCCTACTGGCTCCCAAATACAACCCCCACTGCACTGATGGGCTCTCGAGGTACTCCATGCACTGGAGCAAACTGGCCTGAGCCTGCCCCGATCTCCTCTGCCGCCTGGCCCCAAAGGGCTGCCGGGCTGGGCTCTGCGCTCTTTCCTGAACTGCCTGAAATCGTCGCACCCCCAGGCTCCTACCAGTGCTCTGCCCGGGGCTCCCTGCCTCCCACCAGCGCCTGTCAAGCCCTCACCAGCACTGAAGGATGAGCCAGAAGCAGACTCACCCAAGGTCATCTATCTGCCATCTGGATCCTAACATACAGCACTGAAGATGTCAGAGTCTAGAAAGTTTCACGGTCCTGATCCTGCCTGCCCAAGAGTTATTAATACTTTCTAGTCCACCTGAAAGAAACAACCTTTGTCCTCTCTGGGCTTCAGTTTCCTACCTGTGAAATGAAGAAGTCAGAACAGATGGCTTAGAAACCCTTCTTCTGAAGGCCCTTGGATTACACAAACAAGGTTTCCCTGTTTCTTTGGGAAAATCTTTCATTAAAGAAGAGGGTGCACAGGGTAACCACAGCATTATTATTTTTTGAATGAATGACTAACTGTTATAGGTCAAGGTCTAAGATTATGAAAAAAGTGGGATTGTATTAGATGATGTCTAAAATTCCTTTCCTGTTATAATTTGATGACCCTATGACTTCTAGTCCCTTTTTTTCCTAACTGCTTAGGATACAATTTCATTTTATAACTTATATTATTCTCCATGATGCATACCAGAGGGCCATTTCTATTTTCCCTGTGGAAAACAATGTGCTACACCCAAAGACTAAGACAGTTAAAAATAAAATCCAAATTATTTCCCCTATCCCTCAATTCAGCAATCGAAAATTCCAGAGTAAGTTTTTTTCTCCCATAAAAATACAGAACAGCCCCCAAATTTCTTGAAACCACCAGGGTGGAACTTAGCCATAAAAAAGTTTGAAAAGAAGCAGAAAATTTAATAAGACCATTACCCTGAAATCCAATAAAGCCTGTTGGAGCTTCACATTTTTAAGAAATCAGACTATTTATGCTATTACCTCTGGTACTATTATAGTTTCCTACAAAGCCATAAATACACACAATGGAGTTCACCCGAACACTGACTAAGGGGATCATAAAAAGACCGTAAGGGAGATGCTGGCCATGAAGTATGGCTCCGTGATACTCGCTACAGCAGGTTCACACAGACAAGTTCATTCATTTTGAAAATTACATTTCGAAGGCCACAACTCATCACTTTCAAACTTTCAACAGAAGTTAACATGTCCTTCTCAGAAACTGCTTTCCCGTAGGCTAAAGGTCGTATCAAGGGGCATTATCAGTTGTCACAGCGCATGGGACAGAGCTTAGAACACCGCATCTTCACATCTGCTTCGGTCAGCACTGAGTTCACCTTCAAGTACCAGCAACCTAACAAACACTGGGATCAGCAAGCTGGAAGAGGCGGGAAGGCCCAGGGCTGCTAGGGGTGGTCCGGCCAGCACGGTGTCAGGGCAGGCATCTCTGAGGCTCCTGGCCTTTCCTTCCCGCTTGTCGCCTCGGGGCGACCTAAGGGCTGCTGTGCGCTCACACGACTTCCCAGCACTCGAGGCAGAAAGCAGAGGAAAGCAAGGCTGGCACGGACAGGCTCATCTGCCAGGTTTTATCGGGACAGCCAGTCTTTCCCAACAATCCCATCCCCAGTCCAGCGGAATAATTCTCAGGCCCCACTGACCAGGACTAGGTCACACGGCCACACTGGCTACAAGGAACGCTCAGAAGTCAGGGGTCGAAGCTGACACGTACCTGAGGCTGACCACCACACCACCCTGAATTAAACCCAGGTTCTGACGGTGAAAGTGGAGCAGGATCCAGGTACTGAGTGAGTGAGCAATTCACTGCATCTCCATTTTGAGGCTCCATCCCAGAAACAAAAATGTCATTCATGGACTAGACAGGATAATGAATTGCAATATTTCCAAAGTGTCTTCTGCTCCCCACCCCAAAAGCATCTACTACATATAAAGTAAATTTGAATTTTATAAATTCAAGGCCTATATAAAAGCAAACAAACAAAAACGGTCTCATCTTTAGGTTCATATGCTCTGGAATTTCTCCCTATATGTAAACAGGTATAAATCGGCAGTGAAAAGGCTAAAATGTAGTCATCAAGTCTTGCTGCCGTGAAGCCTGATCACAACCCAAACACTCAAAAGCTTTACCTCAGGTGGGGTTCATCTTCCCCGAGCCAGAAAGGCCACATTAGCTGCAGCTCAAACATTCAAGGTACCAGGTGGGGGAAAAGCATTCTAAATGTTCTTTCCCCACCTTACTTCCCCTCTGCTCTCAGCCTCCCCGCTTCCCCTGCCTGCTCAAACAGGTGCATCCATTTGCCCCCCTGGATCTCCCATGGGACCAGGCCACCCATCAATTTAATGTTCACTGGGTTCCCACTGCTCTGAGGAAATGATCTAAACCCCTCACCAAGGCCCTGGAGTCTGCTTTAGCCCCGCCTCCTTCCCCATCCTCATACCCCCCAAGCCCCACCACGCCTCTGTGCCGGGCCCACCCAGGCTCCCTTTGTGCCCCGTTAACTGTGCCTGCTCCCACAGCCTGCACCGGGCTTTTCCATTATCCATGTGGCTCATCCCCTCCTTCAGGTCACAGATCAAATGCCACTTCTCCAGGAACGGCTTTTCCTATGTCCCTTCGTGTCACATGGGCCCTGCTCACTAACACTCCATCACGCTACTAACGCCTCCACAGCACATTCCACAGTCCATAATTATGTTTCCTGTCAGGGAGCTTCACCACTCTCTGCCTCCATCACCAGAATGAATGGAAGTTCCCAGGGAGCACTGACCTCACCCACCTTATTCAGGGCTGTATCCCCAGAGCCCAGCATCCAGCAAGTGCTCCAGACCGTTGCCTCTGCCCCGCTTCCAGGACGGGCCGATGCGGCTGACCTCTTAACACTTCAGGTGGTGGTCTAGTCGCTCAGTCATGTCTGACCCTTGGACCCCACGGACTGTAGCCCACCAGGCTCCTCTGTTCATGGGACTTCCAGGCAATTCTGGAGTGGGTTGCCATTCCCTTCTCCAGGGGATCTTCCTGACCCAGGGATCAAACCCATCTCCCGCTTTAGCAGGTGGATTCTTTACTGCTGAGCCCCCAGGGAAGCCCAACACGTCCATGTGGCCACCAGACAGACACTGCATGCTCAGAACCTGCTCCTCGGCAATCTGGATCCCGGACTTCTCTCTCTCAGCAACAACATCTCTTGCTTGTGACCCCTTCCTACTCCTCTCACAGTGACCAGAGCAGGCAGCACAGTGGATAAGAGCACACACCCAGGAGCCTCACTCTGGGGCTCAAATCCCAACCACACCGCTTACTATGTGACCTTAAAAAGCTGCTCATCTCGTCTGTGCCTCAGTGCCCTTGGCTGTGACGGAGTGATAAGAGAGCCATCTGTGTCACACACACTTGTTGGAGGATTCCAAGAACACACCTGACGTGCTCAGAATGGTGTCTGGCTATGCACGTGTTAGTCATTAATAGTAACAAAAGTAGGCATGATCATGAACATGCTTTGTTCTCACCAGGCTATGCGCTCCAGTGGACCCGTACTGTGTGACCCCGCTCTCCATGAGTTCCTTCCATGATATCCCATTTCATGTGCCCTTCAAACACCACCCATGGCACCTGCAATCCAATAGCTGCTCTGCCATCTACACAATCAGAATCAGACCTATTCCCAAACCTTTGTGCCTGATTGAAGAAAGATGTTCTCTACATTTGATTTTTAAATCTTGAACTTCACTGATTACACATTTCTTTACTAGCCTTCCTCTCCTCTAAACTGCTACATCACACAATTTGAGTCTACCTAATGTAGTTACTTGGAGAAGGCAATGGCACCGCACTCCAGTGCTCTTGCCTGAAAATCCCATGGACGGAGGAGCCTGGTAGGCTGTTGTCCATGGGATCGCTAAGAGTCGGACACAACTGAGCGACTTCACTTTCACTTTTCACTTTCATGCATTGGAGAAGGAAATGGCAACCCACTCCAGTGTTCTTGCCTGGAGAATCCCAGGGATGGGGGAGCCTGGTGGGCTGCCGTCTATGGGGTCGCACAGAGTCGGACACGACTGACGCGACTTAGCAGCAGCAGCAATGCAGTTACTACCTTTAGTCATGTCTACCTATAAAAACATCAACTGTTCAAGGGCCATATGTAACTCTTCTCAACCCTCCAGAAAAGCCAGCACAGTATTTCGAGTGTAGCATCAATGCATCTGTTGACTGGCTCCGATCACCTGACCAGCCTTAACTCCACTCTGTCACTCAACCAGGAAAACAAACAGAAGTCTAGTCTGGTGACTCAGGCACTAAAGAATCTGCCTGCAATGCAGGAGACCCAGGTTATATCCTTGGGTCAGGAAGATTTTCTGGAGAAGTAAATGGCTACCCACTCCAGTATTCTTGCATGAAGAACCCCATGGACAGAGAAACCTAGGGCGCTACAATCCATGGGGCTGCAAAGAGTTGGACACAACTGAGTGACTAAAGTTTTCCTTAAATTGGACCCTTCAGTGTGAGAAAGAGTGACTTCAAAAAAAAAAATCTTCTATCTCCTGATGATCAGGAAATCCTCTTTACTGCTAACCAGGCCCCAGTCACAAGGATAAGATGGTAGCAGGTATGCATGATTTAGCCAAGTCATGGTGGATTTATTGGTATCAAATTCCAAATGAGCAATATATAACTTAAGCTTTTTGAGGAATGTTCTTGTACCCTAAGAGATGGGAATCTGTTTTTTCCCCATAATTGGACAGTCCCAAGAAAGAATTCAAAGGAGAAATCAAGAGTAAGCCCATGGATTTAAGTATTTTCCATAAAACTGAGAGAGAGAAAATGACTGAAAAGTCTAAATATAGCTTTAACAAAACATTCTTAACAGACTATTCAAATAGCTTGCTAGTTTCTATTTCTATATACTCTATTATCTATCTATCCATCCATCCATCCATCTATCCACATTCTCATACAAGGAAGGTCTAGAAGGTACAGATGCTAACAACAAACGGACCTATCTCGTGAATCTGATATATACCAAGTCATTCCTTTCAGAATTCTATGGGTTTCATTCTGCACTGGTTTTCATGACCTTCATTCAGTTCACCCAAGTCCACTTCCCCAAAGAACAATTCTGAATTTGCATAAATGAGCCAATGTCCAAGAAACCTCGAAAAACAATTCTATTTGCTTTGGCTTCAAAATTGCCCCATAAAGTTGCTCACTTCTGTTCTTTCCTTTCCAGAGGCTCCCAGAAAGTGAAAGAAAGTGAAGTCGCTCAGTCGTGTCCGACTCTTTGCGACCCCTTGGACTGTAGCCTACCAGGATACTCAGTCCATGGGATTTTCCAAGCAAGGATACTAGAGTGGGTTGCCATTTCCTTCTCCAGGGGATCTTCCCGACCCAGGGATCGAACCCGGGTCTCCCACATTGTAGGCAGACTAGCTTTACCGTCTGAGCTACCAGGGAAGCCCCAGTCTGGCTGGGACATTTTCACCCAGTTACTCCCCTGGCAGAAAGTGCTGTGGCCCCTCCCCAAGGATAACACACCTTCTCTCTCCCTGAGTCAAAGCCTACCCATGTATCCAGAAGGCTATCCATCCCCACCAACCCAATCCTCTTCACGTGGGGTGTGAGGAAAAGGCTGCTCAGAGCCCTACAGTTATCCTAGAAATGCAGGTACTCACTACACTCTACCAACAGGTTCCCTTGCAGCAACAAGGCCAGTGTTTGGAAATAGAAAAGGGACGCATACTCAGCTCTCCAAGAACTATTCTGCCGTGTTTTTCAGGGTCTCCTTCTGCAGCTGGCAGAGACACCAGGTGGGCTGCCTTCCAGGATGCTGACTCCTAACACTGAAGACCCGACATGAGGCTACTTCGCTCCCTTCTCCCTGTTCCTGCAGAGGAAAGCATTAGATCCACAGCATCCTTGTAAAAGGAGAACTTTTTTTTTTAATGACAACAAAACAAGACCTCAAATCTCTAGCTCAGAAGAAACAGATGAGAGAAGGATTTTTTTAAAAAGAAAAAAATTTACAAAGAAGGGATTTTAACTTGGACGACTGAACTTTGGACGATTCTTCTTCAGAGAAAGATAAACACATAGAAGCAACCTTTCTTTATTACTCATAAAGTCAAGATAGACCCTTACTTACTAGGACATGAAATATATTTCTGTATTTATAAATAACCTAAAAATACTGCTAGGAGACAGGCCTCGTAAAACAATTTCACAGCTTCGGTTCACATAACATCTGACAATCTAGAGCCAAACCTACTGATTTCGAGCTGTGCACGGAAGGTGGTATTCCACGAAGAATGAGATGTCCATCACTGAGACTGCAGTTCACTAAACTACACAAGTGTGGCTATTCAGACGCAAGGCAACTCAGTAAAAGGATCCGCAGAACACCCATCCACTGAAGGAATATTTATTTAACACCTATTTCTCTTTAAAGTTCTAAGGAAATCAGGGATTATAATCGGATGATTCAAAAGGCTTAAAAATCCTTTAATCAGGTTGCAGCAGTAAAGTTTCTAGTCAATACGGTAAGCAAAGATGACAAAAAAAGACTGCCTGTTTCAAATACATGAAAAAACTGAATAAGATCTAACAACGTTAGAAAGAATTCATTTGAATCAGTTCTAATGAGATGGATGAAACTGGAGCCCATTATACAGAGTGAAGTAAGCCAGAAAGATAAAGATGATTACAGCATACTAACACATATATATGGAATTTAGAAAGATGGTAATGATAACCCTATATGCAAAACAGAAAAAGAGACCCAGAAGTACAGAACAGACTTTTGAACTCTGGGGGAGAAGGTGAGGGTGGGATATTTCGAAAGAACAGCATGTATATTATCTATGGTGAAACAGATCACCAGCCCAGGTGGGATACATGAGACAAGCTCTCGGGCCTGGTGGGCTGGGAGGACCCAGAGGAGTCGGGTGGAGAGGGAGGTGGGAGGG
Source organism: Muntiacus reevesi (assembly GCF_963930625.1). Taxonomy (NCBI): domain Eukaryota; kingdom Metazoa; phylum Chordata; class Mammalia; order Artiodactyla; family Cervidae; genus Muntiacus; species Muntiacus reevesi. The sequence continues at coordinate 56,286,742 of NC_089264.1, forward strand.
GGGATCGGGATGGGGAATACGTGTAACTCCATGGCTGATTCATGTCAATGTATGACAAAACTCACTGAAATGTTGTGAAGTAATTAGTCTCCAACTAATTTAAAAAATAAATAAATAAAAAAAAAGACCTAACAACTTTTTAAATACGAAGAAAACAACTCAAAATCATGAGAAATAAATCCTTGGGCCAGAACTGAAAATGGAAATCAGAGTCAGTGGAGAAAGTTGAAGCTTTGAAGACTTAAAGGCTACTAGAGTTATTATATGATCCAGCAATCCCACTTCAGGGCATATGTCTAGAGAACACCCTAATTCTACAAGATACATGCACCCCAAAGTTCACTGCAGAACTATTTACAATAGCCCAGACATGGAAGCAAGCTAAAGGTCCATCAACACAGGAATGGCTAAAGAAGACATTATGCATATACACAATGAAATATTACTCAGCCATGAGCTTCCCAGGTGGCGAAATGGTAAAGAATCTGCCTACCAATGCAGGAGTCGCAAGAGGTGGGGGCTCAATCACTGGGTTGGGAAGATCCCCTGTAGAAGGAAATGGCAACCCACTCCAGTATTCTTGCCTGGAAGCTTCCATGGACAGAGGAGTCTGCTGGGCTGCACTTCACGGGGTCACAAAGATTTGGACACAACTAAGCACCCATGCATTACTCAGCAAAAAAAAAAAGAAAGAAAGAATGAAATAATGCCATTTGCAACAACAGGGATGAACCCATCATGCTAAGTGAAGTTAGACAGACAAAGACCAACATCATATATCACTTATATGTGGAATCTACAAATCTGGCACCAATGAACTTATTTACAAAAGAATAACAGACTCAGAGACTTAGAAAACAGACTTCCAGTTGCCAGAGGGGAAGACGCGGGGGGTAAGTGAGGAGTCTGGGGTTAACACGGGCACACTGCCATACATAAGATGACCAGCGCAAACACACTGCTGCATGGAAACCAGATAACACTGCGCAGCGCAGGGAACTCTGTGCAGTGTTCTGTGATTGCCGACACGGGACACCAATCTGAGAAAGCATGGATTCCTGTCTATATGCATAACTGCTTCCCTCTGCTGTATGCCAGAATCTAGCACAACACTGAAGAGCAACTGTCTCCCAATATAAAATAAAAATTAAGTTAAAATTTTCTATAGTAAACATATATGACTTGCAAGATCTTGAAAGTGTTGTTACTATATTATTATACTCTCTCGATATGAAGTTCTCTCTGAGGGCCTACAGATTTACCTCTAGTAACTGGGTTCAAATAATGGATTAAAAAAAAGGAGATTTGAGACAGATATCAGCCTCATTTGATGTTGAATCTTCTAGGCTTCTAAGACCATATTACTAAAAGATATGGCGTGGGGAACAGAGAAGTGGACAATATCTAAACAAGTGATCACCCCAATGATGACCGGGTCACCAGCAAGTCTGGCGGGAGGAGAGGACACAAGCAGAGGCAGTGAATTGAGGCTCAGACTGCAACTCCGCACGGTCAAGTTACTTTGTGGCTTCAAGCCTCAGTTTTGAGGATGATAATACAAACTTTCCAGAGCATATCCCACTTGAAGTGGAGAATCTCTAGTAAATTCAGGACACAGAGAGTGGCACAGAACAGAAGAACAAACAGGAGCCACGTCTCTCATCACTGAGAACAGAGGAAGTCAAGGAAAGGCCAGAAGAAACGATTGTACGTGCCTAGTACTGTGGAAGCTTTTTAAACGGCCATTTCTTAAGAAAAGGAGGAAATGTCCACCCCATGAGCGGGAGAGAAGGAAAGGCAGGACAGCCAGGGCGGGTGAGCAGTACGGGGCCGGCACAGTGATGGCCCTCCAGGCCTTGATCACACCCTCCTGGGCTTGGCCCAGACGAGCAGGCCAACACTTGCGAATTTTCCAAGGTAATTCACTCCTTCTGCTCCAAGAACCCAAATTTTAAAATTTTAACCATGTTAAAGGAAGAATTTCCTCGAAATATCTTAGACTGAACCATAAGCAATCATGGGCTTCCCTGGTGGCTCAGTTGGTAAAGAATCCGCCTGCAATGCAGAAGACCCAGGTTCAGTCTCTGGCTGGGGAAGATCCTCTGGAGAAGGGAATGGTTACCTACTTCAGTATTCTTGCCTGGAGAATTCCATGGCCAGAGGAGCGTGGCGGGCTATAGTCCATGGGGCCACAGAGTCAGACATGATGTGGCGACTAAACCACCACATAAGCAATCAGCAATTTTGTAGGTCAAAAACAGTTGAATATTAGCAAGTTCATATGGTTCAATCATAGTACATGCCTTCAAAGTATTTCTATAGCAGAGATAGGCAAAATTTCTTCTTAACAGGTCAAACTGTAGATATTTCAGGCTCTGAGGGCCAAGAGGCAAAAACCACAGATTAGGCAGGGAGCCATTCAAAAACATGAAAATCTCTGTCAGTCCCTACAAAAACAGGAATGGGCTGGATCTGACTCATGGGCCACCCTTTGCCAATCTCCATTTTACAGTGTCACAAGGGTAAGCTTTCTCTGATTACGTTCACTGTGAAAATCGCTGATTTTAGGGTAATACAGGGATGCCCTTGAAGGATACGAAAGTGGAGGTGCAAAGGCCATGGCTCCCACCCAGGGGCTCTACCGCTGGCATGCTTGGTCGGAGGCTGTCAGCTCTCCCTTCCGATGCTGCTTCTGACGATCTGGCTTATTTTAGAAGCAATTGTCTGGGGAAAGGGTTGAGGGTGGTTCTAACTTTTCTATGAAGGCAAAAAAAAAAAAAAAAAAGAGGGAAATGTACAAGAAGATAGGGCTTAAGGGTGACTATGAATAAACATAACTATGGAAGGATGGGGAGCACAAGTATTGCAAAGAATGACCCAACACACATCCCTGATTTGAAGCCAAAATTCCAGAGGTCCAAAGGGATGCAAAAAAAATAAATAAACAAATAAGTAAATACCTAAAGAGTTGTCCTAAGGTTTAGAGGCTAAAGGGGGGGAAACAAATAAGTCTGAGACAGACTACACTTTATAGAAATAAGAGATCATCAAATGCACAACGACCATTTTTCTCCTAAGTTAATCAGAGTGGGACCAAACAGGAAAAGGCTGCATTTGTGGACATTCCCAAAAGACCAATACTGGAAAAAGGGAACTGTTGTGAGACACAGTAAGTCATCACTGGGAGAATCAACACTTTCCTCCTGTGGAGAATGGTAAGATATTAGAGTTGGGAACTCTCGCCAATACGCATTCAACCATGACATACCCTGAGGACCTCTTCTGGGTCCATGAATTTTTTTATTTCAAAGCTATTTTTTAAGTCACTGGGAAGTGTTTCTAATTTACGGCACTGCTATTGTTTCAAATGTTGTATATTACAATGAAAAAGGAAAGCTTCAACAAACAAGCAAAAACAGAAAACCTATGTGTAAGTGGATATACTGAAACAGAAAAGAAAGACTGCTGAGACACACTTCTGGTCTGTCTTATAGGGCCACTGATTTATAAAAACCCTAATTTAGATAACATTTCCCATCATTCAATATTAAAAACTTACCCTAGAGCAATCCATTCTCCTGCATTTCTGAATACTCTCATGTATATCTCATAAACCTTCACCAGTTCAGTACCCTGCCATATTCGACAGGGAAAATTAAAGGGGGGAAAAAAGAGAGAGACAAATCCCATACGTACATGAGCTGCCTGGATGACAGTGAGCCTCTGGGTACCGTCTGCCCATAGCGACGACCAGTCAGCACATTGTCAGGGACCCCGGCAGTTTCCAAGTACTCAGGAAAGACTGAGATGGTTAAGCTGTTATAGGAGGGAGACAAAAAGAAGAAAAAAAAGCAGAAATAAAAAAACAGATTTAGGATAATGATTGCTTTTTTTTTCATTAAAATGCTAATGATGACCACAAATTTCCAGATAACCAGGTTGATGAATTATTCATGGCCACATCCAAGATGAAGTCTCCCTGCCACTGCCGGAAGGCCCAGAGCACGCTGATAATTAGCATGTGGTCCCCCTATTGAGTGTGACAGCAGCACAGGTGACCCCAAGTCTGTCCATCAGTGCCGGCCCTCACTGGCCCTCTTGAGAAGACCAGACGACCCCACCCACGCTGATGCTTTCTCATCTCACTCTTCTTCACACCAAGGAATAGCACCAGCCTGGCTCTTTGCTGTCACATCTAAACTCATACCTATAAAAACTTGAAAAGCTTGAAAGGAGACATGAGATTTTCTGTACTGAACAACAAAAATATCTAATTTTTTTAAACTTTTCATTGAAGTAAAACATACAGAAAATGACACATATCACACATGGACAGCTCAATGAATTTTCCTAAACTGAACACACCCGATCAAAACCTAGAACATTATCAGCACCCCGGAAGCCCCACTTCGTGCCCCCTTGTAAAGGTACTACTCTGCGTGGATTACTTGTGCCCAGTTTTGTAGACAAATTGATTCACTGTCCTTATCAATTTTTCACTTAAAAATCATTCGCTGGACGCCTCCTATATGCGAAGCACTGTGCTAGGCTTGAGAGCTACAGAGATAAGACACTGTCTCTGTCTTTAAGGAAAGCAAAGTCTATTGGGACCGAGACACACACAGAAATGATCCCCAAAGGGCAGTGGAATGCACACAGTGACTCGGATTCATGGCAAGCAACCCAGAAATGGAAGCCCTGCTTCCAGAGAAGCAGGGAAGACTTCCAAATACAAGGGATGCCTAGCATGTCCTCGGGCTGAGCAGGACTTAGCCAGGCTGGGAGTGGGAGAGCGGACAACGGAAAAGGCAGAAGGAAGAAACTGCACAGTGTAATTCAGTGTTGCTAGACTCTCCAGGCTGAAGCCAGGAAAGAAGCTGGAGCCAGACCGCAACCTTGTACACACATTCAAAACCTCTGAACCGGCTGCAGAGAGCCACTGATGGCTCAGATCTGAGCTTCAGATACATTACTTTCTGGATGGATTCACAAAGGGCAGAGCAGAGGCAAGGAGACCAGTAGGGCCAGTCTGGTTGTCAGGTAGGAGAATTCCCTTCTTAAAATAATTTTTGATCTCAGGGCCAACCTTTCCAAAGATTTACACATAGTTTCATTAAATGAAACCACGACCCACTACCCTACAGGCTTCTTAAGATGCTTCCATTCGGACACCTTCTATCATGACCAATCTAACGAGAGTGAAGTCAGGCACCTCAAAGAAAAGGCAAGAGGAGGAGACGAGCTGGCACCTGCCCGCGACTCCCCAGTGAAATGTCCCTGAAGACGTCACCCTGCTCCAGGCTCCTGCCCACGCTTCCACCTCAGCTTCTGGCGAGCCTGGAAGTGGGTGGAGTAACTCGGCTCTTGAAAAGAGCTCCAAGCGTAGCAAGGTTCATTAGAAAGTCTACTGCGATGGAGAGCACCTTATGAAGCAGCTTTTCTGTTTTCCGAGCAACCTCTGTGACCTCACAAACTCCAAGGCTGCTCCAGAACTAGTCTGTTTTGGTTATATGACCATATCTACCGGCCATTGTTGGAGGATGACAGAATTTCAGAATTGTAGATAAACACGTGATTATCCTTAAAGTCAGCCAGGACAGAGAAGGTTCCAGAGCCATCGGATGCCTACAGACTGTGCCATCCGTCTCCGCATCCCTGGGGCACAGGGGATACAGCAAACAGTCCACAAATATGGGATCAATCGATAAACCAATACGTAAGTGAAGAGTTCTCACAACCAGGAGATAAAGAGGCCAATTAAATGGTGAGGACAGAATTACTCTTTCTATTCCTTGCTTTCCCACCCTGATGTCAGAGTCAAGCTGCAAATCGCTTTCAATTGCACCGACTTTCCTTTTCACACAAGAAACTCTTTAGGAACTCATAAATAAATATTGTGTAAGTAAGACAGTTCAGAAATCATGAGAAACAATATGCCTCTTAAAAGGGAAAATAAGTAGGTGCGAACATTTTGTGCACACAAAGAATAGAAACTGCCCACTTCACATCCGTCTGCCTTCTTTGTTATCCTTCACCGAGGACAGAGCATCATTACTGTCAGCAGCAGGGTGCCTCTCCTGCTACTGCTCGTCCACACGGCCACCCGCTCAGCTCAGCCCACTGGGGCAACAGACCCGAATGAGATCATCAAGGCTCGCTTCCCTAAACACTCTGATCCCGACATGTATTTGTAGTATTCATCCTCTCACTGCTTTTACAGCACAGCAGCTCTGGGGCACCGCCGATCACAGTGAACACACTCACACATGACAAGACGCACACTGGGGCACTGTCTGCAGACAACTTGAAGGACAAAGTCCCCAAAGTAAGGAACTGCAGGTTGCTGCTTTGTCTGTTAGAACGCACTCTGTGCCACGCTTCTGAACTGTTAAAAAACCACTCGGCCACTCGGTCCTGAAACACTGACTCTGTCTCCACCATCCGAACAGCAATATATCGAGAAGGAAACAGATCTAGAACACTGCCATCCGTTTTCCTATTCTTGATTAAGGATCTAGGAGACCAGGGCTTCCCTGGCGGCTCAGTGGTGAAGAATCTACCTGCCAATGCAGGAGACACGGGTTCGATCCCTGTTCCGGGAAGATCCCACCTGCTGTGGAGCACCTAAACCCATGACCCCAACGAATGAGGCTGTGCTCGGGAGCCCACAAGCCACAATTACCGAGCCCCTGCGCTGCACCTCCTGGAGTCTGAGTACCCCAGAGCCGGCAGCAAGAAGTCCCGGCAGTGAGAAGCCAGAGCACCGCAGCGAGGGAGTAGCCCCTGCTCGCAGCAGCGAGCAAAGCCTGCACAGCCAAAAATAAACTAATTATTCAAAAACAGAAAAAAGGAATCCAGGAGACCAAGATGAACAATACACTATTCACTTGAATGCAAGCCACCAAGGAGAGGAAAGGGATATTTATGCCAGTACACGAAGTGTTTAGGGTGCGACTTTCTAATTACTACATTTATGATACAACCCATAATATATTCACTAACACAGATGCTCTCTACAGGGACATTAATCCTCAACAAATACATTAACGCTTCCCTTCTCTCTCCCAAATTCTTATTATGCTGACATGTGGCAAAAATGCCAAGAATTCCCTCCGAAATAAACATTCCAAGTCAACAACCACTTGTTCTGCTATCTCCCTTTCTAACTATTTTATGATAACATAATCACTCTACTTAAGTACTTGCTGCTACTGCCCTAAAAGACAAATTTGTAAGCAAAATATTTTCCTAAAGGGCTTTGTTCAATGTAACCTCTTCTTTGCTATGAAAGAGGGTTCAAGCTACTAGAAAGTTGATTATGCTAAATTCTATAACTCATAATTCTCTGGTATCACCCTGCATTATAATACTGTATAATTTCTGCTTTTTAGAAACCTCAAGGAGTAAGACATGATGATGATGAAGATTTTCATAATAGCTAAAAGACGACCTATTTAAGTAATAAAATGGGTTTCATTTCAATCATATTGGGTTTTTTTTTCCTCCTAAAAGATAATGCCTTCTCAGAGAGTCCAGAAAACAATTAGTCTCTGGTGGCACAGAATCATCAATATGACTATCAATTATCTTGCTCTATTAGAACACGAGAAACACTGACTGAGGAAAAGACAGGGGCCCAGTGGATACTAAGAAGATCTTCAGTCTCTACCAGCATGAGCTGGATGGACACTCTGGGAACCAAAAGGAAGAGGCTGCTGAAATTCAAACACCAAGAAAAAGGAGAACAAAGGTGAAATCTGAGCCACAGATCCAGGTCTCGGGCTAAGTGGAGTCAGGCTGAGTGGAAGATGATGGACGGGATAGAGGGGCAGGGTGAAAGGCTGGCTCTATGTGGGTGCTGCCGGTAACCCACTGACCCCACCCAGAGCGGCCAGGGCAAGACCACCTTTCCAGGAACAGAGGGATGTCTGCTCCTCCACTCAAGGGTCGTGAATGCTATATTTTGGGGAGAGGTTTTGCCTGCCAAGTTTGGTTATCTCCTCTCCCTGGCCATCAGGAGGTGAGTTTCATTACTGTTCAAGTATCAATCTTTCCCTTCCTCAAGTCAGCTATGAGTCTGGAAACCAAATAAAATTAAAAAGCCTAAGAGAACTAAAACTTAAAATACCAAGTTCCAGATAAGCTTTGAAGGACACAGTTCACATTCTGAACCCATACTAGGGCAGCCAAGATGTCTTTTTTGTTTATTTCTTGGTTCTTATAGAATTCAACTCCTATTCCTTAAGACTCACAGGAAGTCCTTTAGTACAAACACATCCAAACCCAAAATGTGCCCTGGGGTGTTATTAGTAAGTGACCATGCCTCAGTTTCCTTATCCATAACTGGAAATAATAGCAATATTTACCTCCTACAGTTGTTATGACGCTTCTCAGGTGGATCAGTGGTAACGAATCTGCCTCCAATGCAGAAGACTTGGGTTCAACCCCTGAGTTGGGTAGATACCTTGGAGAAGGGAATGGCAACCCACTCCAGTATTCTTGCCTGGAGAATTCCATGGACAGAGGAGCCTGGTGGGCTACAGTCCATAAGGTCACAAAGAGTTGGACATGACTTAGCAACTAAGTCACACACACACACACACATACACGCGCGCGCGCGCACACACACGCACGCAGTTATCCAACAAGGGTTTCCTTTAGAGACATGCAGTAAGTTGAATATCCAGGAACACAACTAAATCAACTGCTCTGATGTGAAGTATCTGTGGAAATAAACTCAAAACCCGCAGAAGGGAGGGCTTTGCCACTGGGTAAGTAGCTTCAGGCAAGTCAATTAGCCTTCTACATCCATCTGTAAAATGGGTTAATGATACCTATCTTGCAAAGGTATGAAGAACAACAGTATAAGCAAATGTAAATGACCTTAATTAAATGGAAACACAGTCCCGAATGCCCTATGACACACAGATCTTTATTTAGAGCTGAGAAACTCATCTGCTGGTGGTTTCTATCCAACTCGCACCACATCATACGATCAGATCCTCTTCCCAAATTATTTTCAACAACCTTTCTTCGCATGTGTTAATCGCTTAGTTGTGTCCGACTCTTTGTGACCCCATGGACTAAGCCTGCCAGGCTCCTCCTCTGTCCGTGGAATTCTCCAGGCAAGAATACTGGAGTGGGCTGCCATTTCCTTCTCTGGGGGATCTTCCTGACCCAGGGATCGAACCCAGGTCTCCTCTATTGCAGTTAGATTCTTTACCCTCTGAGCTACAGGAAAGCCCTTGTTAATAAAATGTTTTCAACATAACTGTTTGAACAGAAAGTACAAGTATTATTGCATTTTCAGGTTAAAAAAAACCAGACTGTAAAAAACTCTGCCCGCTCCCCAGAATTATGATATTCCCACTTTATTTCTTTATTTTTTTTAATTCAAGTGATTTCTTTTCTCCCTTTCCCATTTTTCTTTATTAAATCTTTGCTTTCTCACTAGAAATTATATCACTGCAATAATAGTAACTACCATCTTTATGTTATTTAGCAATTTACATGGCACTTTCACATACATTATTTCCCTTATTCTTCCCTTTATTTTCCCTTGCTCCACTTTTGAAAACACAAACAGGCCTTCCTAAAATCAGCAAAGAAGCCACTTCTCTCCTTCTGACTACCAACCCATTAACATACAATAGAGTTACCAAAAGCAACTTAAGACTGTATACTGGGAGGGGGGTTGGGATGGGGAACACACGTAAATCCATGCCTGATTCATGTCAACGTACGGCAAAAGCCACTACAATACTGTAAAGTAATCTGCCTCCAACTAATAAAAGCAAATGAAAAAACAAAAAAAACAAAAACTATATACTGTATACTTAAATCCTGACACATCCAAATCTTCTTGCAAATAATTTTTTTCTTCCTTAGTGATGATCTTTTGAAGTTAAAATAGAATGAAAATTATGTATATGTACCAACATGTTAAAATTTTATTAATTTTAATAAATTAAAGTACCATCAAAAATAGTAAATGAAAAATAAAAGAGAAAAGAAGAGATTTATGGAAAGAAAAAGAACAAAGTTGATGTTGCTTTAACTTTCAGGAAAACTTCCATTATCTGTCTCACCAGACCTATTTTTCTCCAAGCTCTGCATTAAATAATCTGATCATTAAATCTATGAAAACCACAAGGGATGCGCCCATCTCATTAAAAAAGATGATCTTTTAAGCTATGATAATGAGAAAGAGCATCTATTTTTGGGTTTAAGGGCAGAAGTACTTCCTGCTTGTTGCTCCGGAGGCAGCAACACTTCTAGGAAGCTTTAGCACAAAACAGATGCCTGGCACTCTTTACTGATGATGATGAAAACAGGAACCTTCGACTAGAAATGTTTCCTCTCAGAAGCTCTGCATGCTCTCAGTCTTGACTTGTCAACAAAGAACATGAGGTATCTGAAACAGAGAAGTATTAATTCTACCAAGTGAAGGTAAACAACAGTTTTCTTTAAAAAAAAAAATTTTTTTTTAATGGATTCGGCAAACTCTAGGTAGGAAGATAAAACTTGAAAAGTTAATGATTAGGGATTTTCAGGATTGAGTGGTGGATTACAATTATGTTCTTAACTACATTCCCTCCAGATTCCACTAAATAAGAGTCAGGGATAAACTCACAGGGGAATGGAAGAGGGGGAAATTGATGGAAAAATTTTTTGGAAAATGGAAAGCATATGAGCTAACGATGAGTGAATTTTCAAAGAGGGACAGACAAAACTAAATGTGTACTGGTAGAACTGACAGGTAGAATGTGGGGCACAGATCCCTAGAAAAGTACTAGTCCAGGCACAGTTACATCTAAAGTGGGGGCATGAATGGAGAAGGCAGCCTGGAGGCAGCAGTGAAAACTGGAGAACTGCTTGTAGGACATTTTAAGGGGTAAACCTCCAGATCCATCCTGAGCCATGAAGCTTGGGACTCAGGGCCACAGGGCAGAGTGGCTGAGTGGAGGTACCATTCTGAAATAGAGGACTGAGCAAAAGCATACACTCCGAATGGAAATAACTTCATTTGCCGGATTTCTAACCAGCCCAAGAAAAGAGATCTACAGTTACCAAAACCAGGGAGAAACGGGGTTTCTGAAAATGGAAAACACTTCATACCCATTATTAAAAAGATATTTGCACCCATAAAAAAAAGGAATAAGATGCTATAAAATAGAAATATTGTGAGAACAAGAAACAGCTGCTAGAAATTAATATTGTGATCACGGAAATTAAAAATCATAGAAGGGACAGAATAGAGATAAGTGTTCCCCAAGAGTAGAACAACAACAACAAAAAAATCAGAGAAGGATAGAGGTCAGGAATTTTTTTTTAAACAATAAGGAAGTTGAAGGGAAAATACAAAAGTTCCAGCGTGTCTGACAAGTAAGTTTCAGGAAAGAGAATACAGAAAACAGTGGTAAGAAAATTACCATCCACTACCTCCTGCAAAAATGATCATCATGGATGAAAAAAGTTACACACCAAGGCACCTTATATGAAACATTAGGGGATTAAAAGTAAAAGATTCTACAAGCTACCCTCTACATAAAAAAAAAAAAAAAGAAAAAAAAAGTCACACATAAAATAACCGTACTCAGAAAAGCATCCAACAATTCAAGAGCAAATTTGCAAGTGGAAGAAAATGAAGCAAGGACCCCAAAAGTCTCGGGGAAAATCATTTCCAACTTTAAATTCTGTATCAATCATATGTGAGGAGAGACTAAGTGATATCTTCACACACGCCAGACCTCAAAAAAATTACATCACATACACTCCTCTCTCTCCAGAAGCAAGTGGGCAGTGCGCCCCACCACCACCCAGAGAAAAAGGAAACCGGGAGAGATGCTCCTCAGTAAACAGGTCAATCAAGAACTCCCAACGTGGCAGTAAAGGAAAGTTCCAGGTAGCAGCTGTGCCTAAGGCCTCCAGAGCAAACAGTCCAGAAGGGAGCAGGCAGACAGAAGGTCCCGGAAAAACGTCACACACACACAGAAGTGAGAGCCCAGCCGTTGCGTCTGACCTGATTTGAGAATTTGGGGATGAATAAGTAGCACAGAAATAGAATGGAAAGCCAAAAAAAGAAAAAAGAAAAAAACAAAGATTTTTAAACATGCTGCACAAAAAAGAAAACAAAGCCATGTTACACTGCATAACTCAGCTACGGAAAATATTTACGGAGATACAGCTATCTCAGAGAGTGAGAAGCAGGTATTTGAGGGAACGGGTATAAAAGAAAGCTAACTCCTTCTCTTCCTTAATAGAAACTCAATATTTAATGTCTAAAAATGAAAAAAAAAATTCTAGAAATATCAATATAAAGATATTAGCTACATGGAAGTAAATATCAGAAGAAATGCTAACTGAATTGAAAGCAGTTGCTTCTGAGAAACAGGAAATGATAGAGCAAGTATGCAAGCGGGAACTTGTAACCTATATACACGTACTAGGTTGATCAAAAAGTTAGTTCAGGTTTTCCTATATGATTTTACAGAAAACCCAAATGAACTGTTTGGCCAACCCCAATATTACTGCAAACAAAAAATACATTTTTAAAAGGGTATAAAGTTATGAATAAAATATACAAACCACCTAATCAAAGACAAATTGATAAGGTGAAGTTTCACTTTATACTATAAATTAAAAAAAACAAACATAATCTTAGTGTACTCCTACAAATTGTTAAAAAATTCAATTGAATGCATTTCAGCTTAAACTAGTAAGGAGCACTCCATGAGAGATCAGTTACACATAAACTGTCAACATGTGGTGAAAGGACCCTGGATACCAGGGCACAAAGGGGGCTCCTCCATCTTTGTGATCACAGCGTCATTAACCACAACTGCAAATGGATAAACATGTTCTCTGCTCCTCATCTACCAGAGATCCAACTGTGCTTTTTTACAGTGAAGATTTGTCCTTACAGAGGGAAGAAGAAGGGAGAATGTTCAACATCAGAACTCTTTTCCTATATTCGGGAAATTTCTCATCAAATGAGTGTTGAAAAGACACACCTTTCAACACAGAGACAAAAATGGCTGGACCTTCCTGGACTCCCTTGCAGCTAAGGCATGGGACCTGGTTTTGGCCAGCCCTGCATTGAGAGCTGGACCCAGAGGCAGGAGTAAATCACAGGTGAGGGCAACATCTAGTGCCCAGAGGTAGGTAAGGCGACAGATCTGGTAGCAAAAGTCTGGTCCCAGGGGTGTGGTCAGTGTAAACTAGCAAGATCCTGTGTTCAGGATCTGTGATAAGAGTCCACCCTGCATTGAACTAATCATAGCCTATGACCTTGGCTATGAATCTGGCTGCGTAGTGTCTAATTGCTCCATCCTGTTCCCAACTTCCAGCAGTTCTAGAAGCTACCCACTATCTTCTCAACAAATTACTTTCCTGTGTAAACCATTCAGCCAGTCTCTACTGCATCTATCTAAGAACTCTGCCTGATCCACTGCCCCAGAACACACAGGTGGAGATAGGCGACCATCTACTGAGGTTAAGAAAGAAACATTTATGTTCCTTATGATACTAAAGCAGAATTAAGGACATTTTTCCACAGGGAAACATGGGGGAAGGTTAAGCTTTAAGTTACAAATAAAACTGTACTGCTGGAATGTTATGGGTTAAAAGTTTCAATGGGCTCATCTATTCTTTATTTTCTCCCACTAGAAAACACACTCCAAGTACAAAATCACAAGCTGACTTCACAATAAGCCATGAGAATGTAATCAGTTTGTGAACTGTCACTACTCACATTTGGCAAAAGACTTGTGCTCACGATCTTTGTTGTTGTGAGTGGGCAGAAGAGCAGTGGGTGAGGTAGAACAATTTTCTTTGTCTTTCTACTCAACACAGAGCTTTCTTTGAGAGATGAAGCTGTTTGAAAACCAGTGGTCAAGAACTGCACATGAATATGAAAATGCAAACCAAGGCATGCAAAGATTTATACTCAACGGTAGAAACATCAATATTGCTGAAAAGCTACATCCATCAGCTCAGCCTACTGCAGCATATTTAGTCCCAGGACTGAGAAAGCTGAACCCCAGGCAATTTATATGCATGTGTGTCAGGCTAACCACACAAATTCTGCAGATGAAGCTAGAAGTTAAGATAGATAGATTGGAATGAACTGTTGATGTGACCAAAAGGGCCTCATAAAAGAGTCAAATGCAATGATGACATTAATAGAAATGTGGATGCAAAGAAAGAAAGGCTCTTTCTGTGGTGGGCATTGTTTTTGGAAATTGAGGAAGTGCTTCAAGACAAAGTATAGCTATAGTTTTCGCTAATTGTACAGAACAAGATTATACCCACCCTGTAAAGAAAGCTTACAAAATAAATTCAAAGCCGGATGTACACACATAACTTTCCTTTCTGTGGTGTTATTTCACAAAGACTTGCCAAGAGATCAATCCCTCAGTCACAGAAGTCAGGCTATAAGGTCACCTTGGGAAAAAATTACCTGTATTTCAGTTGGTGATGTAAATGCTACCTCAAATTCTCTCAACTGCCAAAGCATCTTTACCATAAATTCTTCTCCTGTGCCGTCAGTTCCCATGAAATTTATCTAATGGCCGCTAAAACAAGAGTTTCATTCCACAGTTGTCCAAGTGAATTATATTGTGCTCACGCAGTGTTTTGAAAAGCTGAGATAAATTTACTTTAGTCAATCTCAGATCAACCGCCTCGCCATCCCCCCACTCCCTGTTTTTCTTTGGGATTACACTGGACAGTGATGCCACACGGCAACGTGTGTGTGTATCAGAGTAAATATGCAATCTAATCAGCACAGCTCTGGACACAGCAAAGCACAATCCTGCTCCTTCGGCTTCAGAAATTAAAAGAGAAAGGCAGGGGGATGCCAAGAAAGCAGTCTCAAAAGCTTTTTCCACGACTACTTTTTTGAGAAATTTTGAAATAAGGGTCAGTTTCTGATATATAATATAAAGGAGGCAAATTCATAGCTAGCTAATGAATTTCAGAACAGTGAAACTCTGCTATTTCCAAAACCCACCGTGTCCAAAGCCTGAATTAAAGAAGTGTTTCTTTGTTCTTCCCCTTCTCCAATGGCTTAAGGGATCATCCAGAAATTCACA
This sequence comes from Muntiacus reevesi, assembly GCF_963930625.1. Lineage (NCBI taxonomy): Eukaryota > Metazoa > Chordata > Mammalia > Artiodactyla > Cervidae > Muntiacus > Muntiacus reevesi. Next base: position 56,301,837 of record NC_089264.1, read on the forward strand.
CTGAGGGGTTCTATTTCATCCTGTGTAGGTTATGCTTTCAACCATGGTAAGTAGCACATTTTTTTAAACTTTTACGGTAAGAATCTCTACATAGAGATTCCCTGGGGGTACAGCGGATAGGAATCCGCCCTCCAAGGCCGGGACACGGCTCGATCCCCGGCCTGGGAAGACCCCACAAGCTGTGCAGCGACTAACCGTTTGGGCCACTAACCCCGAGCCCGTGCCCCAGAGCCCGGAGACGGCAAGGACGGAACCCAGGCGCCTCCACCAGTAATTAAGGTAAACCAGCAGGCCTAGACAGGACTTTTTAGCTTGGAGTGGGGGCTTTGAAATGATTGGCTTTGAGTGGCATTCCCTTGAAAGTAATGCTGAAATTTTCTATTGGTTTATAATCACAGACAGGACCACTGATAGAATTTTGGTAATCTCAAATTTATGCATGAGGGGGTAGGATGGGAAGAGGCAGTAAGTTCACATCAGAGGATGAAATGTCATGGTTCACAAAAGCAGAATTAAAATTTGTAACTTTTCACCTACTAGTCCTGTAAATTTTCCTCCCTAGGTTCACCCATTTCATAAATAATTGGTTTTTTTATTTAAAATAATGAAAATTAATCTCATCTGAACTTCTATCAGTTTGGCATGAAAAAAATATAACCAGCTTTACAGTTGGGAACCAAATCATGGGACAGTACTTAAACTATCCCTGAGACAGTAACCGCAACAATGCAACAAATTTTAAGAACGTACCATAAGCAGTGAAAGAAAAATATCATCCAAGAAGAAAAAAAAAAAGGCAAGTTCATTATTTTAAAAGCAATAATTATTTAAACCCTTCATATGCCTATATATATAAGGTAAAGGGATCTTATTCACTGCCAAAATGACAAAAACAAAATACAGAAGTCTAATATTAAACTAATATAAATATCAGTTTGGTTAGTAGTGTAAGAATAAATGAATAAAATGAATAAATGAATAAAAGTCATAAAAGCCAACCTCAGAAAAATCAACAAAGCCAAAAGTTGGATCTTTAACAGCCCAACAGAACTGACAAACCTTTAGATAAAAAAAAAATATAGAAGATTCAAATAAAATCAGAAATGAAAACGAAATCACTACCAATTTTAAAGAAATTATAAAAGAGAATTCAAAGAGAATTATAAAAGAGTACTATGAACAATTGTATGGCAACAAATTTGATAACCTAGATATCACAAAATAGGTATCTTTCTAATTACCCCTAGCAAGATGGAATTATGAAGAAGGAAAATCAGACCTGTAACAAGATTGGTCAGTAATCTCAGAAAAAAAAGCCTAGGACCAATGGCGTCACTGGTAAATTCTATCAAACATTTACAGAAGAATTAACACCAATCCTTCCCAAGTCCTCCTAAGAAAAAAATAAAGACACTTCCAAACTCATTCTATGAAACCGGTATTATATTGACACCAAAGACAGCGCTCTTTAAAAAATAAATCCTCCGCGCTTCTACCCGCGCTACGTGCTGCCGCTCGCCTTCGGCAAGTGCTTCGCAGCAGTGTCCGCGCACGTCAGCACATGGAAGGTGCCTGTGTCCTGCGCGCACACCGTCAAGGCCACCATGCCCATCTGGGCGGTCCTCCTGTCCCGGATCATCATGAAGGAGAAACAGAGCACCAAGGTGTACCTGTCACTCATCCCCATCATTAGCGGCGTCCTGCTGGCCACCGTCACCGAGCTGTCCTTTGACATGTGGGGGCTTGTCAGCGTCCTTGCTGCCACACTGTGCTTCTTGCTTCAGAATATTTTCTCCAAAAAGGTTTTAAGAGATTCAAGGATCCACCATCTCCGGCTGCTGAACATCTTGGGCTGCCATGCCGTCTTTTTTATGATCCCCACATGGGTCCTGGTAGATCTCTCGGCCTTCCTGGTCAGCAGCGACCTGACCTCTGTGGCCCAGTGGCCTTGGACGCTCCTGCTCCTGGCTGTCAGCGGCTTCTGTAACTTTGCTCAGAATGTCATCGCCTTCAGCATCCTCAACCTCATCAGCCCTCTGAGCTACTCGGTCGCCAACGCCACCAAGAGGATCATGGTCATCACGGTGTCCCGCATCAGGCTGCGGAACCCCGTCACCAGCACCAACGTCCTGGGCATGATGACGGCCATCCTCGGAGTCTTTCTGTACAACAAGACCAAGTAAGACGCGAACCAGCAAGCCCGGAAGCACCTCCTCCCCATCACGACGGGGGACCTGAGCAGTAAGGAGCACCCCCGGAGCGCCCTGGAGAAGCCCCACAACGGCACACTCTTCCCCCCACACAGCGACTACCAGTACGGCCGCAACAACATCTTGACAGATCACTTCCAGTACGGCCGGCCCACCTACCCAAACTCGTACACTTTGAACCGATATGACGTGTAGAGCCTCGCGAGCTGGGCAGGACGTTCTGCCAGTCCTCTCCTCCATCCCCGCCCCCAGTAGCATCAGAAACTCCTGACAACCAGTGAATGTACAACCCAGCCAAGGGGGGATGGTGCGGAACCAGCAGAAGACCGTGGGGACCACCACCCCGAGCTCCAGGGTTTCACGCCCTTTCTTCCAGGAGCGTTGTCTTCTGAGGGCAGCGTCACTCTGGAAACCTTGGCTAGGTTTTTACCTTTCTGTGTAGACTTACTTCCCCAAGTCTGTTCTTCAGAGTTCTTATTCTGCTTTCCAGCCAGGACCCTCTCTGGAAAGGACACAGAGCTCAGCCGGCGAGATGTGCTTTGCAGGGAGGGTGGCGAGGAAAGGACCCTAGGGTGGTGCTTTGTGACTGGCCACTGTCAGGCAGGCGCAGGACCGAAGCAGGTGTGGAGCAGAGGAGTGCAAGAGTTACGAAAACATCTCCAACCACAAAGGTGGACTCAGCTCTGGGTCAGCCCCATGACGGTTTGCAACTCTGGCCAACATTTCTCAGTGCAGAGCAATTGCAATTAGCATTGAATCCTTAGAGCCTAATTCTCTCACCCACAAGTCAGAGTTGGTGTGCCGACCGAAAGGGAAGGGTGGCTGCTGACTCCCGACTCTCTTCCTTTGCTGGAATGGAACGACTCTCCTCTCGGAGCAGCAAGAAGGATCGTTCGAAATCATGTTCAGCATTCCAAGCTAAACTACAGCACTCACTTTGTTTTCTCACGAGCCTTCAACACTGTGCTTAACAGGATATCTGGTGAGATGTTGGTTTTATGAGGATCTTGCATTTTTCTAGGGCATATTTTGCAGTTGTCTGTTCTTCGCCTTGGTCCCCCACCCCTCATCCCCCTCTTAGGGGGTGCAGAATGCATGCAGACTGGCTTATGGTTGGAAGCCCCTTTGGTTTTTAAACGTTTAAAAACAAGAAAGGTTGCTGGCGATGCCTGTCTCGGCATATGTCTGCATCTAGTAGGAAGGAATGAAGTGTTCTGAAGCGCTTTTCTAGTGACCACAACCTCTGAAAGTGAGATGAATCAAGAATGTCATCCCCATACTTTTGTGTCACAGAGCTTGGCACTCTGATTCCGTTAGCTGCTCTAGCGGTGTTTCCGTCAGGATCTGAATCACGTCCCAGGGAAAGGGCAAGCACCAGGCTAGGATCTGGTTTGCTAAATCAGTCTCTGGTCAAGAAGTTTGGGTTTTAGCAGAATCACATCACCAGGAAGATTATGTGAGCTCCAAGGGTAACCCGTGTGCTGAGGTCCAGGTCAGGACACTGGCATCACAAGAGATTGTGGCCTCAGAGGGGACCCTCCCTTGACTGCTGGCTGCCTTCTTCCTCTGCCCTGCGCCTACACTCTTGAACAGGCACTTGGTTTGATCAGCATATGGGACCTCAGGTTACCTTTTACCTTCTGACATGTGAGATGGTTCTCTGCTCCGAGAGGAAGTGCCAACTGTAGCTTATGTTCAAGTCCTATTTGTTTTTCACAGTTGGAACTTTGTACATAGAGGTTACATTTTGTCGCTCATGGATGGGCAGCTCCTGGAGAGGTCATGAGGTCGCCTTCTGGCTTGAGTTTAGTACCAGTGGCCTCAGGAGAACCATTTGATGTTGCCTTGCTTTTTATTTACTTTGGCCCCAAGTTCTGAGACTTCGCTGTGCGCAACAGGAAGGGGCCGTCCTCAAGGATGTTATTTGTGAACTTGCCGAGTGCCTTCATCAGAGGCAGTAGTTGGACCTGCAGTTGGTCCACAATAAATGGGGATAATTTTGCATGGCAAAGAGATTACAGTAATTGTCTTTATGATAGGAACTGATTCCTTGAACATAAAATTGAACTCCAAAATGAATTATGCTTTCCTGCAGGTCTGATGAAATTTCTGAGGTTTCTGAAATTTGTGTATTTGTTTTTCCAAAGCAAGTTCTGCTGGTGAGGGGAAATACCTGACTGGTTTCATTACGGTTTATAAATGAATAAACGGATATTTAGTTCTGTACATAAATCCACAGTGAGTACATACACTGGAATGAGACAATCATATTCGATCAGATCAGAATACAAAGACATACTTTTGAGACTTGAAAGTTCAGAGTGGACGTGGACCTCACGAAGGTCGGTTTTCCAGCCACCTGCTGCCCTGGCTCAGCCACTCCTCCTCCTCTCACATCCACATTTGCAGGTGGGTTCCTTCACCCTCCTCCCTGCGGGGGTCTGTAAAAGCAAATTTAGTTCACCCATCCGTGGTGTGGCCTGCAAAACTAACTCAAACCCAATCCCTTCATTTTACTGAAGGGGGGAAACTGAGGCTCAGAGGGCACTTTTAAATAGCGTTTGCTCACTACCTTGAGACTCAGTGTGGAATTTTTAAGCACCTTATTTTAAGTCATTCATTATTTGGGAAAAATCAAACCCCTGTTACAAAGGAGAGAAGCCAAACAGGTTCAAATGAAGAAGCACCTGGAGTTTCTGAATTTTGCTGCGTGTTTAGCACGCATCGTACAGCACGTCCTGTGTTATCACTGGGACATAACCAGACCTGGATCCCTTAAGGTCTAACAGCCTTAGGGCAGAGAACATTAAATTACTGAAGAATCTGAAAATTGTGAACTCTCTATGTCACCGTGTTTTCAGGACTTTTCATGCTGTAGACTGTTCTGCGGGAATGATACTGTGTATATTCTAGGATGGCATTTACCAAAAATAAATGATGGTCTCCAGGAAATTAACAAAATAAATAAATAAAATAAAAAAATAAAAAATAAAAAATAAATCCTACAAACCATTACTCTTTATCAATATTGATGGAAAAATCCTCAACAAAATACTAATAAACAACTCAACAGAATATTAGAAGTGGGATTTATTGTTGGAATGCAAAGATGGTTAAACATACGAAAATCAATCAGTGTAATACACCACATTGAAAGGGAAAAAAATCACATGATCATCTCAACTGAAGCAGAAACTAAATCTTTATGAGAAAATTCAACACTATTTCATGATAAAAAAAACACTCAACAAATTAGGAACAGAAGAAAACTACTTCAACAAAATAAAAGCCTTATATGAAAATATCACAACTAACAATATACCCAACAGTGAAAAGCTGAAGGCTTTTCCATTAAGATCAAGAACAAGGCAAGAATGCCCACTCTTATCACTTTTTTTCTTGCCACTTCTGTTCAATATAATACTGGAAGTCCTAGAGCAATTGAGAAAAAAGTGGGGGGCCGGGGGAAGCATCCAAATTGGAAAGGAAGAAGTAAAATTATCTCTGTTCACAGACGACATTAAAACCCATCACAGATGTGAAAAACACTAACAATTTCAGGAAAAAAAATGGTAGAATAAACAAATTCAGCAAAGTTACACAATATAAACCACACACAAAAACCAGTTACATTTCTATACACTAATGATAAACAAAGCAAAATGAACATTAAAAGACAATTTTATTTATAATAGAATCAAAAAAGAACAAAATATTTAGGAATAAACTTAACCAAAGAGGCAAAAGGCTTATACATTTAAAACTACAAAAAAATGTCTGAAAGAAATTCAAGTCAAACAAATGAAAAGATATCCCATATTCCTAGATCAGAAAACTTAATATTTTATGTCAATACTACCCAAAGTGATGTACAGATTCAACGGAATCCTTACCAAAACCTCAAATATATTTCTTTCCAGAAATTGTGAAATTTATACCTATTCTTTTTTTTAATATATTTCAACGGTGAACTGCTCCAAATTACCAACAAGCAATAATAAATAATCAACCCATAAAGTAACATATTGAACACTGCAAATTCGAAGCCACCATTCAGCTACACAGAAGATCCAATATTTAAAATATAATGGCATCAACACTAACATTCAGGCTGATAATGGACCAAATTCACAACTTTTTGCATGAGACAATCACAGGGAAATCACTTGGAAATCACAGGAAATCACTTGGAAAGCCTGTTTGCCATTGCACGTGAAAAGCACACCAACAGAACAGAATAGTATCAGATAATGGGTGGAATGGCTTTTTCCAGCAAGATCAATGCCTGGGTCTCCACAGAAAAGCTAGAGTCACAAACTAGGGTGGAGTGTAGAAAGGTAATCACCATCATCAGATGCAGAGAGGTTCAATTTGTTCAAAAATTGTACTGTGTATTTTTAGCAGTTATAGATGCACAGAATTCCTGGTTGACAAGGATCTTTAAAATCATATTGCATGTGAAAATCATTTTCAGGATAAGCAAATGACGACCCCTGGAAGGAATGCTTGCTTACATAATGCAAAGTCACACAACTAGCAATGAGCAAAACCAGGCCTAGAACTTCTGTTTCCTGTGTTCTTCCATCTTTCCTAATAAAACTCTTTAAGGTTGGGAGTATCACTTTAGTCTGCTGGCAGAAAGAGTCTCCACACAAAATGATTTACTTGATCAGTTTTCAAAATGATCACCAGAGTAAGTAAGTTAATTGGCTATTCCCCAATACAAAATAAAAAGGTTAAAAATTTTTTTCTCTTGGGATGAGAACTTTTAGGAACTCTCAGCAGCTTTCAAATACATAATACAGTATTTTTAACTACAGTCACATGCTGCAGATTACATTCTCATGACTTATTTATCTTATAACTGGAAGTTTGTACCTTTTAATTACTTCTCCCTACCCCTAAACCCCTCACCTCAGACAATCACCAATCTGTTCTCTGTTTCTCTAAGTTCTGGGATTTTTTAGATTCCACATATAAGTGAGATCATACAGAATGTGTCTTTCCCTGTATGACTTGTTTCACTCAGCATAATGCCATCAAGGTCTACCCATTCTATTACAAGTAGCAAGATTTTCTTTTTTCTTGATGTCTGAAAAAATAGTCGACCGGATATACATGTCACAGCTTCTTTACCCATCCATTTAGCTGTTGATGGACACTTGGATGTCTTAACTATTGTCAACAATGCTGCAATGAACATGTGGGTGCAAATATCTCTCCCGCATAGTGATTCCAATTCCTCTGGACATACACTCAGCAAATGAAACCTGCATCTCATGGTGGCCCCATTTTCAGTTTTTTGAAGACCTCCATACTGTTTTCCATAGTGGCTACATGATTTTACAATTCCATCAGCAGTGCACAAGAGCCCCTGTTCTCCACATCCTCACCAACACTGTCATCTCTTGCATTTTTCTTAACAGTTTGTTCATGTCATTTTCGGTTGTGCTGGGTTTTCATTCTGCATGCAGGCTTTCTGTAGCTGCAGTTAGTGGGGGCTATTTTTCATCGTGGTACATGGGCTTCTCGTTGTGCTGGCTTCTCTTTTTACGAAGCACAGATTCTAAGGCGCGTGGGCTTTGGCAGCTGCAGCACACAGCCTCCGTAGTTGCAGCATAGGGCTCGAGGGTGTGCGCGCTTCAGCAGCTGTGGGAGGCAGGCTCCACGGTTGTTGCTCACGGGCCGCAGGGCATGCAGGGTTCCGTAGTGGTAGCACGAGGTTCTGCAGTTGCAGCTCACAGGCTCCGTGTCATGATGCACAGGTTGAGTTGCTCCGAGGCATGTGGGATGTTCCCCCACCCGGTATCAAACCCATGTCCCCTACACTGGCAGGTGGATTCTTACCTACTGTACCACCAGGGAAGTCAATATCTCTTGTATTTTTAATGACGGCCATTCTAATAGGTATGAAGTGATCACAAAACATTTTCTTTAAGATTCTTGACCACATCAGTATGTGCCCAAAATGATTAAACCAACTCACCCCTGCCTTAGGAAAGGAACCTCCTAGGATTATATGGAAGCCTTCGTACTGACTCTGGACTTTTTGATAGCTGCGGTGCTTGTCATCCTGTGTGTGCTCACTCAGTCATGTCTGACTCTTTGTAACCCCATGGACTGTAACCACCAGACACCTCTGTCCATGGGATCTTCCAGGCAAGAATACTGGAGTGGGCTGCCATTTCCTTCTCCAACATTGTCATCCCATTCCTGGCGAAAGCAGTTAGGATCTGCCCTGTGAGAGGTGGACTTGCCAATGTCAATTATCCTGGAAAGAGGCAGAGCTAAGACATTAATATGAGAAAGGAAAGACCTGGCAGAAGGAAGAGGGAAACCCTCACTCTTCCAGGGCCTTAATCTATTCGATGCCTGGGCTCTGCAACCAAATATGCCGACAGTCACTTCTGGAGGGGGCGATGGGGGGCGGTGTCCAAGCCAGAGAGGCAGCCTCGTGAGGGTTGGTCTCATTCTGCCACATCTAGTAACCAATTTTATGGGACTCTCAGGGTTTTGTTGAAAATCATAAACTCAACTTTTATCTACTACAGGGAATTAAGGACATGTTTCCAAGCTAGAGGTGTGGTGTAAAACGGGAAAGCAGAGTCCCCCATTTCCGACCCCATGGAAAGGAGTTCATGGGGTTGCCAAGAGTAGGACACAACTGAGCTTGCCCAGCATGAAAGAGAAGCCTGGAGGGAAAAGAAAACTGTGGGACCTGAAGGTAACGCGCCATTATCTCATAAAATGCTGAGCAGACTGGTCCTAATAAGCATGATTCCAATCCTATCCAACCCTCATACTGCAATTACTGTCCAGCATTTCCTGAATACCTAAAAGGCTTTTACGTACATCTGTGTGACAAAATACTAGTTCATGTCTTCAAATCTATGTAAACGAACTATAAAACCAATTTAATCCTATTTAATAGGAGAAAAATCCTAATATATATTCTATTAGTACGCTCTGAGTCCCTATGTGAATGCCTTATTTGATTTTCAACAAAAGACACACCTCAACAGACTTAAGGAAAAAACTTGAGTTCAACAATTTCCCCTCCACTCATTTATTTAAACCTCTGACCAAACCTCTGTTCTAAGAAATTATTTCTACTATCTACTTGGAAAATTTAGATGAAAATGCATCTAAATTAAATTACCACTGTTGTGGAAACACTGAAACTCTAAATAAAAACTAGTGATCATGACAAAATTTTCTCAAAGGATGCTAGATTACCCCAACACCATTCATCTTCAGGACAACCTTTAAATGCCCTTTTTCATATGGCTATGCCAGCCACTGGTGCTTCCTCGGTAGCTCAGCTGGTAAAGAATCCACCTGCAATGCAGGAGACCACAGTTTGACTCCTGGGTTGGGAAGATCCCCTGGAGAAGGGCTACACACTCCAGTATTCTTGGGCTTCCCTGTGACTCAATCAAGTAAAGAATCCATCTGCAAGGTGGGAGACCTGGGCTTGATCCCTCGGTTGGGAAGATCCCCTGGATGAGGGAACGCCTACCCACTCCAGCATTCTGGCTTGGAGAATCCCCATGGACAGAGGAGCTTAGCGGGCTGTAGTCCATGGGGTCGCAAAGAGTTAGACACAACTTGACTGAGTGATTAAGCACATGCCAAACATTAATTAAATTCTTTTCGTTGAAATTGGCTTATACCTCTCTACATTCAAATCTTTTCAGGTACTGCTTATTTTCTCTTATTTCTATTTATGAGAGATCAGACAGTAGTCTAATACATAATTTTATGAGTACTACATCCACATTAATTCATCAAAGCAGCCTGAACACTGTAAAGATTTTTTTTTTAAAGATACAGAATGCCACCAAATCCCCTTATCAGTAGGGTGGCCATTTAATTTATCATCCAAACCAGAATACTTGATACTGAGAGGGGGCATCATCAAAAACAATACCAGGCAGCAGGCACAGTCAGGACCGCCCCAGCAAACTGACACCTATTGGCCACCCTACTTATTAAAGAGCCACCACCGCACTTAAAAGCAGAAAGTCTCAAAAAGGTGAAATAAAGTTCATGATTGGAAAGGGGACAAGAGTGGGTTCACACGTGAACAGAAAGTCAGAAGAGTCCAATTAGAAGGTGACAAGAAAGCCGAAGCCTCTCTCAAGCATCCACACCCAACGGCATTTCCAGGTTCCCTAAACACAACTCCTCCCCTCCTCAGATATTAACACGGTTTGTACACGTGAATCAAGTCTGTCTCATGGCAAGTGCTCTCCTTGCTCATTTACCGGTTTATTTCACTGCGACCCTCCCACTCCTCTCTGACACCACCTTATCTCAACCCTCCTACCCACCAAGCACCCGAGTTTCTTTCCCCTCTCTTCCTTATTCTGTGTCCCGTCACTGAACCAATAAACCAGAGTTACTGGGAACTTAGCACAGGCACTGTGCTAAGTTCTCCGACATAAAAGGGGATTCCGAAGGTGAATTAGATTCAGTCCTCGCCAGCTCACTGCTCAAACTTGTGTTCACCACACTGTTTAAAACTCAACAGCGTTTCACTCTAGCCTCCATCCCTGCAGGTCCTAAGCAGCCCAACCGAGGCGCACAGACGCCAAGCTTCCTAGTGAAGCCACCCCTCTGTTTATTTGCGGATAATTTTCACCAGAAAAGAAGAATAAACTCTACAACTTTGGTTAAGGCCTCAAAATTTCCACATCTTAAAAAACTTTATAAAAGCTATTCTGCTCTCCCACCCAAGACACTGAGGTTTTGGGGGGCAACAAACACTCTTTCTTGCATTCCTGGTTCCTCCTTGAAGCTGGTGAAAGATTATGACTTGCCCACCACTGAATTTCCAGCACCTTGCAGAGTGTGTCCAGCACAAAACAGATAATAAATATCTGCTGAATAAATGAATGAATCAGGGGCTCATGATTTATCAACTGTTTTATATTCCAATCCTCAAGATCTTTGCTCCATTGATCATTTCCTCGGAAAAGTCAGTCCCATCTCCCTATCCCACCAACTCCATCTCCCCGCCATAGAAACAGCTTTCAGTTCAGTTGCTCAGTCATGTCTGACTCTTTGTGATCCCATGGACTGCAGCATGCCAGGCCTCCCTGTCCATCACCAATTCCTGGAGCTTGCTCAAACTCATGTCCATTGAGTCGGTGATGCCGTCCAACTATCTCATCTTCTGTCGTCCCCTTGTCCTCCTGCCCTCAATATTTCCCAGCATCAGGGTCTTTTCTAAGGAAATCAGCCAAAAACCCAACATCAAGTCCCAGTCACTTAATAATAGCAATGCAACCCTGAGCAAGTTTTCTCATCATTTTCTAGGCCTTATTTCCCTTATCTGTAAAATAGAGATAGCAATATCACGTTTGCAAGGTTTCTGTATATTTGTGAGATCTGAACACACTTTATGTAAAGGTCCAGGCAGGAACCCAATAAATGTGTGTCAGATGAAAGAATAAATTGCCATTCTGTTCTCTGGCTCCAGATCAAAATATAACCATCAAAATGTAATTTGCCAAAGCTGGTCTTCATTTAACCACAGATATGCACTTGGAGTCGTAACACACAACTGGAGTCTGTCCACTGTGGAACATCAAAGGGGGAGTTTAACATCTGCTTTTAAACGCAGGAAAACAACAATTAGTCCACAAGTAAAAGGGAAAGGGATAAGACGGGATTTTACTTCCCTGCCAGGGTATCCAGGTACTAAGGGACTACCAGCTCACAGCAGACTGAAGCTTTTTTGCAAGGTTACATAGATGGGGGAGGTAACCCTGGCAGTGGTTTTTAAATTCAGTGTTTATTGACAGCTCCTGCTTTCACGATCAAGAATGTACTGGCCAAGTCTGCCCTTCCTTCGAACTGCAAAACTTAGCAGTCAAGAAGTGCAAGAATCAGACTGAGGTTGAGGAGCATTTTTATCCAATGTGCTCGCTCTTCTAGCAATCTAAGACGTTAAACCTCAAGAGGGAGTGACCTCACAAACCTTTGTGCAAGCTGAGATTTATGAAATGCAGGCCTGCGATGGCCAGGACACATCTGTCTCTGCAGAGCCAGGCTCCGAGACCCGCGCTCCTGCGGTCTCCTTCCCGCCAGGCGGAGCAGCAGCCAGGGGCATGGCTCCCTGTGCCCTCAGACACCTGGGCCTGCCAGGAGAGCTATTTACGGGCCCTCCCTTCCTCTTTTCCAGTAACCGAGGCAGAGAAGCTATGAACCTTCCCCAGGGTTTGCCTTCCTCCCTCACTGCTCACTTGTGCTACTCGCTTGGAAGATGAAAGAAACCCCAGAGCTTTTCAAATCCCAGTGGCAATGTTGATCTCACATAACATTTTCCATTTTCTTTGGAAAATGTTTTCTTTCCTACTCTCCTCCAGCACACAGAACATGAAGCAGTCTAAACTACCTCCTTGGAGCACACAGAAGTAAACACAAGAGTTACACGAGAAGGTGAACACTCGCTTAAAACAGCCAAGGGTCATCGTGGGATAAACATGCGCTCTAATACGGAACCATCACGCTCCGTCTTACAAGTTCACAGTTCTGGCCTTTCAAGGACATCCGAGCAAAAGTGGCTCCCATCTGAATACAGGTATTTTTTCCCCACGAACCTACTATCATAACCTGTTTTCTTATCCATTCTCATGTTACAGATGTTTTCTTGCCGTGAGTTACAGAGTTCATAAGTGAAGAAACCAGGGAGCCTGACTCCAGGGATCTCCCATAATCTGCCCGAACCAGAAAAGTACTACTGTTTGTTGTCTAAGCTGAGTCCAGCCACTCCCCAGCTCGGTGACATCAGACAAGGTGACCATCGACACAAGGGCTCCACATGCTTTTAGAAACTGAGGTCCTCGCCTCCATGAATGATAGGGTAGTACTTTTTTATGGACTCAAAAATATTATTTAAGGCAGTTTCATACCTACCACAGCAGAGGAGCAGCAAGACAGCTTTACAGTCTCCAAAAGGCAACAGAAGTGTGTTTAGTCTCAGCTTCCAAACTTAGGCTAGTTTCGGACAGCAAGTCATAAATTAATTTTTAGATAAAATGGCAATCAGGAATTTCCTGAAACTTTCAAGATCAATCCAGATATCAAACTATTAAATAAGTAGGTAGATAAATAAATACCACACTAAAATCCAATGATACCCCCCTTTAAAGTTACACTTGACATAACTGCGACAGAAGCTTTACATATATAATTTAAAAATATTGAATTTTAGAAGACAAAATATCTTAAGAGATTATTTACTTTACCACTGCAAAATTTACTGAGCAAAGAGTTATGAAAAACATACAAAAAACGTGAATGGGACTGGATCCCAGTGCTCAAAACCTTGTGTGTGTGTGTGTGTGTGTGTGTGTGTGTGTGTGTGTGTGTGTGTGTGTGTGTGTGTGTGTGTGTGTGTGTGTGTGTGTGTGTGTGTGTGTGTGTGTGTGTGTGTGTGTGTGTGTGTGTGTGTGTGTGTGTGTGTACACATGCACATGCATACACACACTCTCAGAGCTCTGTGGTGTCCAACTCTTTGTGACCCCATGGACTGTAGCCCACCAGGCTCTTCTGACCATGGAATTTTCCAGGCAAGAATAATAGAGCCATTTCCTCCTCCAGGGGATCTTCCCAACCCAGAGATCAAACCTACACCTCCTGCTTGGTAGGCAGATTGTTTAGCCCTGTGCCACCTGGCAAGTCCCCCTCAAGACTACAGTTTATTAAACATTATGTAAGTAACTATACCCAAGTTAAAACCTATAAAAGATAAAATCAGAACATATCATCAGAGAGATTCAAGTAGGGTATTAAGGGAGTTTTGACACATAGAAAAGATTACTTCTAAGCATAGCATGGGGGTTAAGAGCATAAATGTGAGAGTCATAGAGAATCGGGTTTAAGTCTTGACCACTCCACTCCCCAGCTATGTGACACTGTGAGTGAAGTGAAAGTCGCTCAGTCATGTCCGACTCTTTGCAATCCCAAGGACTATACAGTCCATGGAATTCTCCAGGCCAGAATACTGGAGAATGCTTGCCCTTCTCCAGGGGATCTTCCCAACCCACGGATCGAACCCAGGTCTCCCACATTGCAGGTGGATTCTTTACCAGCTGAGCCACAAGGGAAGCTAACTTGTCTAATGTCTAATGTGACATTAGACAAGTTATTTAACCTCACGGAGCCTCAGTTTCAAAATCCTTATAATGAGGCAATAACATCTACCTCTCAGAACTGATGTAAGAGTAAGTAAGATAAAATATGTAAAATTCTTAATACGGTTCCCAGCACACTCCCAGGGTTAACTGCTAGCACTGGCTTTCAGTCCCAAACCTATTATTTCTTCTCTTACCAATGCCCCTTAACTGCTCTGGTCCAAGGTCCTGCTAGATCCTACTAACCAGTCTCCTTTAAATACGGCACAATGGACTTTGAGAAAATAGGGAACATGCCCAAGGCCTTATAAATCCTCGATTCGTTGGGGAATGACTGCCCCTCCTCCACAGGCTCGTGACGTTTGTGAGTCTACCTTCTCTACCAGCTCTCCGAAGTCGGACGGGCACTGCCTGGGCTTTGAAGTTAGATGGATTACAGTTAGAATCCTAACTCAAACATTTTTTAGCTGTGTGAATGTCGGCAAGTTCCTTTCCCCTGAGTTTCAATGATCTCTACCCCAAGAATTCCTGGGACAACCAGTGACTCAATCCTTTGATTTTCATACTCATTCAGACAGTGGAACCAGTCTAAGGGCAGAAGATCAGAATTCTTAGTATATTTAATTGTACCACGTGAATTAAGAACTATCCTACTAGGAAAAATGACAACCACCTTATATGCATTGTTGTTTTGTTGGTGATGTTTAGTTGACAACTCTTTGCAACCCCATGGACTATAGCCCACTAGACTCCTTTGTCCATGGGGTTCTTCAGGCAAGAACACTGGAGTAGGTAGCCATTTCCTTCTCCAGAGCATCTTCCCAACCCAGGGATCAAACTCACGTCTCTGGAATTGGGAGACAGATTCTTTACCACCGAGCCACGAAGGAAGCCCCATATTATATGCATACTGGTTTCCAAATATTACATGGGTGTATGCGTGTATGCACGTACATATGTGTATAGATATATATACACATATATGTTTTTTAAATCACTGTTCTAAATTGATCAATTAAATGCCTCTTGTTTACTAACTTTTTCCCCATTTGCTAATTTAACTTAACAAGTAGTAGTGGATACCAAAAGTTTAGGAAAAAATAATAAAACAAAAAACTTAAAGATGAGAAAATTCTATTCATGATTTATTTTGGAAGAGATGGATCAATGAATATCATTACTGAATGTGAGTGGTCAAACACCTCATTTAAGAATATCCAGCTCACTGTTCGTCACATAGTACACACTGAATAAATGTAATTTGAATCTGAATTTGAAACTCAAATTAAGTTCTTTGAAAGCAAGAGCGCATCTCATTCATCTTTGAACAATGAGCTCTGGACACGGTGCCTGGCACACGGTAGTCGTGCAAAAAATATTGGTTTAATAAATGAACCTAACACTGAGAAGGCAGACAAAGATCTGTAATACATTTTGCATCTCCAACTGATGTGAATTTCAATCTGTTCCAATAAATTATATCCCAAAGTCTACGAAATGTTCCTTCTGTACCATCATCTCATCTGAGATATTTAGAGCTTCTTGGGAGTGAGGCAGAATCCTTCCTTAGGCACAGAAATATGGACGAAGACAGCTAAGCAGGAGGAACATGTCACCCATGCTCCTGTAACATAACAAAGGGACCAAGAAGACGCAAAGCTTTATACACAGGGCCTGTCAAACAGTGACATTTACCACTTGGAACACATATTTAGTCCCACAAGCCTCCTACTCAGAACATGTCTGGTGACAGTAAACACCCTAGAGATTGTAGAAGGTGAATTCTAGTCTATTACCTGTTTGCAGATGAAAAACTCTCACCATATACTTCACATATTTATACTCCCTTCTAACTGAAAGCTAGGATCACCTCAAATTAAACAAAAGGCTAAGATCCACTTGTTTCTCTTTCATTAAAAATGATATTGTAGACAAACATTTATTAGCATGGGAATTCATGATTTATTAAGTGGAAAAGAAAAGGTACCAAATAATTCATAGTATATGCCACACTGGCAGTATTAACACAAAAATAAACACATATATGTATTAAACACGAAAATAAAATAGAAGCTACTTTCTACTTCTTTTAAATAATCCATGCCTAATTTTTCAAAAGTGCATCTCATCTTGTCATAGACTCAAGTTTTCAGAAACCTACTTCAAATAATTTAATACGTGAAACAAGGAAGACTTTGAAAACATGTTTGTGATTAGGAAAAAAAAAAAAGTCCAGGACAAGTGGGAGTTCAAAGGAAGTAGGGTGGTTGTTCAGGGTTCTGATTTCCCCTAAAACGGTGCATTTACCCCCCCAAGATAAGTCACTAACTCATTTAAGTATCTCTTATACGGGCTTCCCAGGTGGTGCTAGTGGCAAAGAACCTGCCTACCAACGCAGGAGATGTAAGAGACGCGGGTTTGACCCCTGGGTTGGGAAGATCCCCGGGAGGGTCTTCACCCACACCAGTATGCTGCCTGAAGAATCCCACGGACAGAGGCCTGGCAGGCTACAGTCCACAGAGTCGCACACACTCGGACACAACTGAAGCAAGCTGGCACGCGTGCACGGCTTCCAAAGTGCCATCAGAAACATCCACCGGTGACGGCTGCAAACTTCAGAAGGGACCTGCCTCTACCTCCCCAGGCCTGCCTTCTCCACACAGCTAGTTCTTCACGACTATGTGTAGCATCCACATTATAATCACCTTCTCTTCACACTGAAGAGTCACCTGTGAACATCCTTTGTGCATACACATTTTCACCTATGACATCCGTTTTAGTAAGCAAGGATTCTTCTGCCGTGGTCCCTCTGGTAACACAGGACTGTCTTTAGTTTATTACGGTGATCAAAGGTCCTACCAATGCCTTGCTTCTACAAAAGGGAAAAGTAATTTTTACAGCAATGTCACAAAGGGAACATTTTGATGTTAAAAGAAGGAAAATATTTCACCAGGGACTATGTAAAATTTTAAAGAAATGCTAAATCATTTGAAATGCAGTCTAAGTAGCTCACTTTCTGGGGTTGTTATATTTCCAATCCAAACACCACTGCAAATATTGAGATCCTAAAGCCCAGAGAATTAATCTTTTGCTCTTTCCGTTCCACTTCTGTGAACAGATTGGTGACTTGCAACATAATCCTCTTTCAAATATCCTTCCAGGATGGAATAACAACTAGACCACATAGGATTTCCATTATTTTAAGGTCAATATGTGAATACAAACTAAAAAATTCAACTATTAATAAACATACTGCTATTCTTTTTTAAAAATTCCACTGAAATTTTTTAAAAATACCACAGTATATCACTACTGTCAATATTTCACTAAAAACAGAAGAGTGTTTTTGGAGAAAATTTTCAAAGTCCTTGCTTTTAATGGATTTATATTTCAGCAGAGACTTCATAGCTCTCAGAAAGTGTTTTCGTGCTGTGTGTATATTCTGTGGTGTGTATAATATTTTTTCAGTATGACTATCTTACTTAACTTCAAGAGAGTCATAACTTACCTTACTGTAATTATTTCCATATAACAAACAATTTAGTTATAAATAAATTTACATGGCAAACAACATAAAGATAAGATCTGATCTTACTGTTTAATGCTTCTTCTATGAACCTTCTAAAGTTCTTTTATCTTGTTTTGTTTTAGGAATGTTTCAACTATCTCATTTGTACTGTCAGAAATGTAGAGGAGTTATAATACACAAAAAATACAAAGTTTAGAAAACTATCTAGTGATTTACGGAGCAAACAGTTCCTATTGTCGATGATATTGCTTTTGGAACACACCAGAAAGGAGGTCTGGGTGAGCACACGTGAGCCAGCCTGAGTGTGTGTGCTATTTTGTTCACATTCTTAGGGGCCACTCATATTTCCAAGTAATATCTACAAGAAAGCAGACATTTTATTATTCTTAGGGCCCATTTTACCTTTCTTTTCAAAAAGATCAGGGAATAAAACTGAACTTTATGGCACCAAGTAAGTTTTTCGGTCAAGGCATTCCTACAAGTGTCTCAAACTATCTTCAAGTTTCTCTAAGTTGTAAAATAATAAAATTGACAGGTGCATCAATTCTTCCAAGGCCAAGCTACATGAGGGACTTACTGAACAAGTGATTTTCAATTTTATTTTCCTTTCCAGACAAGAAAAGAACCAGATGGACTTCATTCTTATCCTAAAGAATTCAGAACCAAAGAGCTTATTTAAAAGTCTGAAATACCTGAAGCTCAGAAAACTGGACCTGCTTTTCTATCATACCATATTACACTCTTACCTTTGGAATTTATCTTCTGAACACCTGGTAAAATATTTTATCACAACCTTGAGGACTCAGACTGTGAAATCCCAAAGAAATGACACAATGCAGAAAGTCATCCCAATATCTTGGAAGGTTTCTTTCTTTTTTTTTTTTTTAAAGGTTCCTGAGTCCCTTTCCATGTTTCAAGCCCATAAGCGCATATAAAACTTATAAAACCAGGAAAGAAAGGAAGCTGAAACGTGACAGACACATTGTTAACTTTCTGAGAAAAATGTAACGGAATTTTTTTTAAAAGCAAGTTAGAAAAACACTTACTTTTCCCAGGTCTTTGGTGCGAAGCTCAGAAGGCAAGTTCCCTTTTCCCACAAAGTCCTGTTAATTGCTAGCAATGACTCAGGGAGGTCAGGCAGCCCCAATATATCTAGAAATTGTGTAGAGACAAAAAGTTAACAAAGTCAGATTACAAATTAAAAATCAAAATACCACATAGCTATTCAGAGTCTCTATGCATAATTAAAATACAGATTTCACTGAAATATCTAAATGATGAACTGTGTTATCTACTTTTCTTTCAGAACAGTACTAACAAGACTTTCTAAATCTAGGTGGTGTTTTGACTTGTCGCCTTATTAAAGTTACTGAAGCGGGAACCAGCAAGGCTCTTGGCAACCATTCACGGTAAAAATGTCCTTCTCGGGGAGTCATAAAAAGCAACTGAGGGAGGATCTGGACTTCTAATTATACTGCAACTTGGGAGGGAAGGTCTTCTGAAATCACACTTGCCTGCCCCACCTTCCAAAGATGAGCTCATCTCACAAACACAGAAACGGGTTGTAAATAGACATCAACAGTAACAACTTCAGAAATTCATCCACAACTTATAAATGCCTGTCAGATGTACCCACTTAAGCACACTTCACTTTTGCAGGTGGGAATGAGAAGAGTCTTGTTAACTTTTTTCTAATGAAACAGAAAATCTCAAAATTCTGTGTGATGATGATCCCACTTAAAACATCAGTTACTTCCTCCCACAATCTTGCAAATGAATACATAGGTAGTAACTCATGCATAAGATAAACGAGTTTCAGTAGGTATAACAGACGCCACAGGTAAATCATAATCTGAAGTCTAAACCTGTCAGGCTCTCCCGCACTGACCGGGCTGCACACAAGACGTTATTTTAAGAAGTGTGACAAACTTGTTTAAGCGCTGTAGGGTATTGAGAAACAGGTCCATGAGGAGGAGGCAGGGGGTGCGGTCACCACAGGCAGGCAGAGACCCACAGACACCACCAGGCATCACTTGTGATCACGGCCACGGCTACAGTTCAGAGTACTGTCGCTGCTGTGCTGCTACTGTTACATTACGCAGTGTGGACTCTCAAGCCAGGTTTCTCTGTTTTTACATGAATATCCCTGAGACATCAGTGAAGTACCACATGGAACACTCAGTTCTCCTCTCTCGTGTTTGATATCGCAGGGAACAACTTGAGCATAACTGGACTTTCACAGTTGTTTAGGCATGATTTCACACTGCAGCAGCAGAAGGCTGCACGGGGCGGAAGCCAGCCGCCCAAGGTGGCAGAGAATGCACCCAGCCACTCCTCAAACACCTGCCAGCGGCCGCAGCTCCCCGCGAGGGTGCCAAGCCCCGGTCCTCCACACCGGCTGCCCCGACTCTGCTTCTGATTTCAGACTACCCGCCCTGCCATCACCTCACAGCGACTCACAAGCCGTAACCCCTCCAGGGCCTCACTCATCCACAGGAAACGTCAGGGTTTGCTCAAGGTAA
The DNA here is from genome assembly GCF_963930625.1 of Muntiacus reevesi. NCBI lineage: Eukaryota > Metazoa > Chordata > Mammalia > Artiodactyla > Cervidae > Muntiacus > Muntiacus reevesi. Next base: position 56,322,241 of record NC_089264.1, read on the forward strand.
AGTGCTGTGTTGTACTTTTTATCTATTTATTTCTTAACCCGACAAATATGTGTAAAATTGTGCTCCAATTTTTATCCAGCTCCCATTCTATTTTTTTTAACCTTTAACCAACAAAGGTTTTGGAGTGTATGTCCCTAATCCCACTTTTCCCTTGAGCACTGGTTGGGGGAGGGTGGGGCGGGGCGGCGAGGCAGCCTGTTATGATTCTGCGTAGCATGGCGGTTTTTAGAAACACATGCATTGCACTTTAGCAGAACTGACTGTATAATAACCACTGTTTATAAGGATGCTTGTGATTTAAATCAGAGGAGTTAAATTAGGATTTTCATATAGTTTCATTATGTTAAAGACAATAGCAATATATGTTATACAATTTTAGAAAGAACCTCACTCACATTTTAGGTTTTACAGTAACCTAGTATGAACACTTTTAAGGCTATTTCAGCTACATGAAAAATTTATTTATTAGAAGTTTCCTGATGGTCTTATTAATAAATAAGGCGCTACTGTACCATTCTGGAGAGACCAACATGATGGTGTCATAAAGACAGATTCTCGCAGAGGAGGACTTATCCGAAATTGCTAGAGAGGACAAACTGAATTACTTGTCATTCCTTGAAACCAATAAATCTTTAAAAGATTGAATTCATCCTTTAAAAAAGTCCAAGATGTACACAAAGATATGTACAAAAAGTTTTCCATTACAATAACATATTAAGCAATTTTAAAACAAATGTTTGGCAATAGATAAACAGTTCTTTTAAATCTGTAAGATACTTAACAAAATGAGAAAATGTTTCTAAGCAGTGTTCACTGGGGAGTGCTGGCTATAGGACGGACGATACGTTCAATGTGATCCCAATTTTTTTAAAGTATTTATATCTGAAAAAAAAAACTATAATGAAAATAAGTCAATATTTGAATAGTTGCTAATTAAAGATAAAAATAGAATAGAATAATTTTTACTTTCTTCGCATTTTCCTGTGGTATCCAAATTTTCCACATAATCAAGTCTACTTTTACAGTTAGAAATAACAATATGCTATATAAAAATAGGACGAAGGCATCTGGTGGGAAAAAACTCTTTTTATCCCACTTTAATTTCAAATGTGAATCCAGCCAGTAAAATGAACACCAGCCCAAGAACAAGGACACCAGATGCTACCTCCACAAGCATTAACAGTCACAGAAAGTATTTTCCATCTCATAATTCAAAGGCAAATACAGTCCCAAAAGAGATGTTCAAAGTATATAGATCAGTTATAAAAGCCAAAATATAATTTGCTTTTACTGGTAGGAGAGTTATAGATTTAGTAAAATCCAGATTAAGGAAGATTTTTAATTATATAATTACATATAAGCTGTTTTAATGTCTGAAAGAAATTTAGTGATGAATGAAGAAATTGTGCTCTGGATATAACTCCTTTCAAACAAGATCAAGATTAAAGAAATACAAGAAGCAATGGCTTTGGTTACGGGGATGAATGCCTCACCACGGGGAGTTTTCAACAGAAAGTAAGAAAAGAGAGCTGAATCTTTATGACCTCCGAAAGAACTGTTATATTACAATTTCCCCGATAACCATAAAACTGGGCTTTGAAAATAACTCATTTGCCAAAAATGGTGGTTCCTTAGTCACCAGTCCGCTTAGGTTAATCCCGTGCACTGAAATCCCGTCAGACCTGAATGGGCAAAGTACTCAGGAGTCAAGGGCTAGCGTGGGGCAATCTGGCCACCACACGCTTGAGCTCACTTCCTTATGCCGCCAGCAGCACATGTAAACCATGCGCCCCCTTTTCATTATCGCTGTGACCTCACTAGCTTATCAAAGACCAAGTAACTATTTGGAGAAGAGCAACTGCTTTAGTACCACTCTCCACCCTCAAGAATGCACCGAGGGTTAAAAATCAGGGGTGGGAGGGGTGCTGTGTCACAAAATCACAAAGCATCTGTCACATGTAGCGTACACATCTGAGTAAGAACCACAGTCCTATTGTACATAGATGTACTAGTCTCTGTTCTCTTTTTTAACTTCCAGAAACGCTGACTCCAATGAAAAACAAACAAAAACAAAACCCTTCTGCTTCAAATTCGCTTTTGTATTTTTAAGCATTTTTGAAAGTTCCCCATCGTATGGAAACAATTAACTACTGGCTTCATGTTTTGTTTTGTTTCATAGAATAGAAAAGGCAAATTGAACATTTTAATTACGCTATCTACAAAGAGAGATCATGGAGGTGATACTGAGTTCTAGAAAAATCAGTCGGTTCAAATTCAAGAGCAAAGGCTTCATTTTATCAAAAGCATGTTGATTACTTTAGAAAATAACTTAAAAATTTTTGGCTTCTATGTTTTGTAAGTTGCTGCCTAAAATGCTGCACATATGCAGCTTTAATAATTTGCAACCAAATATTATAATCAAGTAAATTCAAATATTGCTTTCAATTAGGAGTGTTGAAAATAAAAACTATGAGTTTTAAGTTTTACAAGAAGACACGCTGAAATATACATTTACCTATACACATCTCACACTAAGGGGTTCTCAGTATGGAAACCATATTTCTTAAATTGCTCTAAGAATTAGCATACGTGTAGCTCAGGGGGATACACTCTCTCAGCATTACTGGATATAAAAAGGGCAACCAATTTTCAGAGTCTACCTGGAAAATAAGCAGAAATTATTTTCTCAGGCTCTCCAGTCACTCCCTGGGCAGAATTCCAACATAATCTAAATTGGTCTTGGCCCTATCTCACCCCGCCTTTTGCATCACTGAGCCACCTCTGGTCCAAAGCCCAGTGACCTTCAATTTCCATGGCCTCTTCCTTTCACTGGTTCTTCTCTTCCAACTTCTAGACTCCGGCTGACTCCATGTGAATATCTCAGCAAAGCTGGGGATTGAGGGACTTTAAACAAATGATTCATGAATTTTAACTTTCTCTGGATTTTATGCATTTTTAGAGAAAAGCTTGAATACCCAGATCCTGTCTTTCTCAATACTGTAACTCACTGGAGAAATAGTTGAATCCAGGCCTGGAGGACAAGGAAAGTACAAAATAAGCCTAGAACAGCTCACTATGCCAGAAAGCAAGAAGTGCTCAAATATTAATGCAGACATGACATGGACAAAGGAGCTGCTTTGAAGAGGCTCCCACTAGCCACATGTGGTACAGTCTGAACAAGGAAAAGAATGATATGGATAAACTGTAACACGTTCAATTTAAAAAAAGGAACCGTAAATCCATGGATCTTCATGCAAAGGGGGATACTGGAATGGTCTTTACAAAGACAGCCAGCTAACAAACACCAAAGGAACAGCAGAAACAGAAAATCCCACTTTGCAACCACTGAGGCAATGATTGATTCAGTCAATTAATAGACATTAATAGACACCAAGTCATTAATAGACACCAAGACCATTAGGGGAAGGGTTGCTGTGGAACAGGATACTCACACAGTCTCAGCGTATCACCCTTCGGATTACGTATCACTTACCTAGGGAAAAAGGTATCCTTATAATGGAGAGCTCTGGCAGACCACCTTACCCAAGTGATGGCTGGTGTAAGCACTCACAGGGTGACTGAACGTCACGTCTCCACTATGTAATGTGTCTGTCAAAATGCTTAATCTGTATCTTATCATAAATTAACAATCAAGTCTAGATTGTGGTACTTTCTATAAGAAAATTATCTTGGAATTTTCCAAGATATCAGTGCCACGAATAACAAAAATAAATGAAAACAGGGTGATTGTTCTGGATGAAAGGAAAAGAGACAAAATGCAATGAATGATTGTTGGTGAACTTTGGATGAGGAGAAGGGTTATAAAAGACATTACTGGAATAACTGGGGAAATCTGAATTGGTATTATGGGCTGTGTGGGAGAATACTCTTGTGCTTGTAAAATGACATGTGAAAGTAATTGAGGTAAAGGATCATGCATGACCTCAATAATTAATTCAAATGGTTCAGTGAAAGTATTTTTAAAGTATTCAGAGACAGAAAGAAACAGAGAGAAAACAAATTTGGCAAAATGTAAGCATTTTATATGGCAGGCTATAACCTATAAAAGCCAGTAACTATGGTTACTTATAGGTTAGGTCTACTCCATATAAAGAGATAATATAGGAGCTTATGGTTGAAACTGACACAAAAAGATTAACTCTTGTAACACAAAAATTACAGCATTTGCTACTGCTGCTGCTAAGCCACTTAAGTCGTGTCTGACTCCGTGTGACCACATAGATGGCAGCCCACCAGGCTCCGCCGTCCCTGGGATTCTTCAGGCAAGAACGCTGGAGTGGGTTGCCATTTCCTTCACCAATGCATGAAAGTGAAAAGTGAAAGTTAAGTTGCTCAGTCATGTCCAACTCTTCGCAACCCCATGGACTGCAGCCTATCAGGCTCCTCCATCCATGGGATTTTCCAAGCAAGAGTACTGGAGTGGGCTGCCATTGCCTTTTCCTACAGCATTTAGTCTATGGTAAAAAAAACTCAAACTTTCTCCAATTCAGTTTTCTTCTGTAGCAGTTAATAGTCATTAGGTAGAAGGAAGAAGATTTAGAAAGAAAAGAAACCTAAGGCAGAGGATGACAACAGGTAAAAATTAGGCACAGTTCAGTTCTTTTCCACACCTCTTCTTTTGAAGAAGAGGTTAACTTCCAAGGTTTAAAAAATTATGCCTTGTTTTCCATCCTGATGACCCTGGGTAGATGTAAACCTTTCTGATGAGTGAGAAAGAGTTCCACTGCAAGATGGAAACCGAACACTGGAACCTGGGAAGCTGAGCGTTTCACTTCATGCTCAGCCCTGGCCAAGCCTAGAATAGAGGGGCGTGAATCTGAATAACCATCCATCGAGCAAACTAGCATCCCAGGCTTGCCACTTTCAGCACCTCCTCAAACTGAAGGTGCTGAACGCAGAGTTCTCCACCACCGAACCCGACCCTGCGTCTCCATCACTTTTCTTCTTAGTCTGTGGTTGTTGAGTCACGCAGCCGTGTCCCACTCTTTGCGACCCCAAGGGCTGTAGCCCACCAGGCTCCTCTGTCCCATGCGATTTCCCAGGCCAGAATACTGGAGTGGGTCGCCGTTTTCTTCTCCACTTTCTAGTCCATCCAGTCTCAGAAGCGCAGTTTCATCTTTTACTTCAGTCCCCACCTGCCCCGTCTTCCTCGTTCACATACTCAGGGCCGTATCAGCCACAAGGCCTCTTGCGGTCCAGGCAGAAACAGCCTCTCTTTTCTCTGTTTCTCCTCAGTATTTTTTCTTTTTTCTCCTCGTTCACATACTCAGGGCCGTATCAGCCACAAGGCCTCTTGCGGTCCAGGCAGAAACAGCCTCTCTTTTCTCTGTTTCTCCTCAGTATTTTTTCTTTTTTCTCCTCAGTATTTTTATCTATGGCACTTACTTGGCACTTTTACAATACTGTTGCCACACAGAACCGATTCTACACTCATTTATAGGTAAAAGCTTTATCATGTCACCTCATTTAAAAAAAAAAAAAAGAAAAGAAAAAACAACACTGTAATTCTGTAAAGTACTTTATTATTTTGCTATTTACAGAATGGATAGTCAGGCGAAATAGCTTGTCTGAGGTCACAAAGTTGATCTACCCTAATACCAAAGTGCTTCAGATTTTATTTATCATTTTAAACACTGTCCCCTGTCCTTAAATCAAGCGCAGACTCCTTGAAGAAGGGGATCATTTTATCTGGCTCTGCACTCTCTCCAGAGTCTAGCAACCCTCATAACTCAAGTTCTCAGAATTGTATTTCAGGACTCAGCTCAGGAACCATTTTTCTTCCTGACTTCCAGGCTCCCCCTGTGCCCCCCTTGCCCTCTGAAGACTTCTCCTGCAGTGTACGCACGCCCTAACTGCGGGGCTTGTGGGGGCCACATGTGTGCCCTGGAACACAGTAGGCACTTAATGCATGTTCACCCGAAGAAATGTCTATGTATGAGACAGCTGGGTTCCTTATCAAGGCTGCTACGTCTTGCCAGGAAACTGATCTCCACTTTTATCATTATCACACACTGAGGAAATTATCTTAAGAAAGAGTGACAGTGGGAAAATGGAGATAAAGAGTCTTGGTCCTTGGGTCCTACTCACTTCATCTGCTGTCCCAGGTATACTGTGTTCTGGAGAAGTGCTTCTGAATTTTAACATATACAAAATATCACTCAATACAAATCACAATTCAGTATATCATAGGGCTTCCCAGGTGGCACCAGCGGTAAAGAACCCGCCTGCCAATGCAGGAGACCTAAGAGATGGAGGTTTGATCCCTAGGTTGGGACGATCCCCAGGAGGAGGGCACGGCAGCCCACTCCTGTATTCTTGCCTGGAGAATCCCATGGACAGAGGAGCCTGGTGGGCTGCAGTCCATGTAGACCAACACAGAGTTGATCATGACTGAAGCGACTCAGCACGCACAGAGCATATCGTGGTACAGTCTGAAATTCTGTGCTTCTTTTTTGGGGGTGGGGGGTGGGTAAAGGATGCAAACAAGAGGCTAACCAAGATTCTGTATTTCTAACAAGCTCCCAGGAGATGTCTGTGCTGCTCATCTATGGACCACACTCTTGAGGAACAAAAGTCCTAGACTGTAACAGTGAAGCTGTTCCTATTTTAAGAGAAAAAGCATGTAGGTTAAATGACCAGACATGAATTCACAGTGTTAATGCTAGTTATCTCTGGCTTTCTTCTTCCCACTTTTCTATAATTTCCAAGTACTCTATAATGCCTCTTGCTGATGGAAATAAAAACTTTAAATTCTATATATACCCACGCATAAAAAACTCTCCATTTGGACACTTCTACTCTGCTCAGCTACATCTTTGTTTAAGCAACAAATATACTTAAAAGGACCAGACTTGGGAAATAACAAGATGGTGAATTTAGCAATTCTCTGTCTGCTCATTTTAACATGTAAATTAACATAAAATAGTAATTACCCTTAACAAGCAGTCACCACCACAAGCATTGTTTGCTCAGGTTCCTTTCCCTTAAAGGAAAGAGAAAGAACTCATTCAGGTAGAAGACAATAAAAGGCAAACCAAATTAAGGACAGGAGAAAAACCAGGCAGGCGCTCCACTGAACTTCGTCCAAGTGGGTCAACAGAACCTGGTGAAGTTGAAACGAAGGTGGAAACGCGTTCTCCCAGCAGAAGCAGGGTGGGCTGGGTTCCCCGCCAAGGCTAAGTGGAATAAATTAGAGCGGCATTCACCACGCACCTGCAAGTGAGGTGGAAAGAAATGGTCCTCGGAGGACCTCCCTTCCAAAGTGTAACAAGGGGAGATCATTGGGAAAAGGCAATTAGAGGATGCCTGTCTGCAGGAGAGCACTCCCCAAAGACCTGACTCCTCCTCCATGGAGTTCCAAAGGAGGCCAGGTTTCGTCTATCCAGCTGCCGAAGCTGCAGCCCTGGGAGGCAGGCCCCTCATAACCACTCTGCACCTGCAGCTATTCCAGACACTTGCCCAGGCCACCGGTGTCTGTGAAGTGACAAAAACAAGGGAGGCGTCCAGACACCGCTCCTCTATAACCAGAGTGCTCCTGGTTAGAGCAGGATGGACAAGGTTCTGCATTCTCTGTTTTCCAACCCACAATTCTAGATGACTTTTTCCCGTAAAGAAATACTGTGAAACTCACTGTGAAATTACCTGAGAGGACGGGAACTTAGAGTCTGCAAGGCTTATATATACACTAGGACTAAAAATCACTTGTGTGTGTCTATTAAGAATGTGGTTTCATATCTGTAAAGTTTAGACATGCTAGACTTTCAGCTCAACTGAAAACAGTGAGTCACTGTTTCTTTGCTGAATCCTGTGAGTCTAGAGCTGGACCATTCAAGGCAAATAAACATACGCTGAGGTTTTTTAAAAATGTGATCATTTGAGATTTCAAAAGTAATGTCAAAGTCATCGTCTTGATGAGAGGAAAAAAATCTGCAATCTACTTGGACTTCCTTACACTTCTTTTATTGAAATTCAAATTGTTTTTATTTTGAATTACAGGAATTGTAGATGGCAAGGGAGAAAGCACCATAATCTTCTTAGTGATCCAAAGCCTACAAGTCCTAATATCTTAGTTGGAATTTTAGATTTAAAGAGACTTAGGAAGCATGACAAATAAATGCAATAAATAAATAAATAAATGCAACAAATAAATGCAATGCATGGTCTTTAGCTTGGATTCTGGTTTTTAAAAATGTTTTTAATGCTAAAGACTTAGAAGACTAAGTCTCTGGGAACTCTGACTATGGATTGATAATAAATGATATTTGGGGATTATTATTTATTTTGCTGGTCATCATAAAAGTACTGCATTTACATAAGGCAGCTTCTGTATTTTTTAGAAATGCATGCTAAAGTATTTAGGGGTAAAGTGCCATAAATTCTAAAAGTTATTTTTAACTGGTTCAGCAAAAAAATAATATATGTAAATTTATACACATGAAGTAAATAATAAAAATGTTAATAATCACTGAAATTAGATAGGGGTTCTATGGGTGTTCATTGCAGTATTCTTTACACTGCTTTTCTATTTGAAAATTTTTAGAAGTAAAAGTTTAAATTTACATCAAAAACACACATGGCCCTAATAGCTTTATCTACCCTGTCTTGCCATACTAGACCACAGTCTTTTCTCCAGAAGACCTCTCTCCCATCTTCCACCTCTGTAACTTTGTGTATTACATGCTCTCAATTTCTCCCGCTGGTCACTCTGCCTCTAGTGAAGGCTGAATCATTCTTTCAGGTCAATCTCAAATGCTACCTCCTCTTTCCTAACCGCTGCCCAACGTGATGCATCTCCCCTTTTCTGACTGCCTATGACACCTTGTACATCTCATCACACTTATCACATTCCATCCTGCAAGATAAACACTGACTCTGACCTTTCTGAGTGCTTCCCACACGTGAGGCCGTGGTCACAGGCTCTCACATGCATTTTTTCCTCTCTTCATTTCTTTCCTACCCCGCTGCAGTAGGAGTTGCCATGATCCTCTTTCCACAGGTGAGAAAAAAGGTATGAGGGGCTGGATGACTCGTTCACAGGGTTAGTAAGTGCAGTGCCCGGCTTCATTCAAACACAGCCCACTGCATTCAAACGCTGAGGCCCTCGTGTGCATGTCATCAGCACGGTGGCCTGATCCTTCCCTAGTAACAACTTAAGGGCAGGTAAAGCATATTATTTATTTATTCACTCAACCAATAATCATTGAAAAGCCACAATTATCCAGAAACAACTGCCCTATGTGATGGGATAAAGTTGTGAACATCAACATTTTAGCAATCAGCAAACTAAAACAGACTGGAACGGGTGAATTTAACTCAGATGACATTATATCTACTACTGTGGGCAAGAATCCCTTAGAAGAAATGGAGTAGCCATCATAGTCAACAGAAGAGTCCAAAATGCAGTACTTGGATGCAATCTCAAAAACAACAGAATGATCTCTGTTCATTTCCAGGGCAAACCATTCAATATCACAGTAATCCAAGTCTATGCCCTGACCAGTAATGCTGAAGAAGCTGAAATTGAATGGTTCTATGAAGACTGATAAAACCTTCTCGAACACACATCCAAAAAAGATGTCCTTTTCATTATAGGGGACAGGAATGCAAAAGTAGGAAGTCAAGAAATACCTAGAGAAATAGGCAAACTTGGCTTTGGAGTACAGAATGAAGCAGGGCAAAGGCTAATATAGTTTTGCCAAGAGAACAGACTGGTCATAGCAAACACCCTCTTCCAACAACACAAGAGAAGATTCTACACATGGACATCACCAGATGGTCAACACCGAAATCAGATTGATTATATTCTTTGCAGCCAAAGATGAGAAGCTCTATTCAGTCAGCAAAAACAAGACCAGGAGCTGACTGTGGCTCGGATCATGAACTCCTTACTGCCAAATTCAAACTGAAATTGAAGAAAGTGGAGAAAACCACTAGACCATTCAGGTATGACCTAAATCATATCCCTTATGACTATACAGTGGAAGTGATAAATAGATTTAAGGGACTAGATCTGATAGACAGAGTGCCTGATGAACTATGGATGGAGGTTCATGACATTGTATAGGAGACAGGGATCAAGACAATCCCCAAGAAAAAGAAATACAAAAAGGCAAAATGGTTGTCTGAGGAGGCCTTACAGATAGCTGTGAAAAGAAGAGAAGCAAAAGGCAAAGGAGAAAAGGAAAGATATACCCATTTGAATGCAGAGTCCCAAAGAATAGCAAGGAGAGATAAGAAAGCCTTCCTCAGTGATCAGTGCAAACAAATAGAGGAAAACAACAGAATGGGAAGATCAAGAGATCTCTTCAAGAAAATTAGAGATACCAAGGGAATATTTCATGCAAAGAGGGGCACAGTAAAGGACAAAAATGGTATGAACCTAACAGAAGCAGAAGGTATTAAGAAGAGGTGGCAAGAAAACACAGAAGAACTGTACAAAAAAGATCTTCACAACCCAGGTAATCACGATGGTGTCATTCCTCATCTAGAGCCAGACATCCTAGAATGCGAAGTCAAGTGGGCCTTAGGAAGCATCACTACAAACAAAACTAGTAGAGGTGATGGAATTCCTGTTGAACTATTTCAAATCCTGAAAGATGATGCTATGAAAGTGCTGCACTCAACATGACAGCAAATCTGGAAAACGCAGCAGTGGCCATGGGACTGGAAACGATCAGTTTTCATTTCAACCCCAAAGAAAGGCTATGCCAAAGAATGCTCAAACTATTGCACAACTGCACTCATTTCACATGCTAGCAAAGTAATGCTCAAAATTATCCAAGCCAGGCTTCAACAATACATGAACTGTGAACTTCCAGACACTCAAGCTACATTTAGAAAAGGCAGAGGAACCAGAGATCAAATTGCCAACATCCGATGGATCATTGAAAAAGCAAGAGAGTTCCAGAAAAACACCTATTTCTGCTTTAATGACTATGCCAAAGCCTTTGACTGTGTCAATCACAAAAACTGTGGAAAATTCTGAAAGAGATGGGAATACCAGATCACCTGACCTGCTTCCTTAGAAATTTGTATGTAGGTCAAGAAGCAACAGTTAGAACTGGACATGGACCAACAGTGATTCCAAATAGGAAAAGGAGTATGTCAAGGCTGTATGTTGTCACCCTGCTTATTTAACTTATATGCAGAGTACTTCATGAGAAACACTGGGCTGGATGAAGCACAAGCTGGAATCAAGATCACCGGGAGAAATATCAATAACCTCAGATATGCAGATGACACCACCGTTATGGCAGAAAGTGAAGAAGAACTAAAGAGTTTCCTGATGAAAGTGAAAGAGGAGAGTAAAAAAGTTGACTTAAAGCTCAACATTCAGAAAACTAAGATCATGGCATCTGGTCCCATCACTTCATGGTAAATAGATGAGGAAACAGTGAAAACAGTGACAGATTTTATTTTTCTGGGCTCCAAAATCACTGCAGATGGTGATTGCAGCCATGAAATTAAAAGACATTTGCTCCTTGGAAGAAAAGTTACGACCAACCTAGATAGCATATTAAAAAGCAGAGACATTACTTTGCCAACATAGGTCCGTCTAGTCAAGGCTATGGTTTTTCCAGTGGTCATGTATGGATGTGAGAGTTGGACCATAAAGAAAGCTGAGTGCAGAAGAATTGATGCTTTTGAACTGTGGTATTGGAGAAGACTCTTGAGAGTCCCTTGGACTGCAAGGAGATCCAATCAGTCCATCCTAAAGGAAATCAGTCCTGGGTGTTCATTGGAAGGACTGATGCTGAGGCTGAAACTCCAATACTTTGGCCACCTGATGCGAAGAAACTGACTCACTGGAAAAGACCCTGATGCTGGGAAAGATTGAAGGCGGGAGAAGAAGGGGACAACAGAGGATGAGATGGTTGGATGGCATCACCGACTTGATGGACATGAGTTTGAGTAAACTCTGGAAGCTGGTGATGGACAGGGAGGCTTGGCGTGCTACAGTCCACGGGGTCGCCAAGAGTTGGACACAACAGAGCGACTGAACTGAACTGAAAGTTTTGAGCAAAGAGGACAGTTTTGACTTAAGTAAAAGGAAATCTGAACAAACTATGGACTTTAATCAACCCTGGATATTCATTGGAAAGACTGATGCTGAAGTTCCAATCCTCTGGCCACCTGATGTGAAGAGTCAACTCACTGGTAAAGACTCTGAGGCTGGGAAAGAGTGAAGGCAAAAGGAGAAAAGAGTGGCAGAGGTTGTGATGGTTAGATCGTATCACCAACTCAGTGGACATGAATTTGAGCAAACTCCAGGAGATAGTGAAGGACAGGCAAGCTTGGTGTGGGGCAGTCCATGGGGTCTCAAAGAGTTGGGCACGACTTAGTGACTGAACAACAATAAAAGGAACGTAAAGATGTTAACAACAGAGGAAACAGAATGAGAGGGTTAATGAGAACTCTGCACTACCATCCCAGTCTGTCTGCAGATCTAAAACTGTTCTAGAAAAAGATAGTCTATTTTAGAAAAGGAAAAATAGAGTGTGACTATGAGATCAGTTTTCTTGATTGGCTCATAAACTACCTATATCATCAGTTTCAAAGAAAAGTGGTTAGCCCATTCTAGCAAAAGGATCAATATTGTATTAATGACATGTGATTTGGGGAGCAAATCAGAACTAGAACCTCCTACTGAATGTGTGGAACGTGTTTTTTAAACCTAATATCATACATGTATGTCCTTCTCCTCACACAACACAAACACGCTTCAGACTCCAGGTGCTCCAGCTTAATTCACAATGTTTTAATGCACATACCCAGGAAGGAATTTACCATACCTCCTACTTCTCTAAGTCAACTCAAGTTCTTAAAGTCTCAGAAAAACCCTAGGAAATTCCATTTCTGTTTTAACTATTGGTTTTTGTTTTCTTAAAGAATCACAGTTTCAAGTCCCACGCTATATAGCCATCTCAAATCCACAACTTTAGGCACCTACACATTAACATACCCAAACATCCTATGCCTGATTCATCCCTAAAAAAGGGAACTCGGCCTTTCAGATACTGTTCAGAGACGTCTATGGACTTTAATCAATGACTCTCTTCAGTTCATGTGTGATATCAGCTACATTTCCATATATAAAAACCTTCCTGTGGGGAGTTAGTCTAATAAATCACCATGAGTAACAGTATCTCCTTTTTTAGATGTAACTCCTGGAAAACTACAGATCATCACAGTTATGTAAATATTTAACAGACACCATTTGACAATATTAACCACAGTAAGAAGTAACAACATTGAGAGTATTTCACTCTGGTACATTTTGGAAGTCTCATAAAAGTACTGCAATATGGATGGTAAAGATACCATCACCAGGGTCTTCCCTGGCTGGTTAAGACTCCACCTTCCACTGCAGGGGACACAGGTTCCGTCCCTGGTCAAGGAACTAAGATCCCATATACCAGATGGTGCAGTCAAAAAAAAGTGGCACCATTTTATAAACGAGGAAAATTGAGGCTTACAGTTGAAGTGAGAATTCATTCAAAGACAGCACTCTGCGTGACTTTGTTCCACTGGGGATTCTCCAAGGCCTGGCTGCAAGCCCACTATGCCGCTGCTGTCTTCAGTCAGAAAGCCAGGGCCCCTCCCTGAAACTGTCCACAGAGCTTGCCTCATCTTCTGTGCAGGCCACATGCCTGCTCATGCACTCAGTCTCCGGGGGAGAGCTGCATAGACCGACTCAGGACGAGGGCCCTGCCTCACTCACCGGCACCTGGCCTGTGTTGACACAACGCCCCGCACTCCGGGTGCTCCCTCGGCCCAGTGGCCCCGACCACATAAACGATCCTGAGCTGCAAAGCTGATCCACGAGCCAAGGCCATGCAACACAAACATACCCGGTTCTGGGGCTTGAAAACTAAAAGTTCAAGACAACTTCTTTTTCATTGACCTTAAAGCAAAATAAATTAAGCTTTACAACATGGCTGATAACCATAAACAGAAAAGAGAGGGTGTTGTTTCCCCCATGACTCCTCAGCTAGGCCTCCAACTGGGCTGTGGACATTCAGGGAATGTGTCACGGGTCTTGGTTCCCATCCAGATCCCAGAAAAAGAGCAGAGGAAAGTGAGTTTTACCAGCAGTATAGTGCGAGTTCCTCCTACAGGAACCACCCTCTACAAAGCAACACCTAAAACCGACTTGTGCGCATTCCTCTTTCTATAGCTTTGTTGGCCAAATTGACCATTCTGTTATTAGAACCTCGGATTCTCTAAGTTGAATGAAAAGTCAAATATTTTTAAAATATCAAATCATTAAAAAAAAGTTCTCTGCTCCCCTGGTACAAAATATAAAGGTGCTGATTTTGCAGACAGAGAAACTGATTTGGAGTTAACTGCTCCTGCCTTGAAAGTAAACCAAAGGCTTCCAGTGCCCCAGGACATCACAGAAGCTGCTGAAAGAAGCAGTTTACTGAATAGTACTTCTGTGTCTTCAAAGTTTTAATATGTCTAACAGTGGAAAACTAAAACCATTTGGATCAAAGAGGCTAAAAAAAAAAAAAAAAAAAAAAATCAATGCTTCCTTTGTTTGTTTTTAACCAGAATAACCAAAACTGAATATAGTTCACCAGAGTATTAAATTTCTGTCTCACTGTAATTTTCCTTCTGTGTCCAACTATACAAGAGACTTTTAAAAAACTAATAAAATGTTCAATCTTACCATCAATAATAATATGCTTTGAATTTTTCAGAAATGAAAGATAGGATTGTGGGTCTCTCCAAACCCTTTCTTGTGTGTCCAGTGGCATGTATTATAGGCTTGCTCTTCTGCATTCATGAGAAAAGTGACCCGGGAATACCAGAGGGAACTAAGGGAGGTGTGTGTGTGTGTGTGTGCACGCCAAGCACTGAGCCACAGCATGTCTGTGGGTGGGGTCAGAGTGGAGGAAGGCAAGCGACAAAGCTGGCATTCTTAGAAAGTGTCACAGGTGTCTCCTAAACGCTGAAATTCGACTTGCCCCTCCACTTTTCCACTCTGTTCTTTGCTCCAGGAAGCTGACAACGTGCTTCCTCAAAGCAATACTGAGGAAAAAGAACAAAGCTGAAAGTGTAATCCTCCCAAGCTTTAGACTATATTACAAAGCTATAGTAATCAGAACAGCAGAGTATTGGTATAAAAATAGACACCAGGATAAACGAAACAGAACAGTGAGCCCAGAAATCAACCTCATCCCTGCAGCCACTGTTCTACTCTCCAATTTTCTCTTTTTGATTCCGCATTTATGTAATACCATAGAGTATTTGTCTTTCTTTGTCTGACTTATTTTACTTAGCATAATACCCTCAAGGTCCATCCACATTGTCACAAATGGTAGGATTTCCTTCTTATTCAAGGCTGAATACTCCTCCACAGTGTGTATGTGTATGTGTGTATGTGTATATGCATGGATACACATATATGTGTATGTATGTGTAATCCATGTAAACATCTTCTCATCTTTAGCTATTCCTCTGTTAACATCCATTTAGGTTACTCCATATCTTGGCTACTGTGAATAATACTGCAATGAACGTGGGAATGTAGGTATCTCTTCAAGGCCCTGTTTCAATCTCCTTGGGATATATACCTAGAAGTGTGATTGCTGGATCATAGGTAGTTCTATTTTCAATGTGTTGAGGAACTGTCATGCCGTTTTGTATGGTGGCTGCACCAATTCACATGCCAACCAACAGTACACGGGGTTTCCTTCCCTCCACATCCTCACCAACACCCGCTGGTGCTTCTCTTTTGGTAACAGCCATTCTCACAGATGTGAGGTGATTATCTCACTGTGATTTTGGTTTGTATCCCCCTAATCATTAGTGATGGTGATCACATTTTCATCTATCTGCTGGCCTTAGACCTTCACCACCTCTGGTTCACAATTGGGAAAGGAGAACTTCAAACCTGTATGTTGTCACTCTGCTTATTTAACTTATATGCAGAGCACATCATGTGAAACGCCAGGCTGGATGAAGCACATGCTGGAATCAAGATTGCTGGGAGAAATATCAGTAACATCAGATACGCAGATGACACCCACCCTTATGGCAGAAAGTAAAGAAAAATGAAAGAGTCTCTTGATGAAGGTGAAAGAGGAGAGTGAAAAAGATGGCTTAAAATTCAACATTCAAAAAATGAAGATCATGGCATCCAGTCCCATCACTTCATGGCAAATAGATGGGGAAACAATGGAAACAGTGAGAGACTTTTATTTACTTGGGCTCCAAAATCACTGTGGATGGTGACTGCAGCCATGAAATTAAAAGACACTTGCTCCTTGAAAGAAAAGCTATGACAAACGAGACAATGTATTAAAAAGTAGAGACATTACTTTGCCAACAAAGGTCCATATGGTCACAGCGATGGTTTTTCCAATAGGCATGTATAGATGTGAGAGTTGGAATATAAAGAAAGCTGAGCGCCGAAGAATTGATACTTCTGAACTGTGGTGTTGGAGAAAACTCCTGAGAGTCCCTTGGACTGCAAGGAGATCAAACCAGTCCATCCGAAAGGAAACCAACCCTGAATATTCACTGGAAGGACTGATGCTGAAGCTCCAATACTTTGGCCACCTGATACGAAGAGCTGACTCATTTGAAAAGACCTTGATGCTGGGAAAGATTGAAAGCAGGAGGAGAAGGGGATGACAGAGGATAAGATAGTTGATAGCATCAATGGACATGAGTTTGAGCAAGCTCCGGGAGATGGTGAAGGACAGGGAAGCCTGGCGTGCTGCAGTCCATGGGATCACAAAGAGTCAGACATGACTGAGCAACTGAGCAACAACCAAAACAGTACCTCTCATGCGGCCTCTCTTGCCTCTAGCGCTCCCCTTTCCCGTAACCTTCCCACACCACGCTTGTTATCCTGATACACGATGCATTCACCTGCTTATGGCCACCTCCTTCCAAGAGAATGCATGGTCCCATGCCTACTGTTTGAGAAATGGGCAGTGCACAGTCTGCACTCACCACATTTTTGTTGAATAAATGATTTGGTTAGGGAAAAAGAAAAAGAACTGCTGGTCTGCTTTCCTAGTGACTGCAACTAAATTTCCAGTGACCAAGATTTTCAATGGCCATCTTTAGAGATGCTATGGAAGGAATTCTGTAAATTAAAAGGTGAGTCTACATGAGAATTTTCTACACTGCACATCAAAGCCAGCAGAGTACACAGTAAATAATAATAAAAAAACAAATAAACCTAACTGTTTAAACCTGAGTGGCAAAGGGTTTCCATAAAGCACCAGAATAAGCAAATTTCACTCTGCAAGCCACAGAGCCTCAGTCACCATTACTCAACTCTGCTGCTGCAGGATGTTAAGAGCCAGAAACAATACATCTGTGAATAAGCACAGCTATGTGCCAATAAAACTTTATTGATAAACACTGAACTATGTATAACTTTCACACGTCACAAAATATTGCTATTCTTTTAATTTTTTTCAAACACTTAAAAATGTGAAAACCATTCTAGAGTTGTGAACCATATAAGAAGAGGCTGTGGACCAAGATTTGACCTCTACGCTATAAGTTTTCCAATTTACATCCTTTCTAAGGGTGGTTTTTGTTTCGTTTTTTCTACAAATGAAATACATTCTGGCCCATGAATCTCTTGGATATATAGTCTACAATTAATTAAGCATAGAATAGCTTTTGCTAAAGAGTAATAAGCTGGATAAACAGTTTATTTAGGTGAATAAACATTACTAATGCACCTTTTCAGGGCTGTCTTTCTACACAGATTTTGGTCATCTTCAAATGTCTGTCACCATCTTTTCCCTTATCTAAGTATTTTCATTTTTCAGCCTGTTTAAGAAATTTCAATCTGCTCTTTCTTCCTTTATAGAGAGGTGAACTGTAACAAAATCTTAGGACAGAGGGGAGAGTGGCTTCCCAAGGATTGGGAAGGTGGATTCCAGTGCAATATTTCCTGACTAAGTGCACGATGTGTTGCTCAGACTTTGCTTCCAAGCACTCTCAAACACACTCTGTTGTGGGCCCTGGAATGAGGACTATTTAGGCTGCAGGCATTACTAGCACTCAGGGTCACCTGTCCCCATGAGCCATAAAAGTGTGCTGAGAATGCCAGGCTGGCAGTAACACAGCCAAAACATGTTATTTCATAACTTAAAGCAGAAGATTTTCAATTCCGTTCATTTATAACGGTAGCCTCATCTCTCTTCCAGAACAGCAATATATGAAAATATGGAATTTGAAGAAGCACTCTTCATGATCTGACTCAGAAAAGTCGGCCAACACAGGGAAGAGGGATATTAACATCAAACACGCCTACTGGACCGTGGACACACTCTAAGGGATGGGAACACTTCACAATAGCCCTTCGGATGCTCTCAACATCCTGATGTTGGGTGTCCCGGAAACCCAAGCAAGAAAGAATTCAAGAGGAAAAGTTACCCCCAACTGTGTTCTCTGAGCATAGGAGACATGGAACAAAACCCCAATTTATTTTAACATAACTGATTACATACTCTACTTGCCCTACTCATCGTGCAAGGAGATCTATTGGAATGTGGGGTGAAAATTTTTTCA
The DNA here is from genome assembly GCF_963930625.1 of Muntiacus reevesi. Taxonomy (NCBI): domain Eukaryota; kingdom Metazoa; phylum Chordata; class Mammalia; order Artiodactyla; family Cervidae; genus Muntiacus; species Muntiacus reevesi. Next base: position 56,340,808 of record NC_089264.1, read on the forward strand.
GTTTTCTGCAATGCCTCTGGTGCTCTTGCTTCTCAAATTTCCCAGTAAATCAAATTCAAATAATCAGGCCAAAGGAAGCCAGTGGTTTTCCAACTCCTACTGTAAGCAACACAGCCTACAGGCTGACTGTGAAAACCACGGATTAAATTAAGCTTCACTTGAATTTCAAGATGCCAGAGACGGTCTCCTGAGAAAGAGAATTTGGCTTGAAACCCTGGTGTCTCACACGCATGGTCCAATTCACAGCAAAGACGGCCGTCCACAAAGCCTCCCCGTCTTCCCAGACCTCTCCTCCATTCTGCAAAGCTTGGAATACACACATCAATGCAAGTTGAGACATCAAATCACGGAAAGTTGTAACATAAGCGCCTCCGCCTCATCTCACTCTCTTCACTGAGTTTCTGAGGGAAATGGAAATGCAGATGAGGCAGGCAGCTTCCAGTAAAAATAATCAGAAGTGAGTAAGTACACCAAGGAATCACCACTGTAGCTGCCTGGCAATCCTATGGGCTCTTAGATCGACAGGTTCTGTTGGGGAATAACCAGGGCCCAGGGAGTCACCCTCTTCCATACATCCAGACTGAGATGCTGAAACCAGGTGATGGATGAAGTGGCGGTGAGGACACCTCCCTGAACAAGCCTGGCTTCTGCCTGTCTTCGTTTGCTAGGGCTGCCCTAACCAACCACCGCAGATGGCACAGCTTACACGACAGAGATCTCCAAGTCCAAGATCAAGGTGTCACCATCAAGGTGTTGACAGAGCTGTTCTGCTCCAAGGCCTCTCTCCTCAGCTTGGAGACGCTGCCTTCCTGCTATTTCCTGCCCTGGTCTTCTCACTACACTGTGTCTGTGTCCAGATTCCCTTGTCCGTAAGAACACCAGTCATAACGAATTAAAGTCCACCTCCATGACCTCATGTTAACTGCTTCTCTGAAGACCCGGTCTGCAAACATACAGTCACATTAGGCCTTCAACATAGGGATTTTGGGAGACACAAGTCAGCCTCTTGCCCTGCTGGAATCACTGCTATGGTAGGGCTCTGTTTCCATTCATTCTGACCAGTGCCGGACGCTTGACAATGAACTGGTAGCTCAGCTCTCACTATTCTGAAAATTAACTATCTTTTTTTTTTTACAATGAAAGGATATTACATTCCACAATGTCCCAACACCACTCTAATTTTGATAACAACAACAACAAAAAAAAAACCAGTATGTAATTTTCACTGCCCATATAAAATACTTTGTCACATACCAAATACAATCATAAAGAAAAGTCACTGGCAATGGGGCACGCTAAGCCTCAGCTGCTTTCTTTTTTTTTTTAAAGCAATTTGCACTGCAACAAAGATCACCACAAGAAAACATCAGGACACTCAGCTGACATTTATCACAATGGAAGGCAAGTGTGAAAAAATACATTCTCACCTATTTCATGTATACCTCTTCATGCAGACATTCATGCCTTTGCATGAAGGATTACTTACTGCTGCGTTCATCTGTGCTGCCAACTCTGGATATCAAATGGGTTTAGAAAAATAACACTAAGTGTTGTATACCTAAAACTAATTTAATATTGTAAGACAACTTATACTTCAATAAAACACACATGCCCAGACACATACTGAAATCAAGACTTCTACTCAAATGAGGTGTGTGGCCAGGAATATCATCAGTGAAATGTAACATTTAAAAATCCTGTATCTAACTGATTGCCAACTGAGCTACCAGCTACCAGCTCACTTGGTAAAGAATCCACCTGCAATGCAGGAGACCCAGGTTTGATCCCTGGGAGGGAAAGATCCCCTGGAAAAGGAAATGAATGGCAACCCACGCCAGTATTCTTGCCTGGAAAACCCCATGGACAGAGGAGGCTGTCCACCAAAATTTGGCAAACCACGAAATGATTACCAAAGCTCTTTTTAAAAGAAATACCAAAACCAGAATCATTTAAAGGTGAGCGACTAAACTGAACTGAATATCAATTTAAGCCTCCACAATTTCTGACCTTATAACTGTTTATGTCCTCCAAATTTAACTATGCTATTTATCAATTCCATAAACATTTACTGAGACTGTACTATTTATCAGGCACCATTCGAGGTGCTAGAGATACGCCACTAAACCAGATCCCTGCCCTCGTGGAACCGAGTCTGATAAGATAGACACAGCAGTTCCCCTACTGTTATGCAAACACATTTTCCTTCCCAACTTCCCTGATTAGGACATGGGTATCTGCAGCCTCCTAACTTCCCAAATACAAAACCTTGGCGCTATCTTGTGTTTCTCACTCTCCATCACATCCCTCCTGGGGTCTCCAGTGGCCACTTCCAACCGTGCCTCCTCTACCTGCCTTTCCTAACACAGACAATATTACAGCCTTCAAGCCCAGGCCATCAGCCCTGTGCGCCTCGCCTTTCACCAAATCCTGCTAAGCCCACCCCGGGGTCCCTCCCCGGTCACTCCCAGCCTCTCCACTCCATCACCACAATCCTGGTCATTCTTCTTCTCAACTTACATCACACCCTCTCTGAAAGATGAAACCTCTAAAGCAGGAACAAGTGATCTTCTCACCTTGTATCTGCACTGTGCCCTGTGTTTGCTCAGAACGCTGGACACGCTTGCTAACTCAGTCTTTTGTACTCCTGGCCATCTCCCCATTAGACCATGTGCCCTGAGGACAGGGCTTCCTACTTTTGTAAATTCTCAGCGACAAACACGACAGGCCAGCAGACGCTGTGTGCCTCTTGAGAACCATGTATTCATTCGTGCGACAAGTAGGTATCAAGCACCCACTTCCCACCAAGCAACGCTTCTAGACGATGGGGATATATAAGCGAATACAAACCCTCAAATCCCTGCCTTTTGCAATTTATATTTAAACAAATTCCTACTGTGCAAACTTATGTGAGAGTGAGACAGAAAGACAATCATTTAAAATGTAAGCAGGCAATGTGTTATACAAGAATAAGCTCCACAGGGAAAAAATAAAGGAGGACCAGAGGGATTTGGGGGGAGGGGCAGGAAAGTCTGCACTGTTCAAGGCCACCAGGGCTAGGCAGGTAGGTCTCACTGGACAGTGACATCTGAGCAAAGGTTTAAATCAGAGAGAAAGTTCACCGTGTGGGCACCTGGGGAAGAGGATACAGGAAGAGGAAACGGCTAACGTAAAAGCCCCGAGGCAGGCATGTGCTCAGGGTGTTCAAAGGCCAGTGTGGCTGGAGTGGACTTGGCCCGGGGAGAACAGGGGGTGATGAGGTCCAAGAGGGAAGGAGGGGGCTTGTTACGGAGTCCGTCAGGTAGCTGGAAGGACTTGTACCTTTTACTGTGAGGACAAAGAAATCACTGCAACTTCTGAGCAGAGGGGTGCCCTAGAGCGACGTGAGTCTGAACAGGATCACTCTCCCGAGAACAGAGAGAGAGGCGAGGACAGAATCAAGGGAAGAAGTGAGGAGGCCCCTGGAACAACTCAGGCAAAACGGAATGGCGGCTTGGGTCAAGGTAGCCATGTGGATGTGTTCTGATGGCTGAGTCAATAAGGTTTCTGACGGACTGACCGGACCTTGGGAAAGTGTCTACATTTCTCCCTGAGAATGACAATTCACTTCACTGAGAATACCAAAGCCCCAGCCGAGACCCTGCTCCTTGTCCCCTGATGGCTGCGAAAGCCCAGGATTCGTTCTCCGCATGCTCGCTCCTCTCGTCTCCTGTCACCCTACAAGCGGCAGGGGGACTGCTGCTCACAGTGCGTCCCCCTCAGGGCACAGGCCTGCTCCACGGCCCTGCACCATCTCCTCGCGAGCTCAGCCCTGTCTCGAGGCCTCAAACCTCTCCATCCACCCGCCTCTGCCCTCCATGGCCCTGCCTGCTCCCCGCCAGGGCCCCGGGTCTCCAGCCCTTGCTGCCCCCTCAGGGCCCATCCCCTCTAGGACTTCTCCCCAGGACGGGATGGCTCATGTTGCTTCCCACCTCCTCGGGGTTCCTGTGGTCTTTAGCACTTGTTCCAACCCTCCACATCACCCTGGCCCATCTAAACTGTGTGCTCTGAGAAGGCAAGCGCCAGGCCACAGGCTTCCCAGGCCCCCCATCACCTGCTCTACAAGAGGCGATCGTAACCCTTGTTGACAAAGAGCATCACAGGGCAAAGTCCAAGAGGACAATGTTCGAATTATTTTAAGTGCACTGGTAACATCTGAAAAGTGGGAGGAGTCACACAAAAATCCAAAGGTCTGTCTTCTCTCAGACTATGAGGAGGTCACTGGAAGATCAGGCAGCAGCGGCCCTCGCTCCTGCATAGCTGACGGTAACTGGGCCCCCTCTCCCCCTTTACGCTCCAGGCCGCCTGCTTACTTCTCGTCAGGGCCTGGCAGGCATGTGAGCTTCCAACCCCATACCCGGCACTGGCTACCCTGAATTTTTAAAGTATCAACTTGTTTTGGGAACTGAGTATTAACTGAAGGTAGTATCAGTGTTTCTCACTTATAATATACGGGGACTAACATTCTATACATACATACATTCTATACATACACAAATACATACACATACGTACTTTATATTAACCTTATAAGAGGTTACAGTTCACACACTCTGGTTCAAATACCTTCTAATGTAGGGGGGCGGGGAGAGTATAATTCTTGTGGTAACTAACTGTAAGAGAGTCAGATGTCAATACAGAAGCCATACAGAAAGAAAGGAAGACAAGGCAAAAATAAATAATACTGATGAGCTACTCATCAAGTCATTTTAGGGGGAAAAAGTTACTAAAATTATTGTGGAAACTAGAAAAATGTCCATGGCTTTGTAGATTTTTAAAAATAAAAACATCAAAGATAAGAGACTGAAATATGTACAGTTAAGGGATGTTACAATGGATTTGCTCTCCAGACCACAACTGCCTACATGCTAAAGAAAAACTGTTACTTTTAAATTATTAAGTTTCAGCATCCAAACTAAGAGCTCAGGAGGAAAAGTGAAAGCCGCTCAGTCGTGTCCGGCTCTTTGCGACCCTGTGGACCATACAGTCGTGGGATTCTCCAGGCCAGAGTACTGGAGTGGGTAGCCTATCCCCTCTCTGGGGTAAGTCACACCAAAAGAAAACCTTTGGATACAAAGGTTTCCAGGGCAGCTTACCAACAGCAGAAGAGTCAGCAGTCACTGCTACTGGAAGAGTTGAGGGGAGTCACCTCCTCTGACCTATGACTCGTGTCTGGGGGGCTTTGATTAAGAGGAAAGCAAAATCCAGACACAGAAGTCAGAAGTTACTTAAAAGGCACCCTGGCTTTATCTGTGCATCAGTCATTACTTCTAGTCCAAACAGGCAGGCCTTTCTCAGCAAACAGCTCTCCTGATTAGCAATCAGATTTTGGAGACTTCCACGGCCACCTCCAGCCTTGTGGTCTGAAAAGCAAATACAGTTCAGTCCAAAGCTCATATTTAAAGCAAACAAACCTAACACAAGAGTGCACTTTCAGACACACTTCAGCACGACGGGATTCTGTGTCCTTCAAACCACACTTGGTAAATATCTTTCTCTTTTCTCATTCTCAACTCAACGTTTTAACCAAAAAGCTTTCAAGGGAACGTTCGCTGGCTTAGCATATACTTTACTACTCTGCCCATAAAAATTACCTCTCTCTTCTGTATGTAAAGAGGCAAGAAAAGGGCGAAATTTACAGTGTTTTTAAAAACATTCAGTAAGGTTTTATAAACTGTATTAAAAATACTGTGAATGGTTATGGTCATGATCATACACTGCCCAGCTAGCTCTTTATTCTTGTTTAAAAGGAAAGAAAATGAATAAGTGAAAATGGCTAGAAAACTCAAATAATACAGAAAAGAGAGAGAAGTTTTTCGGTGTAGTAACAGTACATATTTTTCCATGGGGAAGAAGATATTAAGTACCAGCATATATCTCTTCATTAAAACATTTATACAAAAGGAAATGGTATTCACATGATTTGGAAAAGACTTCTTTCATTTTATATAGATAAATGCACATATATATATATATATATATACACACAAGTGTACGTGTGTGTGTGTATATATATATAAATGATATAATTCCAAATTCGCACACATATAGAGCGCCTACATTCTTTACAAATAAGCTATGAGAGTAAAACTTGTACAAATATGCTGGCACAGAGTTAACAAAATCTATTTATGAAACTGCTGGTGATGTTAAATTTTGAAATATGTTGCCAAACTGCCCTCCCGTGGCACCTACTTTATCAGATGGTTCAATCGCAGACAGCAGTCCCTTTTCTGCATATAATGTAAGTATCAAAACTGATCTGCTTTGTCTCAAACCACATCACGGAACTGCCAGACAATCAACTCATCACAGAACAAGTCACGCTCTTCCAGACAACACAGATTCTACACACCAAACCAGACGCACCATGGATCAAAGCTGGAGGCTGGCAATCACAGCTTCATGAAGAGTACCGTGCTGCTGGCCTTTCTCACTTTTCTCCATTCTTTGTCTAAGACACAACTGCAGGAACGGGCGGGTAGGGGTAGAGAGATCACCCTCTCCTAGGTGTTTATCCCAGTGCACGCGGGATGCTATGATAAACCACCACAGACTGCGTGGCTTACAGACAACAGAAATGTATTCTTTCTCACAGTCCTGGAGGCTGGACGTCCAGCTCGAGGTGCTAGCACAGACACCTGGTGAGGGTCCCTCTTCCCGATTCACTGCTGGAGTTTTCACGGTGTTCTCAAATGGCAGAGGGAGCCAGGATGTCTCTGGAGCCTCTGTTATATGGCAGTAATCAGGGCTCCACCCTCCTGACTTAAGCACCTCCCAAAGCCATGACCTCCTCATACCATCACATTTGGGGGTTAGGATTTTACCATGTGCATTTGGGAAGGGGACACATTTATCTGGACTTCCCGAGTGGCTCAGTGGTAAAAGAATCTGTCTGCAACGCTAGAGACTCAGGTTCAATAGCTGGGTCTGAAAGATCCCCTGGAGTAGAATATGGCAACCCACTCCAGTATTCTTGTCTGGAGAATTCCATGAACAGAGGAGACTGGCAGGCTAAAGTCCAAGGAGACCAGAGCGTTACTCAACTACGAACACTAGCAGATGGAAACACTGGAAGTCTGAAACCATCACAGAGTTGAACACCTTGATCCCTCCTCAAGGTCAAAGGCCACAGGGCCTCCAAAGCAGACAGTGCCAAGAAGCTCGACACTCCCCAGACAAGAAGTGCAGAGTCAGGGTCAGGGATAGTTGGGGATGGTCAGGGAAGCCCAGGATGACATTCTTCCTTCCTTCTCTAAGTAAGACGCTTGGGCCTGTCTGATTCCCTCAGCAACCAGACGCCTCCAGGCAGCTGACGGCAGGTTGACCGAGCACGTGGCTGGGCCACATATCTTGGCTGTAAAATCAGGGACAGATCTCCAAACAGTTGTGCGTTTTTATTTCTGCCTCTGAGGGTCTGATTAGGTATTTTCCTCTGGTAAAAAGCCTTGAAAAACCCCCATCGACTGACAACCTCCTACCTACTTATTTATCAAAATTAACGAAATGCCACTTCTCCAGATTAATCTACATCCATGTTAACCACTCTCTACTTGGCAATTCCAAAGCATCCTACTCATACAGTACTTTGGACCTTTATTACCTCATTAGTTATAATAATGATGCAAGATACACAGAGACATACAGAGATGTACAGACCAGCCACTTTGTAAGCTGTGCAAAGCCTTTTATTTACACAGGCATATCATGAAATTTGAGAAAAAAGTTTAGATTCAAATTTAAATCAGTAGCTGGGAGACTCGATCTCTCAGCTCCAGAGCATCTTCATCTGTAAAACAGTTAATGCTGTCTCTCTCATAGGAGCTTGTGAGGATTCTCCCCACCCCATCCAGTCCCACCAAGAGCTGAGAGAGTGCCTAAGTTCTCGGCATACTAGACAAGCTCAATCAAACATTAGCTCTCCCACGAGGGCTTGTATTCTGGCTATCTCTCCCCTAGGATACTTTATTTCGTTCCCTCCAGCAACTACTGAAGTTGACTTTGTTAATACTGCTAACAGGTTCATTTGGAATGTAACTGAATCGCACTGAACCAAGTTAAACTACCTCAGCATCTCTTAGCACTCACAAATTAACGCCGCCCTGAAGATCGGTGCTCATTTTTCCTCCAACTGTAGAATCATCGAGGGCCTAAAGTCACGGTTGGAACTCCAAACTTTCTATTTCTGAGATACGTCTCTGGCAAAGCCACTAACTGCGTCTCACCTGCCCAGGCACTGCCGTTGTCATGCTTGAACCAGACACTAGAAAAAAGCCACAGCACCCACAAACTATTTACAGCCTGAAGTCGTCAAGAAAACCACCCTTAAGAAACCAAGCACGGACTAGTTGCTATCTAAATTCTGTCCTCAAAGGGCCTCAGCAGCATGAAGAATGCAAGAAAAACTGTTTCCTTAAATTCTTAAAAAGAACACAGTAGCAAACAATATAGAGCAATTTCCTAATGAAAGTTAGACTGATGTTGATATTCATTTTCAAAATAAATCACTGGCTTGGACACTGTCTATGCAAAAACATCCAATAGACTTATTTTTGTTTATAAATGAAGAACAATTCTTTTTTGAACAGTAATAATCAATTTGGAAACTTGAGAATTTCTAAACAGTTACCATGTCATGTATATAGGTCATATTCGGACAGTATCATCAGATTAAATGTTTCCTTCATTATAGATCATCACGGGACTGAGAAACCACTGCTTGTTCTTACATCAGTAATTATACTAAAATAAATGACAACTGACTACATGTCACCGGAGTACGGTACTTTTGAAGGCCTTTAAGGGAAACCTAGTACCTTACAGTTTTTTTTAAAGACAAATATAAAGACACGCAAAAAATCAAAAGATGCAACATTCTAAACTCTATTAATATGTACATTTACCATAAACATCCTCATTAAAGGTTTCACAGGAACGTGGTTTCTTCTAATGAAAGCCAGTTCCAGACAAGCTCTTTATTCTTGCACCAGTCTCACCAAATGTGGCCACACTGACCTGATTTTGGCTTTATCTGCAACCATATTATTATAAACAAACAGGAACCTCCACAAATGTAACTGCACCACAACCCCACCTGCAGCAGCTCACTCACTGCAAGCCTCTAACTTCAGACTGCATAAGGCTGCATTCAAACTGAAGGGCAGTTCAGAAGCCACCCTCACTCCACCCTACTGTGCTTCGGTTCCCCAAGAAAAGCAAGGGCAATGGGACCACAGTCTCCTAGAACATTATACTACACTCCTCAGAAGGTCATTCATCATTCTGTGACTGGGTCACAAGGATTTTTTAAAAGGACACCAAAGAGAAAGAAAACACTGAAAGGAGAGACCGGGTTAAAAAATTCACGACACCCATTTCCAGCTCCTAGAGAAATAAACAAAAGCTTACCTACTGTTTTTTCTCTTAAACGAAAATAAAACGGGTAATTCCATGTTGCTCCGTGGATGTCCTTTTATGAAGTGACTTTATCTACCAAAGGACTGCAAGGAAAGCAAAGGGGCCAGGTAACAAACACGTCAGCCCCACACAGGTGGAAATGAGAAGATTACAAAGAAAGAGCAGGAAGCAGATAAGCCATTCTGGAGCACTGAGCCCTCCGGAAAACAGGAGGCAGGGCTTGACCTACTAATGGAATTGCAGAAAACATGTTCTAAATCAAATCGTGTGATTTTAAAATCTGATTAAAGTCCAATAACAGATGTCTGCTTTTAGCTATATGACAGGGAGGAGAAATGTCTCTGAATCTCACCAAGACAAAATTAATATTTTTTCACATTAAAAATAGAAGTCAAAATTGTAACTTTACTACAAAATAAAATGGCCAACTAGAATCCAAACATCACAATAAAGCACTTTTTTCCTTTTCTGATCTTTATGCATTCACAATTTTTACAAAGTCATAATTAAAGAAGAGACAAAAATGTGCAGTCCTTATGTTTCTAATGTAATTAATGTCTTCACAGCAAGCAGTCTATTGAGAACCATACCAACAAAAGGCAAAAACAGCACACTTAAAGATAAAAGTGTACCTAGCACTTTATATTACAAAAAAGGTACAAAATGCATACAATGTAAAACCATACTATAATCTCCAAACCCAAGGCATTTTAATTGACAGTTTTCATATAGTAAAATAATCATTTATAACATTTATCTTTCTTTGTATAAAGACTCAATTCATATAATCATTAACAAAAACACTTTAAATTCTTGAAATAATATACCAAACATGTAAATCCTTCAGTCAGTAATCACTGGTAATGATTAAGACAAACATAATCTTACCTGCCTCCTGAGAAACCTGTATGCAGGCCATTAAGCAACAGTTAGGACCAGACATAGAACAATGGACGGTTCAAAATTGGGAAAGGAGTACATCAAGGCTGTATGCTGTCACCCTATTTAACTTATATACAGAGTACATGTGACCAAATGCCAGCCTGGACGAATCATAAGCTAAAATCAAGAATGCCGGGAGAAATATCAACAACCTTGAATATACAGATGATACCACTCTAAAGGCAGAAAGTGAAGAGAAACTAAAGAGCCTCTTGATGAAGGTGAAAGAGGAAGAGTGAAAAAGCTGAGTAAAAACTCAACATTCAAAAAACTAAGATCATGGCATTTGGTCCCATCACTTCATGGTAAATAGATGGGGAAACAAAGGAAATAGTGACAGGTTTTATATTCTTCAGCTCCAAAATCATTGTTGATGTTGTTGACTGCAGCCATGAAGTTAAAAGACACGTGCTCCTTGGAAGAAAAGCTATGATAAACCTAAACAGAGTATTTAAAAGCAGAGCCATTACTTTGCCGACAGAGGTTCGTAGAGTCAAAGCTATGATTTTTCCAGTAGTCATGTACGGATCTGAGAGTCGGACCAAAAAAGAAGGCCGAGTGCCAAAGAACTGACGCTTTTGAACTGTGGTGTAAGAGAAGACTCTCCAGAGTCCCCTGGAGAGCAAGGAGATCAAAACAGTCAATCCTAAAGGAAACCAACACTGAACATTCATTGGAAGGACTGATGCAGAAGCTTCAATACTTTGGCCACCTGATGCGAAGAGCTGACTTACTGGAAAAGACCCTGATGCTGGGAAAGAGTGAGGGCAAGAGCAGAAAGGAGTGGCAGAAGATGAGACGCTTGGATGGCACCACTGACTCAACGGACATGAGTTTGAACAAACTCTGGGAGATGGTGAAGGACAAGGAAGCCTGGCGTGCTGCAGTCCACGGGGTCGCAAAGAGCTGGACCCGACCTAGAGACTAAATAACAACGATAGGGCACAGAGCACGGAAACTCCACGCTCAGCTCAACTTTTCTGAAACCTAAAACTGCTTCCATCAAACAGAGACTATTAATTTTTTTTAAGTCCAATAAGGTCAAGTATAAAAAACACAAAGTAATCATCATAAAGCCCAACCTTGAGAAGAGGAAACAAATCGGTAAAGTTCATGATGCATTTGGAATTCTGCTTACACCAGAAAGCCAACTCTTGTTTTTGGTTAGAAGAGCAGCTGTTCCCCTCTGGTGTTCAACTCTGGACAACTTTTTGATAACCTCTCATTTGGCTGCTCCCGAAACAATTGTGTTTACAGCAAATACCAAGATTCTACTACTGGTGAAACTCTGAAATTATCTTCCTTATCTGCAATTAACTATAGGCTCTGGAAAGCCTCCCTTTCTTTCAGACTCAAAAAAGCAAGTAATTGAATTAAATATAGTTCTAAATATGTGCCTGCTCCTCCTCTGTGAAATAACAGCTCTCTCTGCTTACCCCTTCCCAAGCCAGCAGAATAATAATAATAATTCCGCATTTCTTTGACTCCCACAGAATTCTGCTCTTAGATCTGGTGATACGCTTTCACTCTGGGGGTCAGCTAGCCTCACACTCATCTGATCTGGCCGATCACTGCAAGCCCCTGAGGACAGGGGTGGAGCCACGGTCACTTCATGCGAAGACTTCACACTGAAAGGTATGGCAAAGCAGGATGTTTTTGGATCGAAGTGATCGACCCGTAATTCAAGCTACCTAGCTAACCTTCTGGGAGAGTGAAAGTGGAATTGCTGGCTTTGGGGGCTGCTGGGTCTGGCCCACCCGTGGTGGGTGTAAGGTGGGTGTATGTGTGCATGTGTCCCCCTGCCCCCATTCCCTTTCCTCCATCAGCCTACTCTGATTTCCTCTATGCTGACTTCACTCTCAAGAAGGCTCTTCCTACGTGGTAGCAAAGAAGGTCACTAGCAGCTCCAGCTTAACAAACCCACAGACAGGAAAAAGCTCTCTGCAGCAGCTTCATAATTCCATACCTCCACAACGGGTCCTTGTGACCCTGACTAGCCAAGCTGATGTCACATGCCCACGACAGAAGCAATGGAGTCATCGCCTCCTCTGACTACACGGGCTGAGAACAAAGCAAGGGTGACTGATGGCCCCAGAGAAAGCCGCGTGATTTATTGAGAGGAGGAGGAAAGAGATGCTGGGTGGGCAAACCAAAAGACACTCAGTGCTTCACAGGCCCTGAAGACCGCTGACTCATTCCCTTCTGCTTATGACGTGTAACTCCCCTCTGCTTACTGCATGTACCACTGAACACCGAATGCAAAGTGTTTCCAGCGCCTGGCCCTGTCTGATCTTTCTCACAATGAATCCTTTCCCACCGTACTGCCACCTGTGAGGCGGGTTATGCAGCTTCCTTCTCCTGCTTCACAGTGAGGCTGTGTTGCGTTTAGTTACATTCCTACTGTTTGCAGGACATTTCTTCTCCTTCATCCTGGGTATCTTAACAGCACGTGCACACACTGTTGAAAACAAATGTGTTGCTAGCTTTGGTTTGGAGAGAGATTTAAGAGTAAGACATCACCCTTATGACAGAAAGTGAAGAGGAACTAAAAATCCTCTTGATGAAAGTGAAAGAGGAGAGTGAAAAAGTTGGCTTAAAGCTCAACATTCAGAAAACTAAGATCATGGCATCTGGTCCCATCACTTCATGGCAAATAGATGGGGAAACAGTAGAAACAGTATCAGACTTTATTTTTCTGGGCTCCAAAATCACTGCAGATGGTGACTGTGGCCATGAAATTAAAGGACGCTTACTCCTTGGAAGGAAAGTTATGACCAACCTAGACAGCATATTAAAAAGTAGGGACATTACTTTGCCAACAAAGGTCCATCTAGTCAAGGCTATGGTTTTTCCAGTGGTCATGTATGGATGTGAGAGTTGGACTGTGAAGAAAGCTGAGCGCTGAAAAATTGATGCTTTTGAACTGTGGTGTTGGAGAAGACGCTTGAGAGTCCCTCAGACTGTAAGGAGATCCCACCAGTCCATCCTGAAGGAGATCAGTCCTGGGTGTTCATTGGAAGGACTGATGCTGAGGCTGAAACGCCAATACTTTGGCCACCTCATGTGAAGAGTCGACTCATTGGAAAAGACCCTGATGCTGGGAGGGATTGGGGGCAGGAGGAGAAGGAGACGACAGAGGATGAGATGGCTGGATGGCATCACCGACTCGATGGGCATGAGTTTGAGTAAACTCCGGGAGTCTTGTGATGGACAGGGAGGCCTGGTGTGCTGCGGTTCACGGGGTCACAAACAGTCGGACACGACTGAGCAACTGAACTGAACTGAACTGAAGAGCTTGCCAAGCAAACCAAAGGAGCACACACAGAAGTACCCCGCCTCCCCCAGAATGTGGCAGGTCTCCACAATCCGCCCTTCCTGGTGTGGAAACACATGAGGGCAAGTCTCTGAGAGCATCGGGACAAGCCCAGGCTCTCTCCCCAAAATAAAGCCAAGATCAGAGAGTAACTATGGGTGACCTCTGGTTGTGGTTTGCTGCACATCTGCTAAGCTTAAGACCTCCTTCTCGTCTCTGTGAGAGAGCGGATGGGACAGAGGAGAGGGAAGGAAAAGAGAGAAAGGAGGATAAAATGCACCGCGTCCAGAAGTTTGTCAGGCTGTCTGCCATTTGTACGATGGCCAGGAGTCCCTCAGATAACTGGGAATGATTATTGAGGGGTTGTCTCAAAAACACTCCATGAAACGAACAAAACCACCTTCCCCGTGTGATCCAATCCGCTTTACCCAGCCCCTCTGATCTTACACCAACCTGATCTTACTCACGCTATCGTCTGTCTCAGGCCTTCACAGGAGCTTTCTTTTATGGATTTTCCATCCAGCGAACGTTTCTGTTCCCCGGCTGGGCAGATCCAACCACAGCATGCTTGGCTACGGACGGCAGCAGCTCACCCACAGCAGCTCCGACCTGGAGGGGGAGGCCGGAATCCGTCAGGGGAATTCACAGGCACACACTCTCTCTCTCAGGACTGCGTGTCTGGCAGGAGAACCCCCAGCATCGCCCAAACGTTTAAAATCATTAACGAACAGAGACAACAGTTTACAAGGTCTCCTAAAGACACCTTACAAGTGTGGGCTATTCTGAGGGGGAGGATTGAAGTGCTTAATTATTACTAAAAAGGTTTGGCCAAATGCTTATGCTCTGTTTGTGGAAAATTTAAAAGCCAGATGTTTTAATTAACCACAGAAAACACGAGCTACAACTAAAATTTCATGAACACACTGATCTGCCCTGTGGAAAACCACAGGAATGTTCTGGCAAGGCTCAGACTGAATTCTTGGGACACAGAGGGCTGGGATCATTCCCCTTAGGAACCCGAACAGAAAATTAACTTGCTCAATATGTTTTAAAAAAGTAAAATGAAACCCAGATTTAATCTCAGTCAAATACAAAAGCATTTCAGGACTTCAAAGGGCACCACCAAAAGACACCGAAGGGAAAGGCCACAAAAAATTACAGTGAGGTTCAGGATTTGGAATGTATTTTCAATGCAAAGTGAATAGTGTAGCAGAAAAGTTCACAGGCTAAATAACCCAAAGGAGAAACTAATCATCTTTCATTTCCTAACAGAGGAAAATGATGTATGAAAACCAGTATTCAAGTGAATCATAAATATTATCAAATGTAAAATATGTTCAGGCAAAAGGAATCACTTAGCTATCCTACTTCAGGCCAAACCTGCAGCCTGGCCCACGCGAGCTACTGTGCTCTAGCTGGAAGAATCACGGCATCCAGAAAAACTGCTAAAATGACTTAGGCTCCCTGAGTTTAGAAACAGAAAAATGAGGGAATCTTATAAAAGCAACTAGTGAACAATTAAGAGCAGATTAAAAAGTCTTTTGTTAGTTATAGTAATAGTTATGACAGCATCAATATACATCAAATATCGATTCAAGAGAGAATGAAACACGTTATTTTCAGATACTAGGTCCACAATTCTATTTCTGTAAGTCACAGACCTTGACACAAGTGTGCCAAGCATAATATTACATTAATCTCCATCTTCATTTGAAACCTCTGTGGCAAAAATAATTTCAAAAGGAACATAGCAGGAAAAAAACAAGATATCAAGTTATCTATCTGTGGTATAATCCCAGTTTTGTTCTACAAATTGAGTATATATAATCTAAAGATTTCAAAGCATGAACAATAATGGCTATTTCTGGATCATGGAATTAGACATATTTGTGTTTACATCTTTGTGTTTTTCCAAGTTTTCTACAAATAATATATATCATTTTTAGAATCAGAATATTTTTAAATAAGGTTTTTCTTATTAAACAACATGGGGACGCGAATCAGAAATGGAATAGCAATATAATATATTAGCCTCATTTGTGGGCTTCCTCTTATCTGAAGAATAAAAGCTAAAATTAAAAAGACTTCATTTATCTGAACTCTGTAATTCTTCATTTAGAAGTTCAAAAGCCACATGTCCAATAACATCCCCAGGGCTGAACAACTACTTTTCCAGGAACAAGAAATTTTTACTGATTTTGCAAACCTGTCACAAAGAAACAAGAACATACTTATTCCTCTCTCTTAACTAATGCATCTAAATTTCTCTATCACTAGCCATGCTATACAACTGTCACTTAATGAAAAACGTCCTGATGTTACTTAAGATTTCACAGGAGCAGAGCCCTTAGTAAACACTGCCACACGCCATTTCTGATATTCCTAGCATCTCAGAAAATACAAAACACAATGGTGGAATCTTAAAGTCATGGCAACCCACTCCAGTATTCTTGCCTGGGGAATTCCATGGTCAGAGGAGCCTGGTGGGCCACAGTCCGTAGGGTCACGAAGAGTCGGACACTACTGAGCAACGAACACTTTGACCAACACTGGAGTACTTGGCAGCCCATCATTCTAAGAAGCCAACGTCCTCAGTTTACAAAGGAGGACACTGTGGCCCAGAGAGGTCAAATGTCTCTTCCAAGGCCACACAGCTGGTGGGCCAGGGATAAGTCCAGATCACTGGCTCCACTGAGATCAAGCGCTCAATCCACCACTACAACGTCTCAGCACGTCCTCCACCACAGGTTAAATTCACATTAGAAAAACGAGTAGAACAAGACAAGAAATGTATTCTGTCAAAAATGAAATGTACGCAGGAAAAGAAAAGCAGAGACTCTAAGCTGAGCTGAACTAGATGAGGCTCTGCCCATAACCCGCTCTGCCGGAGAAACAAGGGCTGCAGTGTGAGCAGGCAGCAGGTGCCTCGAACAGAAACCGCCTGCCATGCCAAGAGCTCTCTGGTCCCAGGACCTGTCCTGCTGAAGACAGCAGGGCTCCACTGCTTGAAGCAGGACAAGAGGTTTTCAACACGAGAACACAACACTGGCCCCTGTGAGCCGCCTGTGGGTGAGACAGGGACGCGTGCTCACCCCACTGTTGGAGGTGAACGATCTACTAAATGACCAGACACCGAGTCTGAGCAACAACTCAAGTTTTAGGGAAGAGATATTACTGATTTCAAAAATTAAGAAACAGGGTGGGGATCATTTTGTAAAGTACAGAAACAGCAAATCTTTGTTATGTACCTAGGACTAACAGTGTTGTAAGTCCATTATACTCTAATAAAACACTGTTTGAAAAGGAAGGAAGGAAGGAACAGGAAGGAAAGGAGAGAAGAGAGTCACCAATAACTAAAACAAAATAATCCTAAGGCTTCATCTCTTATGCCAGATACAAGTGTGGGGGTAAGCAGGACTTCTCCTCACTGCCTCTAAGTGACTCTGAGTGACAGTGTACGCACTCTGCTCCTCTTCACTTCTTTCTCAGCATTTACCTAGAGCATCCACACCAGTCAGAAACCTGTATGTCCCACAGATGTGAGCAGCCTGATGAGTCAGGCAGAGCAGAGGACAGATGGCAGTGACGAACTCAGAAATGCTCCCTGAAAAGCCTTCATTGAGTTCCCTCCCATCACCCCGTGCCTACTGGGCAGCGGGACCACAAAGGCAGGAACTGTGAAGTCGCTAAAAAAAGCTGCATCCAAGGACGATGTGAGCTGGCTTTGTAAGCGCCGGGACCAACACAATGGCCCCATCCCGCCTCATCTCAGGAGTCAGGCGCCTGAAAAAAAATGCCTATTTTTTCCACCCCAAACTGCTTCTTCCCCACTATCTATTTCCATGGCTGGACCCTGGAGGAAAGACAATATTGACAGTTTATTCATTCCCTTCTGTGCCTCTGCTCTGATGCTAAAGGTTAATATCCATAGAGGGCAAAAGGAATCAGATTCTTGTTGCTATTTCACAATGAAATCAAAGCTTGGTAGTGAGTGTTGTTCTAGGAACTCTTGGAAAGTCATTTGTAAGGTAATGACAGTAAGTTTAAATTTAGCAGTCTGGTAGAATGAACTCTGACCTGCTAATCAAATCTGGCACAATCTTGCTGAAATCACAAAACTATCTTCTCAACGAGAGACTAAGCAGAAATTAGATCAGATTCACTGACTTTGAAACCCTGTCTTACTGGGAACCTTGACTGTGTGCGACGTGGCTCTTTACCTTCACTCGGTGTCTTTGGCAAGCATGCCCCCAGATACGGCCACTATCTGAGAGTCTTTGACGTGCGGTCAGCGCTTTCCCCGTTTTAACATCACAGGGAAAGCTGGTCCTTCCTGAGCCTGATCCCAGGAATATTAGCCGAGCCAGTTCAATACTTCTGAGATTTCTCTCTCAAAATGATCAGGAGGACCAGGCAAGACTATGCCAGAGAACACTCCTTTTGTGGTGTGGGAAATCTTATCTTAAAAACTTAGAATGAGAGTATTGATAACTTCACATCCTGAAATATTTGGGAGAAAAGAGTAGAAGTTATTTGAAATAATGAGGGTTGTGTTTTAAATCACGCATCACCAGCAACTGAAATCTATTCTAAATAAGCGAAACTGGCACCCAATGAAGTCTGTGGAGACATGACAATTTTGAAAAGGTTTCATACAGTAACGCCCCCTGTCATGCTCTCAAGTAAAGAGGGTTGCAACAGTTTGGAAGGGTGGAAATTATGCTTTCTATTGTTCTAAAAACTGTTCTTCGGAAGCAAAATTGGTTCAAAATTGGAAGAGGGATACAAACGACAAGGCTGTATACTGTTACCCTACTTATTTAACTCATATGAAGAGTACATCATGCAAAATGCCGGGCTGGATGAATCACAAGTTGGAATCAAGACTGCCAGGAGAAATATCAACAGCATCAGATATGCAGATGATACCACTCTAATGGCAGAAAGTGAAGAGGAACTAAAGAGGCTGTTGATGAGGCTGAAAGAGAAGAGTGAAGGAGATGGCTTGAAACTCAATATTCAAAAAACTAAGATCACAGCATCCAGTCCCATCACCAGATGGCAAGTAGATGGGGAAAAAATTGAAACAATGGCAGATTTTATTTTCTTGGGCTCCAAAGTCACTGAGGACAATGACTGCAGCCGTGAAATTAAAAGACACTTGCTCCTTGGAAGAAAAGTTATGACCAACCTAGACAATGTATTAAAAGGCAGGAACATCACTTTGACAACAAAGGTCTGTCTACTGAAAGCTTTGAATTTTCCAGTAGCCATGTACGGATGTGAGAGTTGGACCATAAAGAAGGCTGAGTGAGGAAAAATTGATGCTTTTGAATTGTAGTGTTAGAGAAGACTCTTGAGAGTCCCTTGGACTGCAAGGAGATCAAACCAATCATTCCTAAAGGAAATCAACCCTGAATATTCATTGGAAGGACTGATGCTGAAGCTCCAATACTTTGGTCACCTGATGCAAAGAGCCAACTCATGGAAAAGACTCTGACGCCGTGAAAGAATGAGGGTAGAAGGAGAAGGGGGTGACAGAGGATGCGATGCTTGTGTGGCGCCATCGATTAACGGACATGAGTCTGAGCGAACTCTGGGAGATACTGAAGGACAGAGAGCCTGGTGTGCTGCAGTCCGCGGGCTCACACAGAGTTGGACACAACTTGGTGACTAAACAACAACAAAAGCTGTTCTGGGAAAAATAAGGGATGAAGAAACCAACAGATGTAGAGGTTGTGGTCCCAGCTCTGCTACTTATGACCCGAGGCTTTCTGGGATAACTAGCATACACTCTTTACCTTTTGTTTCATCATCTGTAACAGTGGGATGATACTACTGGCCAGTTTCATGGGACTCTCAACCAATGAAACCAAATAAGAAGGCATACGTAAGTTTTTAAAGCACTGTGTATTCATTCAACACATATTTACTAAGAAACTACAAAGCTGCCAGATACAGCGCTGTGGATTCAACCACAAACAAGAGACCCAGCCCCTTCCTGCAAAGACCTAGGTGATGAGATGCAGTTAAATCTGTAAGAGGCACCGGGAGTTATGGGCCATGCAGGCGGCTTCCAATCCGAATAGCAGAAAAATATGATATATTGTTACCTTCACAAGCTCTTGAGGAAGTTTCCCAAGAGCTTGTAAAGGTAGCAGGAGATGCAGTTTTGAGTTCGGGTTAATTGTTACCTCATTCTTAGTGCATTTTTACTGAACACTCACAATGTGCCAGGCACTATTCTAGGTGCTGGAGATCTAGCACTGAACAAAATCTCTGCCCTAATTTAGCTGATATTCCTCATCCACATGAAATGTAAGAAACAGAAACTAAACAGAGTTAAGTAGCAAGGATGCTTCTGCTGCAATATAATGGTTTCTTTTTCCACCAAAATAGCCACACACGAAAGTTAAAAGGAATATTCTAATTGACCTAAATACAGTAAACATTTTATTTCTTAAATCTCCAGGCTACATTTTACAATATGCCAAATAACTGCCACCATATGAAAGGCACTCTTGGGTCTGAGGGATTACGATTTGTGTCTTTTGGCATGGAGAACACTCTCCATACCTCCCCCCTCCCCACCCAAGGAAAACGAACATATGCTGGAATCCATCCAAACACAACCTCAGTTTTAATAAGGGGAATATCAGTTATTTTAGAATCATTTCCTGTAGTCATTTTTTTAAAGGATAAAAAAAATGAACTCTATTTTTTTTTTTAGAAACTAAACTGAACATGCCAAACGTCTGCCTTCACAAAATTTCCTTTAAAAATCTATTTAAGCCGAGGGGAGGGCATGAGAACTAGGCTGTCCAGAAGACAGTTGACCCAACAGTCTAAAAATTCAATACGGGATGGAGGTGCGGGGGATGAGGAGAGGAGGAGAAAGAGAAAGGAAAGGAAGTTACAGGAGTGAAAAGTTACACAATGATCTCCAGGATTAAAAACCTGAAGAGTTCACATGCTCAACAAATACCAAGAGCTAATGTTCAAAATACTGTATAGCAAAGAAAAGGTTTAAAAAAAAAAAAAAAAAGACCAAAACGTTACTCTGCCCAAGAGCAAGGGTTCCTAAACTGGGAGGTTCCTACCAAAAAACACAGAGTCCAAAGCCCAGGTATGCAGACGATGTACAAGGGCTGTGGGAGTGTCCACGGATCCTCACTTTTCTAACTGGCCCCAAACGAGGCTGATCCACAACAGTCCCGCAGCTGGGAACCACTGACTTACTGTATTTCCTTGTTGAAAAAAGTTCTGGAACGTTTTTATTGTAATAATGGATAGTTCTTTTGCTAAGTGCTTTCCACTAATCTTTCATCCTGAAGTAGGAACTATTATTATGCCTATTTTTTTTAATGTAGAAATTTGAGGTGTGAAGAGGTCAAATGACGTGATTGATGTTACACAGCTTTTAAATCAAGAACCTGGGATTTTTGGCCAAGTCCTATCTGCCCCGGATTTTCTTAGCACTCTGATCTGGTGAACTTTACTTTAGCAAGCTAAATCTGCTTCCCACTCTCTAGTCTACGGTTGTCATGTAACTAATCATCTTAATAATATACTACAGGCATTAATACAGAACTTAAATCCCCAAATACAGTAATAAACTGTGTAATCTGAGAGAGTGCTGGGAAAATCATACATAAAGCGTGGTCTATTCAGAGTAGTAGGGGTACCTGGCCAGGTCTGGAGTTACTTTAATTACCTTCCGTTCCATCTTAAGATCAGTAAAAGAATGCTTATGATCTTAAGGAACATATGCTCCTTCACCAACATTAGACTTTTTCCTAGAAAAAAGCTGGACACAGCAAAGTCGGGTTCATTAGGAATTACTGCCAAGGGTTTCACATCTTCTCAACAATTTCGTGCTTTTTTGGAGTCATCCCATCTGCCTGGACTGCCTCACCCTACTACTCTGATGTGCCAGCTATTTGTCCTTTGAGGCCCAGCCCAAATATTACCTCCGTCATAAAGCCTTCTCAGACGCTCTGGAAGAAATAGCAACATTGAAAATTTATGATCTTCAATGCATCTCCTACTGCATAGGACAGGCTGACGCTTATTCAGGAATACATATGCCTTATCTTAACCGAGTCCTCGCAGCATCTCACCCCTTCATGCTATGTTCTCAGGGGGCCTGAGCTCTTTCTGGTTCTTCCCCATCTTTCCTAATGTTCTTTCTTGGGCTCCTTTGTATATGATCACTAGAATATTAAAAACGGTGTTCACAAAAGCTTCATCCTGACTCTCCTCACAACTTCACACAAACCTTCTGGGTGACTTCAGCCACGTTGCCAAGTCCAGCTACCAACAGAGTCTGATGACTCCCCTCACCCATCCAATAAAATCATCCATTCATTCATCAAAAATTTACTGAGACAGACTCTATGCCAAGTATGCACCAGGCGTTCTCTCCAGGTCAGACCTCTCACGTGACTATTCTCTGTCCAACCCACTAGGATCACAACTCCTGGTTCATTTATGCTCTTGCTCCCTACTGCATCCATTCTAAGAGGCACATCTCTTCCAATTTCACAGAGGTAACAGTGATATGCATCTTACAAAACAGGCACATTTCTTCCAGTTTCACAAAGGTAATAGTGATATGTATCTTACAAAAAATGGCATCTTAAACACTTTTGGCAATGTTTTCTTAAATCTTATACACATACCAAAGCAGTGGCTCTTATAAACAGTGGCATCGTAAAGTCTATGAACCCGAGACTCTCTCAGTATACTTCCCTCCCATTATTCTACAACAGTGCTGTCCAAGAGAACTTCCTGTGATGATGGAAATGTGTCATATCTGTGTTGTCCAATACAGAAGTCACTATCCACAAGTCCCTTGAAATGTGACTAGTATGACCAAGGCACTGAATTTTTATTTTTATTTAATTTTAATGATATTTATCTACATGTTTACCAATTTCCTTATCATTCCTTTTTTGCATCTCAGACTTTCCTTCTGGAATCACTTTCTTCTTCATGAAGTACATCCTTTAAGTTTCTTAGTAAAATGTGCCACAGTAAGTTTTTATTTTTTTGCAAAGTATATTTTGCCTTTTTCTTGAATGACAGTTTTGCTGATATACTATCAATAGTATTTTCTTTTAGCATTCTGAAAATATTTTTCCAGCATCCATACTGCTGTTGAGAAGTCAGCTGTCGGTCTATTATTCCCTTGATAAGCAATCTATCTTTCCTATCTGGGTATTCTTAAGATCACCTTCCTTATTTTGGCATATTTAGGTTTCCTTACGTCTAGATATGAATTTCTATTTATTTATCCTTATTGGTATTTGCTGTGTTTCCCTCATTGGTCCAGAAATTACCTGGATTTAAGGAACGCTGGTCATTTGTGTACTTCATGAACTCTCTCTGGAAATTATTTGTAACCTAGATTTTCAAATATTACTTCCTTCTGTTTTGTCTATTATCTCTCTGCAATTCTGAACAGATCTCATCATGGCTTTTATATCCTTCAACTACACCTTCATGTTTTTCTTTTTATTTCTAAGTTACATTCTGGTTAATATCTTCACATATTATTTTTCTAGTTCATTAATTGCTTCTCTAGTTGTTCCTAATCTAGTTTATTGCATTTTTAACAGTTATAATTTTTTCCCTAACATTTTGTTCTTGTTTCTTTTTTCTCAAATCTACCTGGTCAAAATTTTTTCAACACAAACAGAACACCTACATTTATACTGCTCTTTGTACACACTCCTCTCCACCATCACAGTGATATATAACTGACAAACACTGTATTAATTTAAGGTATACAATAATATTTGATATAGGTATATATTGCAAAATGACCACCATAATCAGTTTCATAACATCAATTACCTCACATTGTTAACAAATTTTTTTCTCACGATGAGAACTTTGAAGATGTACTTTTACAGCAACTTTCAAATATACAATATAGTTTGGTTAATTACACTCACCACGCTGTACATTATCTACCTAGAACTTATTTTCTTTGTAATTAGAAATTTGCATCTTAACCACCTTCACCCCCTTCCTCCATCCCTAACCTCTGGCACCTAATTTGTTTCTAAGAGTTTGGCGTTTGTTGTTGCTATTGTTTTCTTTTTAGAGTCCACAGACAAGTGAGATCTTTCTCTGACTTATTCCCTTAGCATAATGTCTTCATGCTGTTGTAAATGGAAGAATTTCCTTCATTTTTATGGTTGAATAATATGCCCGATCATTTTTTTTTAATTGTAGTTGATTTTCAATATTGTGCTAGTTTCTGATATACAGCAAAGGGATTTAGTTAAACATATATACACATATTCTGTTTTTCAGTTCTTTTCCATAATTGTTTATACACGATACTGAGTATAGTTAGCTGTGTTATACAGTAAATCCTTGTTTATTTTATATACAGTAGTGTGCATTTCATACTCCCAGTTTATCCCTCTCCCACTCCTCCCCACCTAGTCAATTTTTATCTCACGCTCTTTGCACTTATTCGTAATTATATTTTATCCCTTAAAGTATTTCAAAATGGTTTTTATATTCTGTACCAGAAAATTTTAATATCTGAAGTCTTCAGGGTAAAGTCTATTCTTCTTCATTTGTTTCTGATGACTCTGGCCCCCGGGGGTTTGTTTTCTAGAAGAGTTAGCTATCTTTGATCTTGAACTCTTATTTGGTTGATACTGGTCAGGAGAGTCCTAAGGTCTAAAGAAGGGATATCTTTCTCCAGAAAGATTTTTATTTGGTTCTGCCAAAAGCCCATAGGCACTGTCTACCTGGCCACTTTAGATTCTTTCACAGGTCCTAATGGGATACAGGCCCTTCTGACACTGCCCCTCACCCAAGGCTCAGTCTTCAACCGCGATGGTGAAGGCAACCGCCTTTCGTGTTTGTTTACACAGAAAGCTCCCAGCTTGGGTTTTACCTTACTAACTGGTGGTTGGTTGAGACTCTGGAGTTGTCTTAGTTCCATGATCCCAAAAGTACATAAAAAATGTTTTATCCAGATTACAATGCTTTAGTTGGGGAATGTGATTGATTTCTAGCCACACTGCTAGGAACCTAAGCCTCAAACTGATCATCTCCTCTCAAAGCCTACTTTTCCTTGGTTTCCACATTTTGCAAATGACACCATTCACTCTCACGCAGATCCGGAAGTCAGTGTAGCAGGAACCAGTGACCCCAGGCTTTCCTCCCCCAGTCCAATAAAACGAGGCTCCAAGTCCCAACTTCTGGCTTGATCAAAAGTGGGTCTGCCTTTATGTTTCTGATCATTGCAGCGCCTAGTAGTATAAATTTAACCATGAAGGACAAGGAAGCAAATTAAATGAAGCTAAATTAAAACCAAAACCATACATTCCATCCAAATAAAGGTGCTTTATATGAGGGAAGGTCTGAATTCAGGGAAGTGGAAGGAGAAATGAACTGGGACTTTGGCTGACAGCACCATGATCACATTACCAATGAAAGGTTTAATGTTAGTCCAAAAAATTATATGTCATGATAAATTAATGTTAATTTGAGTGTTATTGATTTTGCTTAAATTTATAAATCTGTCATTGTTTTATAGTTACATAAGAGCTGGAAGCATAAGGAGTTTATACCTAGTTTTATGTTCAGACATATTTAAGCTACTTCATAATAAAAATATTTATGTCAGCACTGGGAGTTTGTGAGTAATTTTTTCTTTTAAATGAAGAGGTCCATAAATTACTGCGGTTTAAGGAACACTGGTCTTTATATACTTCTCCACCTTTGATATATTCCTCATTCTCTCCATAAATGAACAGAGAAGTGGAAAACAGCAGCATGGGCAAGAAGTCATTTGCTAAACTACAATTTCTTCCCCTAAGTCTCCAGCTGTTTGAAACGGCTCAATACCGAGGAATCTTTTAAGGCAGCACGCTTTGCTTCTTTCCTCCAACAGTGGTGGTTCCTAACAGACAAGAAATAGGCTTCTAATATGCAAACACACGGCTCAGGCCACTTCCTACCACCACCCGCTCTATACGGGACGGTAGGAAACGGCACAAACATACCTGCAACCGGAGCACAAATGTGTCGAATGCAGTGTGTCCAACAAGGGCTGGCCTTGCCTTCCGGAAGCCCCTTTCCCGGCTGGGTTTCAATAGCCAGGAATTGGGCTGAGGACAGCACTGTTGTTCTGAATGAGTACAAGAAACTCCTGATCATTTCTTTTTAACTTGTATATTCTTGATGGGTCGATGGGCTGTAGTTCCTTCAATCTCTAAATATTTCAGTTTAAAAGTCCCCCTACTGAGAAAAAAACCCTCTCCCCAACATACTGGCGCATGTGTCAACATCTTGTATTTCTCTTCTCACAGAGCTCGACTCAGAACAAGGAGGTCACAGCGATCCGTCACTGGACAGAGGAGCAGACCAGAGTCCGGAACGGCGAAAGGCTTACCAGGGACACACGGCTGACGGGCAGTGACCAGAACCTGGTTCTACCCAGTCCCACCACCAAGACCCAAGTCTGTGCGTCTGTCGTCTGATTCATTTTAAATCGTTCGTAGTTTGAACTAGAATTTCACAGTGATGCCTCTGGTCATCATTAAACTTTTTTTAAGTCAAGTAATTTGATATTTTACTAGCAATAATTCAAGGATATTCACAGTGTATGAAACAGCTCATATTTCAATAAGCTTGTAATGAAAGTTTCTCGAATGCTGAATTCTAATTCCAAGGTTCTTATTTGAAAGTGGCTACTTTCGTTTTTTATTTTTAATCAGAGTATATTAACTTGGTGCTGGGGAGGGAGAGGGGATGAGATAACCTTTTCATTCGAAGAGAGAAATACAACATTATACTGATAGTTTAAAGGTATCAGTGATCACATGAAACTCTAATTCAGCAGTTTTCGAGTTCAAATCCGAGGCACAAGAACATGCCTTCTAAACAAGAAGTATTATATAGCTGATGGTCTGAAAGGGAAACACTGATCCATTCCATTTTCTTTTAACTGAAACTAATGTTGGTACTACTTCTACTCAGTCAAGAAGGCAAGAGAAAGGAGAGGAGGAAGAGAAAGGAAGACGAGCGAGAGAGAACGCAGGAACATACGACACAGCCAGACACACACACAGACATGCTGTTACCCTTCGAGCACGTGGGAAATGGGCTTTCATGGAATAACACTCCTAAACTCTGACCTAATAAATTATGTTGAGAGTGGCTGCTAAGAACTTAAAAAACCAACCCAAAGCATAAATGGGGTTATTACCCAAAGAATAGGTGAAATTAGGGTTTGGCAGATTTCAGACCCCCAAGAAATATTTGTTTAATTAAGAAGCAACTCCAGCTCTAGTTGGAAATCTATTTAACCACAGAAGTGAAATCATAATTAATATGATTATATCTAATTTTCCCCCTGTGCTTGCTTCCTTGGGGCATCTGTAATGGCTGAGGTGGAAATGGAATCATAAGAATTATTATAAAAATAACATTTGTTGGAAAGCTTATTCTATATCTTCACAGTTCATACACTGATAGATATGGCTCTATTAATTCTTCTCAGGCTTTTTCAGAGAAATCTGAACTGTTAAAATTATACACATTATAAGAATTCCCTGGGAGTCCAATGGATAAGACCCATGCTTCCAATGCAGGGGCGCAGGTTTGA
Source organism: Muntiacus reevesi (assembly GCF_963930625.1). NCBI lineage: Eukaryota > Metazoa > Chordata > Mammalia > Artiodactyla > Cervidae > Muntiacus > Muntiacus reevesi. The sequence goes on from NC_089264.1 coordinate 56,368,155, forward strand.
CTCCTGGTTGGGGAACTAAGATCCTGCATGTTGTGTGGTACAGCCAAAAAAAAGAAAACTACGTATGTTATCCACTTTAGACCAAGTAATGCTGGCAAGTAAAATCTTTTAGAAAGGACAAGTGGGAGAAGACAAAAGGGGAGGAACAGGAATACAATCAATTGAGGAGGAAAATTCAAGAGTAAGTCAGGAATTAAACGTAGCTAAGAATACAAATGCTTCTTCATCCAGATTCTATGTTATTTTAACAAAAGGAGGGGAAGAAATCCCCAAAAGACACTGTTCTGAAGGAAATTACCAGAGCCCCTGAGGACACGAAATATCCCCATGCTGTCTAAATCCATCACCAGTCCAGCTTCACCAATCCATCCACCCATTCATTCATTCCTTCTTCCTCTTTTCATTTCAGGATAACATTTAGCAGTGTTAATTTTATTCACTTTATCCAAAAGTAAATCCTGATGTTACTCTAGGAAAGAAAACTTTCATCTGCAAGTTACTGTCCACTGTGAAGCTGAGTGCACAGTTTTAGGAAAGTTCATAGGCTTTCGAGTATGAGAGAAATGGGTTCCAGTCCCGACTGCATCCCTCATTTATCTGTGTGACCTGGAGACTGGTTCATCAGTTAACTTTCTGAGTCTGACCGCTCCTCTATAAAATGGGGGCCATAACATCTAGGCTTCCCAGGTGGTGCAGTGTTAAAGAATCTGCCTGCCGACAAAGGAGACGCGGGTTTGATTCCTGGCTTGGGAAGATCCCCTAGAGAAGGAAATGGCAACTCACCTCAGTATTCTTTTTTTTTTTTTTTCAGTGTAGCTAGCTCATTGGTTTGCAACATTTAATTATTTTTTTTCCATTTATTTTTATTAGTTGGAGGCTAATTACAATATTGTAGTGGTTTTTGCCATACATTGACATGAATCAGCCATGGATTTACATGTGTTCCCCATCCCGATCCCCCCTCCCGCCTCCCTCTCCATCCCATCCCTCTGGGTCTTCCCAGGGCACCAGCCCTGAGCACTTGTCTCATGCATCCAAGCTGTCACCCCAGGATTCTTGCCCGGAGAATGCCATGCACAGAGGAGCCTGGCAGCCTGCAGTCCACAGGGGTCGTGAAGAGTCGGACATGACTGAGCATACACATGGCATCTGCCTCCTGGATAGCATGGGATGAGGGCCAGCGTCCTAAAGGACCATTCCTGGCACACAGCAAGGGCCGGTTTCAATTGTTCTTCCACACCTGCTGCGTTTGCCTGAGGGCTCCACAATTTTCTGTCTGGGCAGGTCAATCTGAAGTGAGTATTCTCTAAACTATCAAGCTCTCAGTTCCAAGTTGAAAGGGTTCCCACACGAAAGCCTTTCTCGAACAACCATCCAACACAGGCTTGTTAAAGCCGAGAGACTGCAGACCCTCGGAACTATGTTCTGCTTTCCCCAAGTGCAGACAAAATGAAAGCCACTCGCCTCAGGCTTTCTCAAACAACCTGGCACCCTCGAAGGGCGCTTAGGAGAGCATTTTAGCTATAGTGAAAGCAGCCAAAGAAATGACCCCCAAAATTTTCACCCCTGGAGCAAGCTAACCCTTACTGAATAATAAGTAGGGAAGTGGAAGGAACAAATAGGCGAGATGGGCTTGTAAACGTGTTCTGCTGCCCTCAACCCTACCTACCAGGACACATAAGGGCTCCAATGTATGAGTCCTCTTGAAACCTGAAGCCAGCCAGGACATACCAAGAAATACAAGTGTCAGTAGAGGAGGAAACTGCTGGTTCGGGCCAGTTTCCCCAGCACTTCGATAGGAGCTATACGCTCCGAAGCCCACTCCCAAGGCCATTCTGTCTGCAGGAGGAGGGGCAAGGGCGCTGATTCCAAGGCCAGGTGGCCGGGGCTCAAACCCTGGCTCCGTCCCACGCTGGCCGTGTGACTGCGGACGTGTCACGCCGGAGGGACACCACAACAGCACAGAACTCGCAGGGCCGCTGCGAGAACTGGGAGGATCAACAGTCACTCTGGTTTGTCTCAAGCCATGGCTCAAAGCCAGGTCGGCCTCAGGAGCACCTAGGAAGCTTTTCCAAAAGGTACGTGTCTGGACAGTAGGTCTGGTTTAGAGCCCAGAATGTGTATTCTGGCAAAACCATGTCCTTCTCAGGCCCACCCGGATGTGAGAGCCACTGGCTGAGATCAAGTCCCAGCTCTACCAGACCAGCCTTTCTTGGCAGGGCAGCGCTGGTCCAGGGTGCTTCAAGGCTACCACTGCCCACAAAAATGCCCCTACAACCTGGGTGCTGCTGCCTGAGGTTCCTTTAGCAGGAGCTTTCCATTGCACGACTCAGAGACACATTCCAAACCAGGAAAGGAACCGGCCTTGGGGAGGCACCTTTCTGAGTCCCGCTCCTCAACACCATCTCCCGGCACAGCTCCCGCACAGGAGGAGGAGACGGAGGGGCAGAGAGCTTTCGTAGCAGAGCCGAGAAGGTCGTGCAGGAGAGCGGGCAGGTCTGCCCACGGCACCACGCTGCCACCTGGCCTACTGCCTGCTCTCAGGAGGCCTGGACATGGCTCTAAATCAAGGACAGTGAAAGCGGACTGGAGGAGGAGCTCCAGACACACAGCCCACCCCAGCCCCAGGTCTTCTCAGGCGGTACTGAACCCAGCCTAAGCCGGAGTATAAGGATGCAGAGAGCAGTCCTCCACTTAGACCTCAACTCTTCCTCGAGGAAAGGATTTTAGACAGATCTCAAACTCATCAAGCCTTCATGCTACATCTATATGAAAGAAATGTATGAGCCTTAACTTTCTACCTCTCTCTCCCCACCCCCCACCTTTTTTCTAAGCAAAGGAATAGATGCATTAAGGAAAATAAAGAAAATGACCTGATCTACCTCAAAAAAATTACTATACTGTGAAGCTCAATAAGATCACAATATCCACAGTAATATTAGCTAGTATTTATTAAATTTTATCAGTACTAATAATACATCATCTTCCAACAACCTCTAGAGATTTCCATCTTTCAAATGAGAAAACAGAGGTAGGAGAAGGTAAAAATAACTTGTTCAAAGACCCACCATTTGTGAATGGAAATTCAAACCAGGGTAAAATCTAGCCTTCTCAACTCTTAAGTCTGGTATGTTATTTTCTCTATGGGTTCGCTATGTCATCTGTCAGGTTTTATAGAGACATTACTTCCCTTGTCATTAGGAAATTTCCATGAGCTGTTAAGTGCCTCAACACTGCAGAAAAAAGAAAAGGGATATGAATAATCTATAAACTGGAATCTCATCCAGGGAATAAACAAGAGAAGCTTGTAAACCTATTTTCAGCTTAATGAACACAAAATAAATAGAAGCATCCAAAGAAAATGAAGGCAATCAAGAAATAACATTAAGGAGGAAAGCAATAGGCTTAAGGGCAAAAATTAAAATAAAAAAAGACAGGAAGCTGCTGTGTGGGTGCTGGAAAACAATGTTATTTATTCGGAAACATCAAGGATGGAAAACAAAGACGGGGACATGATTCAGACAGCTGCGAGGCAGTGATCCAGGGCCCAGCGCAAACTGGCTGTAAGGAACCGGCAGGGGCTTCCCAGGTGCTGCCGGCCTTGACGGAGAGGACAAGGGTCTGAGATCACCAGGCCTTAGAAAGGAAGTGACGGAATCCCTGCTGCCTAAGCAATTAGTCAGCACGCCTAAGAACACCACACTTCCTCTGATCTCCCTGCCCTGTGAGTGCTAGGGCATTACCAGGTTTCCTTCTCAACACAGGGGATTTTTAAAAAATACTAGACAGATCAGAAAGACAGGGAGAATTCCTCTCTCCCTACCACCACCCCATCATCAATGAGGAACCAAAGGAGACTTGAGGAAGCTGAACACAGCCACTGAAATAACCAGCAGCCAGGAGAGTGGATTCCAGAGGCGGCTCCACTAACACCCCATCTCTGCCCTCTCAGCCGAATTCCTCCACAACTCAGCCCATGAGCAGGCAGGTAACGGGCAGGGCAGATAGGATAACCTCGAAGCGGCTGATTCTGATCACTAGCTCCCTTCCCAGACTACCCTCTTCTGTCCCATAGGCTGGGGTGAGCTCTCCAATGTGTTCCTGCCATTGGAGAGAGGGAGAAAAGGAAGAAGCAGAGTATAACGAATGTACTTAAGCCTCAACGAACCTTTGAGAACTAGAACTAGAAATACAAAATGTAAGCAGAACTACTGGTGGCTCAGTCAGTAAAGACTCTAACTGCAATGCAGGAGAGGTGAACTTGAACCCCGGCTCGAGAAGATCCCCTGGAATCCCCTGGAAAAGGGAACGGCAACCCACTCCAGTATTCTAGCCTGGAGAATTCCACAGACAGAGGAGCTTGGCAGGCTACAGTCCATTGGGTCACAAAAAGTCAGACACGACTGAGTGACTAACACTTAATCCTGGAGCCAAGGAAAGCATCCACCATTGATTGGGCCATTATTATGGGCTAGGCGCCGCTCAAAACACACAGTAGGTACTGACTCATTTAATTCTAACAACAACCCTCTGAGGAAGGGAGGTTAAGCCACTTGTCCAGGGAACAGAGCCTGAGCTCACCTTAATCACTATACAGGCAGCATCAACTTCATGGATAAGACTTCTCAGCTAATGACAGGAGGTCGCTTTGTTCTTTGCCTGAAGTTCTATCAGCTCAAACTGACAATACATACTACAGAATGCTGCCAGCTTCCCTGGGGAAAAGGAGATGACAAGTCTAGAAGCAGGATCTGGTAAATACACAGCTTGAGTGAAACCAACCATGCCCTTCATAAACACAGCTCCTTGATGCCAGGCTCCTGAGTGCAGGCTCCAAGTCTCTATCAAAAGAGCAGCATTCCAGGTGACCAGCGGCCATGAGGACCCATCCAGTGAACTCACGAACTCAGGAAAGCCTGTAAAGCCCGGGAGTGCTGAATGGGTGACTCCAAGTCACATGGGTCCTCGGAGAGCAAGCCAGGGCTAGAACCTGAGCCTCCCAGATGCCAACTTCACGTCCTTTCAATTCTTTAAAAACAAGCTTCATGTCTTACCCCTTAGCTCATACCTTTTATTATGGAAACTTTCGAACACACAAAAAGTAGAAAGAATGAATGAACCTCTGCGCCCATGATCCAGCTTCAGCAATTATCAACTCATGCCCAATCCAGTTCGTCTTCATACCCACACACTCCCTTCCTCTCCACCACGCGCGCCAATTCCAGGCTGTCTGAAGGTTAATCCCGGCACCACATCCTTTCATCCACAAATATTTCAATGTGATTCTCTAACAAATAAGGATACTCTAAAACATAAACACACTAACATCATGCCTATAAAAATTAACCATAATTTCTTAACACCAGTTACCTGACCATTGCTCAAATTTCCCCAGTTGTATTGTGTTTTTTACTGTTTGTCTGAATCAAGAATGCAAATAAAGTGTACACACTGCAGCTGGTTGATACATTTTCATAAGTTCTATTCATCTCCGTCTCTCTCTTTTTTAACAATCTCTTCACTGAAGAAACCAGGTCGATTGTCCCGTAGGCTTTCCCAGAGTCTGGACTTTGCTGAGCTTTCTCTTCATCTCCCCACAATGCTCCACACTATACCTTGTACAAAGGGGATATGCCTGGGCTCACCCACAGGCATTTGAATTTATTTTTATACTGTCCTTCGCTCCCTCCCTCCTTCTCCCTGTTTTAAAACAGCAGATTCCATTTAATTGTTGATTCAGCTCAACAACTACCTTCTGAGTGCCAGGAAGGCAAGGCTGACGGAAGACCAAGGAGAATGAGACGAGATCCTTACCTCTGAGCAGACACAGTTCAATGAGGGGATAAACGCCATCATGTTAATTCACGGGGGACAGATGAGCACTATCTGAGAAGGCCCTAGAAGAAATTCAAGGATGTCGTGGGATCTAAGCTAGACTCTGCAAAAGATGGTTTGGGTCCATTTAGAACAAAGGACAATATGATGCAGAGGATAACCTGAGGGATGTCAGTAAGGTGGGAATGTTTCTGGCAAGTTTTAAACAGACAGCCAGTGCTGGTGGAGAAAACATTTTTCAGGAAAGGAGTTTGGTAGGAAAAGTTTCTGAATGTCTGCTGGGGATCTGAGGATCATCAAATGAGGGGAGAAGCCCTAGATCCCTATTAGACAGGATTAGCATCAGCACTGAGAATGTATGCAAGGCCAGAATGCAGGGTGGGTTCCAATAATCCAGTTAACAGGGCCCTGAACTAGGCCAATTAGTGTTTGACTAATCAGTCAAACAACAATTAGTGTGTTTGACTCCTCGCGACCCCATGGACTGCAGCCCACCAGGCTCCTCTGTCCACTGAATTCTCCAGGCAAGAGCACTGGAGTGGGGTGCCACTCCCTCCTTCAGGAGTCTTCCTGACTCAGGTATCAAACCCTGGGCAGATTCTTTACTGTCTGAGTCACCAGGAAAGCCCAAACTAGGCCAATCAAAAAGAAAAGGAAGTGACATGATCAGCCCAGGAGCCATGAGGCAGGAAAAGTGGAAGATATGAAAGGCTGATCTGAGAAAACAGAAACAGTGATCTTGAGTATCTCCATAACACTGCAAGTCACATGCTTTCACAGCTTTGCAGGGCTTCCCTGGTAGCTCAGATGGTAAAGAATCCACCCGCAAAAGTGGGAGACCTGGTTCGATTCCTGGGTCAGGAAGATCCCCTGGAGAAGGACATGGCAACCCACTCCAGTGTTCTTGCCTGGAGAATCCCATGGATGGAGGAGCCTGGCGGGCTGCAGTCCACGGGGTCGTAAAGAGTCAGACACGACTGACCGACTAAACACACACACACAGCTTTGTATTGACATTCACATCAATATAAACATTCTCTAACGTTTCAAAAACAGGTTTCATGGAAGGAAGAAAGGTCACTGTAATGATAAGCCCCCATTTTATCTAGGGGTAAAAACTGTTCAAATCACAACCTCAATGTTCGAATTCTCAACCAATTTGAATGCACACACAAATTATAATCAGTACTTCAGGGTCATAAATTTCCAAGGTGGACACAGGGCACAAAAGAAGCCTCGTTTGATTTAGAGACAATTTCAAAACACATAATCTCCCTTTATCTAATTAGAGAACATACTAATTTCTCCTAGTACCAGACAGCATAAACTCTACTTAAAGTACTTAATAGATATGTTCTATGATGATAAATACCCTGAAAATACAAACCAAAAAACCCTACCATTTATACATATTGTTTAAAAAATGGAAATATCACTTCTCACGTTAACTTTTAAGTAACTCTAATAGCTATTTTACCCAATGGATTTCAAAACATCTTTTTAAATATTTATTTGTATTTGTTTATTTATTTGGCTGTGCCAGGCCTTAGGTCCTTAGGCCTCAGGTCCCAGTTCTCTGACCAGGGAGTGAACCCAGGTTCCCTGCATTGGAAGCATAGAGTCTTAGCCACTGGACCACCAGGAAGTCCTCAAATAGTTACTTTATCCCCTGGATTCCAAATCATGTATCAACACTAGCTTCAGGCACAAAAAGTAAACTCTGGATGCTTTTAGAACCCGGAGAAAGTTATAACTTAGAGGTTGATGCTTTTCACTTAGGAATATTTCTAAATGATCCCTTAAAGCATGCCCGTTCTTTGGAGGACAACATTAAATTCAGGTGTTTTAGCACCTATCTAGGTTAACACAATGCCCACCTTCTAAGGTGTAATTTTGGGTTTTCACTCTCCTTTTTAAGGTTTATTCTATAAAGGATTTTAAGTGGGTATATTTTCCCTTCAGCCCCATTTTCAGAAAGTTTCACCATCAAAGTAGTAAACCACTTCCTTAAACCATTAAATTTGAAATAACTCTCTCCCAAAAAGATCAAGAATTCTGTGTTTCACTTGACTGTTTGAGATGGCTGCAACACACGCACATCAAGGAATACAGTTTGAGATTTGGAAGCCAAAGGACCTGAGGTGTGCAGATTTCAGCTGCTCACCACTGGGCAGGTCACTTGTCTATGTCTTCACTGTATATCAGGGTCACATCAGCGCCTGTCTCTGAGAATGCTGAAGAACGATCTGGTTCTCTGAGGCTCCAATGCCAACTGGGTGACCTACAATTCAATTCCGACACCAACTACCCAGAGGGAGCGTCAGACCCACAGGATTAAGGGCTGAGCCCTAGAAAACAGACCACCCTCAGGTGCCAGTGATGAACAGCAGACCCACAAGGCCCACTACCTCCAGCCCACGAGAGCAGCTCACAGAACTCAGAAGACTCCTTACTTGCATTTAATGGCTTATCACAGGTGGCTCCTGCCGGTGCGGGAGATGTGGGTTCGATCCCTGGGTCAGGAAGATCCCCTGGATGAAGAAATGGCTACCCACTCCGGTATTCTTGCCCGGAGAATCCCATGGACAGAGAAGCCTGGAGGGCTACAGTCCACAGGACCGAGAGACTGAGCGTGCAAGCATAAAGGATGTGACTCAAGAAGAGCTCAATGGAAGAGCTGCAGAGGACCAGGGCTGACGGCCCCGTCCAGGCGTCCCACCCTCCCGGCACTGCAGGGTTTGCCAACCCAGTCACTGGGGGTTTTAAGCAGGTTTCATGGCCTAAACATGCCTGCTTAAGCCACTGGCCACTGCTGACCGAACTCTAACTCAGGCCCTCTCTACTCCCCTTACCCCAAGTCCAGGGTGGGCTGAAAGCTCGACCATCAACTGATGGCCTGGTGCCCAGCCCTCATCCTGAAGCTCGCTAGCCAGGAGTATCTCATCAGTAGACAAAGACATCCTGAGCACGCAGAGAGTCCAACGATTCGAGGAGCTCTGTGCCGACAACCTAGGACAGAGACCAAACCCTTGCTCTTTGTTACACCGCAGACTACATGTAAACACATGCGGTGGCCATGCGTGTTTTTATTAATACCACACAGCACTCAGTTCTGCCGATGCTTCCCCAGCACCGAGTGGCAGGTGTATGGCTTAAGTGAGACTGCCCACCCACAACCCCGTGTTCCTGTCGTCCTTCTAACAGTTACGGGCCCAGGAATGAACAAGTAACAGACTTCCTGGGTAGTTCAGTGGCTGGGACTCTGCACGTGCAATGCCGAGGACCCAGGTTCAGCCCCTGGTGAGGAAACTGGGCCCCACATGCTCAGCTGAGACCAGGCGCAGCCAAGTAAACACTGTTTTTTAAAATGGATAAATCCTACGAACAAGAATTCAGTGGCATTCCCCCGAGCACAGTGAAGGCCTCTGAGTTGGTCCAATCAGTATGAAGAGCAACACTTCTGAACAATAGTTAGGCAAACTCTTTTCCTGTAATGTGAACAAGGATCTAAACCATTCTGGAAGCTACTCGCAGCCATGTTCCACACTGAAAAAAGCTAGAAGAGGCCAGTCCCAGGGCAGCACTTATCAATAGCCTGTTACAGTCTATAACAAGGTCAGACTGAAATAAGCTGCTGAGGAACATTTATAGCAACTTGGCGGAAAAGTTTTCTATCTGTTGAATTTAACTTTAAAGATATGGGATATATTTGTCTTTTTAAATTTCCTTTTTCTAGTAATTCATTTGTATTTGTACTGTATTTTATGAAAGTGTTGATCTGTACTGGTTCAGATTTTTTTCCTTAAAAAAGTTTCTTTTCTCAGATAGCTTGATAAGCATGGCCTAAAAATCTGAGCAGTGAAACCACAGTCTTGATCAAATCTTACCTAAACCCAGTGCTTCATCTCCACTTTTTAGTTCAGTGAGCCAACAGATACTCTTTACTGCTTAAACCTATATGAGCTGAATTTTCTGCCATTTACAATAGAATATATTCTACCTGATAATCTACTGATTACCAACCCAAAGTAAGGTGGAAGAGTGGACAAAGATGGAGGCAGGATACAGCGCAGACAAAGGTTCGAAGAATTCCAATCATTACATGAAACTGAAGAAGAAAATACCCATTCAAAGATGGATAATCAGATAAAGTTTTCAGAGCCCTGAAATTAAATGGCCACCTTGGAGGATTTCCTTTCTTTAAACAATGAACCCATGAAAACATCTCACTGTTTCACTCATTTCAGCAACTGCCAATTTTGAGCCAAACAAATTATCTTCAAGCAAATGTCACACACAGTAGGGAGTGAGTTCATTTTCCTAAACTGTTGTCAAAGCTTTGCATACTGAAGCTTCCAAAAAAGGAGAACTGGAAAAATGACAATTTAGAGGTGGGAAAGAAACATGAGTTATTTCAAAGCAGCAGCCTGTGATATGGAGAAATCTTTCTTCTGAAGTGCCTCCATCTAACATTTTCCAAGTTGCAATCATTTCAACTGCTGGCTTTCACTGTATTTATGCTAAAATGTAGCTGATTTATTTTAGTAGTATTTTACCAGGGTGAAAAGCCAAAAATGAATGGTGGGGGGGAAGGAAAAGAAAATACTACTGTTGGTTTTAAGTTGAAGTCAGTCGTGTCTGACTCTCTGTGATCCCGTGGACTGTAGCCTAGCAGGCTCCTCTGTCCATGGAATTTTCCAGGCAAGAGTACTGGAGTGGGTTGCCATTTCCTTCTCCATGGGATTTTTCGGACCCAAGGATTGAACCCAAGTCTCCTGAACTGCAGGCAGACGCTTTACGTCTGAGCCACCTAAAGTAAAGATAAAACTAAAAATGAAAGGAATTAGGAAAGAAAGAACTTTGTTAAGAAAACTGTAGACTAGTTTTATTTCTTCTATTAATCTAAAACAACCCAAGGTTACTCTAAGTTAGAAAGTCTATGTATAACATGTGAGGTGAGTAGGTTATGGGGTAGGGGTTACCCATCCATTGAGGCAAGGTAGTACCCACCCTAAATAATCAGTTCAAGGCCAGGCAACTCCTAAAACCCTTAATAGGATAGTACAATCTCCATGAGTAAGGCAGTTAGGAAGGGGAGAGTCACAGCCTCCTCCAAAACCTCCCTCACTGTGGGGTCCATTTATTTAGCTATATATCTTCACAACATATTTATTGTGAATGGATGGGCACTTTTTGTCAAAACTGCACAGACAATGAATATCAACCATTTGCACTTTCATAGAAAAACCTACCTATTTTGAAAATACATCTTTCTTGTCTGAATGAAAATCATCATTTATTTTTCACAAGGTAATATTAGAAACTATTGTGCTTACATGGGGCTTCCCTGGTGTCTCAGACAGTGAAGAATCTGCCTGCAATGGAGGAGACCTAGGTTCAATCCCTGGGCCAGGAAGATCCCCTGAAGAAGGGAATGGCAACCCACTCCAGTAATCTTGCCTGGAGAATTCCATGGGCAGAGGAGCCTGGCGGGCTGCAGTCCATGGGGTCACAGAATCGAACACAATTGAGCAAAAGTTTCACTTTCTTTCATCCTGAAAGCACAGGGTATGAAAGAGAGGAGAAAAACAAACGACATTCCCTGAGGTCCCATGACGTGCTCAGATCTTCACCGAGATCTTGTTTTATTTGGTGGCAAGCTTAAAAGTAGGTCTTGCAGTCTACATTTTTAGAAGTTAATAACTGGAGAGTTAGCTTAAGCACTTAATCCAAGAGTCCTCCATTACTGTCAGAGCTAGAGTTGAGCTGGGTGTGTTTTACTCAAAACTGCTGCCTTATCCACTAAGCATACCATTTGACACACATTCCATGATGGCATAGTAATGAAATTTCTTTCAATTTTTTTCCCTTATCTATAAAGGAATGAAAGTGAAAATTAAAGTGTTAGCTACTCAGTCATGTCTGACTCTCTGTGAACCCATGGACTGTAGCCCGCCAGGCTCCTCTGTCCATGGAATTCTCCAGGCAAGAATACTGGAGTGGGTTGCCATTCCCCTCTCCAGGGGATCTTCCCGACCCAGGGATTGAACCCACATCTCCCGTATTTCAGGCAGATTCTTTACCATCTGAGTCACCAGGGAAGCCCTATAAAGAAATAATGAAAAATTTAAAAATCTACAAGCAGGTACATATCTTTGTAGAAAAGTTAGAAAAAGGGTTTTATATTACTATTATTTGGGGGACATTTTTCCCCAGGAGTCTGAGATTTAGAAACATTCTGGGTTTTTTCCCCCTTTTTTTTTGATGTTTTTAAAATATATAATAATATAAGCATACTTTAAACCATCACATCCCAACCTTCTTACAGTCAAGTAATCTCAATTCCTACAATAGTATTTATAAGCATGCTGTACCAGGATCATTCAAAATGATAGCATATAACTCCAGTTAGTATTTCTCAAGCTGCAATGCATGCTCCCAGACATGGTCTCAGAAGTCCACATTTCCTCAAGTTTGAAGAACTTGAGCCTAGTTAATTCTAGCATATCCCTTTAGAAGGAAGAACAAATAAATTACTTTATAGTTAAAACAGAGTAACGATATGAGGCCCTGAGAAGCACTCATATCCCTTTCATAATATTCTTAACAAAAATGCGTAACACATGAAGAATCAACCAGCAAACCCAAAATGAGGGGCATTCTACAAAATAACTGGCCAATACCTTTCAGAGTGTCAAAGTTATGAAAGGCAAAGAAAGGGTGAGGCATTGCTCCATACTAAGATCACTAAGGCCCTATGACAACTGAACGTAACTTGTAATCCTGGACTGGATCCTAGACCAGAAAAAGGAACATTAATGGGGCATTTAACTGGCAATATTTAAATAAGGTTCCTGGATAGTAATATTGGCCCTTTAGAAAATCTAGATGAAGAATGTAAAGGAATTTTTTGTACCTTTCGCTATATTTTTAACGCTTAAAATCTGGCTTTTTTGAAAGCCTAAAATTATTTCAGAAAAAAAAAGTTTGAACACTAAAAAGTTTTCAATAGACAAAGAACGGTATGAAACAACAAAGAAGAAATCCCAAACAGCAAAACCTGCGCAATGTCTATTAAGGTACAATGGACCAAGCGGCCCGTCTCCTCTACAGAGACGGCCCTGATGGAGATCGAACAGACACGAGATGTCAGGCTCTCATCTGGCTCCTCAGGCAGGTCTCCCTCCAGCATGCGTGTCCGGACTCCTTTCCAGCTCGAGTCTTTAACATTAACCAACTGATGTTTATTTTATGTGAAGCTCTTGTGATCTGAACTAACAAGAACCCATTCCCCAGAGTCCAATCCTTTTATAGGTGTACTGAGAAAAGACCGATTTCCCAGGTTATTAAAGGTAAAAGCCAGACCCCAGACTTTGGTGATCAACAGCCACTTGCCCTGTGGGCTGCCCAATGACCATTCTGCAAGACTGTAACATCCAAAGTTCCTTACTGTTCCACACTTTGTTACAAAGAAAATACGCAGCTCCCAACAAAAAGAATGTACTCAAGGTACAGTCACCTTGTAAAGCAAGAGAGGATGTCAGCAGCCAACTCTGAATCTTGTTGAATAAAGGATTGTGGAGGACAAAACAGCCAAAGACCAAGAGCCAAACTCATACACAACTCGGCAAAGGTTTAGCAGACTGTTGGCTTGAATTGAATAACACTTTTCTAAGACTCCCTTAGAACCTATATCCACAGTGGCCCAGAATGATCCTCATAAAAGGTAATCCTACCCATGTCTTTCCCCAACCTAAAGCTCGCACAATAGAACCTATATCCACAGTGGCCCAGAATGATCCTTATAAAAGGTTATCCTACCCATGTCCTTCTCCAACCTAAAGCTCGTACATAGCTTTCCACTGCATTTAAAATAAAATCCTGGTAGTAGCCTAGTGTCCTGGGCCCTGCCCCCCACCCCAGCTCTGCATCAAGGCCCCTCTGCCTTGCATGCTGAGTCAGTCTTGATCTTCACTCCAAAGACTCAGTGCAAACTGTGCTCTTTGTCTAGGATGTCTTCCCACTCCCATCACCCTGACATATACACACACTCACACACACACACACCCCCCCAGCCTAGCTAACTTCGATCCACTCATCAACGTCATTCAGGTTTCAGCTTAAATATCACTTAATCAGGGTGGCTTTTACTGACCAATCTTGAGAATCAACAAGGGTCCTCTGTTGGAGGGTGTTCTCACAGAAGCCTATGATTTCTCATCATAGAACCTACCACCATTTCCAACTATATACTTAAAGGCTCTTGGTCTCCTATTAGAGTAGGAGCACCTAGAGGGCAGGGATTAAGTCTGGTTTGCAGACCACCACATCCTAAAGTCCAGCACAGTATTCTGCACTTCGGACAGAGAAGTGGATGATCCAGCCCAAGTCCTTGACTTTTTTCAGGGATTAAATGAAGCACTGTATGTCAAGCATATGGATATGGTAAGCACTCATCAATGAGAGCTATAAGAATTACGTCAAAAGGTCTTTGCTCCAAATATGCTTGAAATTTACCACTGCTTTTTCTTTCACCTGATGGAGGGGAAAACACCCCAGCAAAAGATGCCAAGTTTTCATTTTTTTGATGATATTTCTTGACTGCCAAGTCAGCTCATTTTAGGATTACTGAAAAACTTCAAATTGCAAGGTATCATCAAGAAAAGAAATGCTTCTAAAATTAACACACTACACTTTTGTTACTCTGAGATAAATCTAAACTCATCATCAGTTCATTTTACTTCCCTCTATAGCCTTCAACGTCACCATCTCTTTCAAACTTCTGGTTATTACTACAAGGACATTTGCTCCTTTTTCAAAGACTCTACTAATAATTCTCATGAAAAGGAGTTAAAACTATGGCCAAAGTTTCATCTGCTTTAAAAACATGAAAAGTTTGCTTACCTCAACTTTGAACTCGTGAAAGTAGGATAAATCAGTTACCCTGAGCAATCCTTGTTCATAGAATTTAGAATCATTTACAGTGGTAAGTCAGTGAAAAGATAAAAATAGGGGACTAAAACACCCAAACTGATCATTTTTTCAAAATATGTTTCACTGTAACAGCAGCGAAATTCTCCTGGGCCTAGACAATATGCTCAGGCAAAGGGAACAGGGTCCAAATACTGAGATTTCTTAGGAGATAACTAGACAAATTCCTATTGACCAGAAGAGAAATGAGAATTCAAGAGTATGTTACTTCCTTAGAAGTAAACTACACTTTAAAGAAAATGTCTCCACTGAAATTCCAGATCTATATATTATATGCCGTGATATCTAGCAGCTGCATGCAAGGTTCAGTGGGTAATTCAAAGATGGTAGTGGGGGGAGACTTTCCTTCTACCCTCCTAAGTTTGATAGCTAGGTCTATGAAATAAACTGAGAACAGGCAGATTAGCAGGAGAAAAGGTCCACGAATGTATTAATTTTTAATATAACACACACTGGAGACATCACCAGAAAAATAAAATGACTACCCCAAAAATGCAGTGAGATTTGAGAGCTCATATACCATCTTACCATGGGAAGGAAAGGAAAGGATATCAGCCTCTCTGGAGAGAGTAAACGATTTTTCAGAAGATGAATACACCCTTAGAAGAATAGATGGGAGACATGACAGTTTGTCATGAAGTCTGTCTGTGTGTGATGTATGTGAAGAGGCAATCCTTCCCCGGTGGATGAAAGTCGTGGGGAGGGGATCTGTGACATTCCAGTTCCTTCTGGAGGATCTGTCTTCAGGTAGATAAGGGGAGTTCAGAGAAAGCCTCTCACTGTATTTGCTGTTTTTCAAGTGCCTTTAGGTTAAAACAATCAATATATCAAAGTAGCACATTTTGGGGGGCATGGAGGCATGATTGGTATCCTCAGTCATGGGATAAACAGATACATAATACATACAAAATACATACAAAACTGTGCATGCATCTGATACTTTGAATCTCATGAAAGCTAAGAACCTGTGTGGGTGGCGGGGTGGGGGTGGGGGGGGTGATATTTAAGCAAAAACAGCTCTCTTAATTTAATCCCCTTGCCAGACTAACCAGCACACCCCACTGCCTCTCCACAGCACAATGACCGATGTTTCAGCACACCAACAGCTCACAACCAGTAGGAGGCGCTACTAGAGCCCAGAGCTTCTCCGAGTATGGTCCATAGACAGACACCAGTCTGCAAACTGTGATCAGCCGCCCAGGAAATGGAAACTGAGCATTTACAATAGAAATGTGCGTAGTCATCAGACACAGTTGCCACACCCAAGTGCAAGAATAGCAGACTCATCTCAGTGACCAGTGTTGGTGATGATGACCCTGTGAGGCAAGCTGTCAAGTGTTGTAGAACCAAGGGATCACAAGTGATAGTTTAAGGTTACCTTCTCAACGGTAATATAAAATGTATTAAAATCGAAACCCACTTCTTTCATTGAAAGATCACTTACATTTGACCATAAATTTAAAGGACAAGTTGGAGTTGGCTACTGAGGAAAAACTGAAGTTGAATTTTGACACGAGCTTCACTTGCTTCATTTTGGAGAAAAGTGAAAAATGAAGATCTTGAGCTTTTTTCATCCTCATCAACATCCCTCTACAAGGCCAGTTGCTCTACCATGGGTGTTACTAAAACAAAATCATAATCAATTGAGATATACATTATTCTTTAACCCTGAGACAAGCTATCACTAACCCAGCCTAGAATAGATAGGTTAACAAGTAAAGAGTAAGTTCATCTATGACATCAAAAATCTTAAAACACTGATTACATCCAGGGAACCAATGAAGTTGCTCAGTCATGTCCAACTCTTTGTGACCCCATGGACTGTAGCCTACCAGGCTCCTCCATCCATGGAATTTTCCAGACTCCTCCATCCATGGAATTTTCCAGGCAAGAGTACTGGAGTGGGTTGCCATTTACTTCTCCAGGGGATCTTCCCGACCCAGGGATTGAACCCAGGTCTCCCGCATTACAGGCAGACGCTTTACCATCTGAGTTATAGGGTTATTTAATATAGAGAATCACCACTTCACTCATAATTTGCTGTTCAGCTATAACTGGATTAACAAATTAGCAAGTTATAGTGAGTCGTTATATGAATTACCTATATTCATGCTTTTGAACGAGATGCACAGATTTTGTAATTTTCATTCCGTTATTTGCTGTGTTTATATTTAACAAAATGTAATTTTATTTATGTTGTTTCTAAAATATTAAAAAAAAAACACCCTAAGGCTTGCATAACTTTTTTTATTTCTTCCTTTTTTGTTGTTAATAAAAGAACAGATTCATGACAGACTAAAAATAAAAAGACTAGACCTTCACCACACACAGGCGGAGAAGCAGAGGTCAGCTGCCCAGTAAAGCTGGACCTTTCTCTAGGCTCATATGTGTTCACTTCTATCTATGCTGGTTGTTTAATTGTATGTAAACACATAATAAACAGTGTAAAAACACAAAATATGAGCTCAGAAAAACGTTTCTAAGAAAATGAAGTTGAACATCTGAATACTGTGGAGTAATTCAATGAAAGAGTAATACTAAAATAACTGCTGTCAAATTAGGCATGAAAAAGTGGAAAAGGATGGGGAGGCAAGTCGGAAGAACCTGGAAGGACTCTCCACTCACAGCTCACAAGTACCCTAACACTCTAAAGCAAGCCAAACCGAAGGCCAGGTAGATCAGGTGCTACGGGTCATGGTCCATGTGCCAAAAACCCATGGAAAGCACTTACCAGGCCCTACTTCAGAAATCAGCAACGTGGACGGACATTTATGTGTCGAAATTGAACATAAAATGTTTAAGATATAAATAAACGCAGTATTTTTTACATTTCTCCACTTCAACTGAGCAGTTGCTGGTCATAATAGTCCCAGATAAGACAGCTTATCCTATATACGGAATTTAGATAGATGGTGGTGATAACCCTATATGCAAAACAGAAAAAGAGACACAGAAGTACAGAACAGACTTTTGAACTCTGGGGGAGAACGTGAGGGTGGGATGTTTTGAAAGAACAGCATGTATATTATCTATGGTGAAACGGACCACCAGCCCAGGTGGGATACATGAGTCAGGTGCTCGGGCCTGGTGCACTGGGAGGACCCTGAGGAGTAGGGTGGGGAGGGAGGTGGGAGGGGGGATCGGGATGGGGAATACGTGTAACTATATGGCTGATTCATGTCAATGTATGACAAAACCCACTGAAATGTTGTAAAGTGATTGGCCTCCAACTAATAAAATAATATTAAAAAAAAAAAAAAAAAAAAAAAGACAGCTTATCCTATAAACACAAAATTCTGCACTGAATATTCAAGAGATTCTGACCTCCTGGCTCTATAACTGAGACGTGACTGGTAGACGACAAAACAGGGACAAAATTCAATGTATAGAAAGACAGACCAGTCACAAAAAGCATAAGGAGTCCAAAGAGAGATTCTAACCATATAAAGAAAATGAAACAACTTGTGAAATTGCAAAGCATATGTCTCTTTTTTAGTAACACTCTATCCATACTGAATTCCTGCAGAGAATGCGCTTTTTAGCAGTTAACAGCATTAACCAAATAAAAGCAGAGCTCTTGGGGGACTTTTTTCCAAAGGTCAAGAAACAAATGCAGACTCAAAAAGTAACATATAAAAGTCCTTTATGACATACTGCAAAACATTTTCCTCTTACTATCAATACAGAAAATTGTTTTGAACCATAAACCAAACTAATCCACAGCCATAGGTTTAGCTTAATTCTGAATCAAACCTTTTAGAGCTTATCCATGGAATAAATGCAGGGGAGGAAAGAATAATTTTCCCTCCACATTTCTGAGTTCTTAGCTGAAACTCTTGTAATAAAAGACAGATTAACAAGAAAAAAAAAAGAAAGAAACTCATTAACATGTATACTTTGTATACATGGGAGATACCCAGAGGAAAATGAATAACTTGAAGAGGTGGCTTGAATTCAGACTTAAATACCATAATAGGGAAAGGGGAGGGGGAAGTTGGCATCTCAGCGGAAAGATGAATGGGTCTTTAGAAGAGGAGGAGGGATGAACGATAGTTTGTGACAAAGTCTGTCTGGGCCTGGTGTTGTTGACTCCTAATCCCCTTTCCCTTGATAAGGGTCAATCCCTTCTGGGTGATGAAAACTCCTGGGGTGAGGCTCTAGGACTACTGAGTTCCCTTTGGAGGATCTGTTTTCAGGCAGATAAGGAGGCAGACAAAGCCTCTCCCTGAATTTACAGGACTCAGAGCTTCCCTTGTGGCTCAGCTGGTAAAGAATCTGCCTGCATTGTGGGAGACCTGGGTTCAATCCCTGGGTTGTGAAGATCCCCAGGAGAAGGGAAGGGCTACCAACCCCAGTATTCTGGCCTGGAGAATTCCAGGGACTGTACAGTTCAGGGGGTCACAGAGTCAGACACGACTGAGGGACTTTCACTTTTCAAGGGCCTACAGTTCAAAATAATCAATATATCAAAGTGGCATCTGCGGAGGCGGCACGTCCTAAACTCCTCCAGCCATGGGGCAGCATTTCCTACTACCCGCCACACGCGAAGCGCAGGCGATGGGGGGTGGACACTAGGTCCATATTCCAGGCCCTGCCCTCCAACTGTGGCTCTGCCAATAGTTAGCACCATGACCCTTACTTTTGGGGTCCCCATTTGCGACCTCAGGGAGTCAGCTTATGTGTACACCACAGGTGCTACCCACGCTAAGCTTCTATTACTGTGGAACTAAATGCAACAGTGAAATGGAGTGAAGCTCTTATGGGCAATGAAAGGCAAGAGGCAAACCTAAAATCTACTAGAGTGATAAATCTGGACACTCACCGCCTTGGTTATGAAACAAAGGAAAACACAGGGAGACATGTAAGCCAGATAGCAATGTCCAGGACAACCAGACTTTTATAATCCCTTCTGGGAAAATGAACAAAGCCACAGTATAACTTCTTTTTAAAAAAAGAATTTTTTTCTTGCGTTCAAATAGGTTTTCTTCCTTATTTTGTAATTAGCAAAAGTTTATTTTTAAAAAACAAGAAAAAAAAAAAAAACCCAAGAAGGAAGTATATTGAGACTAGGGATTCACAGTGGTTATTTAAAGACTGCTTTACTGGCATCTTTATCTGCTCTTACAGAACGTTAAATTAATTCTTTCTTTTTAAGTGAAAAGGTGATAATGAAGTAATTAGGAACACACACTCAGAGCTAGGTGGCCTGGATCCAAGTCCCACTTACCAGCTGTCCATCCTGGAGGAAGTTTCAGTTTCCTCATCTGCAAAATGAGGAAAACACGGTCTCATCATCGCACACGGCGGTTGGGAGCTAACAGGAGTTAATACACGCAAGGCACTACGCACAGCATTTCCGCACACACAAGCACCTATACAAGTGTCCACTAATATCTCACGGTGACTTTTTCATGTTTAACCAAAATCAGATGCTCCCTCACACACCACATGAAAACCAAACAAACCTCAAGACCCTAGAAAACCTCACATAAAAAGGTCAACATTAAACATGTAAAACATTAAAATAATTCCAAGAATATAATGACATACATAATGTCCTATGACGGACGTATGCTATATATGACAGTACCTTCATTTAAGTATTTTCCCAGGCTCCAATCCTTCACCAATTCATCCTACACTAGATGAAACTTCCGAAAGCAATGCTGGGCTTGAGTCAGTCCCTCCAAGAACCTCAATGACTCCACACAGTCCAGGGTAAACCCCAGAACCAGGCTAAAGGAGCCGTCCGCCACCCTGTACTTCACCGCATCTACCAGTTTGTAAGAGGCTGTGACTACACACTCAAGTGTTTGGTCAATACCCTTCTCACCACTAGAATGACTGACAGCCCAGGTAAGGCCTGCATTTTACCCACCACTGTCCATCACGGGCACGGCCTGCTGCAAGTGCCTTATGCATTTGATGGATGGTCCTCAGCATCCATCAAGGCTCACAAAACACCCCACTGGAGTGACCTTTCACGGCTTGCAGAACACTCTCACATAATTTTCTCACCTGAGCCTCACAGTAAGCCTTTAGGGAAGGCAGAGGCCCCAGAATTCAGAGTCACCAAAGGTCACATTCAGTGTGCATCCAATCTGGAGTTCCTTCCAGAACATTCTCCCAAGTTAAATTCAACAAATCATACCAAGGCTTTGACCTCTCCTTGTACTTCTCAGCGTCTATGGTTTTTACTCTTCCCTTCCACCTGTCTAAAACTTCTCCTGCCTCCTTTCCTGATTTTCGTTCTATTAAGGACAGTGACTGATGGGCAAGTGGTTCACCTTCCATCGGGAGTCATACATGTTTCATTTCTAGTGCATGGACATCTGTATATTTACTCACCAAAATGTTTTTCAATGTATGGACATTTCAATATAATAATGAGCACCTACTGAGTGTTCGACTGTGAAATTGCAATGAGAACCACACAGTTAGGACATTCCTGTCCTGGTGGTTAGAAAAACCACTGAAGTTTCTAGAAGAGAATAACAATGTAAATCAACATGCTTTAAAAAGCAATACCATAGCTGCCACTCAGCCTGAGATATCCCAGGTACCTTAGTTAAAAAGCAAAGTATCTGCTATTTCCCACTAAGTAGATTTTATCAATTTCTATATCATTTTGAAAAAGAATATAAATTAATTTACCATCATTTTAAAGAACACTACTCATACAACGACATCCACAAGTCAAGTACCCCCAGGTCTACTCCATCAAAATGGTTTTTGTCCATAAGGTCTGTTACACATTTAACGGTCCTTCTCACACTTCTCAGCTCAAAAGCACACACAATTAAAATGGAAACAAGAAATTCAGGAATCCTATTCCTCTGAACTACTAGCACAGAACCACAACTCTAAACACTACAGCAATAAACCTACAATAATCCTCGTGAAATATAGTATCAATTAAATGTTGGTGCAAGAAATGTAACGCAGAATTACTGCCGTATTAACACTCTCTGAAGATAAATCACCAAAGACTTTAAACAAGTGCAAATCGATTCTATGAATATTTAACACAGCTGGCTGTATTTAAAATTTCCCATAGCAGACATACACTGGCATCAAAAAGAGTTGCAAAGGGTTAAAAGTGACAGATAATGTATGAATTCAGAAAAAGGAAAGGCAGCAGCCTGTGAATTTTTCTTATCTTGGAAATGACAATATTTTACTGCCTCAGGGGAAAGAAGACAAAACAGTATTCCATAATGTTAACTCATTACAGGATTTAATAGAAACACCACCCAATTAATCCTCTTCCTTCTTCCCCATCTAAATTTCATTGCTGAATTTAAAAGTTCAATCTCAGATAAGACAAGAAGGAAAGTTGCAAGAACACAGTAATGAGAGGAAAAGACAAAAATCTGAGATATTGTTTGTCTCAAGGTAAAGGTGCGGGTCCGTGAATATGTATAAAACTGCACGTCTGTCTCCACCTCACTGTCTCCTACAAGCACACAACTGCTTTCGAACACCATGGGACCACAGGTTTTGAACAAGCCTAAGCAAGTCTGCAGAACGGTGGGGTTGTGCTGGTTTTCTTGTTTGAGGGTCTTTAAAAGTAGAATGAAACTTGCCCAGTTGTTTACTTTTGTCTTTCAACAGATCAAGCGGCCTCCACACACCCCATCCAATTAAGTTTCTTGATCACTCTGCCTTTCCCACACCTTGACCATCTACAAGGCAGTGGATTTATAAATAAATCCCGCAGAGAAGCCATCACCAACCTCTAGAGAGGAGCCTCATGAGGAAAAACTTCCTTTTATTAAATCTAAAGCTCTTCTCCTTGTACAGTTTAATTCCATTTCCCTCCTTTTTTTCCCTCTGTGAACTCAGGAGAAGGGAATAAATCCTTGAAAGAAAAAAAAAAAATCTCTTTCATCTCACAAAATAATCACATGTGTGAATTCTATGAGTTAATAGCTAATAGGTGTGCCCCTCAAAGGAGGGAAGACATCAATGATCAAATTTAATTCTATCATTTGTGTTTAAAAGATTCAGACCTAATTTGGCCTTATAGAAACAAAGCATTTAATTATCTCCTTTGATTCTGAAACTGTACCAGTCTCCCTGAAAGTTTAAGTTCACACCTTCAATTCCCAGCAAGTGTATAGAGTTTTTCCTAGTAGTTTCACTGAGCCATTGAGGGAGTTGGAGTAAAACCCAAGGTCCTTCTGTTTAACTCCACTGAGTTGCCCTTTTAGGTCTTCTGCTCCCTTACCTTGGCAGACTGGGAAGATGAGATAAAATTCAAGTCTGCTAATTATACCTTGCTCCTAATTCTTGATTCTAAGATATGCAAAGGAGAAAATTGCGATGCTACTAAAATTGTTTTTGGAGGTAAATTATCCTGTGGACTAATTATGTATAATTTCTTCATTTTCTTTATTCAAGCAAATGAATTCCAGATAAATTTCCTTTTAGGTCAAATTTTTCTTCCCTTGAAAAAATTCATGACTAAGCCTATATAACCCTAACACTGCCTTACTCAACCCTCAAGAACTCAGTATTACTACAT
The DNA here is from genome assembly GCF_963930625.1 of Muntiacus reevesi. NCBI lineage: Eukaryota > Metazoa > Chordata > Mammalia > Artiodactyla > Cervidae > Muntiacus > Muntiacus reevesi. The sequence continues at coordinate 56,391,508 of NC_089264.1, forward strand.
ATCCTGTTAGGAGAAAAGGAGCTAAAACTTGTCTGAAGGGCGCTAACATTACATACTTTGTCATGAAGCTGTTATTACTGAGCAGAGGTAAGACTAAATAACCCTGTAAAAGAAAAGAGGAGGGCTGTCTAAGAAGCATCAATACCTGACCTCCATCCTAAGACGATTACACAAAGGTTTTCCCATTTCCAGCATCCTAGTTACTCTTCATCTCTGCTGTGAACATGGGCCCTCACCTCCAGCAAGCTAGTCATAAAATTAAAAGCTGCCTGTGTTTAGTCTCCACGTTGTCTCGTCCGAGTTCACTCCAATCAGGCTTTCATCGCCGTCATTCTATCAGAACTGCTCTTGTCAAAGTCACCAATGGCCTCCATGTTGCCAAAGCTAGAGGTCAACCTGTTTCTTATTCTACTGGATGATTACTTTTGAACACATTCATTACACGCCTTCTGAAACCCCTCTGCCCTCTTTCTTTGGGTTCACTTCCTACCTCACTGACTCCTCTTTCCAGGGTTGTCTCTGTTAGTCCCTTTCATCTTTGAACTCTGGATTCCAGAACCTCTCATACATCCAATTGCCTGCTCAACCTCTCTACATAAGTGTCTAACAGGCATCACAAACTTAAGTCCTAAATCAAACTCCTGCTGTTACCATCTAACTGGCTCCTTGCAAAACCTTGCCCATCTCAGCAAATGGCAACTCCATTCTTCCAGGAGCTCAGAAGTCATCCTTGCCTCTTCATTTGTTTCTTTTCTTTCTCTCTCTCCTTCCTCCTCACCACATCTAATTTACTGGGATAACAGCTCTTCCTTATTATATCTTAAACCTCACAACTCACTACATCCCTCTCTAGCACCTGGCACAGTGAACATCATCTCCTGCCTTGATTATAGTAATGCCTCTGCTTCCTCTCTTCATTCTCACCCCCACAAAAGAGTGATCATTTGTAAAAGATAAATTTATTATATTATAAACTTGCTCAAAACCCTCTAAGGGCTTCCCATCTGCTATGGGTTGAAGTGTTCCCCCTACCCCACCCCCACGAATTCACATGTTGAAGTCCTAACCCCCAATACCTCATAACGTGACCTTATTTAGAAAGATGGTCGTTGCAGATTTATCAGTTAAGACGAGGACATTAAGGTGGACCCTAAACCAATATGACTGGTGTCCACATATGAAGGGGAAATTTGGACAAAGACATACGCAATAGGGAGAACCCCATGGGAAGGTGAGGGTTGAGACCTGCAAGCCAAGAACACCAAACACTGCCAGCGAACAACCAAAAGCGAGAAGAGAGAGACGGACACACTCTCCCACCACCATCAAAAGGAACCAGCCCCGCAGGACCCTGAGGGACTCAGGAACCTGAGTGAACCCATACACTTCTGCTGCTTTTCCCACCCAGCCTGCGGCACTCTATTACAGCAGGCCCAGCAAACTAATACACTATCTCACGCAGCACAGAAGGTGAGGTCTGCAATGGCGGAAAGGTCCCACCTGACTGCCCCGACCCACACCCTGGCCCCCTCGACGTTCCCCCAGCAGGCCAGGCGCACGTCTCAGGGGCCCGCGACGGCGCGTCCTGCAGCCTCCCTGCTCGGCCCCGGCAGCACCCATTCTTTCAGATGTCTGTTTCAGGGCCTCCATGAGGCCTTCTCCTCCCTCCAACACCCCCACGCCCCTCACCAAGTCTTGTCTTTCTCCACAATGGTGTCCCCTCCGGAAAGCTTCTAACCACTTACCGTGACAGACCCCGAGAGCCACTGCGAAGGCCTGCGGCGCCGCTCCAGGTGGGCGCACCCCAGGGCCCAGCTCCTCGGAGGCCGGGGAACTTCCTGCCGGAGGCCACGCCCCTTCCGGGGCGCGCGCCAGGGAACACACCTGCGGGCAGTGAGCTCATCGCAGAGCGCCTCAGCCAGGCGCTGCGTGCTCACTCCAGGGCGCTCAGGCGCTGGGGGTGCGCAAGCCCGCGCCACAGCGCGCCCTCTGCCTCTGCCCCATCCCGTTCCCACCCGCCTCTGTTCGCTGCGCTGGTCCCAAGTCAACCCCTTGTTCCCCAGCCTCCAGCTCAGCGCCTACTTCAGGAAAACCCAACCCTGAGGCCCTTACCCGCCTCCGCCACTTGAGTGTTGTCTTATTGAGGGTGGAGAGTTTGTTTCAATGTGTCGCCAAAGCCTAGAACACTACCTGGTAGGGGTAGGAAATAACTGAATGGGGATGGTGGAAGGAAGAAAAGGAGAGGAAAAAAGTAAGGATGGTGGAAGGAAGAAAAGGGAGGGAGGGAGGGAGAGCCCTGACTCTGTGGATAGGAGACTAGACCCTGGATAAAATAAACTCTTAAAATGGTCATTATCTGTCACAGATATACTAGGACAATGAAGCTGTGCATGAGGTTTCCAAAGTGCACGTGGCTGTTTTATTTCAGAGAAACTTTAAAAAACTTGTGTACAAAGTTTCTGAGATTCACTTAGTATCTTTATACTCCTGCCTCCTCCCCTCCTCCTAGGATTTTAAATTTTTGCAACCTCAGGGTCTACCATCAAGAGGATTTCAGGACCAGAATCTTTCAGGTAGGAAAAATACTGTGTAATTACTGTTCAATAGCTTTGTGACATCTTATATGTTAATTCTTAACTCCCACTAACAAGAAACTCTGCTTGGCATTTGATGGTGATAAACAGTATATTATAGCCTTTCTCTTTATTGACTGTCTTATTTCAGGCCTCACTCAATGTATTATTTTTTTTTCCTCAGAGAACTGCCTTTCACATTATTGCAAAACTAATTTTCATTCAGCTCTGACAAATGACATAAAATATATTTTCAATGCTCCATAATTGGCTACTTGTTTGGACCCAAATAAGGCTGATTTCCACCTGGTCACGTACTTCATGCCAATTCAATCAAGAATATGCGAGGTCTAACTACAAAGTAACAAAGCTGAGAGGGTTGTGTATGCTTGATTTATAGAATCACTTCCATTTCTTTACATATCATTGCATGATGGGATTCTAAGGGGGAAATGTAAAGACATGTTTAACAACAAAACACCACTAAACTAGAGCTACTATCACTCTGCTGGTCTGAATTACTCTAAGACAAATGGATTCAGAACACCGTGCTTATAGCACAGAAACATCACACATAGTTGTATGTACACATAGATAAACATAAATATTCCATACATAGAAATATTTTATAACCATAAATATTAATAACAGGGCCCTCCCAGTCAAACCTATCTAATTTCATCAACCTTCTGAAATTACATCTTTCACTGAAGCAGTCCCAGGACACAAATGCAATAAGATAACGTGAATTAAAATACATAAAACCATCCAGGAGTAGCAAAGAATATACTATCCAATTTTTTAAGGGTAGAAGTTGAACTAAAAATAGTAATCAATGTTTTACCAGCTTAAAAAGCTAAGTCTTACATAGTGCCTGAAGCTACAACTCTACCAGACTTTCTCCAAGGTAGAATAATAATAATAATTAGCATGTTATTCATCCGTCTGGTATGCACCTAACTTGGCAGTGTACGTGTGCACGCTCATTTTGCAACCACAAGCTTCAGTTCTCTGCTACCTACCGGCCATTAAGCAGAATCTGGGAACTTCCAAAATACAACGTGCCATCCCTGATCACTATGCCAACATTCGAAGCACACACAAAAAATGAAGATTCTATGTAATCCTAATGAGTCCCTCATAATTATTACTGCTGAAGTTCAGCTCTCCACTTCATGACATCTGGGTACTGAAAACAGAAAACAGATTCCTGGGACATTTCAGAAGACTGGCCATTCCTGTTGATGATCTTAGATAAGGCAAAAGAAAAGAATCTTAAAGAGGCAGGAAGGTTTTCAGCTTTGGTGTCTGTGGGGACGGTCGTGCTGCTCACTATGGCAGGGAACATAGCAAGTTCTAACACGGTTAAAAAGTGCTGGCATCACACACCGTTGGCAGGGATGTAAACCTGAACAACCACTTTAACAGACTCCATGAAGGCTGGACAACCCAGCAATCCTATACCTAAGAACACACTTGGCAGAAATGCATGGTACGTGTCAAAAGCACATACAAGAATGCTCACAGCACCATTATTCTCAACAGCCAACGGTCGGGAAACCCAGTGTCTGTCAACAGGTATGTCGGTAAGTGGAAGTACATTCACACAGTGGAAGACCACGCACAGAGGGGAAGAGTGAACTACTGCTATCACAGCAACATGGGAAGCTGAGCGTTAGCCCACCAATATGAAAGAGGACATATTGTATGACTTCATGTTTGTGAGGCTCAAAACAGAAAACTCAGCCACAGTGACAGAGGTCCGATGGGAGGGATCTGCTCTGAAAGACAAGAGGAAAGTGGCACAAAGGATGGAGCATTTTCTATCTTAATCTGACGAATGGCTACACAGGTGCACACTTATGGAAAAACTCACCCAGCAGTTCACTGAAGATTTCTGCACTGCCCTACAAAGAAAGTGTCAGTCGCTCGGTCATGTCCCACTCTCCAACCTTAGAGACTATAGCCTGCCAGGCTCCTCTGTCCACGGGATTCTCCAGGCAAGAACTCTGGAATGGGTTGCCATGCCCTCCTCCAGAGGATCTTCCTGACCCAGGGATCGAACTCCGGTCTCCTGCATTGGCAGGCAGATTCTTTACCGTCTGAGCCACAAGGGAAGTACAATACCTTAATTTTTACATTTCATGAGTAAATTAAATTCTCCTAGCCCTGCAGCTTTACAGAGACAACAAATCCCCATCATTGACCTTTCCCGAGGAAGTCATGAATGAAATGTTCTGGATATGGCTCAGATTCTTCAGATGCAGAACTATATGGCCCTCACAGAGTATGTCATTCCTCTCTCCTACTTTTTCTAAAACCCGGGCAGACATAATTTATTGGTCCCTTTTCTGTGTTGAAGGAACAGGGATCTCTATCCTGACACTGATGTCTGTGAGCCGCAGGGAGACAAGCTTGGGCTCACTCATTTTTGTCTCCAAAGCACAGAGCAACAGGTACTGGATTTTTGTTTGAATAATTCAACAAGCCTTCAGTAAAATTCCCTTAAAAGTTCACAACTAAAGATCATGTGTCACATCTTCCCTTATAATTATCCAAGTAGATGCAATCCTACACCGGCTACCATTTTTTTTCCATAAAAAAGTTGATTTAATCCTCTAATATTATCATCCTTGAAAAATAAAAATGCTCCACAATGGCACATATAGCTTAGCCTGACTTCATGCAGTACTTTTGTTTTCTAAAGCAGATCATAACAAAATAATTTCCTACATAAGCTCTTTATTTATTGAAGTATAACTGGTTTATAATATTTTGTTAGTTTTCAGGTGTATAGCAAAGTGATTCAGGGATATATTCTTTCTTTACTCTTTTCCATCATAGGCTATTACAAAATATTGACTATAGTTTCCTGTGCTATACAGTAGGTCCTTGTTTATCTACTTTATATATTGTAGTAAATATCTGCTAATCCCATATTCCTAGTTTATCCCTCCCCCACCTTCCCCTTTCATAACCATAAGTTTGTTTTCTATGTTGTATTTGTTTTGTAAATAGGTTCATTTGTACTATCTTTTAGATTCCACATGTAGGTGACTTACTTCACTTAAGATGATAATGTCTAGGTCCATCTATGTTGCTACAGACAGAATTATTTCATTCTTTTTTATGGCTGAGTAATAGTCATATGGTGGTGGAGAAGACTCTTGAGAGTCCCTTGGACTTCAAGGAGATCAAACCATATGATCCTAAAGGAAATCAACCCTGAATATTAATTAGAAGGATTGATGCTGAAGCTAACTCTCCAATACTTTGGTCACCTGATGCAAAGAGCTGACTCATTAGAAAAGACCCTGATACTGGGAACGACTGAAGCAGAAAGAGAAGGAGGCGACAGAGAACGAGATGGTTGGAGGCCATCAGCAACTCGATGGATAAAGTTTGAGCGCGCTCCGGGAGTTGGTGAAGGACAGGGAAGCCTGGCGTGCTGCAGTCCATGGGGTCGCTCAGTCAGAAATGACTGAGCGGCTGAAAACAATATTCATACACACACACCCCACATCTTCATTCATTCATCTCTCAGTGGACAATCAGGTTACTTCCACATCTTGACTACTGTAAACAGTGTTGCTAGGAACACTGGAGTGCACATATCTTTTCACATTAGAGGTTTTGTCTTTTCTGGATATATGCCCAGGCGTGAGATCACCAGATCATACAGTGATTCTGTTTTTAGTTTTTTAAGGAACCTCCATACTGCTTTCCATAGTGACTGTACCAATTTACGTTGGTGCAATGTAGGAGAGTCCCTTTTCCTACACACCCTCTCTAGCATTTATTGTTTGTTGACTTTTTGATGATGGCCATTCTGACCGATGTGAGGTGATACTTCATTTTGTTTTTCATTTGCGTTTCTCTAATAATTAGCTACGCTGAGCACCTTTTCAAGTGTCTGTTGGCCACCTGTATGTCTTCTTTGGAGAAATGTCTGCTTAGATCTTCTGCCTATTTTTTGATTTGTGGCTGTTTGGTTTTTTTGATGCTGAGTTGTATAAGCTATTTGTATATTTTGGAAATTAAGCTCTTGCTGGTCACATCGTTTGCAAATATTTTCCCCTATTCCATAAGCTGTCTTTTCCTTTTATGATTTCCTTTGTGGTGCAAAAGCTTGTAAGTTTGAATAAGTCCCATTTGTTTATTTTTGCTTTTATTTCTCTTTGCCTTGGGAGACTGTACTAAACAAAATTATTGTTACTACTTATGTCAGAAAATGTTTTGCTACACAGGCTGTTTCTTAAAGTTCTGTCTGTGATCATCTCATCAGAAGAAGTGAGAAAAAAGCAAATGCCAGTCATGAAAAGAAGGCTACAAGTCCTCCTTTATACAATCAGGTTTGGTTACTGGATGTGTTATGTTTTGCAGTGTTTCATCATGCAGGTCATGCATCAGAGACAATTCATACTAGTCTTATACAGTCGGCCATTAATATATGGCTTCATTCCTGGAGGTAACAAAAATTCACCTCCTAAGAAAGATAAAGCAGTTGAACCAAAAAAACGTAAGAATTTTCTCTAAGAGGAACTGAAAAGGGAGCCAGTGAATGCTAATCCCACTCCTGATTAAGGAGCTTTGGCGAAATGCAGAAGGAGCCAGTGGTGTCTTTCTGATGGACAGAAGCAGCAAGAGGTTGGGGGACCGAGGACTAGGAGACGGAAGACACAGCCCACTTTGGCCGATGAGCAACCTCCTCCCTGCCTCACCAATGCCTGTGTGGCTCCATGACCAAACCACGGCTATGAGCAATCAGCAGCAGCCTGTTCAGTTCATCGGCTCAGTTCAGGATCCGCTGAAAATGTCAACAGCTCTTCAGTTCTTTTTAGTTTATGACCAAGCATTCATTTATTTTTATTCTTCCCCCAACCCTCCCTAGAATACCCAAGTGTCAAAAAAGATGGTTCTTACCCCTCACCAAGTAACCAGTCTGAGAAGTACAAGTGGGCACCACTGACTGTGCCTCTGGGGTGCTGGGCAGTCCTGGCTCAGCCACACCCTCCACTGCAGCGGCCAAGGCGTCACAGTGAATACTTGGCTTTGCAGGACTCACTGTGCGTGCTAAGTCACTTTAGTCGTGTCTGACTCTTTTCAACCCCATGGACTGTAGCCCACCAGGATTCTCTGTCCATGGGATTTTCCAGGCAAGAATACTGGAGAGGCTTGCCATTTGCTCGTCAGGGGATCTTCTCAACCCAGGGATCTAACCCACATCTCTTAAGTCTCCAGCATTGGCAGGAGGGTTCTTTACCACTAGCGCCACCTGGGAAGCCCCTGCAGGACTGATTACTTGTCTTCAATGACAAAACAAATGAAGCTATTTTTCTCACTTCTTCATTTTCAACTCCTTCATTTCACCACCAAAATTAGGGACCTGTTTTCACAAACCATAGCTGGTGGCATTAGTCAAATGATGTTTTTGACAATGGAGACCACACCATCTGATGCTGAGATGGGCCTTCTGAAGTGTTATTCTTCCCTGAGGCAGGAGGACAGCATAAGTGGGGCACAGTAGTAATAAGACCAGATCATGAGGTAGTTTTTTCGAGAAGACCTCCAAACCTCTGAAAGTGAGCTTGACAGTGAACCTGTTCACAGTGAAACTTAAAAGCTTACTGGTTAAGAAACTTGGATTTACAAAAACAAAAATAAAAACAAAAAACTAGTAGAATTCTAGTCTTGCTTCAACTACTTCATGTACTAAAATTCTTTAAACTCTGTATTCCTTTCTAGATAACCAGAATATATTTACTTAGATGATATCCTAGCAAGCCTTTTTCATCCACCAATTACCTTAACAGTAAAAGAGAAAAAAGATGAGAAAGACCTGGGGGAAAGAATGAATGTCACTGGTACTCATTAATACTACGTGATGGGCCCTCTTAGGCACTTTACTTATATATATGACAGTCTACAAACTTCACAGCCTTTTAAGGCAGAAACTGGTCTCTCCAGCCCGTAGAAGAAAACTGAGGTGTGACGTGTCTGAGACCACAGTTAGCAGCAGAGCTAGGATTTGAGGCAAAGACAAAGGACGCCTCAGACCTTCCCTAGACCATGATCCTCCCACTGGCACTCCCGAGCATGCCAAATGGAATCCTGGGCCTCCCCAAGGCGACGTCCACTAGCAGGCTTCCCGTGTTCCTTGCGGAGGCTGCCGTTTTCTGCATCTGTACTTCTGCAGCTCTCCCAGGACCCAGCTGGGAACAGGCCCACCGTTGCTGCTTGTTACCGCAGCAGTCTGAAAAATACAGCACAGCCTTGAGCAGGGTAGAAGAGCCTGAATGGGGAGAGAGACGGGAACAGACACGTGCGTGCATGCAAGCCAGAAGGTGGATGTGTGCGTATAAAAATAAGGATGGTGGAACTGTAAAAAAAAAAAAAAGGAAGTAAAGATAAGTTTTAATTCATACAGAAGAGTGATCATATTTCCTTAATACGGTATATCAGGATCTAATACTTTGTGGAATATTTGAATATTTGAAACATTTTGTTATGACAAAACTTTACAGATAGATATAGGTGCATAGATATCAATATGATGTATATAATTAGACACATCTGGAAGGTTACCCCGACTATTAACAATACTACCGCACAAGGAGCAGGAAGAAAGAATGGGGCACTTATACTTAATTCTGTATATCTTGAGAGGTAAACAAGATAAAACCTAAAGAACAAAGATAAGTTTTCAATAATTACTAGTTTTACGTGGAGATGTAATTTTAGATTTGACCCAGCTGATCACACCGCTCCCCTGAAAGATGTCCTCGTTTGGCTTCTAAGACACCACACCCCGCCATCAGAGCCCAGTCCTTCTAGGTCTCCTTTGCGTCTTCTCTCTCCAACCCTAACATGCCAGCGCAAGCCTTCTCTAACTTCACTACCTTCCTGGATGATCTTTATGCAGTAAGTCTACAGACAAATGAGTCCTGTTGTAAGAGCATATTCATAAGTCCAACAAAATTAGCCTGCTAAAACCGAGGGCAGGCTGTAATTTCACTAATGCCAGATGCTGATGGAATGCATGCTGACATCTTTGAAAGCTTGCAACTTAAAGGCTCTTATGTAGGGGACTTACTGTACCTCCAAATCTGTAAAGACCTCTTTCCCCTAACTTCCCATTTCTGGGTTCATATCTCCAATCAATGTCTGTTCAACACCTCAAACTGTCATATTCAAAGCTGAACTCCACATCCACCCTGTCTTTGCCCGTTTGGACTGCTATAACAAAATACCATAGACTGATGGCTTAAAAACAACAGAAATTTATTTCTCACAGTCTGAAGGCTGGAAGTCCAGTATCAAGGAACCAGCAGACGCAGTGTCTGGTGAGAACACTGCCGGATGCAGACTGCCAACTTCTCGTATCTTCACGTGGCGGAGAGCAGAGAGGGTTAGCCAGCGCTCTCGTGACTCCTGCAAGGGCACTAATCCCATTCATGAGGGGTGCGCTCCCGTGACCTCACCTAAACCTGATTACCTCTCAAAGACCCACATATACTAATGTCATCACCTCAGGGAGTAACACGAATTTGGGGGGGGGGGGGGAGAACACATTCAGTCCGTGACACTCCCCCACCCAAACCTGTTTCACGAATCACAGTCTGCCCCATTAGAGCAGCCTCATACTTCCAACCGCTCAGACTAAATTCCTTGGAATCATCCTCGACTCCTCCCTTTCTATCACACCCCACATGCAACCCATCAATAAATCCTACTGGCTCCACTTGGAAAATATATTAAGAATCCAGTCACCTCCACTGCTACTGGCCTTTTCCAACTCTCCATCATCTCTCAAACCAGATTACCACAGTCACCTGGGGACTGATTTCCCTGAGTCCAACCCAACACTGCTAAAGTCTGTTGTCACTGAGCCGCCAGACGACCCATGTAAAACGTAAGTCAGACGGTGACCCTGGGCTGGGAGCCCTCCAGCGGCTTCGCATCTTAACTGGCTCTAAAGTCGAGGCTGTTCTAATGGCCCGGCCAACCCCACCTTTGTGTCTACCTGCCCCCGTCCACTCACCTCACCTCACCCCAGCCATGCTGACATCCTCCTGCTCCACGACCACCACTGCCCGAAGCACTCTTTCCCGAAGTATGCATAGCACAGACCATCCTCCCCGCCTCTTTCAAGGGCTGACTCAGAACACCTTCTCTGGAATGTCTCCCCTGACTGACACCCGCTGAAAACCACTCAGAATATAAAAGAAGAATGTTTATAACTGAGTCCCTGTTGCTGATGAGCAGAGACTAGCACAACACTGTAAATGAGCTACACTTCAATTAGAAAAATAAAAACTAAAATCACATCCCCTCTTCTCACCCTCCCCAATCCCCACCACCATCCCTCTGGTCCGACTTATTTTTCTCCGCAGTCGTTCTTTTTCAGTCGCCAAGTCGAGTCTGACTCTTCGTGACCCCATGGACCGCAGCACACCAGGCCGCCCTGTCCTTCACCATCTCCCGGAGCTTGCTCAAACTCATGTCCATTGACTCGGTGGGTGATGCCATGCAACCATCTCATCCCCTGTCGCCCTCTTCACCTTCTGTCTTCAATCTTTTTCTGCATCGGGGTCTTCTCTAAAGAGTCAGCTGTTCACATCCAGGTGGCCAAAGTATTGGAGCTTCAGCATCAGTCCTTCCAAAGAGTATTCGGGGTCGATTTCCTTTAGGATTGACTAGTCTGATCCCTTCCTTTCCAAAAGTCTTCTCCAGTACCACAGTTCAAAAGCAACAATCCTCAGTGCTCCTCAGTACTTGTACCTTATAACGTCGATTACTTATCTCCTTTAGTTTCTGTCTATAACCCTGACAATGGAGGCAAGCGCCACAAAGGCTCAGATTTCTCTCTGCTGTGTTCCTGGCTTTGTCTCCAGCATCTCACTGGCCCTCAATAAATACAGTGAATGAGTAAACAGAACCTTTGTTCAGCCACTTATCCTCACCACCATCTTCAACTAGTTTAGTGGAAAACAACTCCATGCTCACCATTATGTTGTTCCCATCCTGAATTTTCTAATTAAACATCTCCCCAAAGGTCTCCCTCACCAGGCTGCCCTGTGTCCAGTGCTAGCCTGCCCTTGCAGTGGAGAAAGGCCTAATTTTTTTGCAAGTGGGAGAAGACTTAAAAGGCTCTGCCCCAAGTGTTAACAATTATTATCTCCCAATGTTGACATATCTGGTGATGTTTATTTTTTATTTTCCTTCTGCCTAAGCCTTGTCATAATGAATACATAATGAATGACTCTCATGATGAAAGAAAACCACAGTTGGAAATGACTCCCCCCTTTAAAACTAAAAATAAGAGTAGACTGGACCACAGCTGAAATAATTCATGCACTTGCCATCACAGCTCTGAGCAGTGTAGCCAAAGAAATCCTGAGGCCACACGCCTCCTCTCCCCTCTAAACATATGCAGGTTCAGAACATAGACTAACGTCACTGGGTAATTTGGAAACAATTAACAAACCCATCTTTAAATTGATTACTTAAAGATACAGGTGGTTCACCAGATTTAAAAACAAAACCATGTTGGCTCAACATGCGGGTTTATTTTTTTTTTTATTTTGCCTAATCAGCAATCTGCACAAAGCTTTGTGCCAATGTCTGGCCTATTATAATCACTTTTCCCTCTATTTAAACAATGTGATTTTTTTTTCACCTCCTAATCCAAATGTTCAAATGGTGAACGCTATTTTCAAGAGACTGTATGGACCCAATGGTGCAGCATTGATCCAAGCCCACAGGAATCGTTGAAACTTAATATTAAGTGAACCTTCTCAGCCCTTGTAGTCTTTTAGCAAATTGAAGAACAACAATATTAACAAGAGCCAGTGCTTTTTGTTTGTTTCAGTACTTACTTTGGGCAAGCACCAGTCTAAGCACTTCAAGTTAATATGCTCATTTAATCCTCCCAAAGTCCCAAAATACAGAGGCACTAAGAGGTCAAGAAATTACCTTACGGAGACACAGCAGTTAAGTGGCAGAATTCAAACTCTGGCTCTAGGACCAAAGTCAGGCACCAGAGGAAGTCTTGTACCTCTGTGAGTAACCCCTGGGGCTATCTCCTTGCATGCCATGCCTCTGGATATGCTACTCCCATTACCCCTAATGCTATTTCTTTGTTGCCTAGAAAACTCCAAATCAACCTCCAAAACCTGAAACCCTGAGAATTAATCGTGCTCTATCACCCTTTGCTTTGTTTATATACTATTTTATTAAAATGTAAACAAATTAATCTTCCCTGATTTAACTGTTCACTTAAGCAAAAAGGGCTGTATCTGATTCACAGCTCAATTCTCCATACTTAATATCAAAAGAATGAATTAATTTACAAATTAGAAAACGTTCGAGGTTTATTTAATAATATAACATTTATTACATGCTTACTATCCCAGGCACTTCGTGTATTTTAATTCACTTAAACCTTGCATGCTAAGTTGCTTCAGTCATGTCTGACTCTCTTACAACCTTATGGACTGTAGCCTTCCAGGGTGTTCTGTCCATGGGATTCTCCAGGCAAGAATACTGGAGTGGGTTGCCATGCCCTCCTCCAGGGGATCTTCCCAACCAAGGGATAGAACCTGCATCTCTTAGATCTCCTGAATGGGCAGGTGGGTTCTTTACCACTAGCGCTACCTGGGAAGCCACTTAACTCTGACCATAACCCTACTGACAAAAGTACAATTACTGCCAACACTTTGGAGACAATGTTAAAGATTCTATTACTGCCCACAGTCAAAGCTAGTAAGAATCAGAATTTGACCCCAGGCAGTGTGGCTTCATGCTCACTGCCTCCCCAGGACACAGGTCCTGTACTGGACTCCCCAAGGTCCAGAGGAAAGGTCAGAGATAGTTCTTGCCCCAAAAGATGCCACACGGAATCTACTTTTCTTCTTCACATTAATGGAGGGAATGATCACCTGAAAGATTCATGCTCACCCTGAACACTCACTATCTAGCATGAAGTTTGCTATTAAAAAAGCTCAGTAGATATTAGTTGAGTGATCAAAAATCATTTCCATATAGTTTTGTTGTTGTTGTTGTTTAGTTGCTACATATTATAATATATTCATATATATATGTGTGTATATATATTTATATATATATGAATACTGTTGTTGTTTAGTCACTTAGTCGTATCCGACTCTTTGCGACCCCATGGACTGCAGCACGCCAGGCTTCCCTGTCCTTCACCATCTTCTGGAGTTTGCTCAGACTCATGTCCGTCGAGTTGGTGATGCCATCCAACCATCTCCTCCTCTGTCACCCCCTTCTCCTCCTACCCTCAATCCTTCCCAGCATCAGGGTCTTTAGCAATGAGCCAGCTCTTTGCATCAGGTCACCAATGTACTGGAGTTTCAGCTCCAGCATCAGTCCTTCCAATGAATATTCAGGGTTGATTTCCTTTAGAGTTGACTGGTTTGATCTCCTTCGAATGACTGAATTTTTCACATGTAATAGCACCAAGAACTGGTCAAAGTATTAAACACATATTTTATCTTCAAAATGGCTATGTGAGCCCTTCCCTGGTAGTAGAGTGGATAAGAATCCACCTGTATTGATAAGAATCCACCCAATGCAGGGAACACGAGTTCAATCCCTGATCCAGGAAGATTCTACATGCCACAGAGCAACTAAGCCCATGTGCCACAACTACCGAAGCCCATGCGCCCTAGAGCCTGTGCTCCACAATAAGAGAAGCCAGCACGAGACGCGCCAGGTACCACAACCGCAGAGCAGCCCCCATTCGCCACAGCTAGAGAAAGCCCACGTAGCAACGAAGACTCAGTTCAGCTCAGTTCAGTCGTTAAGTCATGTCCGACTCTTTGCGACCCCATGAATCGCAGCACACCAGGCCTCCCTGTCCATCACCAACTCCCGGAGTTTACCCAAACTCATGCCCATTGAGTCGGTGATGCCATCCAGCCATCTCATCCTCTGTCGTCCCCTTCTCCTCCTGCCTCCAATCCCTCCCAGCATCAGGGTCTTTTCCAATGAGTCAGCTCTTCTCATGAGGTGGCCAAAGTATTGGAGTTTCAGTTTCAGCATCAGTCCTTCCAGTGAACACCCAGGACTGATCTCCTTTAGGATGGAGAACACAACCAAAACTAAGACAATTTTTTTTTAATGACTATGTGAGGAAGGTATCCTTTTTAGCCCTACTTTACAGATGAGGAAACTGAGGCACGACATGTTTCACAAACTCGAGGTTCAGGATCACAACATTAGACTGTGAAACCAGGATTCACACTCAAGCAGTCTGACTCTGAAGACCTGTCATTTCCTGCGGCTGCTGGAACCAACGCAAATTATTTGACTTAACAGAACAGGAATGGATCCTCTCCCAGTTCCAGAGGCTTGAATTCTGTTATCAAGATATGGGCAGGACCATGCTCCCTCCTAGGCATCCCTCCTAGCCTCCTGCAGCGTCCTGTACTCAGCTGCTTCAGTTGTGTTTGACTTTGCGACGCTATGGGCTGCAGCCCATCAGGCTCTGTCCATGGGATTCTCCAGGCAAGACTGCTTGAGCGGGTTGCCATGCCCTTCTCCGGGGGATCTTCCCAACCCAGGGATCAAACCCGGGTCTCCTGCATCACAGGTGGATTCTTTACTACTGAGCCGCCAGGGAAGCCCCCCCAGCTTCCAGTAGTCCTGGTGAAACCCTGATCTCTGCCTTCATCTCCATGTAGTCATCTTTTTTCTGCGTCTGTGTATCTCTGTCTTCACATGACATTCTCCCTCTCTGTGTCCAGATTTCTCTTCTGATAAGGACATCAGTTACAGTGGATTAAGGGCCCACCTTGCTCCAATCTAGGATTTCCCTGGTGGCTCAGATGATAAAGCATATGCCTGCAATTCGGGAAACTTGGGTTCGATCCCTGGGTTGGGAAGATCCTCTGGAGAAGGAAATGGCAACCCATTCCAGTACTCTTGCCTGGAAAATCCCATGGATGGAGGAGCATGGTAGGCTACAGCCCATGGGGTCGCAAAGAGTCAGACACGACTGAACAATTTCATTTTTTGCTCCAATCTGACCTCATCTTAACTTAATGACATCTTTAAAGACCACTTTTCAAATAAGGTCACATTCACAAGTACCAGAGCTTAAGACTTCAAGGTATTGGCTGGGAGGTGGGAGGCAAATACACTATACAGAACTGACTCCAGAGATGCAAGGAAATGACTCCGTTTTTGTAGCCAGTTAATTCTCTTGATTGGAACAAGATTTAGTTCTCAAATCACTTATGAATACAGAGTGCAAGCGTGCTGAGTCACTTTGGTCTTGCCTGAGTCTTTGTGATCCTATGGACTGTAGCCCACCAGGCTCCTCTGTCCTTGGGATTCTCCAAGCAAGAATACTGCCGTGGGTTGCCGTGCCCTCCTCCAGAGGAAGATCCCCAGGAATCAAACCCAGGTCTCCTGCATTGCAGGTGGATTCTTTACCACCAGCAAACCCATGAATACAGCAAATGAAAGTGAAAGTTGCTCAGTCGTGTCCGACTCTTCACGACCCCATGGACTATACAGTCCATGGAATTCTCCAGGCCAGAATACTGGAATGAGTAGCCTTTCCCTTCTCCAGGGAATCTTCCCAACCCAGGGATCGAACCCAGGTCTCCCACATTGCAGGCAGATTCTTTACCAGCTGAACCAAAAGGGAAGCCCAAGAATACTGGAGTGGGTAGCCTATCCCTTCTCCAGGGAATCTTCCCAACCCAGGAATCAAACCAGGGTCTCCTGCATTGCAGGCAGATTCTTTACCAACTGAGCTATCAGGGAAGCCCTGAATACAGAAGGAAGTGGTTAAATGTTTGAGATTCAAGGATTTCTTTACGTATGAGATAAACAGAATACAATCAAAATGTAAAATATTTTAAGTAAATTAGAAACTTTGTTTATCATAAAACAGTATTTCCCCAGAATGGAAGTCAGTTAATATACTAGAAAAATTCAAAGCAAAATACTTGTAGTCTGCTTACTTTCCCATTCTCAGTTTGCTATACACCAACCACCCTTTCTTCCTTCAAAGCAGTACTTCTGGATTTTGACAATGGACAATCATCACACAATATTCTATAATAGTGGCTTATAATCATTTGATACTTTCTTTTAAAACTCCTAAGTTTCCATTTCTTTTGATTCTCTGGGGTCCACAGCTAACAGTTTAAGATTACATGCAGCCTTCAAATTTTCATTAACAAAAATTAGTGCTCAAGGAAACATGTAAATGAAGTACAAAATCTTTGCAAGTAAATAGATGTATTTCAAATTTAACCCATGACAGTTTCTCTATATCCTTCCGGAGTCTAGTGTCAAACTTGTGCATTCACTCTACATCAGCTGTGATTTCTTCATCTGTTAATCACCACACAGTGGAAGCCTGATTGTCTCTGTATGCTAAGGAAACAACTAGAAATTTCCAAAACAGGCTAATTCACAATTTTTTGATCCTTTAAACAGATTCTCTGGCAAGAATAATTGCTAACCAGCTCAGTACTCAAGAATTATTCTTCGAGATGGTTTCCTTAGATGACATCATTGATAACTAATTAAATGAATACATTTTTACTAGCATCACCAGGATGACAAAAAGACCACAAAGCTGCCTTAACTCATTTTAAATATCAATATATAGCATTTAAAACAGGATGTACATGCACAGTATGCCAAAGTTAGTCAAAGCAAACGCCACAGGCAAAATGATATTCTCTAAAATCAAATTCTTGACCTGAAATTCTATCTGCCTTTTTGTATTCCATCAGTATCCTAACTCAAATCAGAAGTGGAAGTAGTAATAGATTATTCCAGAGGATGGTTCAATTATTTTGGAAGAAACAAATGACCTGTAATTTTTTTTAAACAAAGTAACAGACTTCCTGTAGAAAAAGACCACTATTAACATGGAATAATTTGGCAAATAAAATCCAATTTTGCTAGTACACCACATTAAAATGCAATTTTCAGACTAATATATTTACAGAACATTTCGAGACGGCCAGTTGCTCACCCCTGGAGGCTGGAGCTTATCCTCTCTAATTATACTGAGTGCATTCTCAGGACAGAATGCTCAATGATTAGAGAAATAACTGACTTTTTTCCTAAAGAAAAACATCTCAACCCCAGTTACATCCTTTAAAAGCATATATCACCCTACAGAGAGTACAGACATTTTCTTTGTTTAAAACAGCAATTAGAGAAAAAATGCAAAACAGCTACAACAGTTTGTGCTTCTCACACAAGCTTTCTCACACTGGTTGGTCCTTAGATTCTCTCCATTCTCCTGGGAAATTTCCTAATTTTTGCAATCTAGTAGCTCTGTGTCTCAGGGAAATATTCATTTGGGGGGGGGGAGGTGTGCGTGTGCAAGCATTAGCATTCACATTTACTGAGTGCCTTCCCCATGCCAAGTTGTGTGTGTGTGTGTGTGTGTGTGTGTGTGTGTGTGCGTGCGTGCGTGCAAGCATCAGCATTCACATTTACTGAGTGCCTTCCCCATGCCAAGCTCCTCATAATCTGCATTCAGCCCAGTCCCAGCACCTGCTCCAGCTGTGTGCCCTGGAACAACCTGGGTGAGCCTCAGCTTCCCCACCTGTATTTGCAGATGACGATAGTAGCTGCCTCATAGAGAAGCGGGGCCAATCTTCTCCACGTAAGGCATTCATCACAGTGACTCACAGGAAATGAGCTGTGTCACAGGGAATGCTCAATAAATAAACATTAACCCTAATTAATTTATGGGCTTCCCTGGTGGCGCAGATGGTATAGAATGACCCTTCAGTGCAGGAGGTCCGGGTTCGATCCCTGGGTTGGGAAGATCTCCGAGAGAAGGGAATGGCAAGCCACTCCAGTATTCTTGCCTGGAGAATTCCATGTACAGAGAAGCCTGGCAGGCTACAGTCCATGGGTCGCAAAGAGTCGGACATAACCGAGCAACTAGCACTCTCACTTTCACTTATAACTTCTATAGGATCCTTCTTCCTGTAAGAAAAAGGAGGTAACCTTTTCTGATAGGGACTGACCCAGGATCAAATCCCAATCTGCAGGCCTCCAAAATCTATCAAACTATAATACGAGGCAGCAAACGCACTAAGGAACTGTCATCCACATTCTCTTTAGACGCTAAAAGGGGGACAGGGAAGATAACAGTCACCCCCAAGGCCATGTAGCTGAATACACAGCATTAAAAACCAACTATAGGACTTCCCTAGGGGTGCAGTGGATGAGAACCGGCCTGCCAATGCAGTAGACACGGGTTCAATCCCTGATTCTGGAAGATTCCCCATGCCTCGTAGCAATGGAGCCCATGAGCCACAACAATCAAGCCTGTGTTCTAGGGTCCAAGAGCCACAACGACTGAGCCCGCGTGCCTAGAGCCCGAGCCCTGCAACCAGAGGAGCCCCCACAAGGAGAAGCCCGAACACCGCAAACAAGAGTAGCCCCTGCAAAGCGGTGAGGACCTAGCACGGTCGAACCCAGTGCAGCCAAGAAGTTAAATAAAATTTAAAATTTTGTAAAAGCCTACTACTACCAATTATGAATGTCTCCCCACCAGCCTTTGTTTAAAAGACTGATTTTTTTAAACATTTTAATCCTAAACTGTAAGTTTTTGATCAAGGACCATCTTCCATAGCATAGTAACAACTGTGGAGTCCATCTAAAATGCCTGGTCCACCTACCAACCATTTCCACACGAGGAAATCAAGAAAGTAAATAAGTTGATCACTTTATAGCACACATGTTCACGTGATCACAGTAAACCGTCCCACCCAGGTAGTTGTCATTCTGGATTATTTCATAGAGAAACTGTGGCTCAGGCAGGGTACCTACCTATATCCAGCAACCCCAGGGCCGGGCCCAAATTGAAACTTGGCTCTGTCTAGCTCAAAAGTCTATGTTCTCTTTAGAACAAAATGGTCACGACAAAAGAAGGGTTAGGCCAGCTGGTCACTTGGTTATGAGGGCATAATCAACTAAATAAATGGGAAAGATACCACAGTTTTTGAGGACACCCCAATGAAGATTAATTTTTATCAAATCACTTCATCTCCAAAGTAGAAGTCAGTAATATACATGGCCAAAAACATGACCAAATAACATGCGTGCATGCTGTCGCTTCAGCCGTGTCCAACTCTTTGCGACACTATGGACTGTAGCCCTCCAGGCTCCTCTGTCCATGGGGACCCTCCAGGTAAGAAAACTGGAGTGGGCTGCCATGCCCTCCTCCAGGGGATCTTTCTGACCCAGGGATGGAATCTGCGTCTCTTAGTCTCCTGCGTTGGCAGGCGGGTTCTTTACCCCTAGCGCCACCTGGGAAGCCCTGATCCACATAAGGCATACCCAACTGATTTCAAATCTGTGTTAGGGGTAGTTCCACAGTGAAGAAAGCTTTTGAAAACACAGGACTTCGGGATCAGGTTCAGGTGAATGGTACCTATTCCCTCTCAAGCTGCCAGGGTCCCTGTCCGCCTCCCAACCCTCAGGGTCTCGGCCCCGGTGGCATACTACACAGATGTCAGAACAGGCCCCCAGGTTCCAAAGTGATAATAAGTCAGAATTCCTCAGGTCACGGTACCTGGGCTGGTGAGCGTACGGGATCAGTTCTCTTTTTTTTTGTTAAACTTTTTAACTGCGGTAAAATGTACCTAACAAGATTTATCATTTTAGCCATTTCTAGGGGCACAGTACTGTGGAACTAAGCAAGTTCACTCTGTTGTGTAACCATCACCACCATCCATCTCCACAACTTTTTCATCTTCCCCACCTGATACTCTGGACCCATTCAATAACAACTCCCCGTTACCCCTTCCCTCCACGCACTGGCAGCCACCTTCCACTTTATCTCTATGAATCTGACTTCTCTCGGCACCACATGTAAAGACATTCGTACAACACCTGTCCTTTAGGACTGGTTTATTTCACCAAGCATGATGCCAGTTCTCTTTTTGCTCCCAGTTCTCCTTGAGGAAACATCCTTGAAATTCACACTCTTTAGATGAACTAAAAGTGAATACACAAGAATTACATTTCCCTTTTAACTCACTGCTAAAAGGATACATTCAAAGAGCCAACTCATTGGAAAAGACCCTGATGCTGGAAAACATTGAGGGCAGGAGGAGAAGGCGGCAACAGAGGATGAGATGGTTGGATGGCATCACCAACTCCATGCACATGAGAGTGAGCAAGCTCTAGGAGATGGTGAAGGACAAGGAGGCCTGTGTGCTGTAGTCCATGGGGCTCCAGAGTCGGAGGTTACTCAGTGGCCGAACAACAAAAGGATAAAAAAACACTAAGAATGGCTAGGGAAGAATTGAGAATAAGTCAGCAAAGCCACCCCCAACTTCATGAAATCTCTACTTGTTTCTATTCGTTCTCTCAAAATTTTTCATTCTATGCAAATAAAATGTTTAAAACTGCATCACACTAGGTATACTCCTCCTTTAACTTAACCATCTACCAAAAAGATATATCTCTAAGCATTTCGAAAGTTAGTTTTCAAGGTCAACACTGAAGGTAAAGCAAATGTGATTTCATGAAAATATGTATCCACCGAACTCTCCAATGCAAAGAAACTGTTTTGGGCATGCTAGTACCACACTGCTTAATAGCTGGTGCTGCAAAAAGAAAGTAACACCTTTATAAGTGTTCATACAAAAATCATTTAAATGTTGAGCAAAAATGTATGTAAACTCTGAATGGGCCATCCATCCCACTGTTATCTCTCTCAATGGAAAACAGCACAACAGCATCTAATGAAAATCTTGTTTCCTTTACAAGAAATAAAGATAATAATGCCACAAATCAACACTTTCCCTTATTGTCTATTTTTATTGGTTTTTCTTGCAAGCCACATGTTCTCAGAACAAAAGAGGAAAAAAAAGACAAAATTCAATAAAATGCTACATCTTATTTTTGCTTCTTATTTCTGCTTGCAGCTTGTAAAATATATACATAACAGCAGGATCTAGTACCAGTAAAGGAAAATGATTTAAGCTAAAATAAAACTCAAGTCAGCAGGAGATGGCTTTGATCGGGAGACCATGATACGTAAGTTGATGGAATGCAAGACTT